>NC_050202.1:81429688-82069411 GCF_013141755.1 Anopheles stephensi | reverse complement strand
ATAATGGTAGGAAAATATACCGTTTTCGAGCCCAACCAAACAACTGACAGCTCCTTCTAAGCAACAGTCAATCGTAAGTAAACATTCGTCGTTTAACTAAACTTCAGTCGTCCAACTTAACAGCGTCCGACCATAACAAAACATTTGCAACCTGATACGATGACATGATTGGGAGTTGGTTATTTCGTTAGACTTTTTTTCCAAGGAAGTTTTTTTTTGTTTTATTCAATGCAAAATAGGGTTTTTAACTGAAGCTAAATTATTTATCTAATTTTTATAAGTATTCAATTCTTTCCTTAATCAGTAATCTCTTCTCCCATCAAACATCGCGAAAGTAAACCCCATATATGGTGAAAGTAATTTTCACAATTCCTAGTTGTTATTATGTATTGTATTATTAGTATTAGTATTAGTAGTTATTGTGATACATGTGCTTGTATGTATGTGCATGTGTTTACCGGTGAATGACAAGCCACGCGAACGCTTACTAAGAAGTAAACCCTGTAGTATATACATTTGGTTTGGTTGGAGGTGGCAAATGTTTAGTTACGGTTGGACGCTGTTTAGTTGGACGTCTGAAATTTAGTTAGACGGCGAATATTTACTTACGATTGACTGTTGCTTAGATGGAGCTGTCGGTTGTTTGGTTGGGCTCGAAAACGGTATACATATGGGCCAGCTTTTCTAAGAAATTCAAAGAATTTCTTGAAGCCAAATTGATGACTTTCATCACAATCTATCTGTCGACAATAAGTCGATACTTTTATTTTAATTGTTTTAAACATATGAACCGACTTGAATCTATCTCAGGTCAAAAATCCTCCTAAAGTAATCTAGCATTCTCAAACTGAATCGAATGGGCCCTTGCTTCTCTACTTTTGCCTACAAGAACTCTAAACCTGAGCTCTAAACTGCGGCAGAAAAATTTATATTATCAGCTTAGTGGTTATTAGCTGGCAGTGCTGTCACTTTCATAATCAACACTTGTCAATTCTTCATTGGCACTTTAACTTCGAGTGATTTTGGCCTTCCGTAGGAGATGAATAAAGACCAATAACTCAAAGTCTACCTAACCAACTTTGGACTGCCATTTCTGGTATCCTTGATTTTATTTAACTCAAAGTGAGATGTATAGTTAATTGGTGATAAAAATTGATTTTTATCGATTTCTCACAACACTCTTAATAAACTATATTATCTTACTAAATTATCGTCAACGTCATTGAGAACACGCTGTCACAATATTCTCAACTGTTTCAAATGTCTCCCTTTTCCGTCACGCACTGTAAAAAAGCTCCATCAAAGCGCGTGACTTGAAACGCACACACGACCCACCATCCGTGGGCAGGGCCGCTGCTGTGTGGCACCGAAAAACTATGAATTCACATTAGTTTATAGTTTTCCGGGAATTCCGTATCGTACCTGGCCGGCCTACCTGGTGAAATCTTCATGTATTAACATTAAGCGCATGCAGCTGCTACTAAAAGCTCCCAACTCCCAATTAAATAGGCAATGAAGCACTCACACACACACGAGTACATCGCGCTGCGGAGCAGTAGGCGCTGGTAGATTTCTGGCTACAAATCGTTACCATCGTTTTGCGCACAACCCAACAAGCGTTCCGGTGCAACAGTCGTTCGATTTCACACCATTTTCTGCTTGCAGCAGTTATCTTCCCCACTCCGGGCCGCATCCTGGTACGCTGTTACACATTGTGCAGTGTGGTGCGACTCGTTCTCGCGCAGTTTTTGAAAATGCGCGATGAGTTATGAAGTGTTGATTATACAACGTATTATAATTGACTTTTCTTCTCCAGCTTCTCGGCCGGTTTCCGCTTCTTGGGGGAAGGAAGCCCGGGCCAGCCTTTCCCACCTCGGTGTTTCAACACAACCGTTTATCACCCTCTCTTCCCGTATCCTCTTGTTTCTCACCCCTTCTCTCCGGGTTCGTGCCTTGCCACCACCATCAGTGTCCAATAGTAAGGAAAGGGAGAAAGAAAAATATTTAAGTTTCACATTAAATCACCAATATTTATTTATTGGAAATGTTATTAATATTTCCACCCCATCGGTCTTCCCGCCTTTCGGTTCCTGGTCCAGTGTCCTTCGAGTGCGCTCTCTCTCTCTCTCTCTCTGTCTCGCACTCACGACCAATTTCCCAACTCGATAACTAGTTTATTTTTCCCTGCCTTAATTTACACATCGCGAGCCCGATCGATCTGATCGTGACTCCCAATTTACGGGATGCGAGGTGTCGTTTTGGGCCATTTTCGAGCTCGAGTTTCGTACTGGGGCCTACCAATTTCGCTCCTCGCCAGTGGTCCAGTGGAAGTAGTAAATTTTAGGTGATCGAAAATGAAACCCAAACCCGGTACTCAAAAGCGGGTGAAATAATTTTCGTCTTCACCTTACCAACCAATCCCTCGAACCAATGCAAATAAGGGGTAAGAAGCATCGCAAACACTTCTCACACAGACACCCTTGCCAGGCATCTGGTCATCGAGGCACCGAAGAAAAAAGAAAACCGAAAGCCCCCATCGATGAAGCCCCCATGTAGTTATTGTTTCGTTTCGTACTCGCCGTGTTTTGTTCCTTTTTTTTTGCTACGGAGTTGCTGCCCAGGCTGCAGCAACGATGATGCTCCAGGGCTTCGAAGTCCCGTGAGATGAGTGTGGTATTTTTGCTCCCCACACACACAAACACACACACACTCCATCTTGGTTATTTTCGCAACATAAGCACCAGTCGGTTAGGGGCTGGTGTAAATTGCCTTATTGGGCGAATTAATTATAACAAGAGCATCAATTTTCGATTCTAAATTACAGGCTCTTAGCGGGGTAATTTTCGAAACAGCGTTCCTTCGGTCGTGTGTTTTTGTTTCGCCCCTCCTCTGTTTTCCATTTCACGCTCCCTTGCTGCTCCATCCCCATCGGGAGTGGGTTCGCAAACGTGTCCCATCCGAAGGCCCTTTTTTTTCGCTCCCCGAGATCCAAGCTGAAGGATCCCCCCTAAATTGATTTCGACCTTTTTTTTCTGGATGCTGGAACCATGGGCTGCGTGTGTTTCCATCCTGGGGTGTTTTTTTTTCTTTTGTCTGTGTTGCTGCCACAACTCTAAAACCCCTCGTCCATGGCATGGGCAGCCAACACCGGTAATAACAGAAACCGAAGAGTAACCAAAACACCGAGTGTTGAGCATATTCTGCACTAATTCGAGTGTTTTGACTTTGAAAAGCGTCGTCCGGTGCAGGGCTAATTATAGGTGTTTGGGGCATACAGCTATCTACACTTCTTTTGGTGCCCGGTCGCGCAGCAAACGCCACCATTCTCATTTGTGTTCTTTCCTGCGCCATTTACCGTGGTAAGCCGGGGCTTAAACTCGGTGCTTCGGGATGCTGGTTAAGCTGTAAAGGTTTCTTAAGCATTAAATTTATTTTTAACGTGGGTTGATAGTTATTTTTTGTGTTAAAAAAAAAGAATTTTACGATAATTATTAGTAATTTATTTTATCTATGTTACAGTATGTACAAAAATGCTTAAATAAAATTTGTTTCACTGGATGAACACAACGCGAGTTTTGAGAAAATATTTTCAATTCTTCCTAAGAAAACAACTAAACCTGCACAACGGTAATGAAATCTACAACTCATAAATAATACTTCATTTGCTTTACGTATCTATCTATCTGTCTGTCTACGTGTTCTCAGGATCATCAGTGATGTTCAACGACGTGCCCTAACCCGCTCACTACAATTCTGAATTTGGCACATCATTTTGACACTAACTACTGCTCATGAGCTCGGGTCTTATTGTATTCGTGACCGATACGTTAAACAAACGACAATACAGCTGTGAGGAACTTTTATTACAACTTGACACCATTCGCTTCGAGCATAAGTCCACCGGGATAGGGATGCTCAGATGATATCACAAAATCTTATCGTACGTCTAGAATAGCTATTTTAGCGTCACCTGGTCGCCTTGCGACTTTAAAGAACTCCTTGTGATATCATCAAGCCACTATTGCGACTTGATCTTACACTTGCCGATAGTGAATCCTTCCATTTCTTATCATTTCCATTCCCGCCAGCAGAGGGCGCTGCTATACCGATAAGCGTCAACCGTGCTCCCGTTCGTCTTCCTCGCTCGCACACTCATCGTCCATCTCCATATCGATAAGCTCGTCCTCATCGTCCTCCTCGTAGTGAGCGCCCGGACTGCCCGGACTATGCCGCCCCCGTCCATCCTCTCCATTTCCACCCGATTTGGCGTCTTCTTCCTGCTGCATCCTTTTGTGTTTGGTGCGCCGGTTCTGGAACCATACTTTGACCTAGAAGGAAAAAAATACAGGACAAAAGCCACAATCCCGGATCAGCTACTGTAACTCGATAAATCACTTCACATTTCCTGCACGGATCATTAAACTTATTGCCGTGCCACGTGACCGTAAACGATTACCAGTATAGCAGGATGCAAAACGTGAGAGAGGGTCAGCTTTATTTGGAGTACCAGTTGCAATAAAAATTTGCAAAACGCGTCTTATCGCAACATCCGATAGCATCAAGATATCGGTCTATCATTTTCCATCTCATCGGTACTTCACACTTTCCACGGGAAACCCCCCCATGTTAAGGATCGCTTTCACCCTCACAAAGCACCCCGAACCCAGTCGCAATTGGGAGTTGATACGCATTTCATTAACTGCTAACTACCTTATCCTCCATTTTATTACTACTCCCAATTATGGGTCTACCCCTCCGAGGGTACTGCGCGGCAAGGACACGACTTCATCATCAACCAACCACAGCCGACAAACAGGGGTTCCGACTACCGGTGGCCAACATACCAACATGCTTGCCAACTTAATGTTATTTCAACATCCCTTTCCTATCAACTGCCGGTCGTTTATTACGAGGGAGTTGCCTGTCGGTTTGTCATATTTTTTTCCCCCTGCCCGAAAACCCGTCTCTAGGGAGAATCAACGGGGAAGAAAGAGACAGAAAGAAGGATTTCGTACGGGACTTGCTCCCTGGTCCATTATTTCTCACACTGGCACACTTTCGCCCAGAAAGAGCAGATCCGTGGCAGATTGCAGAATATTTGTTCAACAAAGTGCTAACAATTTATTTTGTCCCTTCCACGGCGTCCCTTCCGAGGGTTTGTTCCCCGTCCAACAACAGGCACAGCGCACAGCGCACAGGGAAGGAAGTCGTGTCGCCTCGTACTACGTGATCAAATTTTGAGCCAATCCAATAAAATGGAGGGAAAATTGCCATCATCATCCTCGGTAGGATCTAGTCTCTCTCGCTCTCTCTCTCTCTCACTCTGTTGTTCTGCACTGTTCATGGTTGTACGTATCACCAGGGGCTAATCTATTCTCGTGACAGTACTAGCTATTGAACATCCGATCTGAAGTTCATTTTTTGAGCGCAGGGGTGAAACTCAAACGCAAGAAGCGCTTGTGCTGTAGAACTTACCCTCGCATCGCACGCTGTAATTTATTTACCTTACACCACGTTTATACATCTGGTACATTCTGCCATTTATTACACTTCTTACCTGAGTTTCCGTAAGACTGAGAGTCTGCGCCAACGATTTCCGTTCCGCACCGACCACGTAGTGATTGTTCTCGAAGGCGTGCTCCAGCTTCAGCAGCTGCGACGGTGAAAACGCCGTCCGGACTCGCTTTGGTTTGCGAAATGGTAGCAAATAGCCTGGCGCGAAACGAACGAGACGGAAAGAAGTAGATTGTACATTAGACACATTAGACTTGTTGATGTTGATGCTTGACGAACTCATATTGCTGTAGCTTCGGCAGCAGTTAATGGTGTAGTTCTCCGTTAAGATAATCTTCCTGCAGTAGAAGTAGCTTAAGAGAGGGCACATTCCATGCAGCGCACTCTAAACGGCATCTTAAAGTTGGATTCTCGTTAGAAGCATTCTTGCCTCCAACAAGCCATCCCCCCCCCCCTTGTATTGCTGAGCCACCATAACCAAACCTCAGACAAGCAAACACAGCCACACAGCGAACAGAAACTGACAGAAGGTAATTTGCCCTGATAATTCCCACCGGCCGCCGGAGGCCACTGTCAACTGTCCGGGAATGCGAGCGAGCATCGAAATTCGAAACTCACTTCTTCTTCTCCATCCGCCCCACCG
Source organism: Anopheles stephensi (assembly GCF_013141755.1). Classification (NCBI taxonomy): domain Eukaryota; kingdom Metazoa; phylum Arthropoda; class Insecta; order Diptera; family Culicidae; genus Anopheles; species Anopheles stephensi. The sequence goes on along the minus strand of NC_050202.1, from coordinate 82,063,254 downwards.
ATCCCAACACAAACCCCACCACGCCCGAGCTTTTTGAGAGGGGTTTCGGTACGAAAAATGCGTGCCGCGATAATAACGTTTTCACGATTTTCTACGCTTGCCTCCATTATGTCCTAATGTTTATGAGGAGTTTACTTTGGCTGCGATGTGATAATTTACTAACAAGCCGATTTGATGGACGTCCAGGACGAACGGTTGGTGCCCGGTGCTCCGCGTGTGTGTGTGTGTGATAGGGCTCCTTGCGAGCTTCTATTCCCTGGCGTGGCGTTGGCCTTTGCGTGCAAGATTTGATTTGAGTAGCGGAAAAAGCGGTTCGTGCTAGCCGTAGGCTTTGCCCTTTTTTCTCGAGAAAAGCCTCGAGAGCGGTAATGCCTGTGATCCCCGAGTGCCGAATGTCTAGAGGGTGGAGGGTAGAAATTGCATTTTGACCGAAATGCGAACGCCCGTGTGTCTAGTTGATACGTTTGATGATCTCATTTCTGACAAAACCAATTGAATGCGTGCCAATCGGGAAATTAAGGAAGAAAAACAAAAACGCTAAAATTTGCACTTTAAGGAGATAGAGTTAAAAATTGTTAAAGGGAAGAAATTTTAATTTCAAACAATTTCCACCAACTTTCCAACCAACCAGCAATCAACGCTAAACGATTTGTTGCCGATTCATCTATCCACGCGCACGCAAAACATTAGCAAATCGGAAGGTAATCAACAACAACCACCGGCACTGCTGCCATGGTTTGGCTTTGTTTTTCCGTTTTCCTTTCCCGAGTTTTTGCCGTTTTTTTTCTCAACAATGCTAACCCACCCGACCCGGCCCAATGCAACCGAACGCTACCCCCGTAGTCTATAAAATACAATATAATTAAATAATTACACATCATTATGATGCATACATTTGCATCGGCGATGGTGCTGGTGGCAGCGAAAAGAGTAGCAGAACGAAAGCAAAAAAAAAATACGTTCGTATCTTTAAGCGAGGCCCAGACCACTTCCAACGATGCATGCGCGAGGGCAGTTCATCCGGTTGCGCATGCCTGGTTCGGCCCACCGGGTGTACACGGGGCGGTGTCCGGTGAAATGATGAAAACGAGAAAAGAATTGGTCTTTAATAAACAGTTTCTTAATCGGTTTCCTATCATAAGCGGAGGAAGCAACAAACGCGCGGCAGCACGGAACGAGGGAGGACTAATTTATCGCAAACCCGTTAATGATCGCCGAGACCGACTGACTGCCCCCATGTCCAGCACATATGGCAGGCAGCAGCAGCAGCAACAGAAGGCTGCATCTGGATACCCGGTCGGGCACCACCGATCGTCCGATGTGTCACCCCGGAGCGACTCCATCGTGGAAGCACATTACTTGACCGTCTCCTTGCTCGGCCATCAGCTCCGCCTCGGTGACGCCGACCGAACGTGTCGGCAAAGTGTGGTGGTGCTGGATATTATGCACTGGTGGTGATGGTGATGGCAAACACACACACACCAAGCCCAGGTCGATCCATCCATCTACGACCAGACACAGTATCGCATGCTGCTTTTATGTGCAATATTTTATAAACTTGTCACTTTGCTTGTCATGCCTAATGAGTTTTAATAAATAGTTAATCTACTAATTGGCACTAAACGCAAGCCGTTAAAAAAAATCCAACCGCTGACCAGGAACGCTGCTGCTGGCTGGACCACGTTCGGGCGCAATTTTTGCACAAACGCCATGGGGTTGCTGATGATTACGCACAACAAGCCCTAATCAATGGGGACAGTAGTAGTAGTGGTGGAACCGGTTTTTTAACCGATCGATCACTGACGGCGCGCGGGCATTACCGGGAAAAGTCGCAAGATCAAACAAGCCAGATAAGAGTTAAAACCGTCCTCATCCTGCCGGATCGGGGTTCGATTGACGGTTTATTAGTATGAAAGTGCAAGGGGCCAACATGCATTACTGTGTGTAGAGAAGATTGTGGCAAGATGTGAGGACACGTATTTGCATGCGCAGGTAAGGTAAGGATGTATTATTTAATAAAGACATTCACTTATAGCGAGATGCTGCGGCTTCCGCTTGGTTGAAAAAATGGTCCTGTGTTTGTGAGCGATCATCGCTTCAAGTGAGATTTGATCTGAGGCCTATCCCGACGTTGTAGTGTCGCACCTTTACCATCTGCTCTGTTTGACCGGCCTTCTACAATAGATGCTAATACTAGATGCTATTCCTCGCCACAGTAGGCTATAAGTACAGTTTTGATTTTATTTGATTAACAAACAACCTTTTTCTCGTTTAAAAGTCACATCCACACCGCACATAACATTGTGTTCATTTTCACCAACAAAACCCCCTCTTTGCTTTTATTTCACCCAACGAAACTATGCAGTTGGCGCATTAGCAAAAATCCATAATACCGACATAAATATACACAAATCGAGCACGCGAAACTATGCTATGACAACAACACCGCGCCTTCCATTTTTCCTAGGTTCAACTCCGGCGGTTTTCGCCCCTTTTTTTTGGCAACGCCGTCCAAGTGCAAAACCATTCAACCTGTCACCGGCTTTTCGTAGCGAAAACGTTCCAATTGAAACGCCAAATCGGGTTTACATTTCAACACGCCGTACCGTGGCGTGGTAGCGCTAAACATCCTCAAAACTGCCTTCCAAACATCGTTGCCGGTAACGCAAAAAAAACACGAAACAACTGCACCAAAACAAACCTCCTTTCGAGGGGACTTTGTTGGAATGGCACGAATGGGATGGGAAGGATATGCCTTCCCTGACACGAGGAGCAAACAAATTCAAACCTGACAGAACGATCACTAGTTTTTGATTAATGGCTTTATAATTGAACACTAAAAGGCCAAACGACGGTGCCCCATCGGTTCGCGTCGGTGCTGTAGCGCTTCACTATCCCTGACCTGTATCGCAAATCGGGCGGGCGCCAAAATCCTGCCTGCAGTGCAGATCGATTTTAGTAGCCCGTAGTGTACCCCGTAAATACGGGACAAACGCCGATCGATCGCCGACGGCTGTGACGGATCGAGGTTAACCGTTCAATTTGATGCTAATTTCTGTTCTGTGCTTCATCTTCCTTCGCCCTTGCTGTGCTGCGATGCGATTCAAATCTGTACGGCAGTCGGACCGATAAATCGCTTCGTTCGCCGCAGATGTTGATGGATGTGCATAAATGTCACACTGACAGCTGTCTGCTGCCAGCCGAGCGCTCTAATGAGCCAATTGCGAGGTCGCAACATTGTTTTCCCGCTCGGCATAAATCGGGGGAACACAGGGATGCTGATGCGCGTGTGTCTTGTATGGTCATGTTGCAACGGAAACAAGGAACCCGGCGATTAATATCGCATTAGCTGATCGACATCACATAACTGCTGCTGCTGCTGTTGTTGCAGTGCATAATAATCGATCCAGCAGTTGCGCCGTTGATGGGCCCGGGCGAAGGTGGACCCGGGGGCAGGACATTGCGGTTGATTATTCCCATCATTTCGAGCACTCGAGGTCGGTGTAAAGTGTTCAACAATTGATTCCAATTATTTGCCTCCTACCAAATCGAGCTGACAAAACAGGCTGACTGGGTTGGGCCGAAGAACCACAGAACCAGGATGAAGCAAAAGGCCTGCGAACAGCGGTGGAATTAATTCGCAAATATTCGCACAAATTGTACGGACGCGTCTTGGGCCGCGCGAGAAGGAATGTGGAACCGTGCGAGTGAGTGAGTGAGTGAGTGAAGAAATTACCTCTGCAAAACCGACTGCAATTCGTAGCTAGTGCAAACAACCTGGCCTGTCGGTATTCCCTTTTTTTTTTGCAGCCATCTCTTCAACCACCCTTTTACTGAAGGCTTTAAATTGACCGCCAAAGGGCTCGCTCGGGAGAGAGAGAGAGAGAGAGACAGAGAGAGAGAGAGAGCGAGAGAGGTGAAAGGGAAGGAACAGAAACACGGCAGGGCGAAATGGCGACCCGATCGCATCGTATTAATGGCGGTGTAATTATAGCATGTGAGGTACCGGCCCATCAACATCCGTGCCGACCCGAAGGCGATCATTTTACTTCGATTGTCCATCATTTTGATAATGGTGTTTCCTTTCCACGGCGCGCTGACGTGCGTTACCACGGGTCCCCCACACCGCCACCGCTCGACCACCCCCTTTCCCCTGTCGATTTGCCACCAAACCAAACACTCTGACGGACCCGATTTTAATGAGTGCCGTGCGTGTTCTGCCCTCTTCTGGAACGACGAAAGGACTGCTGCCGAGCGACGAGGCGACGCGGACGGATCGCGATCGATCCGGCACACACTCACACACACACACACTCACGGAACGTTCAGGTGCCCATTGGTGGTACCGTGGCCCGCTTAACGATGCTTAATTTGATTGATTTCGGTGCATAATGTGCACTAATCGTGATGCACATTACATGCACGTATACACGGACTCACACACACACAGGACGACGACGGCGAGCTGGAAGGGCTTCTTTGGCGCGTCGTTGTGTTTTTTTTTTTTTACATCTTCCGTGGTGCAACGAGCCAAATAACGATACACTTAAATTAACTGCCAACTTGCCAAAGTGCTCCAGTATGCACCGTGCCCGGCTCTTGCTGGTGAAGCTGGTAAGTGCAAACATGATAATTTCCATTTCATTCCATTGCTGGCCGGTTGTTCTTGCCGGACCGTTTTTTTCGGGATGCTCGAAGTTAATAGATTTGTAACAGGGTTGTGTAGTTTTATTATCTTATCAGCCGGTGATGGGTTGTTTTAGTGTAAATAGTGCAATACGCGTTTAACGAACGGGCTAAGCGAGGTTTCAATCGGCTGAGTGGTTATCGAAAACAAGGATAGAGGGTTAGCTTGATTGCAATCGAGCATCCTATTTCGCTTTATGTATCATAAAAATCTCATTAGCAGCTGATTGTTTGAGGAAAACACCTAGCACGTTAAACGTAACCTTGGGTGTAACATTCTCTCTTCAATTTTAAATATATTTCTCCTTTTCGTTTTCGCAGTACCTCATTTGACTTATTTTAGTTTATTTTGTATAAAATTTAGTTTAGTTTTTTCTTGTTTTAAATGAATTTATGGAGCATTTTACTGATGACTTGAATTTTCATGTTTTTTGCTCAATTCCAGGGTTTTACAGCTTATTTTTAAAAGTCAAGAGCATTTATTTAAAAAAAACGATTGATGATTTATTTTCATGAATATAGATTTCATGTTTGTCCACTGATATTTCAACAAAAGTTGTTATAAACAGGTGAATTAGTGTATATATATATATATATATATATACTTCAAGAGCTGTAAAGGGAGAATATTTTGCTCCATCATTTGAAAACCCCTGTAAATTGTGTATTCCTTTGCTTTCCTCATTTTATCTATTTTTTGCAGATTTTTTTTTTTTACTCAATATTCCAAGCACAACACAGTAACTCTACTTTAAGCCGATATTTTTCATCATCACATCAACCACCGCAACGATCGAACCGTACTCGAAACGCAGAGCGCTCAAGTAATCGCTGCACGCAGCATGTAATCCGGCCCGTTAACACAAAATGCAGCGTTTAATTAAATTATCTCTAATTTGGTAGCAATTAAGAGCAATGAAGATAAAGGAAAAAATAATTGCACAACTGCAACCGGCAACCGGAATGAGTCGCGCGGTCCCGCGGGGCCTCACATCGGCATCAAACGGAATCTCGTCTCCGATCACGAGAAGATCACGATCAATTGCTGCGAAAATCGTAACTGCCAGCCTGTCCCTTCTCTCTCTCTCTCTCTCTCCCCTTCAAGCAATCAAGCCAGTCCGGCCGACCGGCTAGCCAGCTTAATTATGATACTAATGAATTTGTTGTCTCACTCCCCAGCTCCCGTCATCCCGCCGCGTTCCAAACATTCCACCGTGCGCGTGTCCTGCGGCTGTTAAGAACGGGACGCTCGCGGTGTGCATATTGCGCACTCCCGCATTCTTCGCAACACATCTCACTCGCGTACTATGGTTCGTTTCGCAGAAAATTGATTTAATAATAATATGCACACAATCGTTGACCCCATTCGGGTGCGTCACGATCACGAAGCCCCAGCTCAGGTCCGGCGCGTTTTACATTTCGCTCGCGCGGGCTACTGGCCATTATTGATTGTGGTTAGAAGGCCTCCACTCACTCACTCAGCCTCGCCAGGGTTCGTTTTTCACACTGAGTTAAAGCAAATAAACTAACCACGCTACACGCTTTACTGAAGGAACGCTCGTTCGGGGTTGCAAATTGATTTGATTAGCCCCGGTTGAGAGGAAAGCGCGTCATTACTGTACACGTTCGGGGCGGTCATGTTTGTGTGCAATCAAGGAACAGTTTCACAAACAACCGAAAAGCAAAGACAAACAGCCAGTGTGCACTTGCCTGGTCCGGTGCGGTTCGTGCAAGCCGCCTAATTAGTGCAGAAGTGCAACCGGCGATACGAGCACTTTATTAATGTTTATTGTTCTTATCCCGATCGCAAACGGGCGATAGGAGAAGGACCTGTGATCCGATGTGATGTCGATGTGAGGCGATGCTATCGAGCGACCCGAGACTGGTTCCTTGTGGCCTGATTTCCTAATTACGATCAAAGATAGCAAGCTGCCAGGCAGATGCGGATCAATTACGACCGTTCCCGAACGGTGGAACTGATTGCGGCAATGCTGATTGTTGCCTTCGAACCAGATGCAATCAAACGTCATAAATCCACCAATCCAATGGCACTGATGTCGTATTAGTGTTGCGAGAGACAGAACCTAGCCCTCAGAGGTAGAAGAAGCCGGACAAACAAGCGAACGAATTTAGAAAGGCTCAAACGCTATTGTGTACGGTCACGATAATCATCGGATCAGCTCCGGTTGCTGCGATCGATCGGCGAAGAGCCAGGAAGAATGCACTTGCCTCTAAGCATTCACCGATCGTAACCGGGACTCGATCGTTTCGGGAATTGAGGATTCAAAAACGGGAGTAATAAAACTTTACCAACACTCACCACGCTCTATAAATCTGTTTTATGCACACCACCCTTGCCTTCGTCTTCGCGCGGAGCCCTAAATTCCACCCTCCAGATGACACGTGTTCAGGTGTTTCGTCTTTTTCACGCTACAAAGGTAAACTAGCGGGCGGAGAAGCCATCTTTCAACGCGTGGAACAGCGCGCAATGCCATCACAAACTGCAGGCGGGTCGAACATACGCACAACCGTTGCGTGTTTGCTGACACTCCGTTTTTACTGAGCACCAAAGTAGCACCGGGACTCTACAGCTGCTCCACAGCCCGGACGTGTATTAGCACCCAAACTTAACGCAAGCATTCTGGTTCTCCGGCGTCTCCGGCTATGTCCACTCGCACAGGTCAGAAAATAAGATCTCACTAATCATTTTTATTATGAGCAGGGTGTAACCGCGCGATAAATGTGTTATGGATTTTAAACGCCCCCGCATCCCTCTTGGGGGGGGGGGGTTCACCCTGCCTTCCCTTTCCCTTCTCTCTCTCTCTCTTCTCCCCCTAACAGTTCCTGAAAGTGATGAAGGTAGACAGTGGAACCGCAACGATCATCCGCGATCCGCTAACGAGCTCGAAAAAAAGAGGCGGTTGACGGAGACGAAAATGTTCGAAAAGCCCACAGAAAAAGAGATAGAGAGCGAGAGAGAGAGAGTGAGAGAGGGTCCATTCCACAACGGAACGTGGCGTGTAGATTATCTTTATTTATATACGCACTGATATATGAAAACACCTTTCGGAAGGTTGCTGCCTTCCATTCCCTTCCCTTCCCATGCCGCACGTACGATGTAAACTAATTAATTATTGTCTGGCCGGGACTCGTTCGGCCACGAAGTCGTTTGTTGTGCTTGCATCGTGTTTTTTGTTGTTGTGCTTTTCACGTGTTGTTTTACTTTCTACGCTGTTGCAACTGTGAACTACAGCGATGTTCTTGGTGGTTGCCCTTTTTCGTCACACTTCTCCACACTAGTGGCCGTGTTTGGTGCGCAGAACATCGATGTACGATGTCGGTGCAAATGGCGCCCTGGGTGCTGGAGAGGTGCTGGTAAGACGCAAGAACGGAGTGAAATTTATATTTCTCACTTTTCGATGAGGAATTAGCTGTTGAAGTTCGGGCAAGTTTTACTAACCACCCCCCCCCCCCCCCCCCTCATGCACATCTTCTCCACACCACCAACGTCGAGCAAGTGCATCTTGCCCGGAAGGCAAATTGCTTCGTTTACTGTCTGGTTTCTCGCCGTCCTCCCTTGGCCGCGCCACCTTAAGACACGCCAGGACAGCGCAGCATTTCGTCGCGCGTTAATAGCTACTGTCAATTATGCATGTCGCACACAGGCACACCGCGCGAGACGGAGACGCTGCTGCAACCAGCAACGCCTCTCTGCCCGTGCGTTGATTCATTCCGTGTGGTGGCAGACGACATCAAAACATGCAAGTGGCAAGTGGTTCGGGTTCGGTTTTTGCGTGCGCCCAACCTCCTTCGACCAACCTCCGGTCCGGCAATTGATGGCCACTAATTGGAATTCTCATACGCACCCGCGCGCGCTGGGACTTTGCATTACAGCACACACACACACACACGCTGTGGCCGTGCTAATTCGTTAGTCGCTTTGCCCCTTTTTGGCATGCGGAGACACTGAGTTAAACACAATAATAAGCTGAGCGGTGTATGCAGACGTGTCGATAACACCTTCGTCGGGGTGCAAACGAGTACGGGTAATGGGATTAGGGGAGGGGGTGGGGTGAGATTTCTTTTTCGGGGGTGAAGTGAGATATTTTTGTTTTCATCTGTGAGTGTGATCTTAATGAGGAGTTGTGTTTAAGAAGGATTTAAAAGGTAATACAATTAATGATTATTCATCGACTGTTTCAAACTGGGAACTAGCGTCCTGAGAACAGACTCTTAAGATATTTTGTTCTTCCATGTATATATACATCTGACGACCGATGAAGTTGGGTCTATAAATGTCTTATCATAATCAGTTACAGGTCAACATTGGAGCGGAAGGAACGGCCCTCTGTATGTAGTTTCCCTCTAATATCACAATTAGAGGGGCCTCAACTGCCGTTCCACTCGAGGCATCCAAATATCTTTACCCACCACTGATCATAGTCTCAGTACTCACGCTTCTGAGACATGGACTCTGTTCAAAACTGACAAGTTTCTCTTAGCCGCGTTCGATTCAAAAATGCTCAGCACTAAGGATTTTATGTCCTGTGAGTGTAAAACCGATCCCGAGTTCTATGAGCTGAAATCAGATTCTACAGGCTCCGGTTTGCTAGTCATATCATAAGAATGACACCGGACGATTTAGCCCTTTATGTCTTTTTATAACATCCACATGGACATGGTGGCGTTGATGCAACCTCCAAAATGGCCAATACCGAGGGAGTAAGGAGTCCAATGGGTAAACCAATACCGAGTTCTACGAGCTGGAATCAGATTCAACAGGCCTCGACGGGCTAGTCATATCATAAAAATTGCCGCGATATTGAATTGGAAAAGTCGCGGAGATCTGTCTAGATCTAGAATTTGGATGATCTAGGTTCATCGTAGATCTTGTATGTTTCAACATTCATTTTTTGTTTTCTTGAACTTCTCCTATAATTCTTAAATAATTCTTCTTCTCTTATAAAGTATTAGAGAGTAAAATTTGTGCCAGATCGACTCTTCTGTTAGATGAAACATGGAAGGCCTGTTTTATAACACCAAAGTGTAGAATTATAAGACATATTTATATCATCTTTGCTTCTTCTTTGACTTTTCAACCAGACGAGACTTAGGCTAAATTCAGCTTTTTCCCCAAGCGATATAGTCAGTCTAATTTACCTCAAATTTAAATATATCTACTTATTTGCTCTATGCCCTCAGGAGAATTGAACGGACCTCCAAACCACTATCTCATTTGGCTAAAATTTTAAAGTGGTTCAATCCTCACTTATTAACCTTACATATTTCAATACAACAAAAATTGTCCAATCTTTACTAAGACATAAAAATATGATGATTTAGTCTTACATTCAAATTTTATAATCAAAATCAATTGATCACCCGTTAAACTTGTTTTCCATTTTAATCAATAAAACAAACAAAGCAAACCCCTTTTCTCATCTATCCTACATTCTCTAGCGTTTTGCATTCGCATCGAGTACGGACTGCTCTATTCCGTTAGTCATAAATATTGATTTATTATTCGCAACAAAAAAAAATGCGACGAGCTACATTCAACGCCAACACTTCGTCGTGGGAAAAAAAAGTAGGAGACGCTTCAGCAGTACCAGTATTGTTTTTAACCAATGTCATCACCATCGTCACTAAGCCATTGAGGCCACCGGCGGGCAAGCGCAAAAAAATCAACAACCACCAGGTCAGGTTCATCGGTTCGTTGCATACCTCTATTATGTCGAGTTGATTTTATCGATGAGAAAGTGATACCATTCAATGTTAAACACTTCGCGCATAGCAGCAGTAGCAATCGGAATCAAACATTGATTATCTTCCTACCGATAATCGTCCAAAAATTGTCTGTTTGCACAGAGTGTTAAGAAAGCCAATGTCTAGCGCTTTTACCTACCTTCCTACACACGGTGCTGAGACCCTATGGTAATGCGATCCCACGTCGGCCCAACGTTCATCATAGGGGACGCCCCTGTCCCTTTTGCCATCCGGCAAAAACGGCGACGGGACAAGATTTATGGAATTTTAAATGGGATGAAATGAGAACAAAACTTCTTCCCATCGGGTGAGTCGTTACACGCTCAATTATTGACTTTCGAGCGGCTAATTCTGCAGCCTAGGCGTTCGGTCACCAACACGAGCTATCTGTTTGCCGCTCATCTTCATCTTTCATCGCCCCCGTGGCCCTTCCCTTCCCCTCTGCCGTCCGCTTTTCCCGCTAGCGTGTGTGTACGTTACGTGTCGACAAACGGCCACCGTCGGTTTGACGTTGTTCCCGAACATTAAATTATGTCCCATTGCAGGCAATGTTGCGTGTGAGCAAGCTACTCGGCTACCCTACATACCCGTGCATGTCAGGTTTTGGTTTCGGGAGAAAGAAAAAGAAGAAGCGAAAAGAACGAATTCCTTCACTTCATCATTCTTACGGTTCGCTTTCTTTTTGCCCACACTGGTGGTCTGGCTGCTGCCGGCGTATGCAGATGTTTTGTGGGTTTAACTGTAGCACCGGTCCTTCCCTCTGAAGATGAGCGCATTTTTTTTTTGGTTGTTGGTTTGGTTGTTGCTGTCGTTCGAAAATACTTCCCAGCAATACCAATTAGTTATTCAAACATTTTTCCGCAAACAACGCGTCTCTGATTCCCGGCCACCCTCTAAGCCTACGCTAGCGTGTGGTTCGTTTCTTTTCCCCCGACTTTTCTCTACCAAACGGACAGATGAGGCTGCAACAGCATTGAGCGCATTGCGCAAGCTCATGTAACAATCGGTGCCGTTTCGGTGCTACCGAACTTTCTTTGATATGGACCGCCAATACGCGGACCGCCACCGAATTGACCCGTGGCCACCGTCAGCGAATGGCCGGTTTTTTTTGGTTTTTTCGCCACGCCACTTGAAATCCAAAACCCGGCCTAAATGGCGTCAAATTGAAAGCGAAAAGAAAGGACACACCAACCTTTCTTTTGGCTGAGGCGTCCGGATGTCTGGGAAGCGATGGAGGATCGTTCCGTTGCATTTTGTTGCAGGCGGAACTAATCAGACTCATCAGTGCAACTTCCGCCAGATCAATATGTTTCATGTTACAAACACATGACTTAAGATGAAAAATTTTACTTCAGAGTTTCTCAAACATTTTTGTATTCTAAAGTTTACTAATATATCTTAATAAAAAATGTATAGTGCTTCTGCGCTCCCTAATATATTATTGTAATTTTATTCGATCAGAATCGATAAGAATCCACCAATGCCAATTATCACTACGGTTTTAGTAGCATAAGAATCCAACATGGCGTTCTAAACTCTCACTTAGATCTAGCCTTGCTGTCAACTGGTTGCATGCTGTCAGTGCTGTCAGTTGCAATTGGAAAATTTTGAGTTGACAAGACATGATCATGCGCTACTTATTCTAAATTTACAAAATCGTTAGAAGTAGTAAAATAATTCATTGTTATCAAGCATAGCCAAGAAATTCATCGTTTGTTCTAGATTTACTTAATTTCCAATTTTAATACCAATACGAAATAAATAAAGCACAGCAAAATGTCTTTAAAATCACTTCAAATATCTCTAATCACCTTATGTCTCAACCAAATCAGCCATAAAAACCACATTGAATCGTGTAAATTGCGCAAATGAACTATTCAATGCGTTCCAGTCACAATTCGTGCCTTTATTGTGCAAAACACGTCCAACGGCATCGTCTAGCCACCACCAACTACCGAAGCAATGGTTCCTGCTAATTAAAAACTAAACCATTCATTGAGTGCCTTCCTTCGGGTGACTAGCTGTCCTCAATCACTCACCAACAATAGCACATCATTATACCCAGTGCTGCTTCCCAATTACCTTCCCAACCGAACTGTACGGCTCGTTGTGCGAAACCCTCACCCCATCAAACGATCTTTCTCGTCCCGATCCCGAGCAGCCCGAGATCCCGAGATTCGAGCGAGCATTATTCTCGCCACACACACGCAATATCGCTACTGTCAACTGTGCGAGTGCTGTGACAAACAATGTGCCCATGGTGTCAATCAAAATGAGACCATCGGATGCCGCACATTCGGTTGGGCGCGCTGGAAACGGATGTCTGTTCCCTGATGATCTCCCCTCTGCCCTAATTCCACCCCAAAAGCCGACATCTGTCCGCGCAGAGCACTGTTTGACTTTGCAGTTGATTTTCCACATTAAACTGAGTTTTCAACGTAAAGCAGGCCCAGCTATCCCGCTCCAACGACCAGCGCAGTCCTCAGCGTTCCCATTCCAACAACCGAACCGCACCACCGGGTAAGTGCATTCGATCTATCACTCAATTAAAACCGAGCACACTTTAAACCAACTCGCACCAGGGACTCATGAGACCTTCCGTCCGTTAATCCCCGATCCATAAACAAACCTCAGCGATGGCCTTTTTCGCGCGTCGTTCATTCTTTATCTAGCAGACGACGAACGATCTAAACGGAAATAACCCACTGAGAGTTTGGATTCCCTATCGCTCTCCGTTCGCTGTTGCTCGAATCTTCCCCCGGGTTGGATCTTATCGTGTTGGGAAATAATGATAATATTTATTTTTAATCTCACACCTCATAAATGGCGCATTTAATTGTTGCACATTCAATCATACTCACCTCCAGGAAACCTTGGTGGAAACACGTTTCTCCCGTGCCGACTTAACAGCCACGGATAGAGCGGGTAACTTTCGCGCGGCATGTTGGCCGGATGATTGTGGAGATGTGCTGGATGGCCACCGGGAAAGCCACCCTGGCCGTGCGTGGCCTGCACGTGTGCTAGCGCTGCCTGGAATTGGGCCGCTAGAAGGTGCTGGTTGTGGGCTGCCTGTACGGCCAGCTCCGTTGCACTGTTTCCACCCATAAACGAAGGCAGCCCTTTCAGATCACCGTTCGGACCCATTGGAAAGGGACGCACCAAGCTGGCCGGTATGCCCGGTACCATTATTGGGTGGCCTTTGTTTGGACCTACGGGAGGACCTCCCGGAGGACCTGGTCCGGGGGAACTTCTGGGCGATCGTTGCTGGTGGTTCCGAATGCTTGGCTCCAGGTCTGGGGAAAGTCTCGTGTTAGGCGGCGGTGAACTACGACTAGAATTACTACTCAAATCTATCATCCGTATGGAGGAGGGTCGTTGCTGGGGTCCCTCTCCGGGACTGTGTGGAGAGTCCGGTAGCCGTCCGTTCGGTTCGGGTGCGGGAGGCGTCCCAGCGGATCCTCGCGATATTCGATGCCCTAGCGCGAGGTACTCTCGGGCCTGCTGTTGCTGTTCCTGCTGTCGCTGCAGCAGATAGGCCCGTTGATGAGGTAATGGTTGAAAGCCTGGCGGAAAGCCTCGCAACAGCAGCGGAGCCACATCGGACGGGAAGTGACTACCGTCGCTGACGGGACTCGTCGGCCGGTCGGACGATTCACTGTTGGGCGAAAGGTGTGCTGGCGAGCTTTGGGGCATCCGTTTTTCGCTGCCCACAATCGACTCGATGCTGAAGCCGATACGGGGCTTTTGTGTAGGCAACGCCATTACGAGTGTCGTCGCTGATGCCATAGGTAGTGCGAGCCACCGTTCTACTGTCACTTGCAGCGTCGCTAGCTGCCTGTCACCGGTATCACTAGCAGTTTACTGCTATCACACAATTCACATGGTAACGTACGTGGAAGCGTCATGTATGGTGGTGCCGTTAAGCGGTTGCGTCCAAAACTTTACTACACACCCGAAGCACTACACGCTAAACACACGAACCTCATTATGCAAACGTTCCGCAGGGATTCGACCCCGAATACAACGCTGGATATATCGGGCTGTACAGGTTCACCACACACCACAGTGTCTATAAATCCACTTTAAACATTACATTTTCACACAACGGGGCACGCAACGAAGCGCGACCATTCACGCGTCTTTATGGCATATGATACGGTCTTTCCCATTCGCCGATACAGGGCTTCTAGTGGTAACAACAACGATAGAAAAAACACACACACGCACACAAACACGCAGACAAATCGGCAGTTAGTCGCGGACAACAAACGAGGACACAGCCAATATTTGCCAGCTGTGCGAGGAGTTACGTTGGAACATTATAACCCTCATCAGCACCTGCAATTCAATCCTTTCTCGTAGCAAAGGATGCTTTTAATTCTCATCTCTCTCGTTCCCTTTCTCTCTCTCTCTCTCTCACCGCGTGTTCTCTTTCTCTTTTCCACACACACACACACACTCGCTTCTCACTCGCACGCACGGACGCACCGTTGGCAATGGCGCTCCATATTCCACGAACGCTCAACACATAATAAAAATGCGGCTCCTTTAGCCGCACCAGGAGCCCCCATCCGACGGGGTTTGCGCTAACGTTTGCACACACAAACAATCGAAGCCCCCGGGTTTTGTGCCCGAACGTTCACGAACCACGATGTTGCCACAGCAACCGACAGTCAACCGGCCGCTTCCCCAAAAAAAAAAACCAACACCAAGCCCCGGAATCATAAAATAGTGTCATTAGCGCTTGCTCAAAGTGTTGTGTTTTTGCTTTCGCCTTCCATAAAAGCGCATGATTATTGCGACGCACGCACACTACCGTAAGCGCTCTGGGGGTTGAAATGAAGACACCCCAGTCCAAGGTTTGAGAGCAGAGAGCGAGATTGCGCACCGACAAAAGGCGGAGCTAACGTGAAAGTGCTTCTCCGGAATGAAAGGGGGGAAAAACAACACACAACCGCCCGCCATTGGTTGCCATGGCGAGGCACTGCTAAGGGTGAGTCTGTGTGTGTGTGTGTCGAAGCTCTTTTTAAGGGATGATATGTACTCCATTGCGATGCTGGCAAATAAAGCAGCAGGGGGATGAGATGGGATCAATTTACAAACAGCCGCGAGATGCTGCTGCAGCACCAGAACGAGCGTTACATCCCCCCCGTTTGGCAGAACACGGGGGGGTGCTTCTTAACAAATGGGAGGTTTTTGCTTGCGCCTCACCATAATGGCATATATTTACTTTATTTATTATATATTATTAGAAGCTTGTTAAAAGTTCATTCTATAATTGCTCGCCGTGCGTTTGTCCGGTTGGTGTTTTATTTTCGTTATTATCGCCATTTGCTCTTTATGCCGCGGCTGTTTTTTTTTTTTTTTTTCTTGTGTCCCATTGTCACTGTTGGGTTGCAAGCATAAAAGCTACAACCATTATCCACCAGAATCCGAATCCTTGGCCTCTCCGACTGCAGAACTTTCTCCCCATCCCCAGGAACGACTGCTCGCTGTGTGTGTGTGTGTGCAAATGGCGGATTGTTTACCGCGAGCAAATCCGCCCAGAATTGGATTGTCTGGTTTGCGTCGTCGTTTTTGCTTTTCCTCCCCCATTCTCGTTTCCTAGCACAGAAACAGAAACGGATATTTGTTGGCCCTGGGGAGGTCCTGCAGGAGCGTCCGCCGACTGCCCATTAATTGTCCAGCGCGAATCCATTTCCACTGATTGCACGAGCCATTTTGATTTTATTTCCTGTTGCCTCTGCCCCTGCCGACGCCATTTCCTACCAGCCGATGTACAATATTAGAGTGTTGACTAAACGCAACTGTGAACGGGCAGCGTTGAAATTAAGTGACGCAATTAGGTGTTGATTAGTATTACATTTTTATTCTCGTTCCGTTTTATTGTCATTCATTTGCTTTGTGTCCTGGGAGAAGAGGCACTAAACGTCTGTGCCGGGTTTCAACTAGCTTTCTTATATTTATTGCCATAAAATATTGTGCCATAATTTATTTTGAATAGTTTTGTATTTATAAACGTTAAATAATTTTACATTAAAGGTTGGCATGATCCATATAATAGAATGCTAAAATCATTTGAGGGACTGTTTCAAATGGGTAGTGGCATATTGCAAACCATAAGTGGATCTTTGCAATCAGCTTGGGATATTATGAAGAACTTTTGGTCCAGTTCGATAGGAAAATTTCAAACGTGGGTTTAACGCAAAAAATATTTCGATATGTTATTCTCAATATCACTTTTGTAAAAGACAACTGATGTTAATTTTCCCTGTCGGGATGCAAGACTCCATTATATGATTACAAAGTTCCGTAACTAGGTTGCAATATTCCACTATGAATTAGGCACTTTATCCGAAATCATTCAGAAGTTCTATTACATGAATCGATGCATTAGTATTAAGATTTACTTCAGAAACATTGAATTAGTGATTTATACAACATTCTCGACGATCAAAGCATCATAAAGAAATGAAGCGAAGAGACGCAACGAGCTCTGCGTCATAGAGAGCTGTTACATTGGTTTAAGTTTAAGTCTACCCTTCAGATATTCTGTTGGAAGCGATTACTTATTATCGTCTTCATTTTTTGTTGAAATGCTTTGCTTTGATCCGTGTTAAGACTTTACAATTTACTATTCAACTTCTTCGCATATATCTACTCATTTTTGCTGTATAATCCATTATTTAAATTAATTCAATCGCCCCGGGAAAATAATGCATAATAAATCAAACTAATCCACAGGAGACCATGTTTTCCTCTTTGGCCATAACAATCGCAGCCATCGACAGGCTCACACGCAATTTTCCCACCAATCTGAATTGTCCACTTGTACATTGTCAACGCAAATCACAGCAAGTCTGCTAACGCCACAGTCATACTGTCTGCTTACAATACCCACAGAGTCTCCCAAAAGGACAAAGAGGCCAGGTACCACAAGTTCAGAAAATCCCACATTCCTTCCGATCGATTCTCCGAGGTACCTGTTCTGCTGCGCCCTCAACCTTCACAGAACTTCTCTATCGGTGTCTCATTAGAGCCGTTTCACACCTTTCTCCATAATGAATAACAAACAGTGCGTGCTCCAGCTGCGGCTCGATGTCCTTTCTTGAGAATTAAACAACGAGGGACGCTGTGTGTCCTTCCGTGAAAAACGATCGTACGGCAGAACGATGCTGTTGCCGGTGGTGTGTCCGCTCGATGTCCAGCCAAATTGTTCGTACCTGGTCAACACCTCCGTGCCTTCTGCCGTTCTTCATCGATTTGATCAATTATTTTATTAATCGACAACCTGTTGCTGGGCGCACACCCGGGATGCATCCCATCGACACACAGCGGGTCTAAAACTGAAGCACCAAACGTACTGCAACAGATGAACAAAGAGGAAAAACACAGCAACCCCGTGGGGTGTTGGAAATTATGACGCACGAAGGTAACATATTTATTTCATAAAAAAACAAAACAAAAAAAAACTCCCCGGACTACGGCAATGTTACGGCTGACACATTCTATTTATTTATTTTTATACCTCAAACCGTCTCTAAGCGTTTGCTGGCACATTAAACGTGGCTAGCGCCATGCGTTTAGAGCGAACCAGGGACACCCCATGCTGCGGTGGGTTTGTTTCGTTGTGTTGTTTTTTTTTTTTTTGCCTGGTGGAATTAATATATCCTTTTTGGTAGGGCTTTTGCATCGTCGATACGCTGAACACCGGTGAACAATTAATCGAGGGGCGCTCCTCGTTCGGAGTCGAGAATTGCCGGAATCAAAGGCGAAGGAATGTGGGCCTGAATTGCAGCTGCCAGTTTTTGTCTGTTGAAGCATCCGAATGTTGTAAAAAAATGTTTGGTAAATTGATTTAGTTGTGATTAGTTTCAATTTCTTAGACTCTTTGTGAGAGGTCCTGAGAAAATTTAAGAAGGATTTCCGAAAGCCGAAGGATGGATTGTCTTGTCTAGGTTAAGCAGAGTTCACACTGACCTTCTTGTTTCGATTTTTGTATTAAGCTGCTCTCAATTTATTCTCATTTTCAACGGAACATTTCGTCAAATTAAATATCCCACCCTTCTCGCTCGATCACTCAAACAACAACATGCTCAGCATTATCTACACAATTTGACACGATTTCTCTCACCCTTCGGCCAATTATGACCGTTTGACTGCTGCTTCGGATGGATGTATATCAGCGTTTCGTTTCCCTTTTTCTCTCTCGCTCTCTCTTTCTTCATCCTCGTTAACATCAACCATTCCCGTGGCGTGGCCATGCGTACAAAAACGATAATTAAAACATCACACGATCAGACATTTGTTCGACCGATCCTGCGCCGGCCATCAGCGGGCAGCATCATCATCATCACCGTCGACGTTGCGGGATACGCACCCACTCCGCACTCCGTCCAGAGTTTTACAATTTCGGACAAATAAATCAACGCCGAAACATCGGTGAAACGGATGCGCAGGGTGTAAGCACAACCAACTCACAAAGAAATCCGAAAATGAAATATATATGATTGCTGCAATGAGGAGCAAAGGGTGACCCGGGAGTCGGGAACGGTCGACCAGCATGACGCGGACACGAACGAAACGCACCACCGCTATTGGATGCAAACGAGCAAAGCCGAACGGCCGCTGGAAAGTCCTGGAGGAATGCCAAAATGACCGAAATGCTTCAACGATGATTTACTCCCCATCGGTCCCCACCCGCTGGTGCCGGATCGGCTCACCCTGACCAAAATGCCCACGCACCCACACGGTGTGGTGCAAATATTTGTTTAACTCGTGGGTTCTTGGGGTTTTGGAGGAAACGCCATACATTAGCATTAGATGATGAGGATCGCTTTAGGCTTTCCACGGGCTTGCCACGATTTAATTCGTCTCCCAGCCCGGCTCGATGGGAGGGAAATTCGCCGCGCTTCACGCGCCAATGAGTCTCACACCGGAGTGTTCCATCGGGTGTTTTGTTTGCACTGCCAGGGCTGGTGGCTGGCCTGGTGATGGTGGCGAAGATGTGTACATGTGCCTCTTCCGCGATGGACACGGCGGGATGCAGAATCATCATAAAACTGGGGCCTCATAATTGAGACGTTTCAGCGCTTCATATTTGCCACGTTTGTTTTATTTTTCATTTGCTCTTTTTCCTGTGGCTCTCCCCCCTCTTTGTCTCTCCTTCTTCTACCAGGACAGCGTCAATCGGGAGGTCGTGACAGCTGGAAATCTGATTTACAAATCCACTGCCACGCAGATTTTCTTGCGGTCACGTTTTTCTTCTGTGCTGTGATGCTATACAAACACCGTAATGAAGCCGCCTTTACGCCAAATGGTAGCGTATTGTATTGCCTTTGTTGTTGTTTGGTTTATTGTTTTCGGCAGACTTGCAAATGGTGGATGAAATTTAATTTAGCGCTTAACGCAAATATTTTGCTTTGTTATGCTCGGTAACCTTTGACCATTGCGTGGTGCTTTTCGTTTCTGTGTGTGTCGTCCATCTGGAGCGAAAAGATCTCCGGTTTAAGATTGCGAACATACACAATCTATGGCTACTAAGATAGCAACGGAGCAGTGTTTGATCCCTTTGGAAGACAGATTGTTGTAGGTTTGAATCGCGCCTAAAATTGAAGGAAATTGTCAAGCCAGATCTAATCTAATCAGTCTTCTGTTATCGTTTCTCGTCTGATGGCTCTTTTCAGATAGATGAGGTTACCGCATCCTATCTATTGAAAGACGAGGTCTTCCAGGAACTCCACACTTTTTGAGTGTTAAGAACTTTTTGAGAACGAAGTGCTAGTCTCTAAGTGATGGCAGTGTTACTAAGCAACGAATAAGCAACCATGTCTGGACAGACCTCCATAGTGAGTATAGAACTGCTCTGAGAGAGTAAAGAGAGTCAAGGTTCGTAAGTAGGGCAAAACATCAAAGTGAAAGAAGAGCTAACCACACTTCTGTATTCTCAGTAAGGAAAAAGCGTCCTAAACGAGGCAATAGGTGCTTTGTGAGGGCCTGAACTACCTAGTAATGGCAGAGCTCAGGATAGAGTTAAGACAGAGTGAGCATAGAGCTAGGACGAAACTTCTTAGTGAGAGCAAGCGCTTTTTGGTGAAGACAGAGCCTCTTAGTGAGACAGCTTCAAAGCCAGAACATACAATCAAAGTAAAGTCCTACCTAGTGAGGGAAGAGCTTCTTAGTGAGGACATAACGTTCAAGAGCACACAGTGATTCATGGTATGAGCGAATCTTCATATTGAATGTCCAGATACCTTTTTCGAATAATAGAGCGCGGCTCACAGCCCTTACAATACTCGAGTAGGGTCTCAATGTTGCGCTAGAGCTCACCATGCAACACTAACCTTAATAAATATTTGTATTAGCGCAAAATCATAGCATATGATTTTTGTCCAGTCCTGTAGAAGATAATGGGCATCCAATATCAGCAAAAAACGTTAAATTATTTGTGATTGCGTGACCCAGAAGCTAAGAAGGATAATTGAATTAAAATTATTTTAAGAATCGTTTCATTATACAGTTTATTGCATTCCTAATTTATATTACTCATTATTGTTTTTTTACACAACTTATTTTGCATAACTAAACTTAAGTTCGTTTAAACGATTAATGGGCCATTTTTCTCCTATTTAGCAAGGTTAAGTGAGAAAAAAACACCACTTTTCAACCCTTTTCTCAGCTCCCTTCCGTCCGGTCTAAATACATCGTCGCATTTAAAGACTACGTTAGCCTTGGTTAAAATTAAGTAGCAAGAATGTCGTACATGAAACTGGCGGTAAACAACCACACGTCCACCAACCGACCAACGTTTATTAATCTTTAACGAGCGAAAAATGCGTTAACTATAATATAACGAACAAAAAACCCAAACACAGACATACACAGGAACACAAACGGGTTTAAGTGCCACAAACCACAACGTTATTAAAAGTAAATGTCCCACAATGAGTGATCTTTATGTCTTTTTCCCCGCATCCTCTCACCCGGACCTCATGCTCCCGACCCGGCCACAGATTCCTCTGTTGCTTCGAGGCAAAAGTCTTGAGAAATCCATCCAGCAGCAGAGGAAGCCAACCAGTATAATCAGCATAATTTAGTCTCTCATTAAGTTTCATGTGTCGGATTTTCTTATCTAAATTTGATAATAATTTTATTGCCATTTTATTACCACTCTCGGCGCGTCGCGCCTTTTCCGGTCCCGAGGCGGGCTGGCTGCTGGCCGTAATCTTTGCACTGACCATCGGGGACCATCACATAAAAGACAGCATAATATACACATTAGCGCAAACACACCACTAGCACACATTCGACACCGATCGGAGTGGATCAAAACGATCGCACAATCAAGCTGACGAGAAACTGTGACTGCTTTGTTGTTTCTTCCTTTTCCCCCCTTTTTGTCCTTACTGTCACCCGCAGTGTTGTTACAGCACTGTGAAGGGAAACAAGCCGGCAAAGAAAGTGTGACGAGTGGTCGAGCACTTCACCCGACTGATAACTGACTGATCGACCGTCCCCTGCCGGATGTAGATGCTGCCGACCGGGTCGTAAAACCTTGGTGAACAGGCGCGCGCGTTTATAGCTTGTTGAGAAGCCGGGGATGATTTCGCTTGTGATGGCCATTCTTCCGCTCGCGGGATTTTATGGCATTTTTATCAATTTCTTGCGTGTGTGTGTATGGGCGATCATCACCCGTATGGAAAATATGTGAAGAAAAACACACACCGAACGCACAAACCCATCATTAGTTAATTAGGCCGCCGAGGGGTCTTTCCGACGATGGGCAACGTGTTTTTTGTTTCGTCTTTTGAGAAAGACCCCCGAAAAGTGTCCTCTCCAATGGTTCCAACCTCAAC
The DNA here is from genome assembly GCF_013141755.1 of Anopheles stephensi. NCBI lineage: Eukaryota > Metazoa > Arthropoda > Insecta > Diptera > Culicidae > Anopheles > Anopheles stephensi. Next base: position 82,040,947 of record NC_050202.1, on the reverse strand, counting down.
CAGGCCCTGGAATTTCGTGGAAGGGCCAGTCGGATCTTACGGGTACGAGCGGTTTGCATTTGCGGGCGCGATCATGAGAATCGACATAATTAACCGTGAGTTTAATGTCTCTGTCTTCGCAGAAACCCGATCCAACCGACGCTGATAAGAGCGACCGAGCGACAGAGCAGTGATCGTCCCCAGTCACTTGGCAGCAGGGTTGATTAGAGTGGCGGGACACTCCGGGGACTGAAAAATGGCTTAATTTAAGCCCAAAACCGGTAACGCTTCCACTAATTATTTGCCCGCTCGTTCAACCCGTCCATCAGCGGCAGCATCCTGCACCCGTCCGTTCAATTAGGTGCCGCAAAGTGTGAGCCATCGGACACTCGCTGTATCTTGTCGCTCTCCGTGCCCCACCAGTGTGTGTGTGTCGAAGGTGTGACGCGGACAGCTCGGCTTGCTTGGTAGTAATTGCACCAACCAACCCAGAACGAGCGTAGGACAACGGCGAGACTTAGTAGGACACCTAGTAAGACACCGTTGCGCCGTCGAATGTGCTTCTAATTAGGCAGATGGTGTGATGGACTTGGGTTTGGCCTACAGGAGTTGATGAATTTAGACTTTTCGTTTTTCTCACCCGTGCTGTTCACACGCGGAGACCGAAATTGGTGTTCACTTACCGAGTCAGCCGGCGATAATTTGGGACCATGGGAAACTGGCTACTTCTACGGTTAGATAGTTTATAGTAAGGCACACGAAACGATTAAAACGATTTTCGATCTGTTCAATCTGGCTTTTGATGGAACGCGATGAGCGGGATGCATAAAGGAATCGTACGGTTTTTGGGAGAATTGTGGCCTTTCCTGGGAAATAACAGGCATTACAAAGCTGGTGGGAAAATTTGATTTTTCGTTTGGTATTCGGTTCTAGAGCTATGACCAGCATAAAGCACAATTGCTAGAAACTTTATTTTTATAAAAAATTTATAAATGCCTTGTTTTAAAGAAATTTAATTATTTTAACTGTATTCCAAATTAATATATTAAAATACGTTAACAATTTTATTCTGAAATGAATAAATGAACGGATGAATTCTAGCATGACGGTGCATGAATTATGGCTCGACTAATACGCTTAGTAGTCGCTGTCACACTTTCTTATAGCATCTACTTAGAACTGATTGCATTCAAAGTTAAATCTTATTATTTTCTAAAAGCCAGGCTGCATGATGCGAGATGCCAAAAGCATTTCGCTAAAAAGGGGGGGATTTGCGAAATTTTTCCGTCAAAATCCTCTCGGTTCATCTAGCCGCGTTGTTTAGAGCACTTTATGCTATCTCTCTCTCTTCAATCGAAAACTACCATGGCAACGCATGGAAAATGACAGAGAGGGCTAGAGAGAAGCGAAATCTTTCCGAAATTTCAGCTCGAGGAGGCGAAATCTTTTTGGCATCTCGCATCATGTAGCCTGGCTTTAACAAAATAAAAATATAGAGCTTAAGGGTTTACAGTCAAAAATGCAAAGCGAACATCTCCGGAATAAGGTTACGTGAAGGATGAACTATTTAATAGGTTCAAGGACCAAGATAACTCAACTTTCCACGATCGTATTAATCAGAATACTGTTGTGAAATGATTGTTAAATAAAATAAACCATTAAGATAACGATTTGATAGATAGATTAATTGTAATTTACCTTCTAAAATAAATATTTCATTGAAAAAAATCCACATCAAAATCGATAATGCAGTCTTATCTGCTATAAAATACGAAGCCCTACGTAAACTTTGCTTTATTGTATTCATTGTCAAAGAGAGAATGAAGGTAATAAAATATAACTTTTAAGATATTTTTATGCTTCAACAATACTCCCGTTCCATCCGTCAACCGATTAAATGAGATGTCAGTAGTGAGCTGCCCGAATTTCAACACCGAACGCCAAATTTTTAATACAAACCCTAATCTCATCTCAGCTGCTACAAGCTCAAGGCACCAATTTTAAACCATCCGCCATAAAAACGACCCATAAACCCGTCAAGCGTATCCTCTTCATTCTAACGCTGTGGAAATCTTCCTCCGAAATAAAAAAATAACCCCTTCCCGAGCTCATCTTAATGTTCCTCGTCAATTGTTCACTTTGCGCCGTAGTCGTATCTCGAGGAACGAGATCAAGCCACTAACTAAATATGCTTCACCCGTATTAACCATCATCGAGCAGTAGCTGGATCGTGTCCAAACGAAATTACGGAAGCAGCACAGCACAAGGGCGAAAACAAATATTTGGGCCCGAAATCTTCCACGTTTGCTTGCTCGGGGTTTTCTTCTTTTTTTTTGCTTTAGACTCACCCCGGTCAACAACACAATGAAGATCCCTTTTTTGCGCACTGGTACCCTTCCGTGAGGTGTGTCTGTGAATGTGATTTTTGTTTTGTTTTGTTGTTCGGCCTTTCGACTGCCGTACTCAACAGCCTGCAAACCCATAAAATCACCATCCTCGTCACCATCATCATCATCATCATTATCATCAGTGAAGTGAAGCTTGATGAGTGTACGGTATTAACAGCTCCGGTGCGATAGGTATTCGAGGTGCACAGTTACAGGAGGAATCCAAGTGTTGAAAGCATTGCACAAACTGGCAAACCATCACTTCTACTTCACAGTCACATTCAACCACCTCGGATGACCACTCATAACCCACCTCGATCCTCGATCCTTGGGCATCTCTCTCTCTCGCCGAGTCACCGATGCGAACATGTAGACGGCGATCGATTCTACCACGCTTTCCTGCCGAAAGGTGGGGACTCCACCGCTGAATCTGGTGTGCCCGATCTTACATTCGCCTCGCAGGCGTCACGCTGGTTCTCGCGTTCCCGCATTCGCGAATCCACCACCGATTCGATTTCCGCGTTCGTTTCCACCTTCGGCCGGGCTCATAAATATTTCATGCTTAACGTGTTGATTTATTTGTAAATAAGGCAAAGTTTATGCCCATGATGTTTTAATTAATAAGTGGTAAATTTGTGTAATTTTATTCTCGTGCACACAGCCGTAGGAGCACGGCACGCTGAGGGACAACGGGTGAGCGGCCGTGTAAACACCGCCCCGTTTCGATTCGCTGTGCTCTGCTGACGGTCGTGCAATAAAAAAGCGGTCACGCAATGCTCCAGCAAAACATCCTCCATTACCGATCAATTGTGGTCATAGCTTTTGAGCAGCGACAGGCCTGGCCTCTTGCCTTATCAAAGCACGATTGTCATGTTTTAATGATCATCACAATCATTGTGCTGTGATTGTGACCCGTTTCGACGTCCAACTTCATCACCGTGGGTCCAATTTTCTAACCTCACTATTCAATTTCATAATTCCTAAGCCCTCGCGCGGAACAAAAAGGGACGCCAACGAAATCAGCTTAAAATAAGTTTATCACCCTGGCGCCACTTTGACATCATTTATCCAATTACTTTCAAACGGCCAGCGCTGATCGTCTTCAAATTTTCTCACCTTGTGCACACATCATTCGGCGACGGCGGCGGGGGCTTAGGGTTTGTCACCGCGACCCAGGAAGCCCCATACGAACGAACGCCGGCCAGACTGCGAGGGAAACCTCACTAGAGCGGGTGTGTCTGTGGGAATTAAGATCTCGCTCTCTCGCTCTCTCTCTGTGACCGACTGCTAGTGGCTCTTGCACGCCGTCCCACACAGTGTACGTAGCGGACCCGATAATTGTTGGTTAAGGTTCGACGATTAAACGACAACTTTGCCGTGTACGGGGTGCGTAGGGGTCCCAAGGATTTCTTCCCCATTTTTCCCATTTCGTTTCCCGACATCCGATACGGTTGTGTTACGGGAGTGTTGAGTGGAAGAAGAACACCAGTGTAACAAAGCAGTGATAATGATTTACAATCTCCCCGGCGATGGTGGCGTCACCATCCTGCTGATAATAATAGTACACCGATGTCCGTGTCTCGAGCAGATCGTATTAGCAGGCGCTTCACCGCGATCCCACTTGTTCTTATTAGGTTTCACCGTAAATGTCGTAAAATTCAATCCTCACCTCGAAAGCACTTGTAGCATTTGCGTTGTGCAACGAGGGCTGCAAGCAAAAATGGCTCTGCAAAACGCGAGAAACCTTCGCGACTGTTTTGCTGTTGGATGAGATTAAAATTATGAGTTCCATAACCGATGAACCGAATCGGTGTCGGTGTGGTGTTGTTGCTGCAGCAGCTTTCTGCTTTAAACAGATTACAACTTACACACTCGTTGCAGGTTGGAAAAGGGAACATTAACGTACGTGTGGTAGATGTGGTGATGTTGTAAGCTCATAAAGTTTAACCTGTGTGCTTAATGCTGTTATTTTAATTTAATAAATGATTTCACCTTCATAGAGTTCATAAAGGTTTTTTTGTTTGTTAAATTTTAGTAAGTATGAGCAATGTTCTTTCAAATAACTCAAGTAATGAGATGATAGATACACACATAACGAAGATAACATATTTGTAACGCTTGGTAACGCTTTACTCAGAAATCTGGCGTAAACAGCGAAATCGAAATGGAATTTGCGTATTTTTAATTTTAACTTAAATCTGTCAAAACAAGCATAATGTTTAAGTCAAATTAAGCATAAAATTTGCAAAATAGATTAATTAGCGTTTCTATTAGAATTATATTTCGAATTTATATATAGAATTATAAGAATATTTTCGTTTCATTAATTTGTCAAGGAGTATATCAGTGATCTAATCGTAAAGGTTATTCTTTGTCATGTTTTTTTTATATTATTGGATAATATTGTCTTTAGTAATTAAAACTGAAAGTATTTTATAAAATTGATTTATTATTTATAATAGTTTAATAATTTTTTCAAAATAAACACAAATTTTTTAATAATAAAAAACTGAATCTAATTGAGGATGATTTTTTTATTTTTCTTCAATACAAATAATAAAGTCGACTGACAACTTTTTATTACAACAACACAACACTTCAAACAAATATCCAAAATTATATTTAAAGGTATGTTACACAATTCAAATATAGTTGTTCTAGTATTACTTAGTAAAAATGACCCTCCCTTGTTAAATGCTCCCCCATTGATACATTACATCGTTCAACACAAAATTAGCGCGTTGATCTATCGCTCCTCATCAGCCTTAGATTCAGTGCAATGGGGGTCGCCAGATTTTTGTCACGCACATTTACACCTCCCAGTCCCCAACAACAACTCCCAGTCGAAGCAACAGCAACAGGGAAAGCGAACACCCCACGAAAACCTTGATGAAGTAGAGCTAATTAATTGCTCTTATCAGCCGAATACGATCGCAAACACCAACCGCTGGGGGGGGGGGGGGAGTAGGAGGCCAGCCCTGAAGGTTAATTCCTGTCGTTTTCACATCGCCCGCAAGCACTGTGTTACTGTGGTTGGAAATAGAGAAGACGGAGGCGCGGAAGAAAACAAGACAGAGAAAAAAAGACACAGAGCCAACATACATTAATTAAACAAATAAAGACAATTATCATCTAAATCAATCTTGACGACGCGCTTTATTCGTACGGTGTTTTAATTTGACTCAACAGCAAGATAGCACACAAAACAAAAAAAACTGGTACGAAATTTGCGGGACTGATGTAATTGTTTGAGCCGTTCCAAATGTCACGACCTTCAAATAATGATTAAGCTAACTCCGTACAGTTCAAAATTTGAGCACAATCAAGCATTATTATGCGACTGCGACCAGTGTCTAAGAACCGAAAACGGACTGGACCTGAAGGGAAGCGAATTTAGTTGCGCCAGTAATCGAACTGACACATGACAGAGGATTACAGCAAACGGTTGACACTTCAGACGTTCTTTGCAGAAAGAAAAAAGCGATTTCGAAAAAAATAAAAAAAAAACAACCCCCGGTGATTGTACCAATTAAAATAGCAGAAACGTCAAGGAAGAAACAGTGAGCCTTAAACCGTGGAAAGAAAATAAACACAAATGAACTAGACCAATTAAAGAATGAACTTATAACAAGCGCTTAATGGAAGTATCATAAATAAAGCGAATGGTATATACATACACCACACCATCAATGGGAGTGTGAGCGATCGAACGAGGAAGAGGAAGGAAAAAAAGAGAAAACATTGCACAGGGATCAAACAAGCAGGCGAAAAAACAACAAAGGCAACAAAGCTCTCACCTCGCGTTGAACTTAATTCGTTTCGATCGATAAATTCGTCCCAGCTACTGAACCGATCACTGACACATGCAAGAACGGAGCAGGCACTGACTGCAAACCGAATCCGCAGCATCCGTTGCTCTTTTCGCTCTCCGTCTCTCTTTCGCTTCCTCTTTTCTCTATTTTCATCGAATTAAGAAAAACGAAACATTATATACAACGCCAGCCAGCCGGGATATTTCCCTGCGAGGAAAAACAAGGGAACATAATTTTACCCGTGCAACCACCACGCTTTCCCAGTACATAAACGCGATGCCGTAGTTGCCTAGGCTCCGCCCACTCGCCACAAACTCGCTCACAATCAATATGGCGCATGCGCGTGTGTGCGTGTGTTGGGCGAACGGTTGTACAAAGCGCACCGAACAAACGCACGACGCTGCGAGAGCTTTGCGGAGAAAAACTCGCCCTTCGTTCATTCATTCCGAGTTATGCGTTCGCTGTGCGCAGATCGATCGATCGTCACCGTGTGTTGTTCGCGTTCGTTTGCTTTGTGATCTTTCGCGTTGTGAAGTTGTTGTTTGAAGAGGAGGAGGAAGAAGAAGAAGAAGGAAGAAAAATCAAAACCTGCTCGTTTTTTATTATTACTGGTGTGGAGCAAGGTGCTGCTTAATAAAAGAAAGCAGCACACAGTTTCCGCGTGCGTGTGCGTTAAAGTGTGATTAAGTGAGAAAACAAGAAAAATTCCACCCATTCAGTGTGTGTGCGCGTGTGTGCATGTTCCGGATGCAAAAGATTTTGTGCTGACAAATTAAATCGTTTATCTCAGTGACGTTTACGATTGTGAGAGTGAAGCAAAAAAGCCCAAACAAACCCGCATTTGGAAAGTGTCGTTTAAGTTGCAAAAAAAAACGGAAACTAGAATTGGCCCACGCTTCAAGCACCAACACACGCGTGTTCATGTGTGCGTACGTGTGGTGCAGCCGGTGATGCTCGTTTAAGCGTGTTTCGACAGCAAAACAGGCAAGACAAAATTGAGTCGCACACGAGTGCCGTTCGCGAACGACCGAGGACCCCGCCGACGACGACTGCCACCTTCATGATCGACACGTGCCGTACGGAGGAGAAGGTGTTCAAGATTGCCACCAACTACAAGATGCCGACGCTGCAGCCCCGGATCGGTTTCAGCATCGACTCGATAGTCGGCAACACCACCCCGAAATCGCCCCCATCCCCCCCGCACACCATCACCAAACCGGAAACGGGTGGTGCGGGTGGTCCGGGTGGTGGCCCCACCCAGCGTACGCCCAGCCCGCTCGCGTCCGAAAGCTACTCGGTGCGGTTGAACCGGCTCCAGAGTCTATCGCCACCGCACAACTACAGCATCACGCGCCTTCCGGAAAGTCCGCAAAGTCTGGAAGGAAGCCACGCAAGCGTCCGATCGCTCGAGGCACTACAGTCACGCCTTTCGCCCCCGGTGAGCCACTCCAGCCCGGGCGCAGTTCCGCTTTCCCTCAAACGACCGCGCAGTCCATCGCCGCCCGCATCACCTCCCCCACCGCCATCCGGTGTCGTCGGGATGGGTATGGGAGGACCGCAGGGAGGACCAGCACCACCACCACCACCCGGTGGTCCATCGGTTGGACCGATCGTTGTGCCCGGGCTACCGCCAGGACTCGTCCGCCCGTTCCCGGTCAGTCCCTCGCAACCACCCGCACATCCTTCACACCCATCAGCCCAGGGTCAACCGGGCCAAACGGACATCAAGTCGTTGCCACCGTTCCTGCACACGCCCGAGATGGTACAGGCGGCCCATAATCAACACTTTCTGGCCGCACAGTTCCAGGCGGCGGCACTGGCCCACGCCCAGGCTGGCCAACCGTTCCCACCGCATCCGGCCACCGCGCATCTGCACAATCCGAACCTGCCGCCGCGGGACAGCTATCCGCTCTATCCGTGGCTGTTGAGCCGCCATGGACGTGGTGTGTTCCCGATCGGATTCCCTGGAAGTAAGTAGAAAACGGGCAGGACTGTAAATAATATTTAAGGATACTGCAAAAGAAGGTTCGAATTTGCTACAAAATTGATTTTTCGCGATTTTTAATGCAAATTACAACAAGCCGACGGCAAACCGCAACCGACCGCGTCTTTTATTTGCCATATAAAACGAGTTAAAATTGAGTGCCAAATGGCTTAGTGGTAGAGATAAAACTATTTCACACACTCCAGAACCCAGTATCAAGCCTAGCCCCATTGAGGGAACTCACCAAAAAAGTTGTCTAATAAAGCCCCAAAATAATAGAGAAGAGAACCGAAGTCGACTCTCAAAAGGTCCCAAGCTTTACATTACACATATTCCGCTTTGTTTAAGTAGCCTAATTTCATTCCTCCCTTTTCTTCATAACTTCTCCAAACAAAACAAGAAAAAAGGGACCAAAAAAGCTGTGACTCTTATGATGAAGAAAGCAGGCATCCTTAATTGGAATGATGGTGGCTTCTCTTCTGTGATGAGACCTGGCCCACACCCATGAGGATTCTATTTTTGATGAACCCGAGAAAGGTTTCTTGGTGCGTGCCTTACAAACTGACGATGAAAAGGAATCATCCTACCAATTCCTAGAATGGACATTACTCGATGTTTTTTTCTTCTTCTTTCGGGGCCACTTATGTTTGCCCTTTTTCCCTTTTTTCCATATTTTTTTAATGTGAAGAAAGTGGTGTTTATTGTTGTCCACAATACACCTTGCTCGCCTTTCCTTTCCTGCTTCGCTTTCTTTTAACCTGGCGTGTTGTTAACGGCGTGTGTGTGTGTCGCAATCGTTAAAAACGACGTTGATTCTGATCTAATTAAGATAGGTTCCTACCTGGTTCCTGGTAGGAGTTCGTTTTATGCCCTTGCTGTCTACCCTTTAGCAATCAAAACCTCACCGAATGATGTCCTTTCTAATGCCCGTGACAATTTTCCAGTAAGAGGACTATTCTTACAATTTTTATATTGCATTTGAAATAAATTGTGATCAAAATTGAGGTCCTTCGGTAAGGTCGTAAAACAGCCCAGCTTGTTTCGTATTTATTGAGAGTTCTTCCTTACAATTTCTTACACGACGAGCGGGTTATAAATATTGTGATAAACCCATCCATCCACAAGCAGCAGACAAGCCGTTTCTGCAGCAGCTTAAAACCCGTCAGGAGGTAAATAATAAATCAAAAAAGCTAAACACATAAAAAAACTTCCCCCCAGAGGACAGATGTGTTACAAGCGTTTAATCTACAGACGACAAACCGGGGGGAAGAAAAAATTGGAAAGCGGAAACAAACCCCGTGTTAGCGATCGAGCGTGTGCGAATCGCAGCTCCGTGCAGCTTCCGATCCGATTTCCTTACGCTGCTTACGTTTCGATTAACTCTTTTTGGGGGCTTTTGGTACATCGAGCAAACCATGCAAACCATGCAAGCTGTTAATAAAAGCTCATTTATCACTAATTTATCACCTCGTGCACGCAAACGCTTGATGGGCGCAAAAAGGAACAGGAAGATATTAACACTCGGCTGGAACTGGATGGATCGGCGAGATGGATCCAATGCAACGGGGCGATCGCGCCCACAAGCCCTAACACGCTCGCTCGACGGCCGTTCTTCATAATTTCAACGGATGCTGGAGCAATAAATCGAATTCCACAATTTATACGCATTTTAACGACTACGTCCGATGGGGCACAGCTAATTTATGCCACTCGCAAGCGGCATTGCGCTCCGGATACTTCGCCTGTGTTTGTGCTTCAAGCAAGCAAGCAAGCAGGCAAGTGGTTTGGATATTAAAGCTTACCACTCTTCTGTTTGAGTGTGTGTGTCGTTGTTGTTGCTGGTTTTTTTTTCTACCTGTTTGCCCTGTTATCCCCCAAGGCGCTTGTTAGTTTTTGGTGTTCTGCGCCTCATTCTTTTCTCTCTCTCTCTCTCTCTCTCTCTCTCTCTCTCTCTCTCTCTCTCTCTCTCTCTCTCTCTCCCGCTCCAACCTTTATCCTGCACCAGGCACCGGGTGGAGGCAAACATTTTTGTCCCTTCGCTTGTCGGGAATTTTAAGTGCACAATTACATCGCCATTGTAAAAGGGGAAACGCCACAAATTACTCGGTAAATGTACATTAAGCGAAAACGGACATACGAGCGGGCGAAGCGTTGTTTTGCTCACGCTGCTCGCATGATGCTGCAACACAAGTCTCTGTGTCTTCTGTGTACGACGAAACCCTTCAAATGTTTGGCTCCATAATGCAAATGTCTTCCGGGCATGGCCGGAAGGGGTGCAAGCTTGTCTTGTTGCTAAATTATCACTTCACAAGCAGGCATAAACGTTTACGCGAACGATGTGGCTGGTTGAAATGTGTGTGTACAAATTTAATTAACAATCTGCACAAAGGGACTCTCGGTCATCGGCTAACCCCGCGAGGAAGCGCGATTTTGAGTGGTTTAAAACCTGATTTTTAAAATCCAATTTCATTTTTTCCCCAAGAGACCGATTGTTTCGAAGCTCACCAATTATCCGGCCATAAAACGTGTCCGAATGGGGTGATAATAATAATATGCTTCCCGTTCAGGTACATCTTTTTTTGCTAAATAATGCTTAACGGCTATGAAGGTTGGCTAGTTTTGAAAACGCTATTTTTCCATTCCTTTTCACTCATAATGAGTTTAGGCATTTAGCTGCTCATTGAGGATTGAAATATCAAAGCTATTAACCTCCATCGTTTAGCCAACTCTCTTTCTCTTGATCTCTCTCCCAATCTCAGGAAAGACCCTCAAAATCAAGCCATTAATTTATGGCGATGAAAATAAATTAATGAGATATTTAATACCGATATCGTGTGTCCACCGTATCTCTCCCTGTGTTGAAGCACGACCCTCTGTCAAAACCCCCATGTTCCAAAAGCTCACTAACAACGGCAGAAGTACGAAAAGTTTGCTGATTTTGATCAGGAAACGTGAAACGAAGCCGATTGAGCTGAAGGGATCGTCTGACGCCAACCACCAACAACAACAAAAACACAGCAAGCACAAGCGATTCGATCTTTCTTGCAACAGCTCGTCTTCATTCATAATTACACACCCGAACAAGCAACCCCAGACACGCCAAAGGAGAGCAACCAAAAAGGGGAACGCGTACAAATGGCTCAGCGCAGCTTCTCACTCAATTCTTTTTTTTTTATTTTTAAGCCCCAAAAACAAAATCAAGCGGTAACATTCGGGCGAGCATTTTTACGAGCATCTTAATCTTGCCGTTCGATTCGAGCATCGATGCTTGATCGGTGAATGATCTGGCGATCATGATGATGGGGCTCCGTGCTCGTGTTAGGTTGAGCAACAAATTGATCCACGGACGACCTCTGGTTATGTTCCTTCACTTCCAAAGCTGACCAGCCAACCTTCCGTTTCGGTCGTTAATTAATTATGCACTAATTTAGTTCCACGTTACATCGCCTCAGCTCGAAAGATTCTTCTTCCCTTGTGATACCTCTCTCGTCAACCAACGCTTAATTGCTTGTTTTTTGGTAGGCAGGTATAAACACGTACGGATGCAAAAACCAAAGTGCATAAAAGTGTGCATCCCCCTCTGGCTGCACATCCGGTGGCGCTCAACCCAACTAAGATATTAGACATACAGGGGTAGCAGGGAACACACACCTAAAGCTGGCAAAAACGAAATCACCTTACCACCGTGCGTTGAGTGGCATGAAATGAAATATTCATTTCGGTGCAAAAGAGGGAGGACCGTTGCGTTTCACCGACCGGTCGACGTGCTTAATCTACGGTAATAAACACAACTAAATAGAAACAACACAAGCGACGGGGAAAAAAAGGGCACGAAAAACGTATCAAAAAATATTAACAAACGATGCAAGATAAGGCTGCAAGAAGTATACAACACACACTCTCAACAGCAACAAAAAACACAGAACCCACAACTTACAAGCTACAACCATGTGAAGGACACGATGGACGGGCAGGAAGACTAACAGGGCAGCGTAGAAGATGAGGCATGAAAGAAACACGGTGTGAAGCACACACTCAGCAAAAAACAAAATATGAATTTTAAATGAAAACAGATCTTATCGATCGCGCCCGTCCACAGCAGCGTTCTGTTCTGTGTTCTGTCCATTCTGCCAGTCCGCCCAGCACACAACACGATGAAAGAAAAGTGAAACCAATCATTAGATCACGGATAGGCGAATAAAATAGGTGGCTGGCTTAGAAATCAATCATTCGCGCCCTCTCGCCGATCGCTCGCTTAATTAAGGTGACATGTATTGCTATTTGCGCACCATAGACGACGAACCCGAACCGAACCGTGTTACCTCTCGCGCGATCAACTTCAATGTGTTTGTTTGTACGGGTTTGGTAGGATTTTTCTATTCTACCACCCAAAACTGACAAACAAGCTAGCTACTGAATGAGTTTGCATATTTGCAGGCGCTAAAAACACCAACTACACAGCCTAATGGCCGGTGGTGCTTGTGGTGCTCTTCCGGACATCCTCACACACACTCTCTCACGGATGAATACAATGAAAAAAACGCACAGTGTGATCGCGAACCCCGTTGGTTCGGGTGTTGTTGGAATTGAATTATCTAAATTAACTTAATTTTCAACTTCTCGCCTATCTCGCCATTCCGCGCCCGGACGGAGGTGTGGACGCCTCCCACAAGATCGCGATCGCGGTAGAAGGGTGGGCGGTAGCGCAAAAAGGGTTGAAGCCCTCCGCGTATCGAGTGACAGACCGTGACACTCAACGAGAGAGAGAGAGAGAGAGAGAGAGAGAGCCGGAAAAAGGTGGAACGATCGCGTCACAGTGATACGATTATTTTAATTGAATTACACGCAGCCGTTTCCCCGGGGGTGTTTCGAGCCAATCCGGTGGGGTTGTGGAGTTTTTAAGTTTTTTTTTGTTTCGAGGGCCCACTACATACATTGGTTCCTGTTGAGTGGTTATGTTCACGGTGTTGTTTCTCCTCGCAAATGGTTCGCCCATTTACACACCGCCCTTTTCCATGCGCGGTCTCTCGCTCATGTTCGCGGGTGGAAAAATGTATTAATTAGTGGTGCTGGAAGTTGATTAAAAGCTAATTACGCGTCTAGGCAGCCTTTCCAACAAAGACGGGCGAAAAAGCGTCGTGTTGATTGCTTTTTAATTTGTGCGAAACCATTTTTAAGGCTAGAGATTTGGATAGGCTTAGTATTAAAATGAAATACAAAGAAGAAATGCCACCTTTAACAGCTGCTGTTCGAGGGAGCTGGTGAGTCTGGGAAAATTAAGAAAAGGGTTGACGCACCACCCAAAAAAATGGTCCGACCCTTGCAATTGCAGAGCCTTCCATTAAAAACTCATTTACACATGCAAAGCCAGACACACACACACACACGCACTGCAATCCCCATGTCATCCTTTATTGCGATTACGGTCCGGATGGCGATGGCACGCTCGTGTGTGAGTGTGAGACCTGGTGGTCCACCACCTCCATTAAAGCACGCCTGTGCAATAGTGCCTGTGCCTGTGTGTGCCGTAATGATATAAAATTATTTAATTACACGTACCGTGAACACTAGTTTGTGTGTTAAACGTAATAGACTTGCCGGTTGGTGGTGGTTGCCTACGCTGCTAGAGGCGCTAGTAGTGTGTTTGCTACAAATGTTTCACACTGATTGCACCTACACAGAGAAACGCAGGCAAATGCGTGCGTGTGGTGTGCCCAGGTGGGCAGGGTTCCAGGTCGTTGCATTTTCATTTCCATTTCGGCGTTTAATACTCACTGCTACAAATATGTAGCGCCTTCCACGTCACTGTCACGTGTCACAGGTCCGCCATACTGATAATCTTACGTCTCCTGTTCTTCTATCCTCTGCTCCACAGACTACCTCATACCGTTCCGCAAGTCGAAGCGAGTCCGGACCGCATTCTCACCCTCGCAACTACTCAAGCTGGAGCACGCGTTCGAGAGCAACCACTACGTCGTCGGTGCGGAGCGTAAGCAGCTCGCCCAGAACCTAAACCTCTCCGAGACGCAGGTAATTATGGTCACTTCTACGTAAATCTCGCGCAACAAACAAACCCAGCCAATTTCCTTTGATGTCCATGTGTCGCCGGGGAAGCCCCACGAAGGAATTATTGGATTGACTGCTCCAAACAAGCCGTTTATAAGGAGCTTTTGTGTGGCAGGTCCGCCTCCACGAACGCATGCGATCGCTAAGAGGGTCACTCAGCCTGTGTAAATTAGATTAAATTACATTTATATCCCTACTTCACTTCATAATTACCGTGCCGTATAAAGACACCTTTTTTTTGCCTGCCTGCCCCGCCCTTCCCGTTCGCGGGTGGCCTGATCATTTGGTTGACTTACAATTTCCTCCCGCCTAGCGAGGCGTGAAAACACGCACATACGCTCGATTGTCACCGGCTAATTGTGTCATATTACACCTAGCCGCTGGCAGGGTGCGTACATGACTGACAGCCGGACTTTGAACGGAGCCGCCATTTTTAACGCTTTTTTTTACGAACTTCTTATTAACGGTTTTTTCTTCGTTTTTCCGTATCCTCCAGGTGAAAGTATGGTTCCAGAATCGTCGCACGAAACACAAGCGCATGCAGCAGGAAGAGGGTGGCTCCGGATCGGGCAAATCGACCGACGGCGATCATCAGAATCGGTCCGCCTCGAGCCCAACCGGTAGCTGCGAGGAGGAGGACGACGAGGACGAATTCATCGACATGGACGATTGTCCGAGCGATGAGGAAAATATGCACCACAATGGCTAAAATTAAAAAAAAATTTGGGACACTTTTCATCGCCACGTCGGTTTGACGTCAGTGCCAAAAAACAAAACATCCGCTTTTGTCTGGAAAACCCTGCTGTCGCGTGGCGCACGGTAACCATTTGTACCCAGTGAGTAGAGAAGTTCGGAGGTGTTCGTTGGCTTTCCTTTGTTTATGGTAAAATTAATTCGAAACACACACACAGAGACGGGCGTTGAAGCAGCCCACAACCGGAGCAATCCCCTTTATTTGATAAGAAATGAAAGTATTACCGAGTTTTCCTATAATGTTGTTTGTAAATTTTTGTGGTTAGGTTAGGCAAGAGAAGATAAGGACACCATTACCAGGAGGGAATATGTTTTTTTTCCTTGTTCGTAAATCGACACATGTACATAGTCGCCATAGGCCGGTAGGAATAGAGTGGTGGCGCCCCTTGTTTGCGAAACGTGTTAGTCATGTAGTATAACCCTGTAACCCCGGTTTTACACTAATGCTGCTACTATAGACGGTAAACAATCTTCCGATACGAGGCTACGAAGAGAGAGAGAGAGAGGGAGAGAGAGCACGATTAGTGTACGCGGTTCCATGCAGTTTCAATTACAGCCACACATCTCCCAATCGAGCGAGCGAGTTAGTGACTGAGTGGTTAGTAACCCTGTAAATTATCGTAATATTTAATGAACTAGCTATAACAAAAACGCATTCGGATGTAGTATGCAGCCGGACGAAGCAAACGTATTGTAATTGATCAATAAATATTAAACAAAACATTAATTAATTGTCGAGAGTTATTCTTCTTTTACTGATGTAGTTGATTGGTCTGTTTTCCCCTGTTGGTTCGCTAGTATTTTTCTTATTCTTCTATTGAACTGAGTTATTTTCATTTATTTTTCTTGTGTTAAGTGATTTTTCGTTTCTAGTCTATTATTTGACCATTTATTGTTTCACTTTTCTCCCAGAGTTTAATGAAATAGTTATTTACTTCGTTTGTAATTCATTTACGTTACAAAATCAAAGTGTTGTTCTCTTTAGCATTGTTTGCATTGTTCTCTTTTTTATTGTTTAAACTCTTTTTATGCTTGATGTGAAAAAAGGACTGTTTCCTTTCAGTTAAACTCTTCGTTCTTAGATATTTTCGAAGCAGTTGCATAAGATCCTTCTCCTAATTTAGTTCTTTTCATTTTTTTCCTTCCATACAACTTTACCGAAATGTTATATTTTTTTCCTTGCTTTTATAATATTTTTTCTTTTCAATTTTTTAAACTAGTTTCTCTCGCATTAAAAACATTTCTGTTTTAATTCTGTTTTTTCGTGTTTCAATTCCTTTTACAGGGTTTTTTAGTTGATAAGGTAATAGCATCCATTTTTATGGCATGCTTCTTAGATCAAAAGGCAAACAAAGCTAGTTGATATGGAAACGGCTTCATAAGGCTGGTAAATCAAATGCCTGTTATTGTAATGTCCTCTGATGAAATTATCATAGTAGCCGTTGATATTGCACGCACCTACCCGGGTGCTGAAAGGACGTGTATAATATCAACGGCTACTATGACAATATCATCTGAGGACATCACAATAACAGATATTTCATTTTGCCTATCAACTGAAGCCGTTAACTAAGCTAGTTCCATATTAACTAGCTTTTTTGGCATTTCATCTAAGAAGCCTGCCATAAAAATGGATTCTATTGCCATATCAACAGAAAAACCCTGTAAGCATTTTTACAATAAAAAATTGTTTGATATTCATTGTTTTAGTTATTAATTATTAAAAACACTATTTTGAGAAATTTTTCCTTTCTTTTTTTGTATTTTACCATTAGCAGATTGACTCTGCCGTTTCTTACGAACTTAAAACCCTCTCTACTTCATTTTTGTTACTGCAAATTTTGTTGGTTTTTTGTCACTTTTTAAAATACTTGGTATTTATAAGTTTTTATTGCTGTTTTTATTCATTTTCTTTAATCATTTCTAAATTTCATATTTTTTAAAGGCAATCTGTAAATAATTTCCTTTTTTTAGATTTTTCCTCACTTCTCATTGCTTCCACTCTAACAACCGGCTCCATTCGATTGATATTGCACAAACAATCGGTCGTGTAATTTTATTGAGCTGCCCTGCTTTCTTCCCTAACCACCAGCAATATATCCTTCTACCATTCCCAGTACAAGCAGTGCACAGGCACCACAACATCCACTGCCGCCACGAAACGCACACTACGCAGTCATTAGTACCGATCGACACCGTTTCACCACCGTTTAGGAAGCTGGCCGGGCGGTTCGGGTGAAAATCATTTTGTGCTTTTAAAAGCACATTTCATCAGCAAACGAGCCTGAAACCGAACGGGTTGATGGGCTGCTTAAGGGGCTACCGTTTCTTCAATTTGGTAGTGTAAAGAAATCATCCATCGTTTTTCCCCCCTCCCCCTTGTTGTTTCGCACAAACGCAGCGAAGAGACACAACTCATAACCGACAGGAATTGTGCATCGTTCGGCGACGGTGCATCACTTGCTGCATCGCCCCCCCCCCCCCCCCCGGGCGAAAAGCGTTCGTGGTGCAAAACGGCCCGCCACTTGTGGCGGGAAAAACCTTCCCGGTAAGGAGCGATGTTGCTTTGCGCCTCGAGCGCCCTAAACTGATCCCATTTCGCTGATGCCCGATTATCGTCAAGTACGCAGAAACCGATTACCGACACGCACATCGTGTTGGTGTTTTTTTTTTGTTTTGTTCCCCTGCCTTTTGGTAAGTATCTCTAATCATCGACACTCGTCGTCGTCGTCGTCGGAAGATTTGTGCGGTTCTGCTGCGCTGCTTCGTTTGTTCAGCAAGAGTTGCGAATTCCTTCGGTGCAAGTGAGCCGCGAAAAAGGATGCTCTTTTCGTTGTAACTGTGCGAACACATAAATACACACACGCACACACAGACAGAGACAGCCAAAGGTAGAAAACTATTTGAGCTTATTTTCGTTCATTATCCACACTTGTTTGTAATTTGCCGTGCGAGAACACGGTGCAGCAGGGGATGAAACACCCTCTTAACCAGCGTGATTAGCGTTGCCGTAATGGGGCGGGCGAAGCGAGGGCTCGGCAGGGGCAGCTCGGGGAGCACAAGTTGTTGAACAAAATTTTCGAAAATTGAACAACCAACCAACTCAGTGATTGGCTGGGTGCTGCGCGTTTTGGTTTGCCGTTTTGCTGGGATGGGGATCGACGAAAGCAAATGTGCCCTAAGGGGGGACCAGGACCACGCCAAACGCGGGCCAGTTTCGGCTAAGTAACAGTACGGAGGGTTTTCGCAGGGGGTTTTCAGGGGTTTAGGAACAGTTTTATGTGCGTCGAAAGGATACGTCGAACAGGTTGCGGGAATGTTTTTGCATCGTTTTAAGCTTTACCCGATGGGGTGCGTGCGTGATAGTGGAAGAATTGTTAGTTGCTTTTTGACCAAAAGATTTAAAATGTATAAAAAAAATGTTTTAGTGTTTTTTTTTATTTATATAATGCTGCTATAGTGCCGTAGAAGACTTCCCACGTGTAATAAACTTCTAAATTTCAATATGGCTCGTAGTATATAATACATATTTAGTCCCACCGTAAAGCGCCATACGCTGCTAGTAACGCGTAGAAGCGTTATGGTGTTACTCCTTTAATTAATAAACTTACTGAAAGCAACCATAATTAGTAAATTAATTGGTAAATAATGAGTGATTTTGGAAATAATTCAATCTTTTTAATCATTCACTCTCATCCTTCATCCTAGCTCCTAGCTCATAAAAAACAACATCCAACTAGTCCCATCGATTAATAAAACCTTTTAAATTCTATTCCACAGTTTTGACCAATCGTTTAAGCTTTTTATCAACGTGCCGAACTGCATTTTCGTACCTGGTATAGCCTGGCCTCCTGCCCTCCGGGCCACTGCTCCTCCCGCACCAACCCAATCTTGAAGACCTGTTAGGGACTGGACTGTTGCACCCAGCTCAAATAACATAATTATACGTTATAAAGTATTTTAGATTATACGTAATATACAAGTGATAATCATATCTTTCTCGCTTTCCCTTTGTTTGGCAGATTCGCGATTCCCTCGACCCCCTTCCCATCCTTAACGCCATCCTCGCCCACCGTCAGAGTTTTCGCATTTCGCAACTGCTGCTGCTGCTTGACCATCCCAAGAACCCCATTGTTGTGTGTTGGTGGCCATTGCTTGGCTTGCTCTCACGCATCCAAACCCACGATTTGGTACGATTGTTAGATCAACCTTGTTGTCACCACCTTTGCTCATCACCGCTTGTAACAAGCACCTAACGAGCGTAGCGGTGACAAACGGTTCGGGTGGCCGAAGGGTCACCGTATGACTTGTTTTCGGGTACTCAATTTAATTAACGATACACATTTCAACGCATTCTAGTGTTTGAGCTGCATCCATTGACGGCGGTGGAAGATGATGGATGGCGTGGCCCACCGTTTTCGGACCAACATGCAACAGGGTGCAGCCTGACAGACTTTAACTTCTGGCGTCTACACACAGAGTACCGGGCGTGCTACCGGGTCGGAATCGATCGATCATCCACCAGTCGAACATGCGTGTGCGTGTTGATTATGTACGTGCGCTTGTGAGCAACGTCATTTCCTTTCAATCGTTCGATTACCTGCACGGGACGGACCCCAGTGCGCCCGAGGACACCAGCCACCCCGTAACTTTTGTTGTCGTGTGCACCATTTAACCTAATTAAGGTCGATATTGTGCGTGCAGTATCCGTTGCAGTTGCTAGCACTGTTGCAAACCGTCACAAAGCGTCCCAAATGAGCCTCCCGGCTGTTTCACCTTGACTGGGTGAAATCGAAGTTGACCGTGTTCTGGATGCGTCCGCCAAGCCCGTTCGACCCGACCGGTGTGCCCCGGTGCATCATCAATAGACAACCGCGTTCCCCGGTTCCCCGCTTAATTACTTGCTCATTATCGCCAGCGAGACTGATCACTCTGGCAGGAAGTCAACTGTGGATCTGTGAAAGTTGATCCAATTTTAGCAACCTCTGCCACCGTTTCGCATACCGAGCGTATGCGCATGTCCTTCCATGTCAACCGGCAGAAAAACACACTTATTGACCTTTTAGTCCCCTTCTGGATTGCCTTTTGCCAGCAAATGGACGGATAATGATGACTACTGGTGAGGTAAATTGACTTTTGTCAGGTTGGCGAGTGTCGAGTGAGCTGTCGAGAAACCTGTCGCCCGATGGTCCGAGCGTTAGCAGTGGCCTGGGAACGCTGTTGAGATGTCCCGTTGCGAGTCCTCAGTCGTGAAAATGATCATTGAAAATGTATTGTTGCTCTGTTCTCTAGCAATTGTTGCTGATGCGGATATTTACCAGATGTCCTTTTTCTCTGATTGTATTGTGCAAAACGGTATTGTAAAACTAAATGGTGGGAAAATGTTAAACGGCGCTTTGTACCTTTTAAGAGTTGAGCTGGTTTTCTTTTTTGAAGATGTACAAGAGGCTTCGTGTGTAAAAAAAACTCATTAAATTAAACGACAATAATAGAACAGACAATGAAGAGAATCGCCACATCGTTTGTACCTGCCAGCTTGAATCCACCATCGGGATCGGGAACTTCATGTGAAGGAATCATTCCGCCGGAAAGTCCACAACTCCCAGCCCAGTGCGTTAAACCACAATTATGATGATTTTATTACGGCTGCGTACAATTATCATAATCGTTTTACATCCTCCGAGACATGATTTTCTCGCTCTCGGCCAACATCAAGCTGTGCAAAGGGATACGCTGGTCGGCCGATTCCCGCAAATATCCCGAATGCATCTTTGCATGCTGTGAAAAGGACAACCAGCACGAACAAGATCCGAACGGAAGCCAAACGAGTGGGTGGACCCGCACCCGATTATGTCCCGTTACAGCCTTGCCTCGGAAACCCCCGTGCCGTCCTTTTTCTTTTTTTTGCTACCTGGCCCTTACGTGCGGCCGCCATCTTTTGTCAATGTTTGTCGATTTTACGCTTCAGCTTCGAATTTTTAATGCAATTAGCAAAAGTAGATTAAAATGCATCCTTTCATCCCATGGCACGATACCGACCGATGGTTAAAGGTCCGGCAGGTTGTACCCTCTCACACACATATGGTGTGGTGTGTCCTGCAGGCGTCGAAAGCTGGGGTTGGGATTGTCCTTCGGTCCAACGGTAACGGTCCAACCATTGGCTGCAAAAGACGCACCAACGGCAGCAGCAGCAGCATTTAATAAGATTTTGTAGGATTTTCTCAACTGAACAATTGTACGGAGATAGGATTAGATATTAGCCGAGTTTAGGCATTGCCTTCTCCTTTCCATCTTGTCATCCCTTTCGGGTTAAGGGATGTGATTTTTTCGCATCACCGGTATCCGTTTTCAGCGAAGTTGATTTATGACTTTTAACTGCTGGTCAAGTGAATAAAAAATACGGCTTACGAGTTTGTAATCCGTTTGACTTTGTGTAGGTGAACATGTTGCAAACATTTGTCTAAGTAAGCCACTAAATATAGTGAGTGGTGTGATAAAAAATACTCTCTAGACTTGAAAATAGAGAGATTTACTTGAAACGAATATATTTAAGGGAAAAGAAAGCAAGCTTCGTTATAAACTATTTACGTAATTGAAGAGGAAATCCTTCTTATTTTTTATTTAATACATAAAATTGGTTTTATTATCATTATAATAAGTTAAAGTTTTGTTTTTGTTAATATCTATTCTAGAGTTCAAAATAAGCAGGCATTAAATAAAACATTATTCATGCGCTACGCGCAACCGTCGTTTCAAAACCTCATTGCTTTCAAGAATTCTATCCATGGGTCTAAACCATTTTAAATTTTCGCTCGCAAAGTTCGTGAATTTTTTCGGTTTTTTATGAAAGCATTTACGTAAATTTATTGTCGTACAACTAAAAAACACATGTTACCGAGTTGTTACCGAGTTTAAATTCCATTACCTTAATTTTCCTTTAAAATGTAATTCGTAGAACTCTGCATCATTTTACTTTTCCAGCACAAAAAACAACTTCTTAATTTAGTTGAAAATTGCTCGAAATCTTAAAAAAACAACACTTATTACATCACATTAAATCATTTGCAATGAAAAACTTAAAGAAAATCCGTTCAACGATCAATTTAAAATTCCAGGTGAACACAGTCCAAAACTTTCTACCTCCACAACCACTGTGCAGGGCGAAATCAGCGGGCGAAATCAATATTTCTATATATGTGTGTGAGTGTGCGTTTGTCAGCTCTGTCTCTGTCGAAGAGGAAAAAAAATATCAGAAAACAAAAACGCAAACAACGAGCAATCTCGGGCTCGCTCCGTAAATCGTTAATTGTAGGTATTTAATCAGTGCCGTACTGTACGAAAGTGTATCGAAACGTAGTGTTTTAGTGTAGGCAAAACGAATTCGATCAACAATTTGCGCCCCCAGTTGTGTGTATAGTCGTAAATGGTGTTTTGTGTTCCGTTCGTCCACTCCGTCGTCATCATTGTCATCGTCGTCGTCGTCGTCATTTCGAGATTCCAGAACGGGGAAATTCTTTTACGTTGAACGTTGCCCTCTATAACGCCCTATAGCGCACTTATCGCTACGGTACCACATCTGAACCCAGTGATGATTTTCCCTTAACAGTACGGGTTTCCTTAGCTCGACGGAACTGGCAACAGAAAATCGAAGATTGCATTTCGGGCCACTTCCTCCGTGTGTGTGTGTGTGTGCGCACATACACACACGCGCGCACACAAACACACACATAGACGGGTTGGTGGGACGCTGCGGGCAGTAGTAGCAGATAAGCGCAGTGGTTGGTTTTCTACGTCGTTCCCCGTAGCTAATGACCTGTTTTTTTTTGTTGGTGGTTTCTTACTCCACCGTTGTACTGTGCGTTAGAAAACAGGGGCATTAGGCGGAGAGTGGTCACTTTTGCTGCGATCATACGTTTGACGTTGTTCCAACGGGTCAAGGAAATTGGTTGGGCGAGAATTTCGCGAGCTAAACCCCACCAGCAAGTGCGTGTACCTGTGTCGCTGTGGTGCTGTGCTTGTGTGTGAGTGAGCTAATAGAGAAATAGAAAAGAAATTGCGTTCTGTTGCAAATAATAGACACTTCCTTGCACCGTGACAACAAGAAATGACGTTTGTTTCTTCGTGTTCGAGGGCGACTGCTGTGATATCATATGATAACATTGTGTTGTTGTGTGCAAAGCATGCATGTGAAATCGAGCAATGGACCAGGAACTTCCTCCCAATCTCGTGCTGATGACGTAAAGAGATGCATGCCACACTTCCATAATTCATAGGGCCCAGCAAGAAGCAGCGCGCAGAAACAAAGCGACACGAAATAGCATTTGCATGGCTGCTGCTGCTGTTGCTGACCCATTGTTGGAACGTATATGCAATATGGAACCTGCTGGAAACAAAACGCACAAAGCGTACAACAACACCTCTGCCTGGTGCTATGAGTCATGAACGGGTGGTGGATGCAATGAAAACAAAGCCTCGTTGGGCTGAGGATGGATAAAAACAGTCTGGAAGTGGAAGTCTGTTTTCGCTGGTTTCTTTACACACCAAGCAGAGTCATTCCAATTGCGTACTTCCCTATCGAGAACGTCACAAATCAAAGCAGGCCTATGAATATCGAAAAAAAATAGGAAGCGTACGTATTTGTGGTGTTTTGGTGTGGTGTCTGTCGGGACAGTTCGAACGAGCGTGTGACTGTGTGCGTGCATACATCTCTTCAAGGGCTGCTACGCAATGGTCCGTTTCCTTTATGTGTCAATATTTGCACCTCAAGAGCAGCCAGCACGCGTCCTTTGTTATGGCAGGGTGGTAGGAGAACAGGCTGCGAAAGACCTTCAACCGACTAATAACAGAAAACAACCGCTCAGCTGTATTACAGCGCAGCTCTTTCCCTTTGCAAAATGATGATCACGCTGGTGATGATGATGATGATGGTCACCAAGAGAAAAAAGGCGATAACAATTCAGCAGCGACCACCTCACAGCAGCATCGAACCAATGTGTCACACAGCTTAAAAGGGGAGGCGACAACCCGCACACACACAAACACAGTCAAAGCTAATTAATGTAGGGCGGTTGATTCATCAAACACTTGCTGCTGGAAATCCATGCATGATACTTGTTGATTGGAAACAAACTCCTTTCACTGCTGCTTTAAAAAAAACACATACTGAAGACGACAAAAAAAAAATCAACCACAGCAAAACACGGAAACAAAGCATCGTAAAACAAAGCTAAAACTGCATCTGGCTACAGAAACGGAACGTTATCGGTCGAGTTCGAATTAATATTCACGGACCTTTTCCGTGTTTTTCTTTCCCTATCTCACGGTGCTTTACGCTCGCCATCCCAAGCCCCGAGGCTGGGAATATTCAGACCTACAATGCCGGGGCCAGAATCGTGGTTCAATGGACCGTCATCCGTTGGAATTGGGTTCATTAAATCAGAATGAATATCAGGGCGTTCGGCACAAAAAAAAATTATCAGAATGATTCACTGATGGCCACTATCGCCAGGCGCTTTCGGATGTGGCAGAGGCCTTATGCAGCGGGCGCCTTATGCCAACTTGCGCAACTTCCCTAGGAACGATTTGTCAAGCTGTGAGCCTTTGTTGCAGTGATCCGTCCTGGGTGCTATCCTCGTTTGTATCTATCCATCACTACACCCCTGACTGCCATAGGTTCCGACGGCGGCGGGGGCCACGTGTAGATAGGCAATATTATCTTTACTTTAATGGCCGCTTCAGACATTCCACCATAATCTTTCTTATCTCTCATTGCAACCGGACGGCTGTACTGTATGCGATCTTTCCATGCGAAGAGAAGAAAGTTGGCCTAGATGTCACCGGAAGAAAAAAAACTTTTTCCTTACGAAGTGCAAAATTTTAACTAGAATCCTTTTCTATTCTCCTCTTCCAACAGTAAACCAGTGTGTGATCATCGTGTGTACGTAAAGTATATCCCTAAAGTGTGCATTTGAAGATGGCTACCAGGAAAAAGGCGCTTCTGAAGGTGATCGTGCTTGGCGACAGCAGCGTGGGAAAGACGTCGCTGATGAACCAGTACGTGAACAAGCGTTTCTCGAACCAGTACAAGGCCACGATCGGTGCCGATTTCCTCACGAAGGAAGTGGTGATCGACGAGCGAGTCGTTACCATGCAGGTGAGTGTAGTTGGCGATCGAATACCGATCATAATTCTTTACTAAAACAATCTCTCTCTCACTTGCTTCCGTTTGCAGATCTGGGATACGGCCGGCCAGGAACGGTTCCAGTCGCTCGGCGTTGCGTTCTACCGTGGGGCGGACTGCTGCGTGCTAGTGTACGATACGACCGCACCGAACACGTTCAAAAATCTCGAATCCTGGAGGGATGAGTTCCTCATCCAAGCGAGCCCACGCGATCCGGACCACTTTCCGTTCGTGGTGCTGGGCAACAAAATTGATTTGGAAAATCGAGCAGTAAGTTGGGAATGCGGTGGACTTCAATGCCAACCAGAATAAGTGTCGCAAACTTATTTTCCTCCCCCCCCGCAGGTATCGACTAAACGAGCGCAGCAGTGGTGCCAGACGAAGAACGACATACCGTACTTTGAAACGTCCGCCAAGGAGGGTATTAACGTGGATCTAGCTTTCCAAACCATTGCCAAAAATGCAATAGCCCAAGAAACCGAGGTAGAAACCATTCGCGTGCGCGCACGGAGCCCCAAAGCGATTTGTACCTAATCCAGATTCGTTTTCCACAGGGCGATCTTTACAACGATTTCCCCGATCAGATCAAGCTGAACACGCGCGACAGTCGGCCACGAAGCGGAGACAACTGCTCGTGCTAATATTATCGAATTAGTAAAATTGACCGCCCCCCTTCCGACCCAACAGCAACAGCAACCAGCATACACGAGGCAGACGGTGGCACGTTCGGTGCCCTCAACAATAGCGGCAGCAGCAGCAGCGAAAGCTTCAGCAGAAGTAGCAGCTGTAACAGCAGCAGTACCAGTAGCGATAGCAATAGCAAAGACCGCGGTGATGATGGCGGTTGGACGACCGACGCCGCTACGGACGATATCCTTCGCAGATGAAAGCGATTTCCCCCATTATAAAAGTCAAAATCCAACCCCCCATTTTCTTCAGCCACAGAAGGCAGATGGCTTCCCCCCCGGGTCGAGCACAGCAGCAAAGCGGTCGGTCGGTTATAATTATGCTGTTCAGCGCGCTCTCTCTCTCTCTCTCTCTCCCTCGCTCGCACGCACGCACGCTCGCTTTGTCTTGTGCCAGGACTGTTCACCTAACAGAGTAAAAACATTCACGAACAGGACACGGTTACAGTGCTAGAGTGCTAGAAAGCAGAACGGCATAAACGGCGGGTTAAACATTCACACACATGAGAGGCTTGCACACACACACACACACACGCATTGCGATTTGGATTTGGATATTTGAATTTTGTTTCTTTTCTGTTTTGTAACTCTCACAGCAAAAGCTGTTAAGGCTTATATGCTCTGTAGTAAATCAGATTATATTACACACACACGCACACCCGGACACACAATCAATCAAACGGCACAGAGCGGTAACGGAAGCTTCCAATTTGACCCCCGTAAGGCAGGCTCCTACGTATCTCGTCATGGGTATATAGGATTAGCATCGCTTTCGCCAATCCAAGGTCCGGTGCGTTGCATGTTTAGCGTGTGTTTTTGTTGTACATTTCCCTGCCTTGAAGGAGAGGATCGCGTCTCACTGCATTGTTACAGGCTACACACTGCATTGTTACAGGCTAGCTAAATCATGCGCGCGATCGCGATAGAAGAAAAACCTCCGCGCCAGCACGAAACGATACGATACCATCCCCACTTAGGCAGGGTAGCGAGAAGGAAAGGAACCCACGACAGACAGAGAGAGAGCGAGAGAGAGAGAGAGAGAGAGAGCGGAGCTGGGCGGTGGCAGAAACGGAACGAAACGTAGGTGTGGAAATGTGTAGTAATAGTAATGCCGTAATTGATAATTCTATCGAACATTTATACATATTACCTATATAGTAAAGAGGAAAATTATATCTCATAGAGAACAGATACAATATTTAGTGGAAGTATGATTTTTCATCGACTCTAGCACCACCACCACCAACAGCATGCTTCGGTGTTGGTGTGGATCCCCTTGTGAACTCCCGCTTCACAATTAGCAATTAGCTTTTTATGGTTTCCTAAATTTACATCCATGCTAATCGCTTACCCGCTATCGTGGAGAGCGGGCGGCTTGTGTTTTTGGTTCATGGTTCGATTATTTGCAAACAAAATCAAATCCCCAAAGCAACGCTCCTCCCGCAAACAGCTGGTCATGTATGAGCGAGCGCATACACAGATTGTTTAAATTCGAAAACTTTGCACCCAAAATCGCGACAATTAGATAAACGAAAGTGTAGTAGATTGAAAATTGCATTACCGTAACATGAGCTCTCCCCCCACCAGGGCTGGCGGGGACGAGCGATGGATGATGGAGTGTGTGTTAATTGCCTACATAACAGGATTGCCAGCTAAACAGGCTCCAACCAACAAAATGACACATTCGTAAAATTTTAGCTATGAGAACTAAACGTGATCGTTAAAATGATAACAAACAAAAAACTGGCGGCGATTAACGCTGAGAATGTGGCTGACAAAACATAAGTAAAATGAGAAAAAAAAAACAATAAACCTTTATGATAAATGATTATGGTACAGTTTTTTTGGTTTTTGGTTTTTCGAGACACGGGTCACAACACTTGTTGACTCAGAAACAGTGAGTGAATTTTAAGGAGAATAAGAATCCGCAGCGTCAAATCCTTTTTTATTGATATCACACATAATTAGTCTAGTGTAGAAGTCCATTCACCATCAATCCATCTCAATTTGGGTCGATCGTGGCTTCCCTGTTCATATGTCTAAAGTCTGAAACGGCCCAATAAGCTCAATCGTCTGGTACCATTCTCATGGCATGTCAAACCGACTAGAATCTCTGTCTCTTCTCTCTCTCTCTCTTTCCCTCTCTCTCTCTCTTTCTCTCTCTCTCTCTCTCTCTTCTTAGCCTAAAAACCTCCTTAGGTTATGCCTGCCATTTTTGTCTTACCAAACATAATGATACTATACATAGTTGGATAGTCGGTCCCCACTATGGCGGAACGGTCCGAATGGGATTTGAACCCCGGTCCACTGGAATCTCTGGACTCTGATTCGCTTCAAATCAACCACTGACCAGATTTTCACGATGCGGCAAATCTTGGAGAAGATGGCGGAGCAGCAGCTCCACTCCTACCATCTCTTCAATGATTTTAAAGCCGGCAGGGTAAAACTGTACGACGCAATGAGCACTTTTGGAATCCCGACCAAGCTTACCAGGCTTTTAAGAATGACAATGGCCAACATCACATGCCAGGTGAAGGTGGATGGAAAACTCTCAGGGCCCTTTGCTACCACCAATGGGCTTGCCTGTCTCCTTTTCAACCTGGCGCTAGAGAGTCAGCCATCCGCGACTCGGAAGTGTAAACATCGGGGACCATCTTCTATAAGTCAATCCAGACCCTGGCATACGTTGATGACATAGACGTCATTGGTTTGAGGCTCTCCTATGTAGCAGAAGCTTATCAAAGGATCGAGCGTGCGGCACAGAACCTCGGGTTGGAGATTGGACAAGGCGAAAACCAAAATGATGGTGGCACCACCAGCGGCCCTGCTAACAAACACTGTTTTACGCAGGGATGATGTACAGATAGGTGAACGCACCTTCGAAGTCGTCCAAAACTTCACCTATCTGGGGTCAAAAGTCAGCCCACCGACAACAACATTGATGTTGAGTTACGCGCAACGGTGCTGGCTTGGACAACCGGTCATACTACAGCCTGAGGAAACTTCTCCACTGTAAAGTACTCACATACGCCACTGAGACATGGACTCTGTCCAAAACTGACGAAGCCCTCTAAGGCCCCGTTCGAGAGGAAGATGCTCAGAAGGAGTTTTGGCCCCGTATGTGTGGAAGGACAATGGAGGAGCCGCTACAATGACGAGCTCTACGAGCCTAGACTCGCCAGGCTCCGGTGGGCTGAACACGTCATGAGCATGACACTAGACTACCCAGCCCGTAAAGTCCTTTTAGGCCGTCCATACGGACAGTGGAGGCGTGGTAGACCCAAATTGAGCTGGAGTGATAGCGTTGATGCGTCCGCCAGAATGGCCGGGATCACGGCGCTAAACCGTGAGCGATATCGAGGATTGTTGCAGCAGGCCAAGACTGCAAAGCGGTAGTAGCGCCTGATAAGTAAGTAAGTAAGATTCGCTTCTGACAATTATCAACCCCGATAATATTCATCTTTACCTATTACAGGATTAGGATTACATTATTAAAGATGGTGTCCGATGTTCCTCATGCGCAGAGGCATGTGTAATGTTTGGAGGACTGGCAAGGGTCCTCGAAATCACTAATAACTCTCCCCCTGGTTAACAGATGACTAAATCTCTCTACCTCCAGCTTGATCAGAATAGAGGGAAGCAAATCACTCCGACACATTCACCTCGATTCAGACGTATTTTTACTGATTTTTATCCCAACACTCAGTAAACTCACCCGTATTCAGACTTTAGCCGAACAAACTTGCTCATCTGCCATCTGAATCACTGCCTTCCAGATTTTCGGCGTACTAATTGATGTGGTATAAAATACCGTAAAACCCCTGTAGCCGCTAAACTATAGCTTATCTCCCAATTCATCAAAACATCAAAAAACAGCCATCTTTCATTGATAAGTAGCGCAGTGCTACGCTACACTACCAACACACTACTACATCCACCATAAACCCCCTTAACAACCGTCTGACAGCGCTAAAGTCGTTGTTAAGGGCAGGTTCACAGGTGCATGTGCTTTTGTCGCCTGGGTCGGTGACGTTTTGGAGAAAAAAAGTCGGAAACACATCGACGGTGCGTGAAAAAAGCGTTTTATTTGATGTTTTCGGCCGAAAAGTACGTGTCGCAGGCGTAATGGAGGAAGCCAAGTTGGCCAGCTTGCTTGGCAACATACGCAAGTCGTCCGATAAGGGTGTAATCTACCGCAATTTGGTCGCAATTCGGACGAGCTTTGTGACCAATGATGGTGGGATCAGGTTGCTGGCGTCGCAGGATGGCATCAAAGTGTTGGTCGATTTGCTGAGCAAACCGTACGAAAAGGTGATCGAGGTGGTGCTGAGCATTTTGGGAAACTGCTGCACGAAGAAGGAATGCTGCAAGCAGGTGAGTTTCTAAGGAAAAATCAGTTTTCCTGGTGGTGTTTTTACGTGGTGCCAGAGAAGGGTGTGTGTGTGTGTGGCACGGAAGCAAGAGGAGGGTTGCAAAAGAGCGTGCGTTTATGGTGTGTGATTCGGTTCTTCTCTTTTTAGGCGTTCGAATGCGGCATACTGAAACCGTTGATATCGATTATTTCCAACATTCCCAATCCAAGCATCCAGTGCCGCGGGTGTCGGTTGTTGGGCAATCTGGCCCAACATGAACCGATCAGCTATAAAATCGCACGGGACAATGCGACCACCGGGTACGCGCTCAGCACCATCCTCCACGAGTCGGACAATACGGCCGTGTTGATCATGGTGATTCGCGCCATCCGGCAGCTGTGGCGTGAAAAACCCTTGCGCACCACACTCATGGAGCAGAAGTGTATTGGAAAGATCGTGCATCTTCTGATACGATCCGCTCAGGTCGATTCGGACACTGACGCACCGCTGCAGGCCGATCGAGCGACACCGAACGGTGGTGGATCGCCACCTTCCGCTACCGCCAGCCACGACAGCGAGGAAAAGGTGGTGCTGAAGCACTGGCACGCCCCGGACCGGATGGTGACGAAGGAAAAGTTTAACAACATCGTCCGCAACATGGAACACAGCCAGCTGTGCGATATCGTCGGGTACCAGGTGATACAGAACTACCGCTGGAAAGATCGGCCCGATTTTCAGCTGCCCACGGCGGACGAAACGGTCAAGCTGTTCGAGAGTGTGCTCAAGTGCTTGCAGATGATCACGACCACGGTCGTGCAGCAGGTGATCGAAGAGATCTACGGTGAGGCCGGTGCCGGGCTGCACTGTCTCGTGTACCTTTGCGGCGAAAAGAGCCCGTTTCGGGCGCTCTCGCTCAAGGTGGTATCGAATTTGGCCGCCAATCCGGACGCAATCGATCGGCTGACGGAGTGTGGCGTGATCAAGATGGCAGCGGATTTGATCATGTACGCTGACCTGGGTAAGTCACTGGTTAAGTCCCTCCAAAAGAGAAGAAGCATTCGAACTAACTTTAGCTTCCCGTTTCTATTGCTAAGATGATTCCGAGAAGCGGTACTGCATCAATATGATGTGTTTGCTGACGAAGGAGGCCTGCAACCGGGGCCACATCCGGCGCAGCGGTGCACTACAATCGTTCATGAAGATCGCCAAACAATCGCACGAAAAGCGCGAGCAGGCGATGATACTGTACGCCCTGTACCAGTACCGGTTCGATAGCTTAAGCAACGAGATTCTGCTTAGCAACGGGCTCGTCAGCTTTCTCGTGCGCATCCTGAACGGTATCATCGCGGACCGGGAGGTGGCCCACATCCGGCACGACGAGGAAGAGCGCGAGCGTGTCACGCACACGAGCGTGTTCAGCAAGCGCCGCTCGAACTACGCCAAAGCAGGCAAAATGCGTCGCAGTGATCTGCTGTTCCATTACAAAGCGGGCAATGGGTACAGCAGCCAGCAGCAGCATCACAAAGCTGCCAAACAGTCCAAGCTGGATCCGTACTGTTCCGCACCGGAATCACCGGAAAGTGGTAGCAGTGGGTATGCGAGCACCAGCTACGGTACGGTCCGCAGCCCTTCGATGAGCGTCGGCTCGAGCCCACCGCGCGTCCCGGAAGACGAAGCGTTCGAGGACGATACGGAGGTGTATTCGCCTGTGTGCAGCGATCACGAACAGGAGGACGAAACAGCCGTGACTAATGGGGGCGCGAGGAGTGAGATAGCTGTTGCTGCTCCCGTTGGCCCACCGGACGAACCCGATCGTACGGGGGAACAAGCGACCGAAGAGGAGGAAATCGATGGAGCGGAAGAAGAGACGAACGATTTCGATACGGTAGCGTCGTACCTAATCGAGGACAACTCGAACGCCAGATGGCTCGATGCGGTGGAAGAGAAGGACCTGCTGCTGCTCGAGGAGGACAGCCTGGGGAAGAAACCCTCGTCCAAAGCTTCCTCAACCCACGCGGACGATTGTATCGATGAGAATGAAATGTTCAAGATCGAGCTCGACATCGCCACGGCGAAAACGTTCGAAAAGTACCCGATGCAGCCGACGCTCACGCTGCTGTGGTCCGCCTCGAAATCCTTTCCCGCGACGGAGTTCGTGCAGGCGGACACGCTCGAAACGTTGCTGAAGATTTGTAAGCACGCGAAGAAGCCGCGCGGCCGCGCGTTCCAAACGTTGGCCAACATACTCAAGCACGTGAACCACTTTCTGCCACTGCTGAAGCAGGACTTTGTCTTCCGCTTGCACGAGCTGAAAAGCCCGTACCCGGCGCACGGTGCCCGGTGCTGGAGTTGCGACGAGATGCGGTCCGCGTGTAACGATCTGATGGCGCTGTTCGGGTCGGTAGGTGAGACGGGGTACGGTCAGGGCGAGATCGCACACATACTGCGCACGGGCGAGCGGGACCTAAAGCTGCGCGTCTCGATCATCGTGCTGTTTGTCGTGCGGGACACACGGTTGCTGCACAAGCTGCTGTTCGACATGAAGGTGCTCGAGATGGTGATGGACTTTATACTGCTGGACGAAGGGCCGGAGCAATCGCAGCAGCAAGCGCACCGTCTCAACGGTATCGCTTGCTGTGCCATTACCCGGCTCTCGCAGAATTTGTCCATTTACGGTGAGGAGGAAGATACGGGCACACCGAGCGAAAAGCTCGAGGCAAAGGAGTTCGACAACACGGTCACGATCTGCGACGAGTCGGCGCTCGGCGGAGAGGAAAAGGTAACGTTCCGGGTGCGGAGCAGCCCGACCGCACCGCAGGAAACGGTGATCGTGAGCAAAGCATTGCTGATCGAAGGCAGCGAGGTGTTTCGCCGGATGTTCGAGGGCGACCATTTCATCGAGTCGAAAAACAACGAGGTGCACCTGCACGAACCGATCAGTGCGGATGGACTGCGCTACTTTTTCTACCTCGTGCGGTTGCAAACGCTCAACAAGCTAACCGGTATGGCACCACCGCCCAAGGTGATTGAGGCAAGCCTGGACGCGCTTAGCCTCGCGCAGAAGTATCTGCTGCCGACGATCGAAAAGCCGGTGCTGAACATAATTAAAACGCTGCTCAACGATGACTGTGTGCTGAACGTGTTCGAGTGGTCACTGAGGAACTACAACCAGGAGCTGCTGGTCGCGTCCACGTACTATTTCCTCTACGCGGACATTAGTGGTGCGGCCAAGTGGAAGCTTTACCGGGCGGCGAATCGATCCTGCTACCGGGACGAATGGAGACGGCTCCTTACCGAAACGATCCTGTACCGGGTGCAACCGAATGCGGAGCTTTAGGCACGGGTTGCTCCCCTCTAACGTACTGTGATCATACGGCGTGGTGTCGATCGTGCTTCACCATGCGTTTAAGTTTAAGTTTGCTCACGTGGCGCACTATTGCTGCCCCGCTTGTCGATCCGCTTCAAAATTATGCTAACCCGAGGGCACACCCTGACAACATTCCGAATTTCGAGATCCTACTGTTGCCGATTTTGTTTTTATACCTCCAGTCTGTTTTGTAATTGATATTACGTATACGTATGTGTGTGTGTTTATGAGTTGAATTTAACAACACAACAAACGAACAAACAAAATCACTGCCCATTTTGCCTCCCTCCGTTCTTATGAGTCTTTAAGTGTATGTGTAAGGAACAACTAATCTCCAGACCTAGCAGGCTGCGCTATTTATTGGTTATCCTAGCAACGCGTCCCCTCGCACATGATCCCGTGCGAGCGTGTGTGGTGGTGTAATAGCAAAGGCATCATCGTATCAGGACGAATACATTTCAATTGCACGTTTACGGCTGTGGCGGCGGTTCCATGTACTGCTTGTTCATCCGATGCCCATACTCGAACGATATCCGAAGCTCGCCAAATCCACTGCGCGGAAGAACACCGGCAATCCACTCGAGCGAAAAGTGATACACCCGGTCCGGGTCCGGTTCATGTCTGTAGCGACCCAGCTTGATGTAGGTGCGGTAACAGTGCGGTCGTATGGGAATCGCCTGCCCATCCAGCTCCTCACCATCGTCCGTCCCGATCGTCGGCACGTACCGATCGTCCGGCCCACGTGTGAACCGCTTCTCGAAGCAAAGCTCAATCCTATCCGTTCGGAACACGTGCAGCAAACTTTTGTGGTGCGTAAATTTGTACAGCTGTGAAGACCGGCTCGTTTCTATCGTCTCGGGTTCCAGTACGGGTTGCCTTAATCGATGGCCAACGGAGAAGCGGGCCCGCAAACAGCGGAAAAAATCTTCGTGTATGCGAAACGATTGTACCGCCGGTTTGCCAGCCGCGTTGTAATCGATCACCGAGTTAAGCTGCTCAATTACCGACTCTAGCCAGCAGGTGAAAGACAAATTACACTGCGTTGCTTCGTAACCGGGTAGCGCCGGCCCATTATCCGCCGCATTCGGGTGTTGCATGCGATTAAAAATAATCCCATTCGATTCGAGCGCTCTCATCAGCTTCCGTACGCTGTAGCTTCCACGGACAAGCTTCTCACGGGCCAACCGGCCACCCCGCTTGAGCGCACCTTTTTTCGCCGTAATCCGAACAACATTTTCTTCCGGCACAGGGGAATTTTGTTCCGCGTCGGGCACGGGAAGACTATCCTCACACTCGATAAACGAAGGACAGAAATCGATACGATCGGTGGGATCCAGCTCGTCCATCAGTTCGATCTGACAGTCCATCAGATGGAGGCTCTCTTCTCCACCGGCAAACATGTCCGGTATGTAGGTGGCGGGGGACAGACTGCTGGACGTCTCGTAAATCTGCATATCGCCGATTTGTTGATCGCTAAACAGTTCCATCATCGTCGAGTTTAGCATCGATTGCATTTCGACGTGTTCGCTGGGCACGGATATGAACCGATCGTCGTCCCGGTCGTCAGCATTCGGCGCCAGAAGATACTCGCTCGAAAGAACCGAAGTCTCGGGTGGCTGGGTAACGAATGGTTGCAGCACGGCACTCCATCGATCGCCGTATTTGAACGGTGCGCTTAGCAAACCAGCTGCCACCGCGCGTATGTGCCAGCATACAGTGGGAGATGATTTATGCAGTCCCTCCGTCTGACAATCGCACTGCAAATGCGTGTACTTTTGGTTTCTTTTCAATGCCACAACATGGCACAATCCGTACGCTGCTTGCCAGTGGCCAACGACGAACGAATCGTTGTTCACACGCTGAACCAATGGACCACCGGAATGGGAGCGTCTTTCCCACAAGGAAAGCTTTTCCTGTTCCGATACGGCGA
The DNA here is from genome assembly GCF_013141755.1 of Anopheles stephensi. Taxonomy (NCBI): domain Eukaryota; kingdom Metazoa; phylum Arthropoda; class Insecta; order Diptera; family Culicidae; genus Anopheles; species Anopheles stephensi. The sequence continues at coordinate 82,005,451 of NC_050202.1, read as the reverse complement.
GTGAATTGATTGTTTCCTGTAGCAATGGCAGCGGTTCCGCCGTTGCTTTACAACATGAAATGGTTCGTTTTATGCTCTCTTTATCAGCAATATCCGCACCGTGGATGGTAGTGAGAGATCCAATCGTTCCATCGGCACCCACAGTCGAATGGACGATGGTTCGCGATCCGTCCCGATGGCATACACTGTACAGACGACCATTTGCATCGCCCTCGGGTTGCATCAGTTGCACCGCAATTGCTGCAGAGGTTGAGCTGCTTTTCGCAGCCGGTCGCTCCGGATTTTCCTTAAGCTTTTGCTGGCAGGCTGGGTTTTTACATATTAACGCACGACACCCGTTGAACGTTCCGCAATGGGGGCACTTGCAAATGCCCCGCATGGTTCTTCGATGATCAAACTTTAATGCCATACTGGGGAGGCTGGATAAAAGTGGGAAAAAGGGTTCTAACTATCGTACACCATGTTCAACGATCGCGACGATTTACAATTTGGGTTTTTTTGCAAGAAATTGCTGTTTGTTTACAAAGTTTGTTTTGGTCAATTTTGCGAAAACTTCAAACTGTCAGTTCGCGATTGCTGTCAGTATTCGAACATGGATTCGAAATTCGAATTACGCTTACTCTAGCTGGTTCCCCTTTTTTTATCGAATTTTGGATTTTTCTATTTGTAATCGCATAAAAAAATGGAGATTTTATATTCTTTAAGCAATGTTTTACCCCATTTTACTGTGTAAAAATACCATTATCGTGAAAACGATATTCCATGCTGTCAAACTCAATTCGAACATGACTGCTTTCGATGTTCGAACACGGTCCGGGCCAACCTGTCCGTTCTACGTTTCGAATCCAGAACAACGAACTCTGGAACAATAGCTGTCGGTTCTGTTGGATTTGACGTCTTCACAAAAAAAAGCCAAACCGGACCAGCGAAATCATCCGCCGCTACGCCTCGTTTTGTTTTCCTTTCCGTTTTCATCACCCGGCAGCCGGTTTTGCCGTCGAAAATAACCGACCAAATAGTTTTCCGCAATCGACCCTAATACCGCACACGGTAACGGTACAGCAAACGCTTACTGCGACGCGCTAGAATGATGTCCCGGACGGTACTTGTGGCGGCACTATTATGTGGCCTTGGCGTATGCCTGGTACAGTCGCACCCCGGATCGAAATCGCAGGTTATCGAACTGGACGAATCAAACTGGGATCGGATGCTGACCGACGAGTGGCTGGTGGAATTGTAAGTGTGCTCGATTTTCCTTTCCGCTCTTGAAAAAAAAAAATAAACCCCGACCGCGTGTTCCATGATGCTACACGTAGCAGATGTGCGTACTTGAACCTATCCTATCCCCTCGCTGTTAATGGTTCTCCCCCTCTTTTTCTTTCCCTCCCCCCGTTCTCACATCTTCACACAGCTACGCTCCCTGGTGTCCGGCGTGCAAAAGTCTGGCCCCCATCTGGGATGACCTTTCGACGTGGTCGGACGATTTGAACATCAAAACTGCGAAGGTGGACGTGACGTCATCGCCGGGGTTAAGTGGCCGATTCTTCGTCACCGCGCTGCCAACGATTTTCCACGTAATAAATGGTGAGTTCCGCCAGTACAAGGGACCGCGCGACATGAACTCGTTCATGTCGTTCGTCGAGGAGAAGAAGTGGGAATCGTTGGAGCAGGTGTCGGCCTGGCGCAACCCGGACTCGATCCAAATGTCGCTGGTGTCGCTGTTCTTCAAGCTTTCACACTTCCTGAAAGTAAGTAGAACCCGCTGGCGGGTAAGTGTCCGTGGAGCCTATCTGTTCCCGGTGCAACTGCAGTGTCCGTGAGAAACAAATTCTAATTCTGCACCGCCCTATTTTTTTTTTTTTTTTGCTGCTAGAATCTAAACACGATGCTTCTGAAGGAGTACGGACTGCCCGTCTGGGGATCGTACACGCTGTTCGGTATCGGCACGGTACTGCTCGGTGCGATCTTCGGCCTGATACTGGTGTGCATCATCGACTGTCTATTCCCGCCCAAGTCCAGCCAGCGGCAAAGCTTCTCCGAGCACAAGCAGAAGGTCCGGGCCGAAAAGGTACCGGAAGAGTTGCGCGGGGACGAGCTGGTGGATGAGGACGAGGAAAAGCGAACCGCCGACGTCGAGGGTGAGTATGACGATGAGGACGACAACGGTGAGGCGGAGGAAAAGGAAACGTCCGAGGGTGAGAAATACTCCGGCAGCGACGATTCGGACGACGAGAAACCGGCGGCAAAGGAGGACGCACCAGCGGAAGAGAAAAAGGAGGACAAGAAACCACAGCCGGCGGAACCGGTAGCGGACGAAAAGAAGGAAAAGACTACCACCACCAGTCCGGACGTGAGAAAACGCAAGCCAAGAAAGGCGGACTAAAGGCGGGAGCGGGGGGGGGGGGGGAGGTTTTTGAAGATGGAAAATCGTTTTTTTTCTGTTTGCTGGCTCGTTTGTCTGCGCTAAGGCAAACTAGACTATTGCAACGTGTCTTTGTTGTTAGGGGGGGGGGGGTTGACAACCCTCCAGCCCCGATTTGATGTGGTTCATTGACGAGTATGTACATGCATAGCTTGAGCGATAAAACTTTCAGGATCTGGTCCTGCTCAAGAAGGGCCCTACGCCCGAACCCCCATCGTCAGCAAACCCGCTGTGTCCATGTAAGCGTGCGTTTTGCATTTATGCTTTCCAATACTTGCTACATTCGGTTGTTTTTTTCTCTCCTATTCTATACAATTTTGCAACTGTACTTTCCCTGCTTCTTTTAACGATTTTTTCGCTTAATTGTAGTTTTGTTTTGTAAATTTAATATAGTCGATTCTACTTCTACAAACCACCTTTCGTGTGCACGTCCTGCTGCCCCGATAGTGATAATCCTACGGAAGACTCAAGAACTCGAAACATCTGCCGGCGATTGCCCCTTCTACCAGTGCGCGAAATCTCAAACCCATCCGCTTCATCCGTAATCGCTGGAGATCGCTAGCGTTTTGTACGAAATCATACTCAAAGAAGAACATCCTTCTCCTCCTGCCCCCTTAAATCACACAAATCGTTCAATGGATCAAATCATGGTTTTCAATTTTGATACATTAACCATTTTAACACGAAGACTGTGAATACGCGCAGCAGCCAATCTTCTAGCTTTAGTGTTCGTTATCCTTTGCTCTGCACGGATTGAGCATCGAGGAAACAAAAAAGGACCACGGTCGAAAGGAAGGGGGAGGGGGGGGGGGGGTCAAAAAGCGCACGAAAGAAATGTAACTGACATTCATCACGAGAGTTTTGTTTGTTTTGCGAAATAAAGTCACGGTTTGCTAGTGATAAGTGGAACCAAAACAGTGTAACCGAGTCTCGTTTGTGGATTGTTCTGCTTCACTGCACACTGCACTAAGAGTCAACGGTCTCATCCTTTTGAGACTCATATACGTCAAGGCTCTCCTTCGTCGGAAAGTTCTACAAGTGGATGAAGCCTTTTTCGCAAGTATGTCTCTTAAATCGCCAGCCCTGGGACTCTTACGACTACAAGCTCTGTTGGTAGACTCAACTTGGTATTCAAGGATACCATAAGGTACCTTGGAGGACAAAGCCCCTGTGATAATGAATGTCCTCAACACGAGGAAGCCTTTTGGGAGGTTATGGGATTTTAAAGATTTAGAGCCCTTCAAGAACCATCCATTGGCGAAAACACTTGGAAAACGAGGCTCTTCAGACGAAGTGGTCGCTTGAAATAGACAAAATCACACAGCGGCGTTATTTACACACGGCTCCATCCACTTTCATTTGTCGGCTGCTCTCCGAACTGAAATATTCTAGTATCGGTGTACGAGGACAAGGCATCCTGATGTCGGTGTTAGTCGTATGTCATCAAGATGTTCTTCCTGCGGTCCGTACATCATTCCTTTCGAACGTATGACGCATCTTCGCGTCTTTAATCCGTACGTAAAATTAATCAACAAACGTGTTCCTGCACAATGAACACAAAACCCCTCCTCCCATTCCCATCACCACTCTCCTCCTTCCCGGCTTCCCTTAAACCCGTTACCTGTGTGCGTGTTTTCTCCGCCAATTCATACGCTAAAGTTGCCCTTCAACTGATTAAAGTACGCCATATCGGCCGGGCTGATGGAGGGGATGAACTTTTTAATCGCTTGCTTGAAATCATCCTCCGTCACGATCACCTGTTCCGCACTGAGACCCTCATTGATGGAATCTGAAAAGGCAAGGGGGGGGGGGGGGGGGATACATTCGAATTGTGTCGTTCGGTATTGGCAACAAGGCACTAGTACCTCCTGCAATCGCTTCCTTTACCGTGCGCCGTACCGCACTCAGCCAAGCGTTCGAGCCGATCGAGTACATATCCGCACCGGTCATATCCTGCTGCAAGCGTTCGGCGATCTTTCGCAGCGTGAGGTTCGCGGCTAGCTGGAATCGCCCGGTCACAGCACGCAGCACACTTTCCTTGTCCTCCACGGTACAGCTCGGCCCTACGTAAAGCAGCTTATCGAACCGGCCCGGTCGCAGCAGGGCAGGATCGATCAGATCGGGCCGATTCGTGGCCGCCAGGATGAAAATCTGCCGGCCCGGATCCTTCGATATGCCGTCCATCTCGCTGAGCATTTGCGAAACCACACGGTCCATAACGCCGCCCGAATCGCCACTGACCCCGCGGTTCGGGGCCAACGAATCCAGCTCGTCCAGAAACAGCACGCACGGCGAAGCGGTCCTTGCCCGGGCGAACACTTCCCGCACGTTCTGCTCGCTCTGGCCGACGTACATGTTTAGCAGCTCCGGGCCCTGCACGGACAGGAAGCTTAAGTTGCACTCGGTCGCGACCGCTTTCGCAATCAACGTCTTGCCGGTGCCCGGTGGCCCGTACAGCAGGATGCCCGAGCGGCGCATATTTTTCCCCATCAGATGCTTGTGGCGTAACGGCAAACCGATCGAGTTTTGTATTTCCGACTTCAGCTTCGCCAGCCCGCCAATCTCCGACCACAGCACCTTCGGCACTTTCGGTGCACCGAGACTGTCCGAGAAGGTGGCTTGCATGCTTTCGAGCGAGTGCAGGAAATGTTTCGCCTGCAGCCGTGTTTCCTTCGAACGACGCCACGTTTCCAGCGCATTCCCGTACAGCAGCTCCAAATCGGACAGCGTAAAACCTTGGCTTTGATCCGCGATCTTTTGCAGCTGGCGGCACGGAAGCCGATACCGGTGGCCGAGACCGATCCAGCGTAAAAGCTCCAACCGTTCGGGCGTTGTTGGAGGCTGGAGCTGTATCACCTCCAGGAACAGTGAGGTCAGTTTGGGTGTGTTGGATTCTTTCACGTTTGCCAGTGCCACTACCACCACCGGATGGGAATAGTTGCGCCCGAACAGGGTGGATAGTTCCGCCTGAAACGAGCCCGTTATCCGCTGATCCTCGTGGCCCTCGTTGTCCACACCGAACACTTCAAAGTTTTCCAGACAAATAATCAGCGGTTCGCAAACCTTTGCCTTGTTAAATGCCGTGCTTAGTTTCGTTTCCGTTTGGGAGCTGATCGAGGTCATGATTTCGCTACAGTCCGCATAGTAGATCGGGATACCGAGTGCACTAGCGACGGAGCGCAGCACGGCCTGCTTCCCGATGCCCCGTTCGCCACGCAGCATAAACACGGGATAAATCGAGTTTTGCACCAACCCGTTGTTTTCCATCCTCATGTACGCCTGCAGGGACGAGCGTAGCGAGTCGTAGTATTTGCGCAACCCGAACGGACAGCTCGGCCGCATGTTCGACCCATCGAACCGTTCCGGAAGCAAGAAGTTATTGTACGTCGTCGTTTGCTGGAGGGTGGTAAGGCTTTTCTGCACGATGCCACTCATCTCGAATCCGCCGGCCGTCGAATCGAGATTTAGGCATTTAAACCAAAGCGCCTTCATGTGTGCTAGGGTGGCGAAATTTTTCGTGTAGAACGTGTTGCCCAAAAAGCGCTCCGTCAGTGGTATCTGGTAGGTGTGGTTCCGGTAGAGCAGGCGGGGCGTTTCAAAGTATCGTCCCAGGATGAAATCGACCATGTCGGAACTTAAGTCGTACGGCGTTTGGTAGATGAAGATGTTCGCTTTGGCGACAATCGCTGGCAGATGCTGCCCTTCGGTGATACGCTGCAAACGGCCCCAGTATCGTTCTCCATGGCGGGTGTACCGTTCGTTCAGATTTTCGACCAAGTTTTCCTTGACCCACAGTGCATTGAGCGGCACTGCCGGATGGGGTGCTATCTGGCAGAGCAGCGACACATCCTGCTTGTTCAGTATGATCGACACAAGACTTTTGTCCGGCTGAGCAAACGTTTCGGTTGGTTCCGTTGATTTAGCTACCTTCAGGACAAGATTGATCCAATTAATTTCTCGCTCCACCACGTACTCCCGGAACACTGTGGGTGATACGAAGAGTGTGTGTTCCGAGTTCACCAGCTGGTCGGACTGAAGCCGTTCGAAAAGGACATTCGGTATGGGCTGTAGATAGAAATCCAGGCAGCGAAGTTTCAGCTCGGACCGAAGCTTTTTGAACCCTTGCAGCAACACAAACACGGGAAAATAGTAGGCCGGGTAGCGTGGAAACCGTATGCGGGAGATGTACAGCAGCAAGCGCCATCGTTTAATTTGGTTATCTGCCATTTTTCGGGGGCAATGGAACCGGTGCAAACTATTTTACTTTATCACTCACAGCTTGGTGCGGGGATTGGTGGCGAAAACTAACATCATTAGTGCAAAAACTAGCGCGGTGTTGCTCGTGAAACGTTCCATAAACGGAATAAAAACAAACCTTGATACACACAAGCAGCTGACAGCTGGCACAGCTGATAGCTGTCAAATGAAAACGTCAAACAGGCTAATTTCAAATTTTGCAAAAATAAAACCGTTATTTATGCTTGTTATGCTTGTGAAACTGATTTAAGAAAACAAAAAACGGCTTTTCTTGCTGTTCATTTTATTGCAAACCCCCATTAAGCTCTTCCCATGTAAGTAAATAAATAAAGTTAACCTCACAAAAAGGCCCTGGAAGCAATGAAATCACCACCGAAAGTAGATTGATAGGTAATAAATAAACTTGTAAGCCACCTTTGCACGCTTAATCAACGCGTTTCGGTCCTTCGCCAACCTTCGTGTGAATAATGTAGCGTAACAGGTTCGGTTCTTCAACGGCAAACGTTTCCAGCACACTTGCCGGGACGGCCTGCATGGCTGCCTCATCATTCGGAATGCCTTTATAGTACTCGTCTGCCGTACTTTCAGTGAACGGAAAGACACGACGCACGATGGCCGACACTTCGGCCATATCTTTCTCCAGCAGGAACAGGCACGCGTTCGGACCGGCATCGAAGCTGTACGCGACCTTAATGGGCGCGTTTTCCCCGGCAAGACTATTGATTTGATCCACCAGCCGGATGATGGTCCGTGACACATCGTTCATGTAGAAGCACGGTGGATAGGTGTCCAAACATATGGCGTGGAATTGGTTGCTATCCTTCATTGCAATACGCCCGAACGTGTCAAAGTCTTTTTGAGCGATTGCCTACATAAAAAAGAGAAGAAATAAATTATCCGCAAGGAAATGAGAGTATTCATTTCCTACTAACCTTCTGAACCAACTTTACACGTTCCGGTACGCATACGGAAGCACGATGTTTGAGCAAGTCGGACGTTTTAACGCTGGTGGCCATTCCATGCGTAGAAGCGGTAGCTTTTTTACGATCACTTACAACTAGCACCAGCACGTGCATTTCCGGCCATGCGGAAGCCGGTGCTAGCTGGATCGCTAGTGAGTCGGAACCATCCGAACGCTCACCGCGTGCCCATTGCACGTACCCGGAATGAAGACTGCGACAGGCCGAACCACTTCCCATGCGAGCTATACCGCTCAACTCTTCACTTTCGATTCCATAAAGCGTTGCCAATGTATACACTGGAATTGTTTATTGTTAGGGATTATTAAATCAAAATTCTCTATATAACTATGGAAGCTCACACTCACCGAAACAAGCATATCCTGCCGCACTGGAGGCCAACCCTGCGGCGGTAGGAAAATTGTTCTCCGACTCCACCAGAATGTTCCACTCCAGCATCTCGGGCTTCGGACATTTGCCAGAAGCTTTAGCTCTCCTACGCACTGTAGAAACGGCACAAAACAACCCCAAATGTAACAAAGATTTTCACTCAAAGGCTTTGACTCTAACCTTCCTGAAGGCATCGTTGGATACGTGGATTCTCGAACGACTCTTCCACGCCATTTAAGCGAAGCACATTCTTTGCTATCTCTGGACCGGCAGTGATCGTGGTTTTCGTACGTAGCTAGAAGTAAGAATATGGAAGCAGCTCGTCATGAATTATTTAACATCCCACGGAGCATCCCCATCGCTTACGTTGTCCGTCGAGAGGGTAACGCTGATAGAATCGTTTATCGGCAAAATCAGGTCATCGTCACGCTTTCCCCCTAAAAATGTGTGTACCAGAAGATGAACAGTTTCGCTCGCGTCGGTTCGGAGGAAAGGCCAATCGAATGAAGCTACTTACAGTATTTTATAATGGCAATATTCACCGGCGCAATGCATGTGACCGAAGTGGACATAATGCACGATTACAAGGTTCGTTTTACAACTTAAACAACAACGAAAAACAACAGAAAAATCCTCTAAATTCCACGAGCTAACTTTTACCTGGTGTTTCTCTTTTGGAACTGTGCGTTTAGAGCGGGTGGTTCAATTCGCAAACGAAATGTCACACAAAAACGTAAACAAACCGGGATCTCTCTCGCTCTCGCACTCTCGCGCGGTTATTTTCTCTCCGCTGAGAAAGCATGGTTTGAATTACTTTTTCCGCCACATGGCAGCCGTTACAGTATTTTGGATTTTCACTTGTTTTTAAGTAAAATTCAATTTTCAAACACGTTGGTACAAGAATTTTTAGTGAGATAATTAATTAGAATGGATGCTGTAGCGCTTAGCAAAGGTTTTTTTGCTTGTCGGATGTAATTAATCGAGCCCCCCCCCCCCCCCCCTCACCAGTAACAGGCACGTAATGATTCTTTTTTGTACACATTAAAAAAAGCTTTATTTTTTACCTAATTAGTCGTAACTAATCGCCTGCAAGCTTTCGTGAACATCTTGCGTGAAATACTTTGTTCAAGGCTAAGTACCTTTCCTTTCCTCGGTAAGTATCATATGTTTTGTTTGATTCTTTACAATGTTTTTTTTTTCCCCTTATGAGCTACATTTGCCGAAAGGTGAATAGACATTACATACAATCACAGTTACAATTAAAGGACTTTACGGACGAGCAACAGTACGATGGCGTGCTGTATGAGATATTTAAAAACAAAACGATGAGGTGACACATACGATCGCTTTTGCTGTGAATAAATAACCGATGGCGCAATGAATGATGTAAACTATCAATAATAAATACTATCGTGAAGGTAAGTTTCCAAACGTAAAGTAGTGCTAGCTAGCTAGTAGTAATTGCAGATGGAACTTGGAACGAGAAATTCTATTCAAGGGGTTGGGAGAGCTGTCCACGGCTGCCGCGGGCCGGTTACGTTTGTATCCCATAGTAAACGTACTCTTTGCACCATGTCATCGTGTGATCCTCATTGTTGCAGCACATTGGGAACACTATCGAAGATTTCGTCACCTTCGAACAGCGCTGGCACAGCTCGTTTATGTCCTCCTGTGGGGGGATTGAAAGAAAGGAAAGGCATTCAATAAGATGCACAGTTCGGTTCGGGCATTATGTTTGATCACTTACATCTTCATAACACTGTTGCACTCGCTTGTAATCGGCGTCGTAGTAATCCTCATAATCTGTGGATCGCCGTTGGTGCTGATGGTTGCGCTGGTGGGTCCTTTCGGCCGTGGCTGTCCTGCTGTGCAGGAGATGATCCATGAGACGCAATTGTTTGCTGTGTCGCACGCTCGACGGCCTTGCCGCGATGTGTGGTACAAGACTAACCAGACAAACTATCACCAACACCAGCCGTAGCGAATTCACCATCTATTGAGGGAGGACAAAAGAAAAAAGAAAAAAAAGGAAAACCATAAGCACATTGATATAGGGCGAAAAAGATGCAATTCATCGTGGAGCGGAGCGATCTATGAGGCGGCGATGATCGGTCTGAAGGTTTGTTCCAAAGTCCACTGTCGCAGATGCCAAACACACGGCACGGCATGGCACACACACCACCACCAAGTCATGGGTCAGTTTGTGAGTAAACAAACACCCGGGGGCCATTTCGTTTCTTCGGTGCAGGATTTTGATAAGACCGTTCGAGAGTCCCCTTTCAGAATCCCTTCACGTTCCGCAAACAAACTGAATCATCTGCCCAAAGGAAGTAAAGCCCAGTGGGTGGGCGTCTGGGACCGTGGCTCTACGCAACATCACCCACCGCAGTGGGCAGCACCAGGATCCACCCTCGCATTGACATTCGCACGCCTTTCAAGTGCATTCGTTTGCGATTGCATGCACTCCCACACACGCCACACTTGATAAGCGCGGTGTTCAGATCGATGGCCGCAACAAATAAATCCTACACGGTGAACGACACGTCGCCGACCGTGCTAGACGATCGTGATCTGTACGTGTACGCGGTGTTCCTCTGGCGGCGCAAGATGGCGGAATTGAGCCACATGCCGCAAGGAAGGCATGAGAGGCATGACGACAAACAGTCCACCATCCACGAACACACCTCGCGGTAAGTGTTTGCGGTGACATGGTTACTAGCAAACTCGGATGCACCGAGAGCACATGATAAGCCAGCAGCTCTACACAGCCATGACACAGTTTTCCCCTTTTCTTCGCCATATTGTCGACCGGACTCCTCTCGTGGCGGCTGCTCAACGGGTAAACAACACAGCACAGCCCCCCCCCCCCCCCCCCCCCCGAAAGGATGCTTAACACGCTGTCTCCGGGTGCGGTACTTGATTTGTCCAAAACCGTCCAGCACATCAGCTGACCGCACAAAAAAACAGCCACCTTTGGGCGGAAGGAGCTCATCGTTAGATTCATGACATCACTGCTTGCTCCTTCGGTAGGTTATCGTGCAGCCCGGCGGCCAAAGCTAACGAGCGCAAATTACATCACGCTCTTCGAGGCGAAAGGCGCACCCCTGCGAAATCCCGAAAAGTTCCCCCAGCCGAGAACGCACGGGCCCGACCAGTTGCTAAGGGCCCACCCGGTTTTGTTATGATCTCCGACAGTGCGGGATGAGCACCGATCAACTTGTCCGCTAATCTTTCAATTGGACCTAGCAGCAGCCAAAATCGAACCCCCCCCCCTTTCCAGGTGACGTCACTAAATTTGACACTTGTTGGTGGACACAGCTGGACTACGCTGGACGACATTGGCGGCTTATCAACGACCGGATCCGGAACTATCAGCACCTCTAACGTGCGGTGCTCTGCATACAGACAGTACGCGATAAGCGCCGATGCTGTTCGCCACGCTGACACACTGACAACGATCAAAACAATCAGGCTAGTGCTGGCGCCATGCGGTAAAGTGCATAGCAGCGACACCAACCAACTAGTCGGCCATTGACCGCCATTGGTTGCGTTTAGTGACACGGAGGGTGTAGCCTTGGCCAGAGGCCATACCTCACTCCCCGCTACCGGATACAGCTGCATCGTAAACAACCGCTAGCACCGGCCACTACCGGGGGACAGCCAATGCAAAGTTCCTCACGTGATGTGGAGGGAGCGATTATTGGACGCGATAAGCGATCACCGTCCAACGATATGCGAATGTAATCGCGATCACGTACCGACGGTGCAGGTGTGCGAATTGCAACACTATTTCATCATATTGCATACAATTATTAATCTCACAATTCGCCACAAGCTGATAAGGTGTGGTGCCCACCACACCATCGGGTCCGATCAGGCTAAGCCATCTGGTCTATGATGCCGGGCCGAACAATCTTAATGAGTCAATGTGCAATCAGGACTGTGTCCCCATTCCAGGTGTCGCTCTGAATTACAATACAGTTCTAGCCCCAGACCGTGCCAGGTGTGCATGTTGGAAAGGATAAGTAGAGCCGTTGGTTGAGTCATAGACGTGGGCACCAGTCGGCAGTATCAGGGGCAGGTCGGCCGTTACGTCGGACGCTCGTGATATTCACATTCGTCACACGCGCATGACACACCGTCCCCGTCTGGGAATATCTGGCTCTAGCTGCTCCGGCAGGGTACGAGCCTCCCCGTTGCATTTCTTGTTCGCGTGCGCAGATAAGCCACTTACGCATGAGATTCTTTTCCAATACTCTATTGCCAACAGGTTGGGTGGCGTATTTGAACTCGTTTTAAAAATTTCAAATGTCTGTCAACTTTGTGCCCGGGGGTGCTGGCGTACAGCAAGACACAAACATCAGTAGCTTTGTTCCTAGTATTAACTAGTTGTTTTCGTAAGGATTTCTAGGAGATTGATAACCATCTCTCGAGCAATGCGATCAGCTTTGTAGCTTAGGGAAAAAAATATGCAATAATAATAACCAGCTTTCTGTTGAAGTCTTGTAGTTGTGGGACCTGGTGGAATGGAACGTTCCAGATGGACCCATCTCCAGGAGAGTAGGCGAAAGATGAGGGCCCAATAATGGCTTCACCGATATTTGTACGATCAAGTCTTTAAGGTATCTCTGAAGAGTATCGCTTGGGACTAACTATGACTTGCACTACTCAAAAGCTGACTAACCAACCTTCGAATGGAGGAACAGACCAATCATGTTGGTATATTCTGCACTACCGATCAAAGCGATCTAAGTCACACGATATGCTTACCTTACTGCTCTTGTACTCCATCGTCACGAATTGATCTCCTTTTCAGCACTGTCTCTTGTATTTCTTAAATCCACAATGTCCTGAACGCACTTTCGTTCCTTGATTCTGAAATCACACACGAATCCTTTTTTCACACACTGTATCACTCTCTCTCTCTCTCTTTCTCTCTCTATTGCTCTCAAAATTCTTCACACGCCGGTCCGACACACGATTCACACTCTAACCCTGCACCGGGTACCGTCTCGATCGAATGCTATCAATGAAGTGAGCTTGCTCGTGGACGAACACCGGCAGTACTATTTATTTATACACAACCGGAAAATACCGCTCTCGGCAAACCGGCGCTCAATTGTGTTGTAGCTCAATCTCTCGCGCACGTCGCTGGTGTGTGTCGAAGGAGTGGAACGGACCGTTCCCGATTGGCTTCGGTCCGGTGGCGCCCCCGCCATACGTTATCTTGTAGCTCAGTTTTTTTTTCTTTTCTTGGAGCGCCTCCTCGTCCGTCCAGTGTGATGTGGTGGACACTTTACTACTGCGTAACCTGCAAGTCTCGTGCGAGAATCGTGATCAAGCGATTGTTTTTCTTTCCCGACAAAAAAGCGAGCGGCACTTGCGATGATAGATGCCGGTGCTCCAAATTGTGCGCCACTGATACCGATCACGTTGCACAGCTTGCAAGATCATGGACGCTGATACGGGATCGGCGGGAACTCCCGTACGCTTTAGCCAACAATTTCACCCGATTGCATCACGGGAAGCACCGGTCGACGGTCGCCGGTACGCGGAAGGAGGTTAATCTAGGGATGAATGGAATTCCTTGCGCCGATTGTTTGGGCTCTCGGGCTGCCCATCCATCCTTACTACAGACGGTCACCTACAATGTTGCGCAGTTGTGTATTTTGCGTGATAATCTCGCTCACGCTACGCGATTGATAATGCACGACCATTGGACGACGCCTAGCACGATCGCTTTTACTCGCACTTCAGTTCCGCACGATCATTGGGGGAACATTTTAAAAGGTGCTTTGGTGATCGCCTCGCCTGTAGCTGCATAAATGCATCGATCGAGCGTTCCCCCGGCGGGGAGCTAGTTAAGAGGACTGGTGCAAGGTCAAGGAGTTGAACAAATACGCCCGGTGCTGTCATACCGTTGTTATGCTGCTGGTGGGTTTGCCCGGACGGTTGACATGGATGGCGTTGGATCAATTATCACGCACCGCCTGGGAACGTTCGATCGATCTCTGGTGGCCGGGTGACACGTGAAGGTGCGCACGTCTAATTGCTTGCTGGACGTTCCCCCGTTTTCTTCGGGAAGCTACCATTACCTGGGAAATACCCTTAACATGCTGCCCGCCACGGCTGGACTGGGGGGGTTGGGTACGAGACTATCTCCATGAACGGAGTCGATCAAGAACTGCTTTGTGGCACACACCTCTCCCAACAAAACAATACAAAAATAACAACACAGGCACATGATGGATGGCACCAGTGCTTTGACGTTGATGCAAAGATGCGTCTTTCACGGGCGTTATCATTCGGCTTGGCATCCGAGAATGCCTTCCTCTCAGCTCGTTTGATGGGTTGATCTGAAACTTATCTACCGCGACTATGTTCCGCTAGCGAAGGTATCCTTCGCTATTCTCTCCCACCCACCAGAATCGCATCACGATAGCCTGGGTGACTGATAAGGCTCCGAGTCATTATCGAAGTGTCATGGGTTTTCTACCCATGACGGTCCTGACCAGTGACGCACGGCAGAAGAAAATGTTTGAACTCCGGCTAGACGTCGGTCGGGAAAATGGGGTGACTAAGCACGACTGGAGCCCCACACTAAAAACCCACTTCATATCTGGATCACTAGGTACACGAATGATAGCATCTCGCGCCCGTGGGTGGGCAGTGGTTCTTTCTTTTCGACCAAATACCTTCGACTATCGAAGCCTACGTACGGTGTCACGTGCCCAAAGGCTGCTGAAAGAAGAGGGAGGGGGGGGAGGGTGTTTGGCGGCCAAATTGTTACGAAAAGCGTAAACTTTCCCACCGATACTGAGCAGCGTACTATAAGCTGGCCAATAAATTTTAGCCCACCCAGAATCAATTGCAAGGCATTTCCAGCGTAAATCTTACGTCAGAATAGATAACCGGGCCTTAATAATTGGTACCGATCGAGGCACGAACCATAAATTTACTATGGGACATTATTTTTTTTTGGGATATCCCCCATTCGGACGGTTGTGCATGGGATGATGAAGTTCTTTGGAATCCTGCCGTTATCAAATCGTCGCCGTGTGACTTACCTCCATCGCACGTTTTATCGTCAGTTATTTTCCGTCCACTGTATTCACCAATTAAACCTCTCTCCATTAGCATTGTGCTGCTGTGATTTCCCCAGTGTGGCCAGGTGTGGCGTTGGGATTACTCAGTGACATAGGAATGAAATTAAGCAATCGATTTACTATCAATAAGGTGTAATAAGCTGCTCAATTAGTATGGCTAAATATTTTGAGCACATAAAATTGGACACGATGGATCGAAGGTTGATGACGATAGGCGTTGGAGATTTTCCACCAGTAATACAACGGGTTAAATTAACTTTACCTCTCGTTAAAATGTTTGCCTTATTAGATTTTATAGTTCTGCTGCGGGGAAGAAAAGCATTAATAAGAGGAAGAGGTACAAAATTTTCTCCAATATGACTTTCAACCCTTAAGTGACAATTCCCAAAATAAAATGAATTTAGAGTGATTATTGTGATCGGTTGACCACCAGTCAGGAAATTTTTATTTTATTTCTTGTTTAACCCTGTTCCTTATGAAGTTGTTGTAAGCAATAAGAGTTAATCGATAAACAAATCTTAAATTGAGGCACTTCAAAATAATAGCCATTAGAGAATTTAAAAGAAGGGATGTATGATGTAGAACAAAACAGTAGAAAAAGTGCGATTTAATCTGAACGATGTATAAATTTTATAGAGGACCGGGCAAGGCGACAGCGGCACCTGTCTTTACACAGCAGGACCGAGGTTCAACTCCCATCCAGACAAGCTCCCCTTACGCAGGGCTGCCAGAAATGGCAGGACGAGACCTTTGCAGGTTGGAGTGCCAACAAAGAAGAAGAAGTCTCTGACGAAAAAAAAATCATGACATTAATTGCTAAACTCAAATTCATGTTAAATAATTTATTGTTTTAAATTTACAATTAAAACCTTTCTTCAAAGCAGGGGTGGCTCATGCTTGAGTCATGAGATCAAGAGTGGCGTATCTCGCTTCAAAATGGTTTGGGGTTCCTAGAATCCCCGACCAGGTAGAGGGTCCCGAACTCACTAACATTACTCGCGTAATGTATCCGCCTGGCCTCTGACTCTGGGCCACCCGATTAGAGGCCGTTAGAGGCCTCCCCTACTTCTAGGATCTATATTGAATTATCTTTATTATTATTAAGACTTATATTTTTTAGGCATTCTATCAATCAGAAATTCTTTGGTCCTCATTGGTGTCCCGAGACTGAGTTTGAGCCTGCATTATCTTATAAAACCTTGCTGCTGTAGTAAGAGAATTCCACGGTTTGGTCTACCAGGTATCATTCTCATGACGTCCTCAGTTTGACAGTTTTTAATCGTTTTACAATGATAACTTTCAAAATTATTTTAAAAATGTTATGGTGATGGTCCCGAAGGGTAGCAAATACATTCAGATTAAATATCCCCTAACTTAAACAAAATTAAAATAAATCCACCGAAGGGTTAACCTATTTGGACTACGTGAGGATGATCACGTTCCACTGTGGCGATCACGCTTTTGGCGGTGGTGGCAAAACGGCCTCCAAGGAATCACACGGGCGCCGGCAAACCGGCTCAGGATTCTGCGGTATTTCCGGAACCGTTCAGCGGCCATGCTCAGGTGCAACTCTTTTTACCCACCTAAAGCCCACCTCAAGCAATCTGATGCAATCGGGCCGGTCCGTTGCTAGTTCGCCAGGCCAGGGAAAAGAAAGCAGTTGGTCCAGGGAATGTAGTTTGCATGGCGGGACGGTGCTGCAACACTCATGTTCAACGGTGAGCGATTTCTCACATGATGATACAGCACAAAACATGTTTAAACAAGAAATTCGCAACCTTCGTTCCTTCTTCGTAAAAAACGAGAGAGAGAGAGAGAGAGAGAGAGAGAGAGAGAGAGAGAAAACTCCACAACCACCAGGCGCATGCTTGAGCCCCATCATGCACGTTGTACGGGGATAAGGAGTCCAATGTTTAAAGCAAAAAAATCCAACCAAAAATTCTTCGAAACCATTAACAAGTTATTTCGGCGGCTATTCGCTTTGTGCTCTCTTCGTCGAAACCGTGCCCCGAATCCACGAGCTCGATTTGCGACCACGCGGAGCTTATCGACCGCGTGCGCCAGCGCAAGTGAAAGAGATTTGGGCGCTGCGACAGCGATCGCGATAGCGGGTCGCACAACGGCAGGGACTGTTCGCGAAACGTGGCGTGGCGCGTCCCCGGCGTATGCCGGCCGGCTGCAACAGCTGATGGCGATGATGAGTAATGCCAACGCCAACACGTACATACAGGACGGATTCGCAACAGCTGACCGTACACGACCAGCGCAAGATTGAGGATCGTATTGGACGCTGCGCTCCGGATGGCGTTCGTCTCCGTTCTTTCGGGTCCCGCAACGTTTTAGATGGTGGGGATGGTTTCGATTGGTCGATGCCATTGACACAATTGGAGAGCACTTCAACCGTCACCATGAAGCGGGGTTTTTCTCTTTCATTCATCTCTACTTCGTGCATTGAGATTCAGCATGAGGATCACTTCACATGGCTGAGGGACGTTGGACTTTGTGAGGTGAACATTTTGGCGTACCGGTGTTGCTAAGGGACCAACTGGTCCTCAAGTCGCGCCGCCCCCGGGGCTCGTGTGGGGTGATGACGTTGCCCGCTTCCAGCGTGCCCGCTGACCGATCCTCTCCTACCTATCGTGCTGCGCCGGTGACGTAGTCGAGAGCACATGCTTTATGGGACACGCTTTTAACAGTTCTGGGGCGACAGCTTGTGCAAACAGGATGTACTGCGAGGTGTGAGACGTGTGACGTGTGAATGGTGAAATTGATTTTGATATGTCAATTTGTATGATCGTGCGCCATGCAAGAGCTGAAGCATGACTAACAAGAATGCAATGCACCTGGCGATTGCTGAGCTATTGTAGCTCAAATATTCAAATATAGTATTTTATAATCGATTATATGACAGCTCCAATTACGTCAATTCAGTCAGCTTGTTCACTTGAAAAGATACTGTTCTCGGTACGAATCGTTTCCTTGAACTCGCGCTACACCCCCCATTTCAACGATTAGTACGTAACGCTTCTGTTATATATCAATCATTTTACGTTTTCAGGCTTGTCAAATGTTGATGGCTACAAGAGTTGCTTTATAACTTTGACGATTAAATGCCTTTTCAAACATAATACCCAAAGTTCCCGTGGTATGCTCGAAAATTCCGCTGAAGATTCAGTATCACTTCGCATTGGTGACTCTGTTTCACATGAACATAAAACATTGCATGATTCCGATTATGACACGTACGGGGAAACCTTTCCTGATAAGACCATGCCCAAATGCCATTGACAGCTGTAACTGGCGCTTCGATGCGCGACATTCCCAGGGAAGGTCATCATGATTGGGCACTATCACCGATCGGAACCACGATGACCGGCAAAAACCAATCCTTGGGGTAGCTTAATTCATCGAGCACCGTATGGGTCGTTCTGTTAATATCGCAATGCGGAAGGTTCCGGTACGGAATGGCTCTTATCTGATGATGCTTTCGGTGTTTTCGGTTGAAGCTGATAGCCTTATGCTTAATTCTCATACTCTTTGCGATAATGCTCCTTGTAATATCACCGCACCGTATGTTGTTTGACCGAGTTTTGAGGTCATGTTACGTGGCATCTTGTAATGGATTGATGGATTGGAATGTTGTTGTATGATACTCTCTGTTATTGTAACAAGAAATTTATGTTGAAGTATGCCTCATGTATTTTTTTTCTTGCTTTTGGCTCTATTTTTTCTATTTTATGTGCTACAAGAATCATTCGTGTAGAAAAAAAGGAACAGGATTGAGATGAAAATAGGATAATAATCATTCGAATACTACCATCGCTCTTGCACATAGTAATTTTGAAAAATATAAACCATAATTTTAAAGTGGTCAAGATTTTTCGATGCGGAAACTTTTGTGCTTGATCTTAGCACAATATTATAAAATAGATCCAGCATTTTGCGCTTCGTATACGGTGGCCTTAAAATAACGAAACAACCAATTAACGATAATTTTGAATTTTATCTGAGCACGGATAATCGAGTCTTCCCAACTCGAGCGATGTTTTCCTGAATAATGGTCTTTCGTCGACTAGCTGAAGCGAAATAGAATCATCAGTGCGTCTCTTTTTGTCTCGCTGTGTTTCTTGCTCTATCATTTTGCACCTTGACTATGGGCAAATACACTCTACCATACCATTTCATTATAGGCATTTTGTTATCTTTATTCGTTACTATCAGTGCATTTTCTCATACATTTTCGTTTCTTTCACGTATCTCGTACAACTGGGGCAAGCATACATTTTTTATAAGTTATCTATGTATGCTAAATTTAATGTAATTAACAATAAAACTTTGCTGTTAGTGTTCATAATTTACACTCTAGACACCTAACAAATGAAGAAGGGATGGTATTCCGTGTAAACCCTTTAGTAACGCGTTACAGTTACGGAAACGTTAGCTGAACGCCATATCTGGATTATCCGTGGACAGGGCTGATCGGCCCGCGATTTCTGGGCGATGATTTCCATAGACTGTCTCTTTCCACCTCACTCGAAGCAACGTCTTCTTTTAAACATTTCACTATGCAATATAACCAATCGATGATCTTTTTGTTGTAGGATGCTTCTTGTTATGAGAAATAATTCACGCAATTTGTACTTTAATTCATTTTGCCGGTTTGCCTCCCTGCCATGTGTGCGATAGCGCCAAGCAAACTAGTTGTCTCGCTCTGCTATCGTTTGCTCTCGTTTGTTTTGCATGCGTGAACTATGGACAAACGCACGTCCACAATTAACTACGGGACAAAACCTTCGGTCAAAATACGAACCGCACAGCAGCAGCTGGCGAATGAACAAACACACATTCATTCGTGTTATTTAATTCGTTTTGTTTCACCGTATTCGCTTACAACCTCTGCTGCACAGCGCGTGCAAAACGTTCCTTGTTTCATTCGATTACAACTCGCCGAAGCTTCTGCTCACCCGTGTTAGCAATAGAAGAAACGTCTTGTGAGACAACAGTACTGAATAATTGTGAAGTTTTTCGGGGTAGAAAAAGAGCACACTTGCCCTATGTGGTACGAAGGAAAAACAAACACAACCATCCGGATGACGAGCGTGGTGTGCGGTGAAACTCGCGCTAACCAGTGAAGAAGGTGAACACGATTTCATCGGAAGTGTAATCAAAAGTGTAATTCACAAAACAATAGAATAGCAAAACAATTGTGAGGTATTTAGGATATGGTTCGGTACGAAGATTGTGCGCTACACAGCGAATGCAGCACACCGTACGGCAACAGCGACCAAGTGCATCAATCATATGGGATGCAGACAATGACCGATTTGTTTGTGCGAATGTTAGTGACATAACAGAACAAGAGCCGTGTTTGCAGATAAAAACGCACTAAACGCGCTTAGCAACAACTGTTTGGGGAGGCCCAAATCCGTACCGAAACTCCAAATCGCTAGTTTCCATACAGCAACGAATCACAGCATCAGGGACAGCTGGTAGTAGGTGTAAACAAAGGCCAACACAATCGTTAAGCGCTAGTGGATGTGTGCGTGTGTGTGTGTGTGTGTGCGTGTCGTGAAAAAGCAACGGGAAAAGTGAAGAGAAAATCGATTGATGCGTTTTACCTTTGCCGGAAAATCCAAGTGACCTTGTGCAAGGGTTAACGAAAGTGTCACAGGGTGTGAAGCTTACCTACAGTGCTATAAGAGTTACATCTGCTAGAGAAAAATGTGGTGCCTGGTGAATCTTCCCAACGGGACGACGTCCGGTGTCCAGTGTGACCCGAAAAGGATCAGCCAGGAGTGTCTGGAGAAGGTAGGTATCATTTGTGGGGAGTGTCAAAAAGACGCCATCTCAGAAACTCCGCTTCGATTGTCTTTTAAAGTTATTGTAAACGCAACGCCTGCTTCGATTACTTGGGATGTGCCGTCCCGTATGGAAGCCAAGAAGTGAAATGCACATCCCCATCTCCTGCACCACAGCTGATTGGCGATGGCGCCTGACAGTCTAGGCCGCGACCGAGAGATATGTTTGTGTTTTTTTGTTGTTGTTGCCTTGTATTGCTTCCCCCGGCTACGGGCTGCAGAAAGTGCAAAGCATGTACAGTACCGAAGGGCACAGACGCCCGCTCGCACAACTCGGGCAAAGTAGAGTTATGTGCAAACTGCGGCCACATTAGAGCAGCACACCGTGCACTAGTACTATACATGTACAGCCACTAAATCCGGTGCACCCTCTGTCTGTGTTGTCCCTTTCGCGCGTATGTTGGGAAGTGTTGGGATCCTTGATCTGTGCGCTGTTACTACGGGGTTGGAGGTGATGTCAGTAGTAGGGCGCCGTTTTCAACTTGTCAATGCATCATGCTGGGTGCAATGTACCACATCACCACCACCACTCACTTACATCCCCAGAGGTCACTAAAATTAGTCACGAACGGTTCTGTTTCTCTGGCTGCTGCGTTCCCACTAGCTTGGCTCGAATGTGAATTTGGGGTAATGGTTGCGGTATTTGGCGGTGTTATTTACCAAACTAATTGAGGGTACTACGAAAGGGTCGGGTGTGATCTCTCTCTCGTCTCTTGGGTACAAAGTTCGACTCGTCGAAACCTCATTAGCTGTGGTGTGCTTCCTCTCGGCACATGATGCAATTGCTAGATTCGGCTGCGTGAGAAAGAAGCGCACAATTAAACTATTTATCCCTCATGCCGCCAGTGTGGCGATGGTTTTTTCGAGTTTCGTTTCGTAAAACGTATTTTAGTATAAATAAGCCAATTTTGAATCACATAACACGCGGAAGTATCACTATAAACTTAAACATGGCGTCAGTTACTAGCCATTTGACAGTTGTCTACTAGGATGTTGACATTTGACAGAAGCTGTGCGCAGACTGTCCTTGTACAAATTATTATCGTGTTTCAATCCAAATACTCCTTTCATACCTGTCTGGATAGATGACACCGATGTCCTCGGCGGTCGCAAACAAGTCTTCACTCCTCTTTGTGTCAGCTATCAGCTGGCGATAGTGAGGCATTACAGGATCATAAACACTTCCACCCACAAATAAGCTTATCGTGCTGGGACGACAGACCGTGTACCCGTTCACCTTATAATGGCTTGCCCCTGCGCCCAGTGCTTTCCCTTCAATTAAACACCCGTGAGAGGTGAAGGTGTAATGAACGTTTTTCTCAGTTAATCTTCGCTACCAATAAACTGTCATTGTCGTGGCACCCTGAGATTATAAGGCGGTGGCGCACGGGGTTTTTGTTGCAAACCTCCAGTGCAACCGCTCAAGGTAATGACAATCCTTGTTTGTCGACCGGAGCGCCGAACGTCCATCCGGGAAGATGCATTTATGACTGGCATTAGCGTATTACATTGTGCCCATTGCGCAATGTAGCGACTGACGGCGATCAACTACTGCGAGGATTTGTCAAGATTTGTGGTGGTGAGTTCTTGCTGCTTGCATAACTATTTTAATATGGTTCTGTGTTCTTAACCAGCTCCCAGCTCCGGTAGCCAACAGCCGGAACGGCAAGGAGTTAGATTGGCAGCAACCAGTTCAATGTCACGCTTATCATCTGCATCCCCGCAGCCTAGCAACAAGTCGAAAACGTATGTGCGGCACCGCCTTGTTGGTTAGGTTGGTGCCCTCGCAATAGTGGTGGACACATCTAGCCTCGCGTCAATCTGGTTGGTGGCCTCCGATTAGTAGCAGCAATAAAACCTAGACCGTCGGTCACCACAACGCAAAGTTCAAAGGCATGGGGCATACCACTATGGAATGACCGGAGGCTTATCGTTTGACCGCCCGGCAAACCCCCGGTTGGTGGGTGGGTGTTGTGCTACACTTTACGGCTACTCCCACCTGTGCCCTCGCCTCCAATAATGGTTAATGGGGTGGGTTTGCGTACGCACGTCAATGCTTGTGCTCGTTTGATTATTGATTCATTTAAGGAGGTAGCTTACCGAGGGATTCATTAACTGAAACGATGACATGACGGATGATAAGCTAAACTTAACAAGTTGCTTTATGTGGACCCAATCAAAACTGACGGGTGTCATTGGCAGGTAGAAAGCTGAAATCAGGATGATGATAGACAATTGCATGATTTTGCCTAGAATTCTCAGCGTAACAGGGCAAGCACGGCTAATGCAAACTTCAAACATACATACATAATGTCTTCCGAGTGAAAGTGACTCTCCCTATCCTCATGCAGCCTCCGGCATAATCTGTCCAGTGCCTCCGGCATAATCAGCTGCATCATATCGCACCGTGCCCTCGGGTGACCTCGGGTGATGCGAGCAACATAAGCCGGTTACAACCATCGTCGGCTCCGAATTGATAAGCCCGCTGACTCGGAAGCTTGGATCACTGGAAAAAAGGGGTGTAAAAAAATTCAATCCAGCATCATAATAATGACGTAAATTGTTCGATATCATTGTAAGGTGTTAGTGGGCTAGTGCTAATATAACAAAGCGGTAGCTTTGCGGTGGTCGGATTTTTTTGCAAATTTTATATTCCGGCCTAAAATAACCCGCGGACTTTGGAACAGCTTTGGCGCGTCAGGTGTCAGTTTGGACCTTTTCAATTAGAGTTCCTATTAGCATTTCGAAGGTGCTAATAGCTACGTGTCCGTTTGTCTATCTGGCATGACGAAAAACAGCGCTTCGGTTAAAAGCATCTGCTTAAGGGAAGGAAGGAAAACGCTGGTTTGGTTTTATGCCTATGAATGAATCGAAGTTAATGTGTAATTCGTTAGCTGGAATGCGTACGTCGCTTTGCTGCGCTGAATTATCAACTAAATTGAACGCTAAATTGAATATAACGAATCACAAACAACATCCAGCAATGTGGATCATCACCGGCTGTCAGCTTCATCGGGCGCAAAACCCCGACGAGTGAATTGCTTGTGTCAATTGCGAACACCGCTCATCAGCACACGGAACGCCCCGAGAAGGCCTTACCCGTATTCGTTTGCCCGAGCTGAACAAACAAAAATATGTGTCCTCCCAAACCCAACCCAGGTCTCGATAGACTCAATTGACGAAAACATATCACACATGTTCGCTCTACTGGCGAACGGTGGTGGTAAATATTATTATCTACTTCATGGCTTTCCCCATTCTGATGGTCCGTGTAAATTGGTTTCGCCAATCGTCAAGCCGATGCGTACGAGCCGTTCCTGTTTGTTTTTGGTCTGTTTGGCTTGAAGTTCGGGGCCTAAAAATTTGCGTGCCACTCTATCTTTAGCCCTTTGTGTCCTTGACGCTTGTGTCGAATTTTGCAAACACGGCGAAACGTGAGAAGATCATTTCCATGTGCGTTGGGCGGCCGGCCACATGTATTGCGCAGCAGTAATACCACCAGGCACACCCGGCTTGTCAGTGAGATAAAGCACAGAATCTTAATTGGGTAACTACCGTTCAAAGCCGAGGTCCTCCCCCCCCCCCCCCCCCCCCCCAGCAGTATCACACTCTGGTCCACGGCAGACACAGCGTACTTCACCTGAGCAAACCTCTCAAGGAAGGCTGATTGATAAATCGGTCCGGGCCATTTGGTTTGCAGAAGAGGTCGGGGCACTTCTTCGGGTGCGTTATCGGTGTAAAAGGTGATTGTCGCGCCCGTTATACTACTGCGCATTAAGCCACCCCATTCGGGCTCCCCACACACACACACCGCTTCCTTCGCTACTCAATCCCCTTTCTGATAGTAGCAATTGGAACACGCCGGGTTGATCGCGAACCCAAAACAACCACAACACAAAGAAATCCGACACACGAAAACGGTCAGCCATTGTTGTTACTTCACGTGCGAACGCGCGCCGAAAAGAATGTAACGCAAAAATAATCAAACACATCTGTAGAATATTAAGCCACCTACGGGGCGAGACACACCTCCTTCGCTGTTTTGGTGCGTGCTGTTTTTTTCTTGCATACACCCGGCATTTCGGCCATTAGCAATCTACTGTTTGCTCTAGTAATTGGCAGACTTTTTAAGGTTGGTTGCTCATTACCCCGGGCTGATTTAGGGTTCTAAGGAAGTGTTTGTACTTCTAAAACAATTCCGCAGAGGTATAGAAGCGTGAAGATAATGAGCTACAAAAGCACCACCGCGCAATACCGTCCTTGACATGACAGTCAAAGCCACTCGCTCGTTTGCCTACAGCTACGGCTCACTCGCATAAGTTTCTAGCATCCTTTAGGCCTGTGTTGGGCTGAGCGTTACTGTTGCCGCCCGGTAAAAACAGATACAGTAGGAAGTAAGCACGATCTCACCCTGCTTGAGCACACCCAACCCCCGTCCAGCCACGCAGGTTAGAATTGATTAGCTAATCCAAGCAGAATGGCTGGCAGCAGTTGTTGACCAGGTAGATGTAGGTGGTTTGTGCGTGTGTATGCGACCGGCAGTAAACTAAGCGAATCTCATTTTACTGGCTAATGAGTACACCACCGCACACAACAGTAAAGAATTCATTAGACGAATGACTCCTGGTGCTGCTGGTACTGTTCATTTGTCTTCCGCCACTTGTGGCACGGCAGGAAATGAATTTTATTTCCATTGACGACAGGGGTTTTAGGCCGATTACCCGTGGGGTTATGTATGGGGTTTTATTTTTATTAGCATAGATAATTAATTTTTCGACGACAACGACTACTATTTAATGTTGTGGTCATTCCTGGAGAATTGTTGCCTGAACATTTAACTGCTGTTTCAGCTTACGATTTCTGAGCATTATACTTGATCCAGTTTAATAACAGAATCCAGTCGTGTCTTCATAAACAGGATGATCCATCCATGTACAGCTGCAGACAAACTAAGCCCCAGATTGAAAATAAGCCACATATCCATGCTTAGGAAGATGTCAGAAACAAATGTACTACCCTCCTAAATGTATGTAACTCACTAACATAAATTTCCCGATGGTTTTTCGGGTCACACTCCAACGGAATAACCTTGTGTGGAAAGTTTCAAGGTGGAATAAAATCGCACTCCGAAGGCTTTTTCGGTGCTGCGTTCTCGTGTTTGTGTTGTATAAGTTTCTTTTTTTCGGTAGCGTCCCTTACATCCTTTGCAAATGAGCTTATCCGTGGTTGCGTGCTTCTAAACCCATAGGAAGGTTGTATAGCAGTCATTGTAGCTTCTCCAGCGCCTGTCTGACGGTCACCTTCGATTATATTGGATCACGGTAAATAATAATAATCCTCCTCCAGGCCACCCTGACATTTGCAATCACAAGGCAAATGGAAAAATCGAGTACGAGCTTTTTTTCTGTGCTTGTTTCCTCGCTGCAATGTTGTTGAATAATTCCCTTCTTTTTGCCTGTGCATGTGTGCAAACCACAACAAACTCACGCCGCGATTCATTTCGCACTAACGGTAAACCAACCGACGCCCGGAAGCTTTGCTGCAGCTGTGGTTTTAGATCGCGCCCCGCGACTATCGATCGATTAGAGTGTGCATCCGAGTTCGCAATGTGTAATGGGATGTGATTATTGTAAAGGGCGTTTCAAAGCCCGAGCCCCGTAATCATCCGTGCACGGGCTTGTTGCACTGTTTGCTGGTGGTGGACACCCTCCGACCGAGAGGTTACGATGGGTGGTGCAATGGGTGTCGATAGAGTTTGCGCGAGGGTTGACTGACCGCGGACACTGCCATTGTTTTGTGTGTGACGGTTGTAACTGTGCTGGGTTCGGTTGGGATGACATAGAAAACGTTGACGACAGCAACGACCAGAGCCCGCCGGCACACATTATCGATGTAAATGCAAATATGCGCACCAAGAAGAGTGGCTTTGTGGTGTGCGGTGCGAGGTGTGAGATAATCGAATACTTTCACTGCCGTTTGTTGTTTTTGCTTACCACAGAGCAAACAACAAACTAACAAATGCTGTGCGAACCTTATTATTTCTTTGCGGTGGCGTTTTGAATCCGATGTTGGCTAAATCGATACGAATCCGACACAGACGCAGAGTGTTGTGTGTGGGGCTGGTTCTGGATGCTGAAGTGGCCAAGGGAAAGGTTGTATTTTTCAGCACGACGACGCAAACCCTCCCCACACAAACACACAAGACACACACGAGCTCAGAACCGTCAAGCCTTCGCTGGTTGATCTCCGCTTCTGTTTCGTTTGTGTAAAATGTCGTAAAAATAAAATTTTATTTTTATCTCTTCGACCTCGGTGATCATGCTGTGGAAGTTATGGGTGGGTGCGACGGGCGGAAAAAAGGAAAGCCGTCTTAAGAAATGTGTCCGGCGTGTGTTTGTGTGTGTGTTTTCCTCCCCTTCATTTAGGATCGCAGACTTTGACACGAAGGGAAAGATCAAACAACCAGCGCAAGTTTTGTGTTCTTAGGCACAAACCAAAAAGAGATCGACTTGGATGAAACTGGGTTACACTGTATTAAACGTGCATTTTTGGTTTTGTAGTCTAGCTACATTAATTGCAATTGCAAAGTGGATTATACATTCCGATTCACATCCAACCGAATGCAAGATCATCGCGGTGCGCCGGCAAAGCGCGCGCCTCGCATTTCCAATTGTGAGCAAAAATGCAACCTGAAGGCAAAAATACATTCGCGCGTACAAAACGCCGGTCAATGTGTGCCAGTATGTTTGCCCCCCATGCACACACACAAACACACAAACATTCATCCCCCTCCCCCCCCCCCTCCCTATGCCAAGGGGGTTGGCGAAAAGGGCGGCTGGCTGAGGAAGCCGCATACAAACCGAGTCGGACTTTGGACCCGGCGCGAAGATCACTCGCCGACCATGTGCTCCCAAAGGCCGATGAGAAGGGGAACCCTGCCTTGCATGACGGGTGCCCGACAGAGACAAACGGTGCGCGTCTGTGTCGAGCCCGAGACAAGATAGCACAAAAACACACGCTCGCTCAACTCAACCGGCCAAACGATATATACACATGCACACGAGAAGATAGTAAGCGCGCGCGCTGGCTCTCTTTCCGCGCAGACATCGTACAGGCTAAGCGAACACAAGCGAATCGCGGTGGCATTAAATGTACGTACGGATATTCGCGCACGGCCGTAACACTTGGTGCAAACAAAACAAAGCCACAGCAGCAGCAGCAATAGTAGCAGAGGCAAAGAAATATAGGTGAATAAACATACTGTAGCACAGCATTAAAAGCAGCCTTTGTGGTTGTATGTAGCGGTTTAGGTTAGAGAGAGATTTTTCACCGGGGAACTACGAGATGCTGTTTTTGATGGTGATATCCCATTGTAGAGGATCGTTTATTGAGCGTGCATTAACACTCGCTTGCACCCGGAAATGGGCAACTATTTTTCAACCTTAGCTAATGGTGTGTTGGGTAGGTGTAAAGCGTTGAAGGGCTTAAATTTCATTCCATTTTCCTCCTCCACCTTTGCATGGGAGTTGTGGTTGCGAGAGGAAAGACCCTACTAGCAAAACCTCTTGCATCGTTCACTTCATATTTCAACCCTTTTGAAATTTAAACTGAGTACGAAAAATTGTATCAAAATTTCCCCTAAATCAACATGAATTGCCAAGTGCAATATAAAGTTCCGGTTTACTGAAAAAATTGCCATACTTAGTCACAATTGATATTTCTGCTTTCAATTTCTACTTGCAATGCAACTAACGCATTTTGCCCTTAATCAACAAAAGTTATAATTTTTTTACTCTTAGGCAAAAATAGCTAAGCCGAAATTGTGCTACCACCATCGCTTCCGTAACTTTGGGCATTGATTGTTTTTTTTTCCGTAACGTTATTATTTCGCGTGGAAATAAAGGATGCCAACACACAACACCAATAAACTGCACGCTCGTGCACTTTGGATGCCGGTTTTTGTTTTTTGCTTATGCACCGTGGTACCACCACCCTTTTCCGTACATCGTTACCAGGCCAATATATTTCGTGTGCCAAAGAAAATCTGCTACCAAATAATAAAAAATGAATTGGAAAATTGCCACCAGGAAAAAAACGCTCACACATACATACATACACTCTGGGAGCGCTATTACCATTTTCGGAACAAAAGTTGTAAAGCGCTGATGCTGTGCAATCTTGCGTCCGGACCTCCGGAGTTTGCGTTGAAATTGTGGTTAGATGTTTTTTAAGGTTGACTTTCTATTTGCTCTCGTCCTGCAAATCCTCACTAGCATTCACAGATTTACCAAGGGCCACGGCACACGGCGAGAGAAGACACGGCACTAACGATGCCGCGTCAGAATTTTGCCCAGAATTCCCCACTGATTGGGTGATTAATGTGAGTGGATGCAATTGCGGGGCGCGGTGAACATCTGCGGGGCAAGGTTACACCGCATGCGTTACGTGACTAGCGGCACGAGTTCTCTGACTCGGAAGGAAGGCTGCTGACGATAGTTGCAACTGCCCTTAGTTTGCTTCAACTCTCACGCGCTCAGTTTTCCGTTAATGTGGTTCGACGTAATTGACGAACGCTAGCTACTAGCCCTCATTATCGTACAGCGTAAAGGTGTAATTGTTTTGAATGGATTTTTTTCGCTGAAATCCCTGAAATTGGCTAGCTTAATTTCCAATCAACTTGGTGTGGTATATTTCATTTGTCATCGCGTAGAACTTCTTATCATGTTAATTAGCAAACGTTGATGGGGAAACCCTTTAATTGAGTGCACGAAATTGGCAAGGAATTACAAATGTGTAACGCCGAAACGTGCCTCTCGCGAGTAAAGGTGTCCCATCATCCACCAAATTAAGTTCACTAATCCACACCGCTAAGCCCTAGTAGCCTCCCCGTTGGTTGCAGACATTTTCAAATTTCCATTGCGCTTGATTAAAACAACGGCTCAATTAGACGGGCCCACACACAGGGACCATCCCTTTATCAACACTTTGCACCAGCTTTTGGTGGTTTACATTGCACCCAATTTGGACGGGATTTTTTGTTGTGAGCAAAACCGTGACCCGAGGCACCACCCGGCTCACGGTTGCACGAGACTTGCGCTAATCCGGCCGGTCGGATATGTCATGCCCTCACCTTCACCCGATTTCCCTAAAGTCGCTTAGTCAGTGCTTCGGAAGACCAGAAAAGCTGATAAGATTATTGAGCGTCGGTTAGTCCGACACGCTCCAAAACGGGGTTTTCGTTAGAAGCTTCTTCGGACCACGGCAGGATGATGACATGGACAAAAGTATGTCCAGTATTTCCCGGCAAGCCTGCATAATCCGGCTGTGTTATGTGTGATCCGTACGTGGTTTAGTTCCGGACTAAGCTGCTACTCACGCTAAGTAAACCGGGCATGTGCGGGCATGGCTGGTACTGGTTTGTTTACACTCCTCTAGCTGCAAGCGGGAAGTGACATCGCGTTATTAGCAGTTTTTTCGGTTGCCAAATTTTCACACCTTCAACCACCGGGTTGGACTTTGAACGTGAGCTTGAACGTTGACGGTGAGTCGTGGCCAATACACGTGTTGGCTCGTTATGATGAGGAAACGTGCAGCGCTAGGGTTGCTGTCTGACGTCCCACAAAAGGGTTGTTAGGGATTAAACGGACAAAAATAGATAAGATTTTTATTAGAGTGTAGACGACTGAGGAAGTTATTGAAGGAGCATCATAATTGGGAAAATCCTTGGAGGTTTTTGGAATGACTCACGGCTACTAAACCACGGCTGGTTTGTTTACAATTTTGCAGCAATGTTTCATTTAACCTCTTTATGACATTTACCCTTCCATTTCGATGCCGGGACATCTGTGGCTTCTATGGCATATGGTTTGGTATTGGTCGACATACCCGGTCCCAAGATGGGCCAAACCGACGACGACGGTTAGGCATCGATTATTCAAAACCACGGTCACGTACCGCGCTCAACCAGATCCATACATACGCGAGCACAAGCGCGGATTTGCATTTCTAATGGTAGAATTGTTAAATCGTTAGACCTGTCAGCACAACCGTTCGTTACGATTGGGACGTGAGGCAAACAAATGGATCCTTTGCTAGTTGCTCTATTACTACACCACGGCAGATCCTTGCCCGGCGGTTTGACGGCTACTAACAACGCTACGCCAGCACCACCGTACATGGCAACGTTCCAGCAGTAGAACAGCAACAATAACTGTCCTTATTGGGTGATGACCCAATGTGCGGTATACACGCGAAATGCTCGTTTTCTGCTGGTATCCTGGTGCATGATAATTTCATCAGTCCCCCAGGCTTTCGAGGGCACTCAAATGTTGGACGAGTCAAGTGATTTGTCATGCTAAAATAAATACTTCCATCACGATCACCGCAGCGGGGTGGGAGAACGTTGGGAAGTAGAGGTTGACAAATAAGGCGGCCGAAAGTGTAAACGATGTGTTATGAAGATGTGCCAGAAGTTTCGAATTTATCCTGCCTGTCTTCTGCTCACCATAACCGGGATGACATTGTGAGTTTACCACCCCCGAACAGCTGCCGGAATCCGCGTGTATAACCTTCAATTAGGACGATGTCAACGGCACGGATGAACTGCACCGTCTCCACCCTCGCATCGCAAACGGGCGGACTTTGGAGCTGTCCATTTATCCAGCCGATGCTCTCGATGTAAAGCAACTGGTACACCTCTCTGCTTATCGGTGCGTTGATACATCGCGATCTCGATCGGTCGGTACCGCGGTATCGTTAGAGAGCGAAAGATCGCCCCCTAATTGGACCCGGCCGAGAACACGTGCTGTTCCATATGATCGCAGCGTGACTCGCACAGCATCTGACGCGCGGTGGCGGCGATCGGCAGTGAATTCCAACGGTGATGTCATCGCAGTTCACTTACGATCGTGCCTGATCGATCGTTTGCGCGTCAAGTGCCCCGGGTGCCGTGGATGGACTTTGATCGATTTTCTCTTTCTTTTACGACGACTGTTCGCCTTCAGCCGGGGGTCTGGTCGCCTAGCAACAGCCGCCACCGCTGCCGCAGATTTTATCCGGCACAACAGTGCCGCTCGATCTATGTGTTTGTACAACTCTCCAACTCCGCTCCGTACGGTTCGGGGCTTTGTGCTGAAAACGTGACTACCGTGACTACCGCTGCTCTAACCCCAGCTCCTTCCTCACCGCTGTCCACGGCTCGCTAATCCGCTGCTTCAGCTTTTACACCGTCTTTTCGGATGTTAAGATGTGTGTATGCGTGAGAGCCGGTCTCGGACGGCCTGCGAACCATCATCGCGGGATCGTGGATATGGATGGCGCTTGGGACGCATTTGGCATTTCCTTCCTTTTTAGCAAGCTTTAAGCTTTAACTCTGTAAAGCTGGTGTGAAAAAAAACTGCGAGCTAGAAAGAGAAAGGGTGAGAGGCTTCTTACTACACATCTCCAAATACGGTTGCAAATGTAGCAGATTGGCGATGTGCAGCGGCAGGTGCCGCCACACACTAGGTAACGCGCGGATAGACCTCTGCCGGGGTGTGTGTGTGTGTGTGCGTGTTTCTGTACGCACCAACGGTGGAACAAAACAGTTCGTGTTTGCCGTTGCCATTCGGTTCGCTGCTCGAGTGGGTCCAAAGTCCAAAACACCGTTTTGCCGTACACCGTACACAAACCGTACAAAGTCCAAAGTTTTCATAGTTTTGGAGAAGTGTGTGAAGCACGGCGACGGTGCCGATAAAACGGCGATGAGCAAACCCGGCAAAGCCGCCCGTTAAAAGAGACAGCGGAATTGTGAGAAAAACGTGTACGTAAGCACGTTGGACCCAGCTGCATTTTTAGAGGTCGAGGAAATGTGACACAATTTTCACTGCAGTATTTCTGCATTTCTGAGAACCTTTTGCGTTGAAAGAGATTTGGATGAGCTACCCTTATATCCAACCGTATGATAAGCAGGTTCACGAAAATTGTTTCAACATGCTCATGCGTGTCATTTCGGCTGAAAGACACTCATCAATTCTTATGCAAGCCAATGTCAATGACGCGGCAAAGTACCTCGCTCAGTCAGGGACACAAGAGAAAAAAAAATGGTGACGAGTTCTTTGTTCAGTTTGTAAACCTGAGCTAGTCGCCCAAATTTGTAGCAGATTTTCATAGCCTTTATTGTGTCGTAATTCTAGAACGCCTCTCTGTGTGACGCATCATGGCGGAGCTAGACTACTAGAAACCTCTTCAGCTGGTTCTTCCTTCCACCGAGGCCATTAAAACAAACACTTGACGATGGCTGGGGGCCGCGCGCTATCTTGCAGCCGTTGTGGAGTACCAATTAAGCTCCCACGAGGAAGCTAGGTGCGGGTACTTTTTGCCAGCACAGGGTGGTACCATCGACTACTCTGTTATCGACTGATAAGCTCGTTTCGTTCAATTAAGGTAAACAACAAGGCAACTGCTTTGCTCCCCCCCCCCCTCCACATCCTCAAGAAACCCTCAAGGCGGGGAAAGATACAAAGCACGGGAACAAAGCGCCTTTTTTTGTTGTTCGTCCCAACAGTGACGACGCCACAGCGAGGCGGCGTCGTGTATGCGTGGGTCATTTATTTAATATGTGGAAGTCGTCGGCGCGATCACGCACAAACAGTAAAGAAAAGGAAAAAAAAGAACAAGTCTGCAGGGTTTTAATATGCCACCAAGTGCCGCGAACGAGGAGAATCGAGGAGACAATCGTGAAAACAAACAAAGGTCCAAAGTCCAACCGGCACTTCGGGGGGTTGGTTGGGTGGTTCGGACGCGCCCGTGTGGAGTGGGTGCGTTTTTTCTGAAGTGCCAGTCCAGTGGAGTCGGTGTGGAGTGCTGGATTTCTCTCTGTCGCTGAGTAGCAAAGCGAAAACTTTCTTTGTCGCGCTGGATTTTGCATACCGTGTTGGATTATGGCATTACCTAACCATCCCCAAGATAAATGATGTTGTTCGTTTATTGGCAAGGGGAGTAATTCGCTGGCCTCGCAATTACCTGGCCCTAGCCAATCCCCAGCACCCGTTGGCTAATGGAGGAAACGATAAATTACCCCCTTAATCTCATCGCCAAGCCCCACGCGAGGTAGCAACCTTCTTGGAGCACAGTTCCATACCAAATGTGGGTCATCCCACGCGACGTTGAGATGAACTGGCACCCAGCGCACAGATAAACATAAGGCATCGTCGAGCGTTCTTCAGCAGCAGAGACACTTGAACGACCCTTTTTGGATCTTATTTTTTTCGAACGCTCGTAGTAGCCACGATACGACTGCGTCGGGTGAAACTTACTTTTCATCGATTTCAACCCGTGCGACATAAACAACATCTTGGCTTTGGTGTGTCTTGGGGTTTGGTGGGTGTCTCGCTCGGCGCGATTCTAGTCCCCCAAAAACCGGTACGGCCGGTAACGGACGTAAAACCAAACATTCGGATTCGGAAACGGGTTTGCGCCTTTTTCTTATTTAAATCAACCTTTTCTGTGTGTATCGAATCCATCCGATGGCTCGACTCGAAAAACAGCGAAAAGCAAGGCTAACGTTTCGTAAACAACGGATCGAGTTGTGGATTTGTGAGGAGCTTGTGATCCTCACTACTCGGGGCGGAACTGAGTGAGCGGGGAGACAGAAAGGATAGCGTGGATGATTTACTGTCACCTCGGCGGGGCTGGTTGGATTCAAATAACATTGAAAGTAATAGCCAGAGGACACACCTTCGGCGAGCAAAAAGATTGGAAGATTCTTAATGTCCTACCGTAGGAGGAGTATCGGCTCGTGGTTGGGCAAGTTTCGCCACTGGAGTTGGAGTGCCGTAAGAGTATGAATGAAGAATGAGCCTTCGAGGATCATCTTTATTCAACATGGAAACGTACGGTTTGTATTGGGACGTAATTGAAAGAGAAATTGAATTGAAAGACGCATTATGCAGTGTGCATCATTAACACATTCCACTTGAGACATCAAACAGCAAACAGAGCAAACTCTTTACCTAACACTCCTAACCCGGTTCATCATCGATTCCCAATCGAGAACACTCAAGATGGCGGCTTGTAAGGTAAATGTTTGTCCCACGCCGTCATATCGTGTGCTTGCTCTGTTTATCGAGCGATAGCAGTAGACCGTACTCCACCGACTCGGAGGGCTCGGGGGGTAGTTTTTGGTGTGCTGATAAGACGGAACAACCACCCTGTGTTAATTACACCCCTTCACATTCTCCGGGATTGTGTACCGTGGTGTTGATAAGCAATTGGACAGAGTGTCTGCGGTGTGTGTGTGCGTTCGACAACAGTGTTCGGCAAAGATGGGTCGAGAGCACGGGATTCGATCAATGCTCTTCTTCTGGTGGTAGCAATGAGCTGAAACCCACCACTGTTGCATGTCTGACAGAGTTTCTGGATGTTTTCTGAAGAGGGTGGCACAAGAATGGATAACAGATGAACAAACGATGGTTTACATGTTCGCTGCTAGAATTTCGATGAACGTTCAGTGTATCTGGGAGTTGTCTTGCCGGGGGACAAAGCATCTATTCTATTGCGTAGCAGCAGCAGCAGCAGCAGCAGCTGGTTTGTGGCTTGTTATCAAATGGGGTGAATGTATGATAAAGAGCTGCTTCACTAATGGTGATCAATGCTGGGTGAGGGGATGATCGTTTGCTTGAAGAATGGGATAGAATTGTTAGAGTTTGGAGCAGAAATGGCGCTAGAAAGATGGACCAAAGTATAAAGACGAATGTGACTCACGTTTTCCTTCTTCTTCTTTTTACTTGTAGGTGTGTGCCGATCTGGGAATCATCTGCGAAACCGATTACTTCGGCCTGATCCCGGTACGCGATGGCGATAGTGTGGCGGATGTGGATGAGGGCACCGCCAAGCAGTGGATCAACCTGCGCAATCCGCTCCATCTCTACACGAACGATCGTACGCATCCGATCGTGTTTTCGCTTCGCGTTAAGTTCTGGGTACCGGCACATCTGATCCTGCAGGGTAGCGTGCGCACCCTGTTCTTTATGCAGGCGCGCCAGGAACTGTTCGATGGCCATTTGCGACCCTCGAGCTGGGCTAATGCGGCCTACCTGGCAGCGCTGCTCCTGCAAGCCGACGGCTTCAAGTACGATCCGGCCAAAGTTCCAAGTGTGAGCGAAACACCAATCGCTGCTCCGGGATCGAGCTCGGTGACTTCATCTCCGGAACGCCGGCCAGCACAAGGACTGCGCCGTCCATCGAAACGAAAGTGTTCCGAAATTGAATGTAAACGGGGCAGTGTTAGCTCGCAGAGTAGTGGAAGCTCGGGGACGACGGGCGTACCATTGGATGATAGTGTCCAACTGGCGGGTCAAGTCACCGGCGCCCCGTCGGTAGGTGATGGACCTACCAATGCACCAAAGAATATTTACCACCGTTACGGTGCGCTGCGACCTGCATTTGAAGAGGGCGACGAGGAGGATCGGACGGCGGAGGTTCTGCAGCCGGCCAACTATTACCAGCTGATTGCTCAGGAGCACGAGAAACTGTCGCGAATTCGCATGACCCCGACGTCGGCACAATACTGGCTGCTGGAGGAAATCTGCAGCCTGGTCGGGTACGGGGAGGAGATCTTCGAGGGCGTAACAATTGCCGAACCGGCGGTAGTGTGCAAAATCGGCGTAAGCCCGCACGGACTTACGATTGTTAAGGACGACGAAAAGTATAGGTAAGTCGGACGAGAGTCTCGTAACGCCAGAGATGGTATGCCGTACTGAACCATTCTCTCTCCTTTTTTCATTGCAGCGTTCCATTCACCGCAGTAAAGGCGGCCAAATCGATTAAGCGTTCCTTCCGGTTGACGTACATGAACGAGAATCACGAGGAAACGCACGTGGAACTGAAGCTGCCGTACCACCGGACCGCAGCCTCCCTCTACCGGGCCATCACGGAAAAGCACGTCTTCTACTCGTGCGAAACGGTACGCCCAATCGTAACGACACAGTTCATACGCGATCTCAAAGGCACGATCGTGTCCATGTTCAACGAGGACACCGAGCTCGGCAAACGGTACGTGTTTGACATTCAGCGCACCTGCCGGGAGGTGTACGATGCGGCACGGCGGACACTACACGCCCGTGGCATCGAGATCGCTCCCAGTGCGGACGAGCATGCGGAAACACCGGCTGCCGCGCTCGGCCGGTTGGAGGAAAGCCTCCGGACGCGGCAGGAAGAATCGGGCCAGCTGGAGAAGCTGCTCGACGAACGGATACGGGAAGCGATCACCTGTCCGATCTGTGCGGATGGTGAGATCGACACGACCTTCCTGCCGTGCGGTCACATGACTGCCTGCAGAGCCTGTGCCGTACAGTAAGTATTGTGTGATGATTTGCAAAGAGAGAGAGAGAGAGAGAGTTCTCACTAACAAGTCGCTGTTTCCTATCCTCCTGCTCCACAGATGCGACCGCTGTCCATTGTGCCGTGCCAACATCGAAACTACCAGTAAAATCTTTCTGCCTCCCCTGCTACAGTCACGCAAGGGTGGTGCAGGTTCGAACGAGAGCCGACGGTCGTCGGACATCGAGACGACAGCTGCTAAAGTAGCTGCCGCACCATTGGTACAATAGTTCTGGATGAAGTTGCGCATTACGTCCGCTTGCAGCACATTGTAGGAGAGGGGGGAGATTTGTTAGATAAGCGAATTGGTGATATTATTTGTTAATCGTACTGTTGTGAATAAACCCGGTGGGAATGGTTTCGAGTGGAAGGATTTGATAGGCGAAATGGGCAAGAAAAACAAGGTACGCTTTAGGACAAGAGGAAAACAATGATAGAAGTACGAAGTACGACATCAGGAACACAGATATATAGTCAATGAATCAATGCAAATCTTTAAAATTACCACTAGTTGTGTGCACCGTGGCGTGTAGAGATAGCAGGCGCACGAGAAGAGGAGGTTTAGCTCGTAGGATGATGATGATGTTAAGTTTACCGCTGTTATGTATTGGTTAATTTTAAAATCAGTGATAGATTTACGTTTTTTTTGTTTTATGAATCAAAACCAATAGTCAAAACACAACGCAGAAGCGCAGAATCGTTGAGCTTATAAGGCCTGTCAGACTTTTCGTAGGGCGTGAGCTCTGGTTGTGAGTGAGTCAACGATTTGTTGGTAGTATTTGATGTTAAGTATTTTTACTTTTCTTACTAAACGCACTTAATGTACGGTACGGTAGCCATTTTACCACCTTATCCCGGTGCTGATGCAGCTCCATCGGATGGTTTTCGGCGCGGACCACCCGCTTCCGGTTACGTTGCCGTGTGCTAACAAACACATATCTATAAATTTCCTGTCGATTGCATCAAGCACGGTTTTGATTACCATGTGTAAGATATTAGTAGTTGTTAATGGCCAAGCTCTTCCAAGAAGTGCATGGCACATCATAAATGGTGGCATTCTCCAGCTTACGTAAATGCAAATAAAAAAGCAAAAACAATAATAACAAGAGCAATGGTATTGAGAAGTTATCCAACTCGTCCAAATGCAAATCTGGTGTAAATGGGTGTTTTTTTTTGTTCTTCCTTAATTTGTGATAATATCCGTAGCTCCGCAAACATTACTGCGTACGAGTCCGGCGTACGATTTGATGGCCGGCTTTGTGGTGTAAAAGGCCGTCCCGTTACCCTGTATTTCTAGTATTCTAGTGGTTTGTTTAATTTTATGTACAAATGTTTCCAACCGCTTTCATTTAATCCAACGGTCAAATTAAATAATTTCAAAAAACAAAACAATTTTTCGAAATTAACTGACAGCTCATTGCATGTCAAAAATGTCGAACGATTTCGCCCGACGCTCCACACATCAGGGCGAAAACGGAGACCGATTGCACGCACACCAGCACACATTCCCTCTCCGAACGAACGCCATCTTGCGGATGCCCGTATAAACTAAATCGCTCCGTACCGGTCTGGCGCACCCGTTCCATGCGGATCGAACACACTGCCCCATCCCGCTCTAACCGTGTACATGCGGTTCCGTGTAAGGGCGCTGTGCCTTTGTGTGCGTGTGTTTGACAGTCAGCACGACAGAAAGAGCAAAGGAATCGTTTCGTCGCGGTTTCGGTTTGTTCTCCCATTTTTTTCCCCATATTTCCTAGAAAAATCGTGCAATAACCTAACAAATAGACAATACACGGGCCCGCTAAAACCGTGCACCGTCCGCTGGTATGGTTTTTCGTGAAAGGTGAGAAGCTGTGCGCGAAATAGTGGCAAAGCCCGATCGTGAACCACGAGAAAAGGAGCGGTTCCGTGGTTGGACCTCTTTTTGACAAGCCGTACACGCGCGTGTGTTTGTGTGTGTGTGCGGGTTACACATACACGGCAAGAGGGAGGCAGGCATACACAGGCGAGCGATCGTAACGCAACTTAACACAAATGCGGATTTCGCGATTCCGTAAGATCCGCGAGGTAGCACCGTTTTTTCGTTGGGCGTTTTTTTTTTTGTTGGAAAAGCGTGTCGTGCGTGTGTGTTTTCGATTGTGGGGTTTTCTTTCCGTGGGCTAGCGGTGTGCGTCAGTAGCACAAGACCAAGGAAGAGAAGGTGACGACGAAGGCAACGATCCGTGTGTGTGGAATTGCAGGATTCTTCCCGTGCAGAGTGCAGTTTCGGTGGTGTGCGTGATATGGGTGCTCGGTGGCTGCTGGTGTGTTGTGTGTCCGGACGATCCGGAATCGTTTTGTGGCGGAATCCGTGGTAGGCGCAGCGATCGTCACAGCAGCCACTACGCACTACACCTCGGGACTGCGTCTTGCAAACGCGATGCCGGAAGTGTTGCCCGGGCAAGTTGGACAGGTGGCTCGGACGGTTCGTTGGTACGTTCGCATCGCCTGCCTGCGAGCCGCGGTAGTCCAAGTGTACACGCATACACTGGTGTGTGTCGCCGTCTGAACGCCATCGTACGGGCAAAGGCGGAGGTTCGCTTCGATTCAGCCTGCTGGCGTTGTACGACGTGTAACGTAGTAGGCGCTGCGGAGAGCATCTCGATTGGATACAGGGAGGGATAGAGAGGGAGAGTGTGTAAGAGTAAGAAGAAAAATCGTCATGCCGATCAGAGTGTGTAGAAAGGGTTACGGTACGGGGTGGAAGGGTAGAAACAGAGCGACCAGGAAGGAACGCGGAAAATAGTGTAAAAAGGAAGCTCCACATTCGAATATTAGCGCCCCAATTAGAAGGGTTGGGGTCGCACACGCAGAGGGTGCGAGAAGGAAAGGAGCAGGGGAGGCAAGATTGTAGGAAAGGGGGGTTATGTTTTGCCGATGGACAGATGGGTCGTTGGAATGACATTATGTCAAACGTTAATCCACCCCGGAGGACCACCCCATCGCACCGTGTGTGTGTGTGTGCGTGCGTGTGTATGTGGTCGAAGGCCAGCTCGTGTGTACGGCCCAAGATGGACGGTCCAACACGAGCGGGCAAATTGTGGAAGGGCAGAAGAGTAGGGCGTCATGGAAACGACATGCGGGAAATTGTGAAACACCAACACCACAAGCGGATTACTGTTGGGATTTGGGATCTGTAGGATTAGTTTAGCATGCATCCTTTCCGTTCATCCCGGGGTCCGGGTTGGTGGTTGTCTAATGAGGGAGAGACAACAACCTTACGGGGGTTGTGGGGCGATCGGGCGGCTGGTTACCGCAACCTGAAAAAAGCCGGACGTCAGTCATGTCCTTGCTCCCGATTGCTTTCCATCGGGTTGTTTCTTTGTTGGTGGTGTTGTTTGCATCACTCCGTCGTACGAAAGTACGGGAAATAGTATGCGTGCGCTTAGGAACTGTCATATCGCCATTTGACAGCTCCCCGTGTGTCGGCTTCAGCCGTTTTGTGCGTTGTATGGTGTACGGCTGTCAGCACGGCAAACAACACCGCCGCTCATTGTTTTGTGCGACTGGAAGACGAATAATATTGCTGCATGTTGCTTAATCAGAAGGTGAATATCTTGCGGTAATTAATAGCGGAACAATGTTTAACTGTGTGTGTTTTATTGTCTATTTCCAGATGGTGGCACTTGATGAAACGCTTTCACGGCTAGCAGCATCGATGTGTTGCTGTATTTGGAGATGCTTTGTTCGTTCTTACTCATCCATATGTGATAGCAAAACACTCATTTCCTCGTTCTTCGATTAGAATACGGATATTTTATAGCGAAAAGGACCGAGGACCCATGTGTTTCGGTTGTCAAAAAAGGGTCCAACTGCAACTTCAAGTGATCTTCTAAATGCGCGGACGGCTAAAGCCTAGCCAGCTAGTAATTGTGCGTACTTAACACCGTTTTTACCATATTTTGCAGATAGTGCTGTCGGCGGCTCGGTTGGATTGTTTGTTTGATTGATGTTTCGGTTAGCGCGCACCACCTGACGGGAAGGCAGTGCGTGTGAGTGTGTTTGTTTTGTTCCTCTTCTCTCCCTACCGTCGGTTACCACCGTTATTGGTCCAAGAAGGCGAACCAAGATCAGGAAGAAAAGGTAGTGTGATACGAAAAATATATATACTACGTCGCGCACTTGGAGCAACTCCACGGCACACACCGTGGGCCGACGACGCGCACATCCTGCCGAAGGAAACTGTGCTCCACGAAAAAAAAGGGCACAGGCGTGTCGACACGTCTGCTGAGCTCGGTGTGCCTCTGTGTGGCGCTTAGTGTGAGCGTATGTGTGTACAGTGCAGTGTAATTTAGTGTGAGGCCTCTCTTCCTACAACCGCACACAACCTCTAACGGGCCCTCCCGCCGGGGTGGTATTTGTTTACATGTGCTTTTGCTGCCCTCCTCGATTTGTTGGCAGCTTCCATCGATCGTTCTATTTCATCGTTTCCGCTGGCCCGGGTCCCGTACACCGCTCCGGATAGGAAAGCCCCGTAGCAATAGAAGCACGGAGGAAAAAAAAAAAACGAGTGGCTCGCAGCGAGCGCGGTTGTGTGGTATCAGCAGCAGCAGCAGCACCAAGTATCGTCGCAGTTTGCCGCAGTTGTTCCGTACCGTCGGTCGTAGTGACGCCGCACATCTTTGTGTCTGCTGTCGGGCGGGCTCTGGCTAACGATGGCGATGATGGTGATGCTGGTGTGCAATAATCGTAGTAGCAGCGCCCGTAGCCGTAGCAACAACAACGACGACGTACACAGTAGCAGCAGCAAGCTGTTAGTGTCGTGATAGTGGTGGAATTGATTTCTTGTGTGTGAGGCCGTTTTGGGGCGCAGTGTGTATTTTTGTTGTTGTTGCTGTTCCGTGCTCCTCCACGCAACTTGGTGCGGAAAAGCGTTCGAAAGGAGAAGCGAGCGAGAAAGCAAAAGTAAAAGTCGAAGAAAAGCGCAGAAGAAGGAGTGGGAAAAGGAAGAAGAATTCCGCAGTGCTCCTTCCTTCGCGCAGTATCACGTGTGAGTGTATGTGTGTTAGTGTGGTAGTAGTGTTCCGCCTGTGTGTTATTTGTATGTGCACCGAGTGTGTTCCGTGTAGTGTACCATACTGATTCGCGCGGGTACGCCGCGGATCGTGCTAAGAAGAGGCATTATTGTTTACGCGACAGCGATCGGTCCCCGCGGATTGTGCTAGTGTTCGTGCGTGCGTGCGTGCGTGTGTACGTGTATTTGTTCGCGATCGATCTGCTCCTCAGTAGTGTGTCCCCGCGGCAGGGAAAAGAAAGGAAAACTTTGTTTTTTTCTTTTTGCGTGTGGCAATAGCCCTTTCCCATAAGCCTCTAGTGGCGTGCGTGTGTGAATATGTGCGTAAGAATGTATGTATGCCACGATAATGATGGCGGTTGCGAATGTGATGATTGATAAGAATGTTGTGCGACCGTCCGCATCGTCGTCATCGTCAACAGCAGCGCCACAAGCAGCAGCAGCAGCACCAGCAGCATTATCATTCCCGTCATCAGCCGCGCGTCGTGTGTGGTAGTGTGTGCGGCGGTGCAAAAGTCATCCAATTTACCAAATCCCTTTGCGTCTCGTCGGCGGCGGCTTAGTGCCCGGGCGTATTGCGTGTGCGTGAGTGTGTATAGGTGTGTTTGTGTGTGCTGGGGGTGTAGAGGAGAAAGGCCTCTTTGTGTATCCGTGGGCGGCGGCGGGTGTGTATGATTAAGGTGAACCGCTGATTCGCACACAGCAGCAACAGCAAGCTCCCGTCACAGACACGGGCACAGCAGCGATTGTACTCACACAGTAGCAGTAGTAAGCAGCGGCAGCAGCAGCAGCAGCAGCATTAGCTCCAGCAAACCCACCATCAACACCAACCGGGAGCAGGAAGTGCTAAACCATTTCCTTCACAAAACCCGGAACCGAACCGCGCGCGCGCCCTTCCGTCCGTTGGGCCGCTGCCTGGCCAACGAGCCGAGTGGTAGCACTGCTTTGCCGCAGACGGCGCTACCGTTTTGAAAACGGCCGCACTCTACAGCGTTAGGATAGCAACAAAGTAAGCATTGGGAAATCATTTTCGGGTGGGTTGCGTGCGGATTGGGATGGGCTCCAAATAATCCGTGCCGTTGATGAACCCATTCCCCCAAACACTTTCGGTTCACACGGATCGATGAGGGATTGTTTTGCCCACTTTGTTTATGTTCGTTAGTCATAATCGCATCACCGAGGGGTTCAGCAGAGGGAAGATTTATACTCAAAGCTTTACATTGTACCATACAGAAGGCAAAACACATGGGTATGTATGACATAATCTGGAACTTTTTGAGAGTTTTTTTTATCTATAAAACTCCTTCATATTTTAGGAGAATTGAGGCTTTCTTTCAGGCCCACACCACGCTTTTGGTGGTGGTTCTGGTTTTCCCGACTCGTCAGAATCAGTTTGAAATCCCATCCGGTTCGTTCTTGTGTAGCAGGCTTTGACGTTAAAAGTAATAGCTACTAGGGCAAATAGAAGGCCGAGAAGCTATCGGTGCGGTTCTGACCATACAGTAGGAACGGATACCCTAGCAAGAATTGATTTTCCAGCTACGTGGTATAAGATAAATCCTCTTCTTCTTGTTTGGCTGTACAAACTGAAGAGGTCATGTCCTGCCCAGCCTGACTTACTTATCTTAGTGTTATCTTAGTTAGTAAGTCCTCCAAAAATACCCAGCAATAGCTCTGTGCTCGTTAAGCCAACAAGCAGCAGCAAAGACCTATTAGACCGTGATTACAAAGCTGCAATTT
Organism: Anopheles stephensi; assembly: GCF_013141755.1. Classification (NCBI taxonomy): domain Eukaryota; kingdom Metazoa; phylum Arthropoda; class Insecta; order Diptera; family Culicidae; genus Anopheles; species Anopheles stephensi. The sequence continues at coordinate 81,961,307 of NC_050202.1, read as the reverse complement.
ATGCTTCACGTTTCCTACAACCGTCGCCAAGATAGTGGATGTGTATTGGTGTAGCGACCCTCGGCGCTATCAATGATTGACCGGGCACGTGCAGCGCACAGCCGCAACCGTATCACAAGAGAACACATGCTAAAACTCGTGTGATGTAAATTTTCACACTCACATTGCACTCACCGGTTTAGAAGCATGTCCTTTTTTTTTCGTTTCAAAATCCTCAGAACCAAAACCACGTGGCAAATTGCGTCTAGACCAGCTGTCACGAAAGTAGTTCCAATGTGTTCTGTACGTCCGACGATGTAAATGAGTTGATCAAAATAGTCGAAAATGCATTTACCATGCAAAGAAGGAACCATTAATGCAAGATGGTCTCTTCCGCCTTTGCCACTATGCTCTCACGTGTATGCTTCACACATGAACTTGGGGGCTGGGAGCGGTTTATGTGTACTTCTTGGGCTTAATTTTAAATTTAAAACCCCCTTCATTGTTAGATCTCGCTCGTATACATTGTCCTTTCGGTGGAAAACAACCATTTCTGCACACCAGTGATAGGATTTCCATGCTTTGCTTCAAAACAACTTTGTTGTTGTGTGAACATGATGATGAGCGGTTTTACCCCGGTGGGTGGGAAGCGGGTGGTGTTGAGTTCTGTCGAAGTTGCAATCAATATTGAAAAGTGCACGCTACTACAGCACAACCTCATCACCCTTTCGGCGATGGATAGCAGCATGATTGTAGTTGTTGATAAGTGAATGATGATGATGATGATGATGATGGGTGGAGAGATGCTAAATGCACACAGAATGGGCTTGCACCACACTGTGCCTTCCGGAAGTGAAGACGAAAAGGTTGAAGGGTACAGGGCAGCCACCACGGTTGGAATGTGTGTGTGTGTGTGTGTTTGTTGGGCACATGTTTTAAGTGTGCGCTAGCCATTTTAAACAACGGGTTTTGTTGTTTTTCGATGGTTTGGTAGCCGTCAAGGAATTGTGGAAGGAATGTTGTGCTGCTATCCTTCTTCAAACAGTGAATTCGAACGTGTAAGGGATTTGTCATGTTCGAGGGGTGTTATTACAACGTGGTGGTTGTTGTAATTTTGTTACAGCCCTTAGTCATTATTTTGCCTACCCGCCACGCTTCGGATGTATTGTACAAGATAGGTAGATAGGTTGAAGGGCCTTTGCTACTTCCATATTATTGGCGAAAGATATTCCAAAGCGAACCTTCCTGTGCAACTTCACAACTGGTGGAATGATCTGGAACTAAACATTTCGTGAATCTCCCAGAAATTTAAACAAATCTGCTACACGAAATTTCCAAAGCCTTTCGGGGAATCGTCTCCATGGCTAACCACCTCATTTAAATATTTAAGCCACGTGTCGAGCGGAAGTTTCTAGCTCGTAAAGTTCTTTGAAACTGTCCACGAGCACTCCTACTTAAAAAGCTAACAAGGAGAATGCGTTAAGATAATGATACGTGCTTGAATGTTTTTCGTACTGAGCAATGACTTAAATTGAGCAGAATTTGGTGAATTGAGCATTTTCTTGGAATGACATCGTCTAGGGCAGCTCTTGAAGGTGCGGTAGGTCCGAATTTATGTGTTGTGATGGAGTTGATCCTTCCATCAAAATAGTAGAGATATTATACGGTGATGCCACTCGACCGCGGGTAATATCAGGGACTTCTTGAGTAGGCCAAGTTCAGTGAGTGCGGAGGCATTTGCGGTGTCTCTTCTAAGAACCAATATGGCGGAAGTTGTTCATAAAACTTCAATTACTACGTGTGATACCTTTGAACAACAGCCCTTCACTTTTTTATGTGTGGCACTTTTTTAAATGGAAGAGACTACCTAAATTCTGTAAGCTGCAATAATATTGATAATCTTTTTACTTCAAACTTCTGCTGAAATAGATCCTGTGTATGTGTATAAAGAGTCTCTCAGAAAAGCTCTCCCTTGTTTGTACAGAAGGAAACCGATGTAATCATTTGTAGTTGTTGGCAAACGTTTGCTCGAATGTTGTTTTGTTTTTAGCTCAAGGTTCACCAGAAAATTCTGTGCCTGTTTTCGCGTTTACTGTGTGTGTGTGTGCGAGCTTAGAGCCCACACGAGCCCTTTCTTTTTAATGAAGAATCGTAGCGTAGGCAACAAAGGCCACATCGTCTACGGCGTTCGGTTCTTGAGGCCATGAAGATTGTTGCCCTGGCGAAGGGTGTAACCCAGATCTTTCGCCGGTCCCCCAGTGTACGTGTGTGGGTGCTCTCCATGAACAGAAGAATGTTTTCGCTTCGTTTAGAAGAAACTTCGTTCTGGTGAAGCTTTTCCTTTTGCATCTTCATTTATCCCTGCAGCAGCGCCGGGGCCCCTATCACCCCCGCGTTACAATAGCAATCTCGCGCTAGGGCCTGAGGGAAGGAAGAGAAAATCGTTCCAGCAGAAGAACGCGCTTGGGTAGAATGTTACCTTTTTTTTCCCCGTTCAGCGCGCGCACTGGCAAAGGAAATGCGCACAACCATTCTTCGGTGCCATTGTTCGGATACAAGCCCTCCTTAGGGTCGTTTGTTGCTCTTTGGCGCTTTATGACGTCTGTGGTTGATTTATTGGGGGGTGGCAGACTAGCGGGGTAGGGTAGGGCAATAGTAAGTGATGCGCATCGTACACGATGGTGGGTGGGCGGATGGGCTTAGGCGAGATTATCCGTGGTGTGGGTGCTGGAGCAGAATACCTGCTTCATTATACTGCACCAAGTCTTACCTTTCGATTTGCGTTGATTGTCACCGACACCCGGTACACATACCCGGGACACGGGATGAAAACACTGATGAATAATGCATCTCCCTGCTAGTGGGGTTGTAGGGAGCTGTGGTGAGACAAGGTTTCCGCTGTGGAGCTGAAGTAATATCGCATGCTTGTATATGCATCCCTTCCTCGAATTTGGCGAGCGTCCGTTGTCTGGGCTATTGTTCTCAGCGCTTCATCTTTTCACCGCTGCGGAAGGAACGGAGCAGTATTTAATGCTTATTAATAAACAGATTCCGATGCCTGGTCGGGCCACAAGTGGCGGTTTTGTTACCGTTTCCAGCATAACAACTGCTGCCGCTAAACGAAGGCAACGCGAGATGATTGCTGGGAAGGAGGATATAGAGGCGGAGAAAGGTGCACCCCTTCGTTCAGGCACACCACCGGCAACAGCTCTAAGCGCCGATTATTCATCTTCATCAGTTCCTCCTCCTCTGCGCGAGGATCGATATGGGTGAAGTGGCATGATCGGATTGAAATCGATCTTCGCTCTTTATTCATCCCACTCTTGTTCGTCTGAAGCTGAGGTGGTGGTACGGGCGGATGGGTGAAGATCATTAGTCGCGGATAGTAGGAAGATTGGGATGAAGAACCTCTTCTGCCGCAACGTTTTCCGAGGCAGCAAGCGAAGAGATGTTGGAGCGGCTGTAGAAACATAAAGTTGCCAACACGCTCTGCCAGCTTAAATCTATTTTACAGCTCCCGATCTCGGTGCCCCGGAGCGCCTCGGTAAGGGTCTGAAGAGAGGTTAGAAAACTGACATTTCGTGTTCCCCGTGAACGAAAGTAACTCTGAACACGGATGGGGAGTTTTTACTTCCCTGTAATCGACTCTTTTTATGACGGTGGGCAGTAAAAAAGAGGCTGGAAACGGCTTCTCGGGATGATCTTGAAATTCGTTCGAATGATGGTTAAGCCTTCCGCGTCATATTGCTATCCCATCCCTCGTCAAAAAGCGAGGGGATTGGGATGATTGGGTGATGAAGCGTATCGCGAGAAGAAGTTCCCCGTATTGAGGTGAAGCAACGCTCTGTGGACGTCAATATAGCCACCGAATGATCGCCCGTGAACGCCCGGAAGAGTGTAGATGAGCAGAGAAGAACAGAGCGCGTTAAGCGCGAATTCGATCGTGAAGTGAGCCTCTTCTGGAACATGATTTCTGATGGACGACTCTCTTCTGTGCGGTTTCGTCCCGCTTTTGGGGAGTTTTACATGTTTCTGTACCGTTCTTCTTTGGGCGGTAGACTATAACTGTTGCGTGAATTGGGGAATTAATCAAATGGCGATTTTATCTGAATTTTTATCGAACCATCGTCACATGCTTTGGTGGTAAGCATAAAATTGTTTGGTAAACGAAGCAGGTGGCACCAGGGCATATGTTACAAGTGGCGAGGATGGATTGATTACGCTTTTTGTTTATTTATGCTTGCTGGCTGAGTTTAAACCAATTTTCTCTATTATATAACCTTTCCCTTTGAGAGTAATATTGTATCCTGGTCATGGCACCGGCTATTTGTTGGAAACCAAGTGACTTTGACTTCTCATGACATAGTCAGGCATAATAAGAGCCTTACAGTCATTTTTGGCTAGGCTAGTCTAACGTCGATATCAGTGATGACTTCAGCAAGCTTTACTGTATGCTGTGTGCTGTATGCTTGAAGATTGCCCAACTTCACCACAATTGTATGACAGGTGTTTGACAGAAGTCGGTTGAAAACTTCCTGCTTCCAACTGAAGTCATCATGGACCTCAAAGCAGTATTTTATCCTGGTCATGGCACCAATTATCGTCGCTAGATTCCGGGTTTTTTTGGAGAATATTTATTTATTTATAACTATTATAGTATCCTGGTTTGGGCGGTCCGGTGTCCGAGATGTTCTTGCCGGCGCCGGTCTTCACACGGCAGGACCGGTGTTCAAATCCCATCCAGACCGCCTCCCCGTACGCGTGGCTGACTACTTTGCTACGGGTAAAATCTAGTCACAGAAAGCCAGAAATGGCAGGCCGAGACCTCTCGAGGTTGTAATGCCAGGGAAGAAAAAGAATAGTATCCTGGTCACGGCACCAATAGTTCTGTCTGAATGTCTTAGTATAAATACGGTTTGTTACTCTTTCTCTTCTACTGCAAATATAATAGGTGTGTTCAGTAGAACATATCTTAGTCACGGCACCAGCAGTTCTCTTGTAAAGCCATCATTCTTGCAATAGTTTTTTCAACTTGACATTAAATATAGCCTCCTTCAAATCGATGCACATTTTTATATCCCTCCACGCCTGGTATCAGCTGTCCCCTAGCTCACCACCAAAAAAAAGGGGTGGGGGGAGGGGGTGTCTTGTTCTTTGTGATGTGTGTTGTAACTCTTGAGAAGTGTATGCGTGTCCAACCGCTGCGCAAATATATACGAATATTGAGGACAGGTAAATATTGATGATTGAACACACGACGCTCCCGCTGCTGTGGGTGGGTGTAAGGGCAGGCTAGTGGGGGAAGGAAAACCCCCCCGTGAGAGGTAGTGGTGGTGGGGTGTAGAGAAGAATCGGCGCCATTGTGCCGACAGGGAGAGCAGCGTGCAGTATGTTTGCTTTCCGCGGTAGCGTTTTAGAAAATTGTATCGATCGTTGATCGGAGAAACCGAGGGGGGTTCCATTTTGTGCTGTGCGTTTCGTCGGGTGAAGGTTGTCGGTCTTTCCAATTTATCATAAGATAGTTTTCACCCGTACGGTCGAGCAATTTATCAAAAATCATTCCCACACACACACACACCTCTATTCTCGTTCGTAAGCTAATGATCGTCTAATCGTTTCGCACGTATTAGTCATTAATTCGCTAGAACGTAGCTGGCTGGGGTAGAGTTGTCCAATCCCAGCGCGAAACAATTTCTTGAAATCGGTTCGAGCCTTCCTTCGCACACTGATTCAATATGCTGGCGGCTTCTGTGCCATGTGTGTGTGCGTGCGGGATTGTAGTATAGGTAGGCAACAAATCATTTTGCATTCTCCCACCAATCGCACCCCTCTCCATCACCACATGCCCATGGTTCACATTTCGCAAATGTGTTCCAATAAATTTGCAAACAATTTCCTCCCTTTATTATGACCTCCACCCGTCCAACGGTTCTCGTCTAGGTGCTCGTGGCTGAAGTCTCTCCGCGCCACCATCCATTGGAGATGAGTGATGTGATGCTCATCCCGTGTTCGCCCGAGTGACCCGCGCGAAAATATTGGCCCTTGGTGGGTGGTTGGTAGAAGGGACAGGGAATAAATTTAACGTTTAGTTCACATTTGCACACACGCACACACACTTGGAGGAAGTGGAGTTAAATCGGGATGACCGTAGAGCGGAACCGATGCGATTACAACAACTGCATCGACTTCCGTCAGTTCACAAGGTGTGTTTCCTCTTCCATTAAAGACCTCTTTTTAAGCTGTGGCCACAAACACTCTCTCGGTTGCCGGCAAGAACTCTAGCTCACGTTGAGTGCCGGGTGATGAAAACCGATTACGGAGGATGTGCTCTGAAGACGATCTTCCTTTCTTTTTTTTCCTAACCTCACTCACTACTACGAGGGTCAGTGAGCTTTTTTCCCCCCTTGGGGGCCAATCTCACATTTGCTCTTTCTCCTGGGTAGAGAGTGTAGCGCGATTTATGCTTGAGAAAAAGGGCTTCTTCAAAATGGGCAAGCGGCAGCCACAGAACGGGCTCTCGATCGTTCTCGTTCAAAAGTCGGCGCGAACCTCCTCACCAGGGTTGGGTGTGTGAAAGAGATAGGAAAGCTGATTATTAACCGACCGTTGGCACTCGTCGCTTTCGTTTGATCGTGGGGTGTCCCTTCGGGGCGCTACCCTTCACAATTGGGGTGATAGCAGCAGCATGGCTGGACCTCACCGGTAAAATGCCGGTTTCGAAGGGGATAAAGGAGAAGCAGAGGGAGGGAGGGTTCCAGTGAGGCAGGCGAGTGTGGTGGACATGGGGTTAAAATCGTTTCCACGCTTCCAATTTATGTACTCCCCCCACCCCCCCTCCCCCCCATCACTTATACCATATTTGCACACACGATGTCGTGGTGGTGTGGTGTTTCATCGTTTTCCTTTCGTTTCTTTTTCTTCTCTCTGGTTCTCCCCATTTTTGCACCCTCTTTTCAAGCAGGGACGGAAAATGCAGGCCAGTCATCATGTGTGTGTGTGTGTGTGTACGTATGGGCTTGTGGCCGCTTATCATGTTGCTGCGTGTGGTGCTTGCGCTTTTACGCTAATCGCTTTTGGCTTCTTCGTTTTGCATTTCGTAACGCCTGGTGTGTGTGTGTATGCGCTTTCTGGTGGGGGGCTCTTGTGATGTTGTTGACGACGTTGATTGAGGGGAGGAGGGGGGGGGGGCCTTTTTTAGCTTCTTCAATTTTTTTGCTTACTCGTGCTGGACATTCCATTTTGTTGTTATTGCTGCTGCTCCAAAGTACTGTTGAAATTCTACCCCTTCATGCGGTCATGGTTCCCAACAAACCGTCGCGTTGAACGCTTTTGACCCAAGAGCTTCGTTCCATGCTATCGAATGCGTTTGTCTCCGTTTCGTCTGAGTCAGCGTTAACTGAAATGTATAATAGACATTTACTTTTGCGTGCTCGCTAGATCTTGTAAAGTCAAGGGAAAAAACAATCATGTAGAGCGTAAGAAAAAACAACTACAGTTATATTGGGCCTAACAGAGTCGAAAATTCCCCCGATGTATCTGGTTCTCAGTTGCAGATCTTGCTGAGTCCGTGAAACATGAATAACGTTACTGGAAGTTTGAGTTCAGTGCATGAGCTCACTTTGAAGACATCGTTTCTAGTGTCAGGATTCATAGATGAGTTATGTTTTCAAAATTGTTTTCACTTTGGGAGCTTCAATAAACCTTAGTGAAGAAGATGAGATATTAAAATACAAAACTTAACAGTGTTGGAGTTCTAGGACCTCGATCTCGATATCCTCAGAAATATCTAGAACTAAATTTTGAATCCTCTTCAGAGCATTTCTCCATAGCAAGGATAGATAATTCGGCGTCAGAGATATAAATTAGTCTAGGCATTTATAGGTCGTGAAGAAACCTAGAACAAAAAAGAGGCTCTCCGCAGTTTCTAATGCTATCGAACACTTATCCTAAATGGTAGGCTTCAAAGCCCAACAAAGCAGCAGCAGACGAAGTTGGCGCCACGCAGTTCACCAAACACCAAACAGTTTCAGTTTATTGAAAGTTTAAAAACAGCATAAATGTAGTTTAAAGCCATTTCCAGCGAAAGCGAAGCCTTTCTTCTATTGTGACTGGTTGTTTTCCCAGCCTCGACCTTCTTCTCCTCCCAGGTTGTATGAAACCGAACTGAAGTTACGGACGAGCAAAGACGATGAAAAAGAATCACATTCTACCACTGGGAAAGCGTAACCATTTCCATATTACATTGTTTGATATTCTCCAGCACACTTTGTCCCACACCCCTCGTCTATCCGGTGCCTGCTGCTGTTATAGACGATGGCCTTGTGTAAAGCAAGCAAACTTTTCCCGTAACTCAATTTATATTGCCCAAGTGTCCGCCGGTTGTTATTCTGCGTAGCAATAGAAAGCAGCGCGGACACGCAAAAGGAAACAGACGTAAAAGCTTTTGCAAGGATGGTAGGGTAGGCGACTGGGTGGATTGGTGGTGAATTGACGTGGGAAGTCATCGGGGTGAGAGAGGGAGAAAACTGTTGAAAATCCCCATTTCTTGAGGGACAACGTTGGAGAGACGACTCTCCTAGTGGGTGATCGTTGCGTAGTAGCATTTGACAGTGTGTAGCTCGTTTACTCATCCAATTATGCATATTTGCTTTTCTGTCCCTCCTACAGTAAGGGTTGTTGAAATGGGAAAGGATAAGTGTGATGAACCTATCGCACATTGCGTACCAAAACTCAGGCTGAGGCCTCACACACATATCCTCACGAAACAGTTGCGGATTTGCCGGCGTTGCTATAAAACATGTGGACGAAGAGTAAATGTAAAGCTCAAAGCAAAGAAGGCATGGCATAGACATTTTGGAAACTAGACTAGGAGACTGGACGTTGGACGATAACATTTCCCTTGGATCGTAACATTTTGAGCCAAAGCGTTTATCCGGAACCCAAGGCAAAGGTTGGCATTTTTTCTCAGCTAGATTAGACTCGTCTAGTCGTAAAAGGACTGAGTACATAGCCCTTAAATGTATATAAATCTGTACTACTTTAAAGAAAGATACCCTAAATCTTCAAAATATGCTTTAGCCTAAAAAAGGACTAGGACTCAGTTTTGAGAGCATTAGGAGTTAGATTCTCCTTGAAGCAATAGCAGCTTTTGTACAGAAATAGCTTGAAACTAATTACTTAAACGAGTCTAAACGTAATTACCGATGGAAGGAAAAGGAAATAGAGTGAAATGAAACAACAAGTGGCTTGATGAGCAGGAAGTACAGGAAGTCATCTTCCCACCTAAAGATTCCAGCTGCAGTGCAGGTCTGGTGTAAGAAGTTTAGGACATGGGGTTGAAGAGTTGCTCTCATTATTAGTATTATGAGTCATAAACTACTATTTTGCTCTACAGGGACTTAGTTTAGATTCCAATGTCAGTCTTTAACTGCGCTATTAGTTATAAACTTCATCTTATGTGTCTCTGAAGTTCTGAGCCATTTTTTCTCTGGAAGATAAACAGTTTGAGCATCAAAATAAGACATCCCTAATAGTGTTATTAAAAAATTGGTCATTTAAAAATTATGTAAAAAATCCATGTTTCTACTTAAAATTGATTAACATTTACATACACTTATCATTTCATGGTGCATATTTAAATGGGAATGAGCTCTTTTGAAACCGCCAAAGACACCATCCATTCCCAACCCGCTTGCTGGATGTAGCTGGAATTGGTTCGTGTTTTGCCCGAAGGTAGAACATGTTGCTGGTTAACCGGACAGGACTCGAAAGGGCACTGTTCGAACCATCGTCCCGTGCTTCATCGAACGTGTTTGGGTTTATGGTTTTGTGTGGTAATAAAAGAAAAACAGAAGAGAACCTACTTACCTCTGGCTAGTAAGGGGAGGGAGAACAAGTATGACAGAATTATGGAACAAATGGATGCAATTTAAAAGGGGAATGCATTCTTCAAGGTTTTTCGTTTTATTTACTTTGCAACGATGTACTATAAAAATCGATTTCAGTGCTATAGTAGTCAATACTCGCGGACGCGGACGAACGAAGAAAATATTGAACCCGAGACGAATTGTTCTTAAGATTAACGATCAAATGTGTTTGTCAGGCATTGGGAAGGCTTTTTGCTATTATTACATGAAGCTGTTACAGCCCAGACGTCGACAACGGATTTTCGTAGGTGTATGTGTGTTTGTGTGCAATAAAGGCTTATGATTGAGGCCCACAAGGATGGCGTTGCCAAGCAATGTCCCATCCGTGGCCTCAAGGAGAAAACGGAATTGCTCTCCACATAATAGCCACCCCACCCCAAACTGGAATGGGATGGTTTCCATAGGCAATTTGAGAGACGGAAGGCTTGTGGATTTTCTGAGGAAGAAATCCTCGAAAGGACAAACATGAAGCGAAGAATTTGTTTATCGAAATTTTGCGCAACGTAAACACAAGGCAGCAATGTATGTTGTTATTTTCAATATTTGAATTATGCCACCGGTAATATGATCCAGTTGAGCGTTCACAAAAGAAAACCTTTTTATTTTTTGGGGCAGGGTTTTCCCACTCTATTGTATTGTATTTCTGTAAGGCATATCTGTGGTTTCAAAGGATACGGTCGAAAGACATCATGGCTTTTAAATGCTTCTTTATATGCCCATCGAGGCTACAAAAATCCTTTTCGGCCACTGTGACCTCTCTAAGGCGTCGAGTGTTTAAATTAAAATTCAACTTACACAAAAGAAGAGAAATTTCTGAATGGCGCTCTACTAGAATCGTTCGTCAGGTACAAAGAAAGTGGCAAACATTATGCACGACCAATAAGTAACTACATCTGTAGAATGGTAAACGAAACACTTCTGCAATAATGTAGTATCGATTCAGGTGGGTATTAGGATGTAATGTAAACAATTTTGCTCCGTGCTGGCTACTTTCTTTGAAGCTGCTCTTGGCTCTTATTTAAAACATTCTGTTGAAAGGAGGCGCTTGCGTTTGCCGGTAGCAAAATACTTCATTTCATGCAACTCATCGCGTTGCACCTCATTGCACATTTGGCTTGGCAGCTTCGGCATGCTATCTGCCACTTGCAGTGAGCTGTGGCAATCTAAATTTCATTCATTCATTCATTCACACGCGGTACACAAATAACGCATACCTTGGGCGCGATCGTTTGGCACAGCTCTTTAGGTTGGCAAAAGAAGTGTATTTTGTGGTGTGCTACAGACAGCAGCTCGCAGTCAAAGATTGATTTGATTAGGATTAGGACGTGTTGTCTCACTATTTCATTACTCACTGCCCCGACACTAAATCGCTGTTGATTTCATTCTTATTTGGAAAATGTTAATTAATCTCCGTTTGAAACTGCTACCATGTGATTACATTTTAAACGACCAGATTATGTTTACTTTTAAAACGATTCGTTTCGTTGTGATTCTTTCTTCTTCTTATAATATTGAAAAAGTCCTTGAACATCAACAATACTAACCATATGTTTGGAGGGGGGGAAAAGTGAAGAAAAACACAACACAAGAAGCAGCGGGGGGAGGTAGTTTTCGTTTGATGAGAAAGCGACGCAAAAAGTTTTTTTTTTCCTCCCCATCCCAAGACACAACACAAAAACAAACAAACGGCCCAAAAGCCTGGCTGCCAACAGCAGCAGGGACAGCAAGCAAACGTTGCAAAACAAACAAATAAACAAACAAACAAGCAAACAGACGCACACATGCAGACTGCCGAATGACCTCACAGTTCATTAGCACACACAAGTACGCGGCGTGGCTCTAGTTCGCGTCGCGGAATCTCGTTATAAACTTTGCGTTTCGCACGGATTCATCGCACGATCTGATCTGCTGCGGGATAAAAAAGGGGGCTGGGAGATTTTTTAGCACTAACAGGAGAAAAAGAGAGAATACGAGCAAAAACGCGTAGAATCCGTCCCGTTTTAACATTTAAATCCAATACTCAATCGCGTCAATCGTCGGGGTGTTCTTGCTGCGTGATTTATGCGCGTCTCTTTCGCGCGGGTGTCGATCGACAGGGTTTTATATTTTTCATTAAATATTTTCTGGGGTTTTTAAAATTGGTTAAATATTTGGCGTTTAGGAATACGAAGTTTTGTCTGATAATAAGTGACTTAAAATGCTAACAATAAAAAAAAAATTGGGTCCACTCCGATCACCTGGAAACCCCTGCAATTCTATGTGAGGAAGCATCATTTTGATACTGTACCACCACCGTTTCGTGGGATGTTTCAGTGGCAAAAAGCAGACGCGATCCGATCATAGGTCACTCGGCGAATGTGTGTGTGTGCGTCTGTTCCAATTGAGTAGGTGGTGGTAGTTTGGGACAACACGGACCGATCATCAACCGTGCACTGGCTTTTACTCCTGGCGTGTATAGATTACAAACGATGGCAATGGCGCGCGTCGAACGCTGATAACCTTTTTTCGGGCGGCTTCCATTTTTGCCCGCAACCACGCGTGTGAGTGTAGCTCCGTATAGCTGTGTGTGTGTGTATGCTTTGGCGCGGGGGTCAAACCTTTTGAGCTTGGTTGTGTGTGGTAAGATGATAGGGCGAATGAATACCGCACGGATCAACTCCCATGGTCAAATGTCCTCTCGATAACCTTTTCCAGCGACCCCTGACCATTGTTGGCGCGCGGGGTTCGGTAGTGTGTCCTCCATTCCATTCCGAAAGGAACCTTATTGAAGACCTCCGACATAAAAACAACGACATCGCTTCCTGAATCGTTGGTTTTTGCATGTCATGGGTGGAGTTTCCAGTACGTTGCTCATTCATTGGGTGGGAGTCTTAGTTTTGAGTGAGGATGTTTTCTCATCCACATGGATCCTCATCATACATGTTCCTCGTGCACACCGTAATGGTGATGTAATATGCTCCAGTTTTGTGTTTTTGACTTGGAACTGTCATCTGCTTGTCATAGATGAGGGATGATGTTCTGTTTGTGATAAATTTCGAAGCATACTGGATAGCTTTGGCCTTTGATGTTTCTACTTCTAGATTAGGAAATGTGTCACTTACTTTCTTCGGCGTTGGAAGTCGTTGGAGGTCTTGACATGTTGTAGAAATTCCTTCGCTTTTTGTAGCACTGTCGAGCTCAATTTGTATCCCAGCTTTTCTGGTGGACGAATCTCGTCCTTGTAGGCGACCTAAACAACTGTTCATAAAGCTCACCATTATAGCTGTTCGTCCATTGTCCCTTAACACCAATAATTCCACTATCTTATTACATATCTTTCTCCCAAGTACGATTATCAGAATTTCACCAGCTTTGGAGGGAGTTCATATCTCAGAAGCCTTCGTCCTTCGTGATAAGTTTTGTAGTGGACTCATGTCTTGTGACCCATGAAAGCTGCAGTTTTGGAGGACCTCAAAAACATGACTATATGTCAAATCTAGATTGACTTACAAAAGATTATCTCTCGAGGTACTTTGAACCCAGACAATCCCTTTTTGTCTGGCGCGGGCCCTTAGCTGGTCTAAATCTACTAGGTCTTCAAAGATGAACTTTTGTTCTATTGGGAGGACTATTAGAGATTATATTGATCGTTGATAGAACTTTCCCTTAGAATTTTGTTATTAATACCACTCTACCCTCTTTCTCTTCACAGATTAGTATGGAAAAAGCAAAGGCATACATTAAAAACGAATTACGTGGGGGCTCCCTAGCGCAGCCGGAGCCCCCGCCACCACCGTCGCACCATCAACACCACCAGCAACAGCAGCAACATCAGCATCAGCAGCAACTGCCTCAACAGCACCAGCCGGTTCCAAATTCCTCCGCCCATCCCTACCATCCTCACCAGCAGCAGCCACATCATCTGCAGCATGGGCAATCGGCACCATCGCACCCGGCCCATCTGCTGCCGGTAGTGTCCCAACACAGCACACCCGTCTCAGCAGCGGCCTACCATCCGCACCATCCGACGGTTGGCTCCCGCTCGCCCTCGGTCGTCTCGATGGACGAACCGGCCAACATTTGTTACGTGTGCGGTGCCCTAGGCGCTCAGGACAAATACTATCTTCGGGTGCGCCAGAACCCGGACAATCCGAACGAGCCTCACTTTCCGCTGCTCGAGTCACACACACCTCCTGCCGGCGTACCGGCCTGGACACCGGCCAAGGTGGGGGTTAGATCCTGCTACCTGTGCTTCACGACGTTCGCCCAGCAGTGGGACTATCACGAGCGCGAGGGCAAACCACTCTCACAGCGACTGTATTGGTTGAAGCGCACGGACGACAAAAATTACATCGGTGCGGAGATGAACAGTCAGGGCGAGTATGCGGCACAGGTGCTGGGATTGAGTGCGGACCATCTGGGTGGTGGTCCTCCGCCACCGGGTGGGTACGCTGCTGGTGGACCTCCACCGCAACCAGCCGGTGGAGGTCGAGGAGTATCGGAAAGCTCACGTTCTTCGCAGCCTCAACCACCAGGAGCCTCATCCGTTCCGTACCCTCTACCTACGGCACCACGCAACGAAAGTCCTCTTCGAGGGGTGGCCCCACAAAGGAACGAATCACCACATTCGAAGGGCGAAGGAGGAGGAGGAGGGGTAGGAGGCTCCAACACAAGCACCGCTCCACCGTACCATCCCGCGAAACGGTTCCTCGAAAATCATCTCGCAAGCCAGCAAGCGGGCGCCGCCGGAGCAGGAACGAATGCGCCCTCCAACACCGTCCAATCGCAACCGACGGCACCAAACTCGCGTCCGTCGAGTCGGAATGAAAAGTCAACCACACCACGTCCGAGCACGCACGACAATCCATCGCCAGTGCCGTCGCCTGCAGCTGCAAGCCTGCGCTACGATGGACGCAAGATGTCGTCCTTTGCGCATCACAAGCTCAAAATGGTGAACTACAACAGCAGTGCGGGCACGGAACACCACAGGAACCATCAGCATCTCAGTGGTGCGGCTGGTCCACTGTCGTCTTCGTCCACCTCCTCACACTCAACACAGCAGCAGCAGCAGCAACAGCAGCAACAGCAGCAACAGCAACAACAACAGCAGACGCATCATCTACGGCTGGAAGAAGAGGGAGCACTAGACCTTCGGAACTCGGCAACCGGGAGTGTTGGTGGCGGTGGTGGAGTTAGTACGTCCTCGGTGGGAGGTATGCTTCAGCTGGGGTTGGCAGACGAGAACAGTTTGCGCGGCAGTGGCAGCAATAGCAATGGGAGCACGGGCAGCACCGGTACGGATATCCTCGATCTGTCGATGCCGGACAAGAACTCGATGACGGAGGTGTGCTATGTGTGTGGGGATGAGCATAGGCGGGGCAGTTTGATGGAGATCGCGACCGTCAAACCGAAGGACGTGAAGGACCAGGAAAAGCCGTACTTTCCGATATTCGACGAAACGCACGCTAGGTAAGAGACCTGGGTAGACTGCGTTTTTGGACAGTAGTACAGTGGAGATTCATGTGCGTGTTTTGTTCTTCTCCACAGACCGGCACGATCGCGTCCGAAGGATCCGAAAGGCATGGTGCAGGCATGCAAGGCATGTCACCAGTATCTGCTCAATCAGTGGCAATCGTTCAACGTAAGTAGAGTTTATCATAGGGAAATTGAAATCTATTTGAGTCTAGGTTGTCCGGTGCTATTTTCATGACGTGCCAGACATACTACAGAAACAATCTACTGTATTGCTCGGCCTATGAAACACTCGATTCAACTGCTGTAATAATTACAAAATATTGTATTTGATTGAATGCAGGGTTTTTCTGTGACCTTAAAGTTCCTGCAGGGTTAATGAGACCATTTTTTATATGTAGGTAGAGTTATGCACGATTTTTTTTCGATGCATTCTGAAACCAAAATCGATGATGCGAAGATACTTGATGAACATCTATTAATATTTATTTAAGTGAACAAGTATTTGACCACCGTTTGGTGTTTGGGGGTCGCTGTGTGGTTGTTAGTTTTTCCTGATTGTTGAATACACAGTTTGCATAACCTTAAAGTACCTAAAGATCTAACGTGTTTTGGTTGGGCTTTCCTATTTGTTTTATGACTTGATCTCTGTCTGACGGTAAATCACAAAAACTGACGATTTGTACAAACGTGCCACTCCTTCTAGCAGAAAAAAAATTGTGACAAAAAATATACGCCATTGATTGTTTTTGGGGTTTTTTTTTCAATACAAACGAAGTGTGTTGCAGAGTTTGACAGTTCTTGTGGGTACCGGTCGTTTGCTGTAAATAGCGCATATCAGATTAACAACCTTGGATGGATCCACCGTGACTGGTCAATTATTTATTTATTTTTTTTCGGCTTGTGATTTGTCTAAAAATAATTGCCAGAACAAAAAAATAATCATTGATCCCAAATTTAATGAGTCATTACGTATGGAACGCGCAACTCTGACGGTGCAGAAATAATTTATTTTGGGGTCAAATCATTAGTTTTTTTTCTTTTTCTTATTGGCCCGTAATACCTGTTTTTTTTGCCCACTGTGCTGGATAGAAGATTTACGTGGGGTTTTGTTGTCCGTTCGTCCTACGTAAAAGTGGACGGAAAATGCTGCACAAACAAAAACACTTAAGATCAGTAAGTTATTTTTATAACTCATTAGCAGAGGCACACCACATTGCGTTGTTTGCCAATCGGTAGTTTTTGCTTTGCGTCCATGTTTCCTTGAAGTGTAGTAGTACAGGTGAGTTGCTCGCAGATGACGTTGCAACTGCTGGATGACGTGTAGTTTCGGAGGTCCTCACCTCTATTTCTATGGTGGTTTTAGTTAACTAAAATATTATTATATTTATCTAATAATACTGCAATAAAGTACTAAGAGATGTACAAACCAAGTTATTCATCCTGGGTTTTACAAAGTATCGGGGATAGAGCAGGGAGATAAAGAAATCACAGCACAATTCTACGTGACTTTTAGTAGCGCAGGGACTAGGTTTAGTTTAGCGATTGCTGTAAATTTTCACATCTTTCAAACCCGCTCACACCCCCCTTTGAGCTACCGATCGATTAGCAGCGCGCACCTATCCCAGCTACTAGCTTAGCCACTTTACGCGTGATCAGCATCAGAGGGGGGGTACCTAGGCCGTTGGTCGCAGGTTGAATCTCACCGCACCGCCGGTCAGGTGTTAGATGCCCCTCTTGCTTCGCCTACGTTCGCCTTTTTGCCTCAAACGTGCGAGTTGTTGTCAATTTGCACTGTCAATTAGCGGCAGTTCGCGCGCAGAGCAGAAGCGCTTCCCTGTTGGATTGTTGTGGTCGGGTTTCTACAACCGAACGATCCGGATTGGGTTGGATTCTCGCGGTTGGTTGGTGTCCGAGGAAGGTCCGGATGATTCTGAAGTGGCGCGGAAGATGAAGTCAGCTTGTCGAGTGTTGTGTGTGATTAGAGTCGAAAGCCTGGTGTGGTGGGAGAGGACATCCCCTGGCGCAAGATACGGGTGGTTTGGTTGGTGGCGTTGTATGATTAGACAAGGGTGGAGGAAGCTAAGAAAAGAAAAAAAAAGAGACAAACCACTGTTTTCATTTCCTCTCCTGCTTTTGGGTCCATTATGTCAACCGACGATAAGCTCTGCTGCTCACTACACTCTGACGTGCTCTGTCTGCAGTCGGTTCGCGGTCGAACGTGACTCATCAATTGACACGGAACATATGACCTTTCTGGCGCAAGTGCACCTGAATGTTTTTCATCCACATTTTTGTTGTTGTTGGTACTTTCCTTCGTCTATTATGCGGAATAGGTGCGCCTACACCCTACTTTTCGCAGCATTCGCCATCTTTCTTGAGATGTGTTGCCAAGCTTTTGGAAGGTTGAGAGTGGAGATTTCTCCGTTTTATTTTAGCTAAAAATCGATCGCTATAATTTATGGACCGTTTTGATTAGGCAGTAGCGTCAGTTTCAAAGCTATAATTTAATTTCAAAGCAAAACTTCTGCTAACTTCGCTATAATACTGTTAATCAGGCAATCGGGGCAGTTAGACTGACCGGTTGAAACAGTTCGCTTTGATGTCCGGTTCATACTAAGATCTACTGGTAGTGATAATAACCATGTTTGTAATATACACTCCCCCGTCCCCCCCATCCCCTTATCTCCCAAAACCTCCCAACATCACACCGGTTTGTGTGTTGGAAGATGTGATAACGTACCGTCCGTGGCTGTGTTGGGTGCACCAACCATTATTCGCAACGCAACCCATATGGGACTACCATGTGTGAGAAGTTGCGCGAGATTCTGTGTGTGTGTGTGTATATACTTTGCGATGGGCTATGGCACCTCGGACCGTGCTTCTCACACCCACCACGACTTTAGGCGGTTACCGTGAGCGACGGAACCACACGGATACTGTTCCACCGAAGAGGGCGAACGGTTAGGACATCGTCCAAGTTGATGGCGCTTCAGTATCTCCTTGTCAATTGTGGGGTGCGAAACAGTGTCTGGTGAACCGAACGTCATACCCAAGGGTCGTTTTATACGCTAGCTGTTACACCTGGTCGGATGTTGTGTTTGGTTCAGACATTTGGAACACTTGGAAGCTTGTGCCGATGATTAATCTTAGTGTTGCTGTGGATAAACTTTGGAAAGGATGTGCTGTTGACTGGAATGAAGAATTATGTGAAGAATCGTTATAATTGCGACTGCTGATTGAGTGATTTGATGTGTCACTTCTATAACTTCTAATCCAACTACATCCCCGTCAAGTCACCACGATGACATTGGTACGTAAATATTCTTGCGTTATGAATTTGTGGAGGTAGTTATTTATAGTCTTTAACAGTTTTGACGGTACCAGAAGAACTACAAACGAACTCCAAACGTTCTTCAGACTCTTAAGAAATGTGAACATATTATTAAAGGTCTTGAGGTAGAACAAAAATGTTAAAAGCTTTTTTTAGGATTTTATTCAAACCACAATAAAGATAGTAAGCTTTATTCGTAAAAAACCTCCAGCTCATCTCCTGTCGCTTATCGTTAGTCGAACAGTAGGGCAAGTAATGTTCCCGCCAAGAGGAAAACGGACCCGGATCGCGATAACGAACCAATGACTTTCGGCATTCCGAACCAAAACCGCTATTTTCTCAGGTGGTGGTACCCGGCAGGAGCTTGTTTTTTTTTTTTTTTTTTTTTTTGGAGCACTCGCCCTTTATTCGCTCTTTCCATTCCCACGTTTCTTATCAAACCCCAAGGTGCGTTGTTCCGGCAACCGAAAATTTTCACGAGCACCACCACCACCATCAAAAGGCGAATGGTGGTGGGGAGGCTGGGGAGGCTATTAGCCTTTCCGCCCGTTATCGTCTCGACGTACCCGTACGACAAACCGCGTGGCCGTGAACTAATACCATTTTCTAGTCCGCTAGCAGCAGCAGCAGTAGTAGACGACCGGTGTTACGGTGTCGCTTCGATTGGATGTAGTCGGTTGTGTAGCGATGGCAGCGGTGTGTGGGGAAATCCACTTCCACGTCCACCGCACACACGCGCACACCCGGGGGAGCCGGTTCGAGCCGGTTTCTTGTCAAACCGGTGCGAAACAACACGGGCGAAACGCAACCCTTTCCGCTATCGTTTGACGTCGTTGTCGTCACCACCGAGCGATAGAGTGAGGTTAGGGGGAGAGTTGCTTCGGGGGAGTTTTATGGGGGGCGGGGGGTTGGTAGTTACATCCATCAAAGCGATACAGCCAGCCAGTGCCAGCCATCACACAGCCGCCCCTTTATGCGGCGTGAGAAATGTGATTGATTCAGAGGGTGGAGAGAGATTAAGGGCGAAGGTGAATAGGAGAGGATCGGAAAGGTGGCGCTATCGATCGATTCATTTTACACGTGCTTTATTGTATCGGTTACCAGCATTTCATGACACACGGCAACGATCGGCTTTTGTGGGCAAAAGGGAAGATTTAGGATGTTTGGAATTTCATACTAAATTGTGACGATAGATTGTCATTAGGGGTGTCGTCTGAGTACTTGCTATAAGATATTACACAGGAGTATGTCAAATGTGGTCTCAAGCTATTCCAAGGGAAAATACTGAAAAAAATTTAGACATTGAACCTGTAAGTGTCATCATGAAGTGGTTTGGTCCGCAGATTCAACTGTCAAATTGAGGTCTCTAATACTAATGCAGTCGAATGCGTAAGACAACTGCCAAACCCTGCTTTCAGAGATATTGCTTGGATTTTAATTTACACGAGTCTGTTAGCTCAATATATAGGAAGAAAAAGGCTTTTCCACACACATAATCGTCAGCATACGTCAAACTTAGCCATGCGTAATGAAATAAGGATTAATCTTGCTACTTGAGGGCCTGTCAATATTACAACAGATCCTCGACTTCCGCGCTATATTTAAAAAAAAAACTCTCGCCATGAGTCACTAGAAATCCGTTGACCGTATTTACTTAAGCAAACGACCGGAAGTGAGGTTTCAATAAATAAAAATAACCGTTAGCTGATAAGGACGCAGTCAAACTTTCTCGTTACTGTCGGCCACGCGCTTCATTCCACTGGGTGTTTGGCTGCTATCGGAAGTGGAGGGGCAATTAGCAAAACTCTGCCAATCCGGACACGGTCACTAACTTTGCGGATGATTATGATGATGATGATGATGTGTGCATGAGATGTGGCTCCGGTTTGGTTTGGACTTTTGCCCTCGTTCGCAGTTGGCAGGAATTTTCGGTTGCGCGCTGCTGCTATCACAACTTCGGCCGTAAAGACCTCTGTGAGCTTATTTAAGTAGATTGTGATTATTTATTTAAATTTGTTGTGTGTTTGCTTGCTTCATGCAAACCGGGAAACACAAGACCATGTTCGCTTCAACGCCATTCGTAAACTGTACCTCCACCCGCCTGTAACCTTGTGAGGTCAGAGCCTGCCTACGAAACCCATTCCGGCCATGTTTATTTGCCGGGAGAGAGAATGGTGGTATGTGGGAAGGTTTCCAATACTTCTTTTCGTACGAGCGCTATATTCGCATGCTCTCGCTTATCAGCTGGCCCCGGAACCTTCTGTTTAGGGTTCGTTCCGCTCCGGTTGCCCAAGAGGAAGAGGAATTTCCTCGACCCGATTGGTCAACCGCTCCCCCCACATTGTGCTCAGCGATGTACATATACGTTCGTGCTATTCTAATTGTCAACAACATCAAACGAGGTGTTCTGTTTGACGACTCGGGCCTCTCTGGGAAGTTGTCCGTTTCTCTCGAGGTTAGCGTGGCGGTAACCTCCTTCCCGAAAGGTCGGCCAAACATTGAGTGATTTGTTGGTGCGGCTGATGGGTAATTGTTGTTGTTGTGCATCGCCGTTCCGCGTTTACCCCGGCGTTGGCGATGATCAACCGATCTTGCCTTATCTGTATCAGCGATCGCAATGGCACGTGAAGTGACCTGCGTGACATGAAGCTTCCAAAGGGCGACATTGATCTGGGGTGGCAGAAGGTGACGAGAGGTCCTCGAGCGAAGGTTATCAGGATCGGATTGCGAAGTTTTGTGCTCGGGCTCGGGCTGGTGGGGTCGGTAAAATGCAGTCGTCTGGACAAGGCACACACACACACTGTTCATCACACTGTGTACACAAAGTAATCTACCCAGCTTCAACAACATCGAATGATGATCGAATGTGTAACGTACACAAAATGGAAAAAAAATCGCTTGTAAGCAGTTATGTTGCCACACCATGTTTTTTTTTTGCTGGGCGTTACGGTAATTATTTTTTGTGCACTCGTTTCTTTATCACACCTGCATGTGCCATTTTGGATCGCACCTGCTGCGACTCTGTCAAGTTAAACTCCCGTGGGCCAAAATATGAGCATAAATTTGAGGCTTGTTTTGCATAAATTAGAGAATTGTAAAGCAAGAAAACCGAAGTTACAAAAGGCTACTTGAAATGTGGCAAAGCAATTATCCAGAGAAGATGTCCCCATAGCAGGTGGTCCATGGGAAACATAAGTATAGTTATCCTTGTTTAATATATTTTTTATTTTCGTTAATTGAAATAGGAAGGGATATAATTTTATTGTATTAATTATCTGCTAATTTTGTACCTTAAGATCTTAAAAAATGCAACATTTACTGTTGACATCCATAAAAAGGATTTACACTCTGGTTGTTATTACCCGACCAACGCTAACAAGTTGGAGTGAAGAGATGGTCCCGTGCTATGTGGTGTGGTTTTATATCCCGAAAGCCGCACATCGAATCTTAGGTTGACCAGCTTCTATTAACAACTTTTATTCTATATAGTGATCAAATAAGTTTGTAATAAGGTGTTCTATTATACGGGGGATGCATATCACTTTAGCGAGGTTGTAAGCCGATAGAGATATTAAATTTATGTACATCCGTTTGGAGAGGTGAATATATTGTCAAGTCCATAAGAAGATTTTTAAGTTGTACAATTTAATCAATCAACTACAACCACAAGATCAGCGCTTTACCTATCTCTTCATGATCGGTTTAAGAGAAGATCGTTCACATCGGTTTCAATCGAACTGGAAAATTGTTATAAACGGCTAACCGGACGCACGATCGGCCAATCAATCATACGGTGACGTGTACGTGCGGTTGGTTGCTGTGTGTACCGTTTGGTCTTTTTGCCTTTTTTTTTCATTGACTTTTCCTCATTCTCATTCCCGTTGCCGCTTCCACTCCCATAAACTATTACCATAATACAACGTGCGCAGCGCGGACTCGCAGCAATCGACAATAATGGCCATCCATTTATCGGACACATTGTCTGCTTATTTCATGCTCGCGAACCAGAAATAATACCCGCGTGGCGTGGTTCTTCGATCTCTGCCTTTTTCTTTTATTTTCGTTTCGCGCGGCTTTACCAAAAATAGCTTACCAATCGAAATGGAAGCAAAAAAAACCAGTTTTTTATGATGGTTAGCCGCCATGTCGCCGGAACGGTAACGCATTGTAACGCGTCGTAACAGTCGATGGCGCCATTTATGGCATAACGGCTGTGAGTGTCGCTGCGAGTGAAAGAGGATCGCGCATTAAGCCATGTTTTGGCGTTGTGTGCATTGTGCGACATGCAAACACACACACACTCACATGTATACCAGTGATCTCGTGGTTTTATCGCACCTGCAGCTACCCTGAAACTGGAGGGTAAACGCCGAGAAGAAGAGGTGATGATGCTGATGATGATGAGTGCCCTCGGCTGCGTGTGTGCAACCCGTGTGCTAACATGTTTTAAGCAGCGCAGAATATCATTAATGAAGCTACCGGTGCGCGCTGCTGAAAGAGGTTCGGCAGACGAAGACGACGTCTTCAGCTGTGGCGATGATGGGATCGCGTGCGTGTGCAGACACCGCCATGCGCTATGTTCGGTGCTGCGGTGCTTCGCACGTTGGAAGGCGGAAGTTGGCGCAAACTTAAATTCCGTCGTTCATCGGCTGTGTCGAAGGGCAAGGATTCGATGGTGGCGTGTGGACGGGAGGCCGTGCGGCGGAGAGATATGGTGGGAATTTTGTTTCGTGACGGTTATGATGATGAGTTAATGTTAGTGTAGTGATCGTTTAACCCTTCAATGCTCAACTGGGAACTTGCTTGAAGCAGTGTCTTGAAAAAAACACATTTTGTTGCAAATTTTCGAAAGCTGGATTTTATAGCAACTGTTTATAGCACTTTAAAGCGCATGATTAATGTCTATATTCCTTCTTTAACCTCTGTTGGCACGCAATGTATGAAATCTGGGCGATTGCTGCTCCCGGGGACACATAGCCTTTAATCTACAACCGAACTAAAACGGTTTGTATTTGTTTGTGTTGTCCACTTTTTGTAACTTCATTGTTCATGTTGGAGGCGTTGGGCCGGGGGTTTCTTTTTTTTTTTGCATCAGCACCCAGCGTAACGGCTCTCAACCATTGTCAGCTTCACAGTTGGCTACAGAGCACGGTGGCGTGCTATTTGTTTAACAGCTCACAGGCTGTCTCGCTCCCGGCCCTACGGCGAGATCGGATGTATGGGGGTGGATCTTGTCGGCTGGTTTCTTCGCACAATAATGGGTTCGATGGTGTGCTGACGGCAGGAAATAAATATTGTACGCATTTTTTTTGCGTTTCTTGTCATCCCTGAAATAGTCGGCTCCCCGTTCGCCTCCTCGTCCTCCATCACCATACTCTGTCGGTGTTGGTCAATGTCATTGTCCGACGAGAAATCGGGTGTTGAACGCGCTTCACTTTTGGGGCTGGTTAGCGCGTGTGTGCGATCATCCCACCTTCACTTTCGGATTGTTTCTTTTTGCCTGGCTGCCGTTTAAACAGAGAGACACCCAACGTGCCAACCTAATGACCGGGGACAGGTCACGGTGCACGGTCTCTTATATCATCGGCTTTCGGACGGCTTTCGGAGGGTAAAATCCGTTCCGAATTTATCGCGGAACGCGTGCATGTGGGTCGCCAGTTCATCCAACTTGCTCTTGTGCGTTGGATGACTAATTTCCCATCACCATACATCTTCTCGTGCCTAAGTATAATGAGCGTATTCTTTTTCCGGAATGTCTTGTCCGGCTGAAGCTGTTATTTATGGACTTTTAAACGTTGAAGAAAAATGCATACCACTGTGAACTTGAAAAAATGGGCAGGGAGGGATTCGAGTTCGAGTGTTAAATACTTCTTCTGCGTTGTTTTGGTTTTATTTTTCTAAACGTATTTCCGTCCCGGAAATAATAAAACCAAACTGTAGAAGTAGGCAATACTCAAGCAAAAAATGACCGCATTAGGGGGCGGTTGAAGACGCTAAAATTAGATGTCCTCATCGGCCGTCACACACACACACAGATGGATACGTGCTCCCGGTACGAAGGATGATGATGTGTTTCCACTCGAATGAATGAAGCACAGCGCAGGGCCTTGTCTGATGTACCGAAGCAGATATTGCGTCAGTTATTTCCTGCCTGATAGCGCGCGCCTGATTGCTAATCCTGGAAGGGACAATTTTCGCAACGATTGTGATCAGTCAAGGGATTAAATTTTTCATTACTATTGATTGCAAGATAAGCAAGCAAGCAAGAGCAGCCGCGGACCGTGAGTAAGCGGGTTCGGTTTTTGCAAAATACACCGCTTTATTAAGTACGCTTATCAGAGTGCGATTAGCAGGATATTATTATAGCATTAACTATTGATTTTATGCATGTGATGTTGTGTGAAACCGTGCCAAAATTATCTATTTTTGGGCAGGCGGGGTTTATCATGATTGCACGATGTATTACAATTATTTTATTGTAGGTTGAGAAAGGAAACAACAGAGGTTTACTGCCCCCAGTCACCTGGCCCGCAAGAGTAGAGTCTGGGCAAAAGGATTTGTGGCTAATGTGGCGGGACGTTATTTGTCTAACGATTTGCCCGTGTTTACCGTGTTTCGTATCGCAATTCTTATCTTTTTTGTCCAGTTAAGCAGAGAGCGAAATTATCCCAACCTAACCTCATTTTATCTTATCTGCCACTGCATGTGCACCGAACGCTCCTGTGCACAGCTCGATGTGTGTGTGTGTGTGTTGTGGTTTTTGGAAGTCGTCGGAAGGTGGGAAAAGTAGATGGAGGTTGGTAAGGATAAGTATGTAACAGTAACCATCTATCGTCATCTTCTGTTCTTCAACGAGGGTTTTGTGCAACCTTCTCACGTTATCTTTGTTGATGTGCCCGCGGTGTACTGAGCTAATGATGTGCCTCCGTTGTGTGCGATGGAGAGCCAAGAGCCTCTTGAAAGGTACGTAATGCATCTCCGGTGCGTTTGCAAGAAGCAGCTCTTACACAAGCATAGCTTTTTATTATGCGTTGGGTGTGTGTGCAAAAAAGAGCATTGAGCTTGGGAGGCTCGGGAAGGTTGTCGTGTATAGCTTTGGGTGGGACCAGTCAAAGATCATGTATTGTGAGCCCCGTAGAATTATATTAAACGTCGCCTTCAAAACCAACACGCTTCTCATCTTCCACTCCTGCATGTACCTAATATTTAAACCACCAGTCCTTGGGGGAGGGATTGAGCATAGCACACGAACAGTATCGAAAATGCGCTGTGTGTTTATTTGATCCTGATAACTTTAGTAGAACGCAACTCCTTCCCGTCCGATGCTTCGTCGCCCTAGCCTTTCGCCAGAACGAAGCGTAGTCCTTTCGGTTTACATTAAACAACAAGACACACAGAGTGTGTCAGTGCCGCCTGCCGGGCCCTTTGTAAAACCCCTCTTCGGCTGCGTGTTTCGTACGCCCGGGTATGATGTAATTGGTCGGTTTGGGAATGTAACCGGGTGTGCTCTCGGTGTGCGGTGGTAAAGCGGTAGTAAAAACCTCCTCCGCCTGCACACACACACACAACGACGACGCACCCCGTGCTTCGCATCTATACGGTCTGCAAAACTTTCTCTACGTCCTTCAGTTAGACAACTGACGCGGCAAGTGCGCGCACACACACACAAACGATGGGAGACCGCAAATATCGCCCGGCAATATCATGGCATCCACCAGCATTCCCCCCTCCCGGCTCGCTCATGGCATCATCATCAACATCATGATGCCCTCAAGCACCACCGACGTTGTTTTACAGTCGCACCGCCCCAGTCTCACCCGGTTCGAGCGCCACACAACGCCCTGTCCGCGCTCGGTCTGTGTTTGAGCCGGTTTGAAGTGGAACCAATTTAAATGAATCCGGAATGTATCGTCCTACGTTGCGCGCTTCCACGGGGCAACCTGCTTACCCGTGTGCCCCCCCCCCCCGCCCCCGCCAGCCAAGCCAGACAGCGCGAACCCCATCCGTGGAAAGATCATTTGTGTTGGCAAACGCGCAAATGCTTCAGTAAGTGCTGTAGTGTGGGGTGCATTGAGCGGAGTAGTAACGTCAACAATCCGTTTATTTTCGAAGCAGTTGTTTTAAATAATTTTGTAAATTGTCTTTAGCAAAATAATGAACAAAATTCGACTAAAAAAAGCCCCCATTAATCACTTAGCTCCACTGACAGTTCATCTTGACAGCTGTCAACTGTCAAAATACTAAGTGTCAAATTTGAATGTCGAGAAAGGTAGAGTTCAGTTAAAACAAAACAGTCTCGTGTAAACATGTCTTTACATCGGCGTCCCATCCTTGCCATCCCTGTCGGTTGTTGTGTTTGATCGTGTGCAGCGAACTACCACTTGACTGGAGGCAGAAGAGGAGCTTGGAGTGCATTATGGTTTCTGCCGCTGCCCTCTCCACCATTGCCCTATGCTGCTGTATTTCGAGGCAAAATGAAACGAGAATCGGTGTTCCACTGCGCTCTGTGTACACTTTATAGTGCGATCCTTACAAACTGAGCCACTGAGCACAAGGGGGAGCGAGCACCAGGGAGGGGTCGGTCTGATGGGCGATGGTTGGGAAAGGTGAGCCAACAACAATTCTGACTCCTCTCTATTACTAACATATCCTCTCGCTTCCTTCGCCCTTGTGGCTCACTTGAACCACTTCGTTTGCAGTGGCGCGGCGTGATGATGATGATGGTGATGGTCCGTCTCGCACTGTCCTTCTCTACCCCAATATTGCACCTACCGCGACATGCGCCGTTCATCAAATGATGTGTCATTAGACCTAGGAGTGAGCGGAAAGAGGGGGGAGCACGGGTAGTAGGCGGCGGGGTGACCTGTGACGTGACGTGTGGGTTTGGATCTATTTTTAGGTAACGTGTGGGGTGCCCGTCTCTCCGTCTTTCCGTCTGGCGTTGCTTTGCTGTCAGCGAGCGTACCCTGCAGTAGCCCGCTCCACCATCCAGTACCACCTTGGCCCCTCGCGCGCGCGCGCCCCTCTACAGTGTGCTCACCAACGCGTTTTCGCGACATCTTTGATGTGAAAAGTGGCAAGAGCGGGCAACGTCGGAGGTGGGACGACAAACAAGACGTTTGCGCTGCCCGGTTTGCGGTAGTTGTGTTTGGTTTTCCGCCTTCTGTGCTTCACCGCACTCCCCCGCCCCCAGCACGTCCGCGCGTAACACATTAATGCGCCACCGATGACCGAACTTGCGAACTGATTGTGTCCAGTCGCGTGAACAATTTAGCCTCGCGGTCGCGGTAGGTGTTTTTGGCGAGCAAGAAGCAACCGGTAACATGGATGGGCGAGAGGGGGGGCGGTGGGAATTGATTAAGCGTCGGAAAGTTTACATTATTTATGAGCACCCGATGGAAGCACGTTCGTGGAGGGGCGAGGGCGTTGGCCGCGGGGATGGGAGGATGTGTTGCAGTGTCCGAAGGTGAAGGTGGTTTGGATTTGGTGAGATGGCGCTGGACTGAAGACGCAGATATTGGGGTCGGATTAAGACACTAAACGGTCCGGGGGAGACACCACCACCGCCGGGCACAGGTCAAGAAGAGGTGTGATGGTCACTGCGAGGAGGTCAAGACAACGAACGACGTCCATGTCCACATGCATATTAACCCCCTTCCGGTGTGACAGGCCACAGAGATGAAATGCTGGCGATTTTAATTGGAAAACAAGCGCGTTGTGTGTCTGCTGGCGCACGGAGTCGAGCGATTTGGAGCGGATTTGGGGGTGGTGTGTGTGGTAAACACGCAACCGTTTTGTGTATTGATTAAAGGTTCAGATGCATTATTAATATGGTTGATTTAAAATCTAAAATATTCGCTCGGGGTCGTTGTTAAAGTGGGTGATGCTGGGTGGGTATTGGGTGCGTGAGCAATTTCGCTGATACAGGCTTTGGTATGGATCGTGTTCAATTGGCAGACATTCTTGCAACTTCAAAATATCTAAGGCATTAAGTTTAAGATACCAAATTTGTATTTTTTTAAATTCAATTCCACTCATATTGAAGTGTCCAATTTTACTTGTATGTTAACAGTATGTGTCGCAACGTAAAGAGAACCTTTTGTTTATGAGCCAGCAGCTCGTGGTAAATAACATCAGCCTGGTCCCACCATCGCTTGTCTCTTCAGAAAAAAGGAGTATTGATTTAAATTTGACAGTTAATGATGCTGCTACAATCTCCAGATCATACTCTCTCTCTCTCTCTCCCATGATATAAAGGCCCAGTTATAAATCCACTTACTCAAACCTACTAACCACTGTCCGAGAGCTCGCTGCACCTCTTAATGGCGCCTGTCGTTCAAGTAAACGATTCGTCTTCGCGTGCATGATTCATAAAGCCTCGTAAGTGTTAGAACGGTTTGCTCCCGCCGAACACATCATGCTCGTACACCGTGTGGCTGAAGTAAATCGTGGTAGTTAGACCCTTTTTGGGTAGAAATCCGTCCACGTCCACGGTCGGTGAAGCCACCGAAGCCGATTTTAGATAGTCTAGCAAGAAGCCGTCCCTGGATGTAGTGAAGCCTTCCGTGTCTGTTCTCGTGCGATCGCACGTTTCCTGCCCGTCAATCAGCACAATTAGCAATTAATCAAAGGTTTTTAATCGTTTGCAAGCTTGCCACCAAAACACTACCCTACAGAGAAGAGCGCGGGGTCGGAGATGGCGAGTCTGTAATGGAGCAAACGCCATTAGTGTGGTCAAGAAGCACACTCCTCTGAACCTTCCCCATCCATCCCACTAAGGGAGAGGACTAGCGCAAAATGGAACTGGTTCTGGGCAGTCCGGTCCAAGTCTTGTGGGTCACGTTTGAAGTGTGACTGTGTGTGTTTCGGTCAAAGGAGGTAGAATCGCTTTTTGTGTTCCTCCATCCTCTGCAGCGCAAGTCTGAGCTGGATGTTGCTTTCATGGACAAGCTTATTAAATGAATGAATGTTGCCCTGGTGCCGGTGGTAGAATAAGCAACAAAAAATGGTTCCAAAGCAGCCAGAGGGGTTCGTTTCGTGTCGAAACGAGGAAGTGAGTAAAACGCAGCATAAATCCCGCCGACCCCAAGGGTGTTGTGTTGTTCTAACTGCACGTCATAAAAGCGATCGCATATCACAATGAGACGTCGTGGTGGGTGGGGTTTTGGTTCGTGTTAAAATCTCCAGGGTGGGACGGTGGGGGTGGGGGAGGTGGGCTGGCACCTATAAATGTGTCGAGTGTGTCGATGGTGGCCAAGTGATAAAACCGCAACACAACGCACACACACACACGAGAGTACTGATGCCAGGTCAGAAAAAAACGTCGCAAACTGATTCCACTCACGAACTTCGCCCACCGATTTCGTCGTTGGCGTTTGCTGCTAGCGGCGATATATTTGTCGCGTGATGTCGCTTATTTACGGTGGGAAATGTCTAACCCTCGAGCGGTCAAGTTCGCCAGCCAGTATGGTTCTCGGGTTTTATTAATTAGTTAAAAAGCTTTATATTATTAAAAAATAGAATAATCTAATTTGGCAAGCCTTATTGACTCAAAAAATCAATCTTTTATGCGTCTCTTAATTATGTCCTAGATGTACGCGCCTGAATGTAGGCAACAAACAAGTACATTACAGGCATATGATGGAACTTTTCATTCGCTCTGGATAATATTGCAAATGATTCATCATTCAAACCCGTCGTGGAACGTTGCAATCATATAATGGAATCTTGCATGCAATTAGAAAAAATGGCTACGCGACTATGGGACTTTGTTGCTGGCGGTATATTTTCTGCCGAATTTTAGTGAATCTCATAAATAAAAAAAATGGTCCAAACCTGTCATACTGTAAAATTGCGAGAAGTTATTGATTTTTTTCGGTTAACACAACCATGCCTTAAAATTCATATTAAATGGGGTTATGTTATGGGCCGCTTTTCTAATACACAGTGATCCTAATTTTATGCAAAATTCAATTATATGACCGTAAAGTTTCACAACGGGTATGCGATATTACACTTTTTCTTTGACTCAATGATGCTACAATCTATCAACAATCAAGCGTTATATATTCAATTTCTCGATTCCATCCAGACACATGATTCGCTTATCTTCGATGCCATATTTATACAGCTCCACACGCCACGCAGGGTGTACGGTACCCGAAAGGGTTTAGGGCGTCTCACCGAAACATCCCCTGATATAAACAGCGTGTGTCCGGCTACGTCCGGTTTGATTTCGTGCTTTGCTTTAGTGTTGCCTCTTATCAGCGACGACTTGGTGCGATATTTCTAGCCACCGCTTAATCAACGCGTGTGTGTTTTCATTGCCTCTTCCTGCCTGCACGATGCGAACCGCCAACAACCTGCCCCGACTGGCTTCAGCACTGTTCTGATGGGGTGCGCGGGTTTTTGGTGAGCCGGTTTAAGTTGGCAAAATCCAACAACAGCTCAGTTTCTCAAATCGTGGCAATGGGAAGCAAAAGGGGGTTGATTTGGAGGTGATCAAACAATGACTAAACACATTTGTTGTACCGCCATGCCGGTTCGTCCGGGCGGTGCGAACTGATAAAATGTCGAGACGTGGTTTGAACCTCTCGCCGGTTTAAGAAGATCGGTTCGATTTCTGGATTCGTTACGTGTGAGGTGTATGATGACACACGCCGAAGCGGCCACATCAAATCTTATCTCTGCAATGATATATTTGTATGGGGTGGAGAACTGGCTTTGTTTCCCTGCCCTCCCCCACCAAATGGCAAAGAAACGCTTTGTTTGGCAAGCGTGGTGTGGAGCAGCAGCAGCAGAAGGATAGGTGTTGGCGGGTGGCATGGTGAATACGAACCGTACTCGTGTCGCAATTTGTTTCTATTCGCTAATTATGATACGGAATGTTTGATACGGGGGTGGGTGGGTGTGGAAAACAGATTTCCCCGTTTTTTTTTAATGCATGATTGATACCAAGCTTTTGCCATTTTTTTTCGGTTGCAGGTTCGATTAACCCGCTTCTGTCAAGCGTCAACAAAAGCGGAAATATTTCTATTATTTGTAACAAAGCAGCAGCAAGCTCGCGTTTCATCAGGGTTTTGACATCGCCGCCCATCAAATGATGATTATTGGGCGCGTGTCTAAGAGCTCGTTTCCAGCTCGTTAATGGAAGATTATTTTCCTCGTCGCTTGTAAATAGCGTTAAGTGTAATCGCGTTTTTCGTGGTACCTTTTTTTTGCAATTGTTGTGTGATACATTGTGCAAAATGGAATTTCCGCATCCATCACCACGCGGTTGGTTCGCTGGATACCGGAACAATAAAGAAACGAGAAGAAAAAACACGATCGCATGGTGGAGCTGGTGTAACAGGTGTGCACCGCCCCCCACGACCGGGCCTGGGTTGCGCTTGTGTGTCCCTCCACGAATCTCCACAAAACCACCGTTATCATGACGAATAACGTTGGCAATATAATTAATTTATAGCAGTTTTTTCTTTCTTCTTTATAATCCACGATAAGTTAAAGGAAACAGACCAGTGAACAGTATGTGTGTGTGTGTGGGGGGGATCTTGGTTTCGCTTCGATTACGAATTGTTCCATGATGCGTTAGGGTTTTTTTTTTTGTTGTTAATATATTCAAGTCGATAGCTGGTGAACCAAGGCAACACCAATAGTCGGTTTGCAAGACTTCATGTGCTCACGTATGAAGAGCTCACCCCACAGAAAAAGTGATTCATTTTACCCATTATCAATTTTTGTACAACACCATACATAATTGAATGGTCCTCAACGACAGCAGACAGTTAAGGTTCGGAGGGTTTTCTGTTACTGCCTTATTGCCCGATGATGATCACCTTTCGACCCCCGCCAAACAGTTGCGATAACATTGTGGAGTGGATTTATGTGCTTGATTGATTCTAATTAAATTGTAAATCAAGTTACATTATCTTAAATGAACCGACGATACGCGGGACCGGGAATTCCACACCATTTGCTTACACCGGTTGAAATATTTGACGAATTGGCATTTCTTCCTTTCGGGTAACGTTCGGCGATGACGCACACTTGGTAGGACACTTTGGGCCAGAGAGGGAAAGAAGTAGAGAGAGAGGGGGGGATTGAGTCCGTACAATACGCAATCACTGATATCACACAGGTAACACAGTATTGATTAAATCGTGTTACAAAAGTGTTTTGATTGCAGGATAGCTGCGTCATCACTGGCACTCCTTAACACTAACCTAAGATATTCACCCTGTGCAATCCTTTGACTGTATCGGCAAAATATTCCCTTCGTTTAATGATTTTTCTTTCCTTTCCCCGCTTACAGATTCGTTCAATACCCGAGGCTCAGCGGAAGTACCAGATCCGAAAACGCCAAAACACTCAGGAACGGTCGGCCACGTTCGTGTGCTACACCTGCGGTGCCGATACGCCGTCCTCGCAACTACGCTTAGTGTACTGCTGCCCGAACGCGGAACGGGAACCGTACTTTCCGTTCATCAAGTCCCTGAAAGCACCGACCAATGCTAGTCCAATAAGTCCACAGGGTAAGCAAGCTTTTTCGGCCCAAGGTAAATGGTGGCTGTTTTGTCTAACCAGATGTTTTGCCTCATGCTCTCGCTTCCAGGGATGGTGCAAATATGTTCCACGTGCAATAAGAAAAACGCTCACCGTGCGGAGGGTGGCAGCGTTAGCAATGTGGACGAACGTTATCCGTCTCCGACGAAAATGACGTCTAGTGTGATAAATGAGGTTGTACGATATAAGGTGAGTGTGGCCCTGCGTGGCAGATCTGTGTCGTACGAATGTTTCGACTAATGCGTGGTTCTTCTCTCCCGGTTCTTTTAGCCTTATGAATTTGCCTCCGCTCTGTCTGGGGGACCGCTGCGGGACCAGAAGGGCAGTCGAAGAGATTCAAGACCAAATACACCACCTCACCTTCAAGGGCCAGTGGAAAACGGCCACGGTCATCAGTAAGTGTAGCGGCGATAAGGAATCTGGACCGAACCGGGGGTCGATTGATAGTCGCTCGAGAAAGGCATTAGCATTAGCTCAGACAAAAAGCAGTGGAGATTATTGAGCATGCTTTAATGGTTTATTGCGGATTATCAGGCAGCTTTAGATACAATAACGTGACGATTGGAGGATATAGATATGTAACATATCCTAGGGTTTAATGAAGCGTTTTAGAGTTCTTCATGCCATCGTATTACTTGATATCACCAGGCGGTGACATTTATACAAAACTTTGCATACTTTACAAACATACAAAAAAGGTTATTCAGATTGCGTATTAGTGCTATATCCTGTCTGGTCGACTATCCTTAGGTGGACCTTAGGAGAAGGTTTAGAGCTAAAAAGCTTCTATATCAGTTGTTTTGTTTCGCTAGCTTGAAATTTTTTGTTGTTGCCCCAGGTCTCAGAGCTACTCCCCGGTCAACGAACGTGTCCGTTACGCAAAACAAGTTTAACATCGTATGGACTTTCCTTTTTCTATCGTACTTTTAGATGTACCATTTGTAAGAATACGTTTCCCGCCACATCGATGGAATATCTGTCCACCAGTGCCGAGCACATGAACTCGCACGCGATGCACTTCCCCTGTCTGAAGGGAAGCAACGACCAGAGCCGGGTGCTGGCGTGCAAAAACTGCGTCGATAAGCTTACGATCCAGTGGGAAACGATGGACGCCCAGCGCGTACCGCTCGAGCACCGGAAGTACATTATTCCTTCGCCAACGCCAAACTCGGCATCGATATCACCGGGCGGTGGCAGCCTAGTGCGGCCACAGTCCAGCGTCGGTGGTACGCCACCGTCCACACCGGCTTCTACCGTTCCGAGCACTTCCGTGTACTGTTTCATCTGTGGGTTGCATTCGGAGCTAAGCTTCGCCCGGCTGCTGTATGCCAACAAGGAGGTAAGTCGGTGCATCAGTAAATTTGGATGACGGTCTGTTAACGTGTTCCGGTTTCTTTTGCGCTTTTGAAGGGATCTCGGCCTTACTTTCCGTTCCTGTTAAAGCACAAATCACCGCACAATGCCGAGCAGTTGCGCGGTGACAGTTCGGCGCTGGTCTGTACATTCTGTTATCACTCGCTACTGAATCAATGGCGAAAGTAAGTATTGCCGCGGGGGTAGAATCAGCCGCGCGTATGTCATGTTCTAACAAACTATTCTCCTTCGATTGCAGATACGAAGCGGCAAGTAATATTCCTCCACCGAGCGAGCGTGACTACAACTTTCACGATTACTGTTGCCATCTTTGCGGCATCACGACGTACCGGAAACGGGTCCGTGCGCTCCCGATACGGGAGTATCCGTTCGTGGCGAATCGAAAGTGTGATGGCATACTGCTGGAGAACGGTGATTACGCAGTGGTATGCCTGGACTGTTACGAAAGTTTACGGTAAGCTTCTACGATTGACCGCCAGCAGCGGGATGGTAAACAATGGCGACGGAACGAAACGTTTTGGACGTTCGTAATGCGTAACTATCTTATCTTTTAAACAAAACAGGCAACAATCGGCCGAGTACGATCGGTTCGGAGTGGCAATCGAAAAGCGCGAGTACAATTGGGTTGCTCAACCGCCGCCGCCGGAGGACAGCCCGGAAGTGTCGGTGGCACGTCTACCGAGCGGGGAACGGTCCGATAAGGCGATTAAGAATGTAAGATAAATAGTTTGCAATGTTGATGTTTGAACCGCGGTATGGACTAACGCGTTTGTTTGCATTGTTTGCGTTTGCAGTCTCAAGGAGGATTACGGTCGGCACCGAGCAAGAAAAATTGTTCGCCGAAAGTCACGAACGACAAGCAGCGGGATGGACGTGAGTACATTTTATTATACAATTTTTCATTTGCTATATGTTAAATCTATCTACGGTGCACATCACAAATGAGGGTTATTTGAAGTTGGTAAAATAATTGAAAACTATTCCGCAAGCAAATTCTGATGGGGAGTATTCATTCAAGTAATACTTGGGACGTTATTCTTCGATTAAGGATTAAGCTGACTAGATGGTTCAGTCACTTCTCCACTCTAAATACCTGTCGTGACGGACGAAGCTGGGACTGTACTGAACATTTATAGTCCCAGTACTCACATACGCCTCTGAGACATGGACTGTCTGTCCAAAACTGACGAAGCCCTCTTAGTCGCGTTCGAGAGGAAGATGCTCAGAAGGAGTTTTGGCCCCGTATGTGTGGAAGGACAATGACGAGCTCTACGCGCTGTACGATGATCTCACCGTCGTGCAGCGCATTAGACTCGCCAGGATCCGATGGGCTGGTCACGTCATGAGAATGATACCGGACGATCCAGCCCGTAAAGTCATTTTAGGCCGTCCACACGGACGCGGAGGAGGCGTGGTAGGCCCAAATTGAGATGCAGCAGGCCAAGACCGCAAAGCTGCTGCCTGATCAGTAAGTCAGTAAGAACTATCTAGTCTGGAGATAATGAATCTTACATTACACCTTGTTCTTCTCGATTTTATTGCAACAAGAAGAAACGCTTTTCTGCCTTAGAAAATATTACCACAACACCATCTTGTTCGGGGGATAGCTTTCGAAGTTGAGATGACTTTCGGTAAACTTGTTGCACCAAACTTTCTCACTCGGAAAGCTTCCCGTGCCTGTTGTATACTAATTTGTGTGCAACGAATTCTAGTCCGTCT
This sequence comes from Anopheles stephensi, assembly GCF_013141755.1. Taxonomy (NCBI): domain Eukaryota; kingdom Metazoa; phylum Arthropoda; class Insecta; order Diptera; family Culicidae; genus Anopheles; species Anopheles stephensi. The sequence continues at coordinate 81,924,962 of NC_050202.1, read as the reverse complement.
TGAAACCACGACTCACGCTAACGTGGATCGTGTCCGAAATAAACTCGGGCGTACGGCAAACCTTCGCTCTCACACGAGGGCGCCACCAGTATCACCAGTGACGGTTGCGCTACTGCACGCTGGAACAACTTCTCCGATGGGTGAAAGTGTTGTTTGCAGTTTTCCTTCTCTTAGAGTACCTGTTTCGCCCAGCAAAAAAAAAACGCATCTCTCGCACCAATCCTTGTTAGAACGTCAGCCAGGACACAACAATACATAGCTCGAAGCAAGTAATCCCCATCGGCCTCTGTGCGGCATTCCCGTTCCGGCTTGCAAGGTTCGCAGGAGGACCGCACCGAAAGTGCAAGCGTGCGCGTTAGTGGCATCCGTTAGCCTTCTGCCTGCAAACACCGACCGACCGAACGGTGGTGTAGCATTGTTTGTTTTTGCTCGAATCGCGTTTGCACTGCACTCGATGGCTATCCGCGCTCTGTGCCGACCGAACCATGTATCCTTTCGCGAGTGTGATGCTCGCACCTCCGAAATGCGCATGTGTGTCACAACACGACGGTTTATTACACCGCTGCGCTTCGGTTCCCGCAGCACTATCCTCCCCACCGTTCCGTGCTGTTGTTCCTTTATCCTTTCACACAGTGCTCCGTTCCTTGTTCTCTCGCTCTCTTCACTGTGAGGGGTGCGTGTGTGTCTGTCTTCCCGCGTTCTCCCGGCTTCCAGTGTGTGCACACGTGCCACTACCATCTGAAACGTTCGTTTGTATGTATATCGTCATCTCCATCAATTTACCCCCCCCCCCCCCCCCCCCCACAACCCGCTTCGCGTTCAGGGGAAAAGACAAGAGTCTGCGCAAATTACTCCGAAAAGAGTGTACAAATTACCATAAATTGGTAAGAAAAACCACAACACGAAATCGGATAAACGAGGGCGCTTTAGCGCATTTTCTCCTGGGGGGGTTTTTTCTTCTCCACCCCGCACGTTAGGTGCGCCCGGGGAGCGCGTGGAGGTGTCGCTGTTCGGTATACATTGCACTCGGTCTGCGTTGAAGCGGGTAGAGCGCAGGGGCGAAGCAGGAGAGCTTGCGATGTGATGTGCTGCCTGCCAAGGGACGGGCGAAGTAGTCGTATCGTCATCCGTATCCGTTTGATGGTTTCTTTGAGCTAAACAAACAAAGCATAAATACATAGCTTCCCGTGGTCAGATTCGAGCATTCCCACACACACACACACACGGAGCGAGGGAAAATGGTAGTAGAAATGAAAAAGCCCTACCAAGCGTACCGTGTGCGAAAACGAAAACGAAAAATAAATAAAGCAAGAGTACATCCGATTTTGGTTGGTTTGGCAAACGACCGAAAAAAGCGCCGTATAACTTTTCGGATTTTCAACCTTATGGCACAATCCTTAACGCGGTCGAGAAGGATGCGGTTGTTCCTTCCGTTGCCTATCTCTCTCTCTCTCTCTCTCTCTCTCTGTCGCTCTGTTGGCTCACAGCAGCAGAAGAAAGATCGATTACCGATGGTGTTACCGTTGACTAGCCGGGGGGGGGGGGGGAAAAAACATGAACTAATTTGTGCAGATTGCGCGCGCTCTGTTTTTGGTTGGGTGGTGATGGACTGCAAAGTTTATAATTCATGGGAACGCCGCCACACTTTCAAAGCGTTTACACTGAAATATGAGAGGGTGTTGACGACGACAAATGGGAGTTGAAATTTCCGGCGCGGTGTGAAGATAAAATACTTGCTGTGGGTTTTTTTTACGCATAAGGTACTAATAGTGGACTTGGCGTATGGGAAGTTGCAATCAAATTCTTCTTCCAACTGGCCGATCGTAAGCATTGAAAGCGTGCTGAGGAAAGCGTGGGACTGTGAAAGGCCTCACGGTCACGCCGTGTCCATCGGGTATTATGCAATCATCGCAGCAATCATCTTATCGGATTATGAGGAACTATTTCCTAAACCCTCAGACTTCGGAGAATTGCTATCAAAAAGGATTAGGACGGAAAATACCAGACATATTACAGCTGGGTAGGTGGTAGCATTGAGCAGCGGAAGACATTTCTCTTCCAGCGTTTTCTTCTCGGTGCCGTCCTGAACTTAACTTGACAAAACACACACTGAAATACGCGCAACGCCGTGCCGTGCCGCAAGCATACTACAACCGGGTGGGTGGGATGGAGAACCATGTCCACAAATCTTGTTGCAAGAGCACAAGCAGCGAGCCGTACACACAGCGGCCATAAAATGTAGTCTTTTGGCAGGCACATTACCAACAAGCATCACCACCTCCACCATGTATGTGTGTGTGTGTGTGACATTCGAAGGAGGAAGCTTGGTGTGGATAAATATTTCACCCAAATCGTCCTTCACGAAATTTCATTGCCGCGAAGAAGAGAGGGGGGGTGAGATTGTTGGAAAACTTTGGCTCACTGCCTCCTGCCTGGTCCTGGGGGTGGTAAAATGTGTTAAAAAGGTAATGTTTAGGGGGAATGTTTAGTGAATAATTTGTTACTTGTGTGAGTGTGCGAGCAAGGGGGAAGAAGAATTTGAGGCAGAAAAGCACAACCATTGCGGAATGGAATGTATTCTGAGGTGACCATTTAGGCCGGACGGATCGATGGCTGAGGATGGGGATGGTTGTATTCAGTGTCTTTGCTCGATCTCAATCTTCTCCCAGTCTGGTGGTTGTTCTGGTCGTTGAGTCACTTACCACCCAATCCATCTCGCTCCCTCTCGAGGGCCGAGAGAAGGGGACGCATGGGCGTGAAAAGTCGGTCGTTTTGTTGGTGTTGTAGGACGAACCCACCGCAACACGACGACGGTCGGTTATTAGGCGTACATTTATTTTCACTTCATCTTCTCGGCAACGGTCTTTCATGTGCGCGTCCCCTTTTGCGTGTAGGAGATTGCTGTGCTGCTGCTGCTAACCGCAAGACGTTTGGGTGTGTAAAAAGGGATTTTTCTTTTAAGTAGGCAAACTTTTATCTAGCAAACTGGGAAAATGGGCAGCTGTGCTGTTTGCGTTGTGCTTTGAGCTGCGGGAGGGTAAAAGTTGCAAATGCCTCGGTGTGTCTGTGGCTGTACAGGCTTCAGGGAGCAACCTCCGGTCTGTAGTCGAACGTTTAGTGGGAAGAATGTTACACCATTTTGTGTGGAAATGGAAAATTTAGCTGGTAAAAATGAAAGCAACGTCGGCTGGTGTGTGTGTGTGAACACATGTGGTTCGGTTGAGGTGGTTATGACTCAATTTTTCTAAGGAATCATACATTCTGTTACACGTGTATAAATTCTACCTAAATGAAATAATTTGTCCTCAATGCTTGTTTTCTAGCGGATCGTGTCACACAAAGTCTTGCGTCCATGAAATAAAATTAGCATTGATTTTTGTCCCACAACAACAGGGCTAATGAAATCATGCCAACCGAGTGTATCCTGTATTATAGCTGTATCCGAGTGTATTAGAGTTTGCTATACTCGACGCTCATCACGTAACGCCAACACGCCTGCAAACACACACACACACTTGATGAGTTATGTCGAACCCCCCCCTGTCTTCACACTTCCCTCCAAAACTAACACACAAATGTGTTCATCCAAAACTCATCCCGGTCGTACCTTTGAAAATTCGTTTCGATGGCCCGACCCTGCCTGGAATTGCGGTGGTGCGGATTGGGACTTACCGACGAAAAACCCCGACGACCAGGCATTAGCCCCGGACGAATCAAGTGTTCTTCCCGCGGACGGTGTACGAAGCATCGGCACCGATGATGATTCGGGGGTGCTTCTTTGTGCCTGTCAGTGATTTTCCTCGCGTTTGGATCAATTTTCCCCATCGCAGTGTTTGTTGCCGGCCAGCTCGCCGTGTAGTGATTATCTGCGCTTTGGTGTATTTTATTGGCTTTGATTACCGTTCACGCGGCAGTAATCACCTTAGTGCACGATCGAGCAGTGTGCCGAGGGTATTAGCGCAGAGTGGTAGGCGTTCACACACAGTGCACACGCGAACCCGAGAACGCCGGGTGTTGATGGGAACGGTTTTCATCGAAATCGGGCAGCCACCAATATCACACGTTTGCTTTCGGTCATCTTGCTTTTGCCTGGTTATCATGACGTTGCGAGAGGTTTATCAACGTTGCTAGGGATTATTAGATGCGCCTAGCATCAGGTTAAGCATGATCAAAAGAATAGGGATGGCGATATAAATTTAGTAGAATTATGAAGGTTGATTTTAGCAGCATTGACTGCCAGATGAGATAAATTATAGGATTGGGTATTGACCATATGTGGCGGACGCAATCCTGAAGAAAGTTCTTTAATCCTGGCTCATTTGTGCACGTGTTAAAATGCTTTATGCTGTGTCACCAGTTTAAATGAAACGATAACACAGCCACAATCTGTAAAATAGGAACGTTGGTAGTTCATCATGGCCGAGATTGTCCTAGAAATCTCTACTATCGCACAGTGTCTTTATCCAAGAATCTCTTTCACCAGCACAACGCTATTTAATTGCCGATGATTATCTTTCCACCCGAGTGCTCGGGTACTCCCTGCACCGGCAACAAACACCCTGGAAGGAATTCCATTTTTCCATTCGTTAGGTTATCCTTGCTCCTTACCCCGGGGAAGGGGTTTTAAAACATTTACCCCGACCGGCGTTAGAATCCCTCCGACAAACAATCTCATTTTCGCTAAGAATGTGTAAACGACCATCTCATCTTCTCGCCCGCTCCCCCCCTTTTACGGGATGGTTCCTTTCTCCTGTGCCTGAAGAAACCCCTTTGTGCACAGGTTAACTAAAGGTGTGAAAACCCCTTTTGAAACCAAGCCGGAATTCTTCTCCGACCGCTGGACTTCTCGGTCGGATCGGCAAATATGCTCGAGAATGGTGGGGAATGGGGGCAGAGCATTCCTTCACAGCGAGAACAGGAAGCCGTGTTGGCGTGTGGAAGAGGATTGCCGACCGCAGAGGAGGTAGTGTGGGCCTGAGAATGTGGCAATGCTTAGGGAAACTCCAAAAATGTTGGCACCACTTCGGCTCATTTCGGGAAATTGTGCGGGTACACACTCTCAAGTATTGGTTTGCGATCGTAGTTTTCTTGATGGAGCCTCGCTTTATCGCCACAGAAAATCATAATTAAAGCATTTATTTTATAACTATTCACAACACAAGTTGCTCTCGAAAAGGATCAATACTTGTCACTTACTCACCATGTATTCTGCTCTATTTGGAAAAAGTAGGCAAATCACGTCTGATGTGCATTTAATTTCAATATCAATTTATGTTAAATTATGCAACGGAGCATCGATTGCTATAGATGCATCGTAAAAAGATACAGCTCCATAAGAAATTAAACCAGCAAAGTATAAATATCGGCAAAATGTGTGCGGCGGTCTCTTCGGTAGCACCTCTCGACATCAAGCCATGACATATCATCATAATCGTAACAGTAGATAATCAAATCAAGCGATTTAATTAGATTTCAATTGCTTGCAGCTGCACGTTTTTGTGTAGAGCAGAAACCCGTACATGCGAAATATCATGACGCTTCCACACAAGAGCTTTTACTCCGACCGATCGGGACCACAGGGTAGGGATGCAATACAAAATGTTGCCATAGTTTCATGAAAAATAGATAAATCTTTCTGTATTAATAGAAAACCGTCGTTCGGGTGCGGTTGACTGTCGTTCTACCATGTAGTTTCAGTTCGTTTGCCAATTCGTATAGACAAGGACATATCATCCATGCCGGATGCAGGTTAGGCTGTGTCGTGTCTCCAAGCGCGGTGGAACACGCGTTGAATAGTACAATTAATTACGGAAGCTTTATTTACTTTAGCAAACGAGCTTTGGAGAATAGGAGCGAGTTGGTGGTTGGTTTTGTCATGGACTTGATCGAAACCCCTCAATGGCAGATCTCCATCCTCTGGGACGCACACATTTTGTCCTGTGTTCTTTGAATGCGCCAAGAGCTATTTTATAAAAATTGAACTAGTTTTTTAATAAATTCTCAAACTTCTCATCAAACGCATGATAACAAAATTCAAGGAATCAGCGGAAAAAAAGTAATTATGCCACCATTTTGAAATCCTTCATTCAGCGAGCAGCGCTCTACAAAGCCCGATCGGACAAAGGGTTAGCACGAATTCAAATTTACGGGTGTGTGTGTGATGATGACGATGGTGGACAATGTCTAGTCGGGTTCATATACACGCCCGAATGTCGTTAGTCTGAACTGCCGCCGTCTATCGGTCAAAAAGTGACTCGTCCTGCTATGCTACATTTGATTCGTCCTTCTGTACAGTGGCACATAGTGTTGTGATCTGACGGCTTTTGCTAGTCTCATGTGGATTATCTCAGCTCGGACACGAAAATCATAGCATTAGGTTTTCTTATAAAATATTAAATTTTATTCAGATATTTGAGTAATACTTAGAGAATATTTCAACTATTATTTGTATAATTTGAAATATTTACCAGTGTGAGACCCATCTACTGTCCAGTATCTACTTCAGATGTGATTTCAACGCGATATTCGGTTCACAGAGTTTGGTAATCATTTAGGGCACTGATGCATTTCTGCCCACCGTTGACCGATGGATGCCTACCGACGACCGGCATCACCATTTCGCCGAATCCATCATCCTGAATCCTTTTGCATACCTTTCCCAAAAATCCTGGTACCAATCGATCTGTGCATGTGCCATGGGTTGCAGTTTTGGTTGTCATGGTGTACGACCAGCATGCAACGCAAAACCCTATACTATTTTTAACCGGAACGCAAAATGAAGCGTGTACTGTTGACGATGTAGTGCAGCACAGCGCCGTAGCAGGCACGGACGACGTTATCAGCATGCAAGTCAAAATCATTTGATATCGCGAAAAGTCCTAGAGAAAAGAAAAATGGAACAAAACCTATCCTCTACCCTTCTATGCGTAACGCGAATCCTGTCGATTGTCAGTCGCGGGCAGCAACACAAAAACAGGCTCCCGATCCCGAAGAGCATGAAGTGCGGCGAGCGCTTCATACCGTCAGGCCCAATGGTTCTCGAAAGCGAAAGGAAAGTTTGTTCTGCTGTCGATGGCTGCGTATCGATCGTCCTCAAGTGTGGCCCGAAATAGGACACGGACAAAATACTCGTGCAGTTTTAGGCTGTCCTTTTATTTTCAATTATTCACGTTTTTTTCGTAGTTACTGCTCTGGTGTCCAGCAATCCTATTAAAATTAAAAGATCTTGATCATCCATCAATGGAAATATTTTACAAAGACGGTCTGATACCGTGGCTGGGGTTTTGATTTGTGTGGACGAGTGCGTGTACGAGTTTGTCAAACTTAATTTAATGTAAATGCATGTTTTGGGACAGTCACGCTACTGTGGCAGGTGATTTTAATTCAATTCGCTTTAGCCTACAGTTGAACGATGAATATACTCATTTATGTTTTCAAAATATGTACTATGTTTAATGGAATGGTTAAAAAACATTGGATCATGTTATTGGATCATTGGAACAATTGTTAGCACCCTAATGGTGCGTTGAAGTTCTAAGAAAAACTTATCTCAATCGAGATTTGTTTAATACAATTTTCCCCGAAGGTACTTGCCTTCAGCTTAAGGACGACATGTGTGTATAGTAAGGTGATGCTTATCGGTCCAAAAATCGATATGAATCCGTTCTACCAATCCCGCAAAACCCTTCCACGTGACAGCTTCTGCACTCTAAGAAGCGTATGATCACCCGAAAGCGGTATTGATCCATCCGCCCGACCGTTGAAGTTGGTGTTGTCCGTGTTGGGAGGGAGTCATTTGCGCTTGATTTGATCCGACATAATGCGACTGGCTTATGAACTGAAACATTTAACTCAATTTGACCACACTCGGGGGTCTCGTGGAAAGAAGGGGGGTGTAGGATCGAGTGACCGAGACAGAGAGCGAAGAGGCCAGCGATGCGACCAGAAAGAACCAGAGAGCAACCGGACGTGTTCCAATCAAGTGAAAGGCTAAACGTGCGATAAGAGTGTGTCCCCTGGCCAAGTGTTGACCAGGATCAGCGACCAAAGATGCTATCGACAACGACACAATACCTCTCTCGAACACACACACACACACCCTGTTTTCTTTCCCGTCTCGCATCACTGACGTTCGATCCATTTATATGCATTGGTCCGGTGCTATATCCTGCTGCACCGTTGGATGCTCGGTCCGGATCCCCTGGTGTTACGTGGTGGTGAGGAGGCCTTCACTTGCAGCTCGATACGGTACGCCGTCCACAATGGTTGTCCGGGGTGGTCGTTTCTTCTACACCGCAACGAGCAGACGATGTCGTTATCGTTCATGTTTCGTGTGCTGGTTTATCCTTCGGCAAACATTGACCGGCAGAACATCGATGGACATTCTGGCAAGTGTTGGTAGTCGTGTGTGAGTGTACACGTTGGCTTGGTGCACGTAACCGGTAACCTCAATCTTGCCAATGAGCCATTTCTGCTCGAGTACGCATGCAGACCGGGCACACCAGTGTAGGGAAGTGATTTGCGCCTGGCGTATTTGAAGGGGAGCTTAAGGTGATAAGCCCAAAGACCAACAGGGGAGACCGGACTCGAACGCATTACTAAGTAGCAATGTGTGGGACCAGGGGGACACGTCACACATAAAGGGGGAGGGTGGAAACAATCGTCGTCGATTCAATTAGGCGACGCAATCGCTACGACACACACACACCACATGTCACAAAAAGGGGAAGCGGGGGGAGAGGTACTTGAGGGCAGAAATACACATGTCCTTTAGGCCATAAGTTCAATAAAGAGAAGAATGTCTCCATGCGTCGATGGGAAGCAAGTACCGTACGCGGGCGAGAAGAGAATCGAAAAGTGGCAAATGGCAGGGCTAAGGCTGAAAAAGCGAGGAGCTTTTATCCGGAGCTCGTCTATGTGTGAAAATCTTGTGTCTTTGTGGTCACTTCATATAAGGAGCAATATAAGGAATCGAATCATGTATCAAAATGATCAATTGAGCTTTGTTAGTTTAAAAAAATTTAAAGTTTTCTATTAAAATTTGCCAGTCCTGGCTTTTAAATCCTCTCCCATAATGATCCTGTGTTGAATGTATTGCTTTGGTAGCATCTCCTTTCGCTAGAGATGTCTTAGTCGTTTGTTAGCCTGTCGGATTGGAATTCTGCACGTCTGAGGTTCGAATCTAATATCTGATATTTGTTGCTTTGTTTGTTTTACAGCTACAGGGATAACAGAATCATGAGCATAATAAATACATCGATAAATACACACACGAATAAAGACAGGACAGACATATTCCCCCCAGGGCTATAAAAACCCGTTTTTATTGGTACAACATTAAACTTCCTTCCGTATCTAACGTTTCTAGCGTTCTTGCTCATGTTACTATAGCTGCAACAGATATCACTCTATCTATATTATGCTTTATGCTTTTGTATCTTCGCCACATTTTCTTCCCTGCATTTATCCTTTAGTTAAGGAAGAAAGCATACAGACGACACGGCGGAACCCGTTGTAAGAACAAAACTTCATTTGTCCACTTATTGACCATTGAGCGTTCGCTGTGGGTATAGAGAAAGGATAAGAAGGAACTGCCTGCAAGCTCTCGCCGGATATCAGCCAGAGAAAGTGTGACAGTGTATAATATGGCTGTTGTTGACTAAATTGAAACATTGTTCGGCAAAGTTGTTACTTGGTCAACTGTTCAGAGTGAGTACGTGCTGCGTCCTCCCATGCCAGGCGAGGGACGAGGCAAGTCGTCGGACGAGGTTTGCATTTGTCGTTTCCTATTTCTTCCCCCAGGACGGACAGGACACTGTTTACATCGAGATTACAGAGTAGTGCGCGCTATGACCATTACGGCGAGCTCTTCCTTTTGCGCTAGAGGCGCTAGAGGATAAAGTTTTGCTTGTTCTGCTCGAGTACCGGCTTCCGCACGGGAGGGAAAAATTGTTCCCAAGAGTATCGTTGTGTGTGAGTGTGCGGTGGTGGAAACGGTAGCGCAATGTTAATTCTGTCGGTTTACATTTCACTTCAGGATCGGTAGGTAGGAGGAGGGAGAGAGGCGGGCGCAGAGGGAACGAAGATGGTGGTCCATTAAAAGATAATACCCGTAATTTGTTGGGTACAATATTGGGCGGCCCGGCCATGCAAGATGGAGAATTGAATTTTGAACTGTTTATTGAATGTAAAGCGCGAATTGCTGACAGTTTGAGCGTGCAACGCACAATTGGGTTGTAATTAATTAAGCTTAATAGCCGCTAAAGACTCGAAGCAGCTTGGCGATAAATCATGTTTAAGCCAATCCATTCGATGGAACTTTTGAATTACTCAGGGGAATGTTAAAAAAATGGTGCAATTTAGGAAGGGGATATAGGGGAATATTGTATAAATCTAATTGCAGAATTTCCCCTTACAGCTTGCAAAATTCCATTACTTGAGTGCAAAATTCAACAGAGAAGTCGTTGGAAATATTTTTTAAATCATATCCTGTTTTTCCTTAGCCTAACTTTAGGCGTTTTTTGTGACACTAGCAGGCACTCTTTTTGATGGAGCAATTTGCTTTTTTAGAATCTATCATATCGTTCAACCTCTCGAATAAATGTCAAAAAAGGGAAACAAAAGCGACACATTCCACAACTGTCACGATTCGTGATGCGTTGTGTGCATCGCTTATCGGTCTGCTCACCACAGGCAACCAAATCGCTGCACCACCTGCATATGTAAATGTATGCATAATCTCTACCAACAATTTAATTGCAACGTGCTCCCCACAAACTTTGGGGTGACATTTAACGACGGAAGAAAACCGGGACGAGCAGGAGCAAAGATCAATAAACATTTGGTAAACAATGCAGCAACAGCTCCAACTCCGTAATTTTTGGGAAGGGACAGCTCAAAACGCCACCAACCAATATCCTGCTCCTGCCGGCGGAGTGGCAAGAGATGTGACTGTGGTACGGAAGCGAAAGAGTAATGAGTGGCACTGTGGTCATAAAATAATCGTACCATTTTCGGGAGGTGAATATTCCAATTAGTCCGCTGTTTATGGGTGTCCTGTCACCGAGAACGTCAACATCCCAATCAACCGTGCATGGGGGTTGTGCACTTTGAACCGGAGTGTGATTATTATTGCTGCGAAATCTTTTCACCACGGAAAAAGGGTTGCGTTTGGTCAGTGAGGAGGTGGTGGTGGGATGGAGGGTGGAGAGTTTCACCCCGAAGCTTTTGAATGAATTCATGATACAAATGGTAGATGGGGGGAAAAATCGCTGCCATTTTGGAGAAGGACCCGAGGCGTGAGGGGTGCGCACGATTGGGTTAAGTGGTGAAGCAACTTTCGGATGCATAAATAGGGGTTCGCAAAATGGCAAACAGCGGTGGTGATATAATCCGCAAAAAAAGGGTCGCTGAAGTTCACATTTCTGTACCGTGGGGACCGGTGGTGGAGTTGACCACGAAAATGGTGAGCAGCTTGTTAACTTTGGTGATGATGCTAATTTGAAACAACACGGATTTTGTTTTTGTATGGGTATAAAATGTATGTACAAAAAATAGTTCAAAATTTAATTTATAATATTTTAAATAGTGTACCACTTTGTGCGAGACACACTGTGTACTCACTCTCTCTCTAATACAGTTGCTACTCGAAAAGCAACACTAATTGCTTCTCAAACAATTTATACTATACACCGAAAGTGTGGACGGCCAAGTAGTAGTTTTGCATCGGGAAAGAATTATTCACAACCCCACCACCGCTTGCTTCCCCTTTTCTCCCTTCCTTCTCCCCGCCGAAACATAGATACCGTCGTGTTTCACCGTTGACACTGCTAATGAACGTCCTGTAATGGGAAACTCCTGCTACTGCTACTGCTTCTGCTGCTCCTGCACAAGGGAGCGAATGAAGTAACCTCCCCCAAAACCCAAGCGTGTCCAGCTGTGTGTAGTGGTTTTGGGGTGGAAAAGCGCAAACGGGCAAAAGGCAACATAATTTGCACTATGATGGCAAAACTTGCACCACAGAACCGTGGAAGACATTTGCGTATACCACACCCGTACGTGGCTGTGCGATTAAGTGAACGATATACGGTCAACAAGTTGTCGCTTTGTCACTTATTGCACACTTGGTTGGCATTGTGGTAGATTAGTTTTTCGTCGATGGGAGGTGGGGGCCAGTATTATGCGGTGCCAAGTACAACATCCACCCCTTTTCCTTCATCGGTGTGCAACAACTGCTGCGTGTGTGTGTTTGTGTGTGTGTATAGCCCATTTTACCGTGTCTCTGAAGCTATCCTGGAGGAGGTAGGAATGCTGGATATCGGTGTCTTTCTGTGTGTCACACTAACTTAAAAGACCATTAAATAAATCTTCCATCCGAGAGTTTGTGTGTTGCCACATTTTCACGACTCGCTTCCGTTTCCAATCGTCACTTCCGTACCGCAACTGGTGTGGTGGGAGAGAAAATCGGCATGGAAAGGAAAGAGCCGGGTGTACTCGTTTGGTGTACTTCCCGTGCAAAGAGCTCAGTGCCGTTGCTGTGTACAACCTCTTACAGGTTAGTTTTTCGGTTCGTTTCGGTTCGTTTGCAGGCAAAACGGGTGTTTGTTGCTTCGATTTTCCAACCGAAGTGAAAAGTACCCGAAGAAAAATGTGTGTGTGTGTGTTCCTGGCACGCAGTTGAGGGTGAGTTGGGGTGAGGTTTCTGCCGAGGTACTTGACACCTTTCAACTCAATCAACGTACCGCAACATCGTACCGTAACACGCTCGTTCGATCTCTCTCCCCCCCCCCCCCCTCTCTCTCTCTCTCTCTCTCTCTCTCTCTCTCTCTCTCTCTCTCTCTCTCTCTCTCTCTATCTCCCTCCACTCCACTCCACAGCGACATTTTGTTTTATTTATTTTGCTCTCTAGGCACATTGAAAATTTCCCCATCTGGTGCTGTGGTGGTGCTGTTCTGCGAGTTCTCTACCCTCCTGCGAGTGTAGTAGCCGATCTAGATCGGTGACGGTTCATTTTCCTTGCCTCTATGTACCAAAGCGAGAGAAAGAGAGAGAGAGATAGAGAGAGATAAAATTACACTTTTCCAAACTTCTTCTCACACACAAACTCACATACATGAACCGAAAATCCCGTTTGTCGTCCGCTGGAAAGTGGTTTCCCTTTTCCTTTTTTGAACGACGATGACGACGACGACAGGAACGGACCGCGCACACGACACGGTTCGTATATTATCCTTTTTCCGCTTGTGAAGGACTGCTGGCCCACCACGACGGTGGGTGGGGTGGTCCACTCCGCAGTTTTCCCCGTTTCGGTGTGTGAGATTGCGATTCTCACTCACATCGGAAGGAAAATATTGGTTCGTGTGAGCGCACAGCACAGAGAGGTTGGAAAAGCGGTGCGGACGTAAGGGGGGGGAGGTAGAGGTCACATTGTGGGGGGTCCATAAAAGTCAACCGCAGGCGGGATCGTTTTCAAATCATTTCCGCAGCACACGAACATCACACTCACCTCGGTACGGTCCGCAGAACGGTTTGGTGGGAACGATGGAGAAAACGGAAGGAAAAACGTAATTGAAATGCTGGAGAAAGTCGGACCATGTGTGTGTGTGGGGATGATTGTTGGAGTGGGGATGGAAAAAAGGTTGCCGCTCTGTGTCATGTTTGTTGCCTATGCTTCTCTGTGCTGGCATTTTCCGGCGAAAAACACACACGTTAGGGAGGCCGACGTCAAAGGGCGAGTGGATTTTCCATTTCTGTGTGCATTTGGGCACGCGGAGTACATAGGTGTGTAAGTCTCACTACTTTTGGTGGGTGAGCAACTCGTTTCTGCTGTCAAGTGATCCCAACTCACAACTCATCAGGTGTGTGAAGATACAAGTTGTTGAGTATCTCTTTCAAGTGGAAAATCGAGGAGTGATCACTTGGGGGGATCTCTTGGAGTTTTAATTTGTTGGCGAGTTTTTGAGGGATGAATCCCCGGTGGTGGAATGATCGCCCAAATGCGTAGTCACGATGGCGACGACTAGCTGCCATTATGTCGGGTGACGCGGGCACACCATCAACAGCAATAAGGAACTCCAACTCGGTACGCGCGCTAGGTATACATACAAAGCTTCCACTAATACACCGTTAAGCTGCCCATTTTCTGTGGGTCCGCGGGTTGCCTCGGGACCGTAGCAGAAAAGCGGACCTATCGAACGACCAGGAGCAGTGTGTGTTTGGGTAGTACATATTTCAAACCGATACCCGAACTCCAACCAGTAGCAGTTGCACAAATACTCCAGGGTTCTCCTTACCATCCGTTGCATTCCAAGCACCGGAACGTCGGCAGAGGACTCTCTGGAGGAACGCTGCTGCAACAAATGCGCAACGGCAATTGGGGAGACACCGGCACTGGAAAAGAGTTTCCTTCTCACTTTTATGTCCGTCCCGACTCTGCCCAGTGTCTCGTGCCGCATGCCGCGTCCTTGACGCTGGTGGTGGTGTTGTATCCTTACCTTGTCACTCCGTATGACACTTACCTCTGGTGGCACTGGTTTGGGTGGCTTGGGGTGTATGTGTGTGTGTTGGCATCCCAACAAAGGAGGCAAAGGACGACGCTGTTATAAGAGTGGATGTAAGCAGTAAGCAAGTATAGCACGGTAAACGACACGACGCGGGTCGTATCATCGGTGGTGCAAAGTAGAATAAATACGCCGTGAACAACGGTGCCAACATTTGTAAGTCGATTTGCCCTTTCCCCTTCCGTTCCCTTCGGTCGTGCGGTCTTGGGCTTTTATCACCTTCTTCTTCGTGTCTGGTTGGAATGCTGCTGGGCTGTCGCTTGAACTGCTGCGCACCAACTGTCGAGTGATGACGTTGATGGGGTTTGCAGTGTTGCCAGACTTTATCAACCTGATGCTATTTGTTACATGTTTGTTCTTTTGTTTTCTTGTATATGGTTGAATGTTTTAACAGCTCTTTTTTAAGTTTCAGAACTTTTCTCAAACTCTTTTCTTAGTTTAGTATTTTTTGTTGTTGAAAATTCTTAAAACTTGACTCTCGAATAATTGATTTTTTCTGTGACTTTTAGACTGTCTTCTTGTTTGTGGAATTTATCCTTTGAACTTGGATATATGTCCTTTTCGGCCAAAATTTCGTCCACAACTTCCCCCTCCCCGTATCCATTAAACTGACCTGCGACGGCGGTTTGCAGTATGATAGTCACCATAGCACATCTTCATGATGGTGCCAATGGCGGTGTGGTGACTCTTGGTGCCGTTGGTAACCATGCACAGGAGCTTACACTGAGCCGGGTTTTCCTTGTTCGCTAGCGTAGCCAGGGAAACGTGGAATGATCCCCCAAATGCGGACAAGTTCGTTAGTTAACCTTTTCGCCTACTCGCCGGCGAACTCTGCGGTCTGTGCTACCGCACAGTGGGAAACGATGCGAGCCTGGGTGCTGCGAGCTAGTTCCAACGATGCGGTTCTGTGGTTTGGGATCGTTGGCAACCATTTTTGCGAATCGACGACTTGTGTGTGTGTGTGTTTTTGTGACGTTTTTCACCGGATACCCTTCCAGTACGGGATCGTAAAGGTAACGGGGTTGATGCCGCCGCGCACATCAACGCCCAACCACCATCGCCGTGTGTCATGTTGAGGTCTTCGGTCTCCAATATGTGTGCTTCTGGTGCTGCCCGTATGTATCCGCTTATTGTTGTACCGTTTGTGCATTTCTTGCAACGGAGGGAGATGTCGGTTTCTTTTTGCCTGATGCCTGGGACATTGGCGTGGGATGTGCTGTACAGGCACAACAGCTCGTTTTTCATTTTCTGCAGGTCGTACGAGCTGATGATGGTTGGTTCGGTTTCCATGATGCAGCTCACCATTGTGAAGATCCTCGCGCTAACAAGGGAATCGCTTCGGAAGGAACATTCCGAACAGGAAAAGCGCATACACACCACCACCACCACCATCGGTTTCGTTTCGTACGTCTCCGGTCTTCAATCAGTTTTCGCTGAATCGTTCGCTTCTCCACACAACCGGAAGCGTACATTTTCGCCGGAAATGGAGAGGCATTTTTTCCGCCTTGGTTCGCTTTCTATTAGATTCTTGATTTCGTACTAGCGAGAGAGAGAGAGAGAGGGAGAGTATGGATAGACGCGTGTTGCATGATCTCCTCGATGTGTAGTCTTCACAATCTGTTCCTGGCGCTGCTGCTTTATTTTTGCTCACTGGCAGTAGAATGGATGGAATTTTTACCTGCTATCCACTTCTACTCGATGATTGTTGTGCTTCTGTTGTGTGTCCACTTCCTGGTACACCATTACTTGTCGGAACGATCTGTGCGAGTACAGGAGAGTTTATTAAATTGTTTCCTTTCATCCTTTCGCCCGGTGTACATGGCTTTGGGCAAAAGCTATACAACGGAAACCAAAGTTTTTGTTCCAAACATTGCTTACGAACGTGTGACGGGCAAAAGTGACTTATGCCTGTTTGCTGCTGTTTGTCATTTCTATCATTTCATCCGATAAAATCGGTCCTCGTGCTCTGGAGAGTCCTTGCCGCTTCTGTGCCCGTCTTCTCGAGTATAAGCGTCACTCTACTAACCTAGCTCTGTCTAGGAGTGTTCAACAGGGTTTATGTGTCTTTTATGTTTTCTGTTTTGCATCTCACGCTCTGAAACACACACACATGTATCACTTTGACAGCAGTAACGAAGTCTGGTGTAAAGTCTTGAACATGCTTGTCATAGTTGGAGCATAGCATATTATGCAGACTTATTGCGGTTTAGAACTTGGCAACATAGTTGAGAACATCCGGAGCATGTTTTGGGAGAATAGTTGTCAGTTAAAGCAATTACTAGCAACTTGCTTTTAAGCGAATGGTATAATTGTTATAAAAAATTAGACAATATTTTAGGAAATATTTTTGATAAGACATAATGCGTAAATGTATCACAAACCTGCTTTGAAATTTAAAATCCAAATGTAAACTGAAACGATTTTCCCTTCAAGTATTATAATACCAAGCTTATTTCCTACTTACAAGAGCAGGAAAAATGCTCTTGCGCCATACTTCTTCGCTGCAGTTAATCCTGCCGGGAAGTCCACCACCAAGAATGCCATTGCATCGCGAATGTTCATCCTGTTTCGCTTCCACCGTGTACCGCCAGATGGCGTTCACAGCATCCATTCACTATGGCAACACACAGCAGGGCCAAATACTCTAACCCAGCACTCGACATGTGTGTTTTTTTGTGTGTATGTGCACTGTGCATCAGCAACGTGTCGGAGGTTGGATCTCACTGTTGCTGACTTTGCCCGTACATTGGTGAGTGAGTGATCCTTTTTGCTGCTCCTCCATCCAAAAGAAAGGCGCATCGCGTTATCAATGTGTGTGCCGGTTTTCGCCCGTATCTTCTCAGCATCGACACACACACACACACCCGACTATCGGCGTGAGGCCATCGTTTCCTTTCGCAAACGCTTGTACATGGGAGGACGACGTGCAGACGTGTAGCATATGGTTGTCGCTCGCATCCGACGCCGATCCGATGACCCGGCACATTGCAACCTCACTCCCGTCTCTGTACCGTGTGTACGCCACATGGTCTTCATCCTCGTCGTCAGCAGCATCATCTCGCACAACCTTCCAAGTGGTCTTCCGTCTGCTTCTTTACTGCGTGTCTCTTTCTCTCTCTCGCTCTCGGGTGACTTCTCAGTCTAGCAAACGTCGGTGTATATAAAAGGCGGCACATATGGTCCACGATATGCTGCTGCTGCTGCTGGTGCTGGTGTGTCGAACTCTCTCGGCGATATCTAACCACACACACACACACGGACATGTACCAAACTCTCAGAGTACGGTGGAGATATTTTGGCCAAGGAAAAGTAACGGTCGTGGTACCGCGACTGTCGGGAAAAACCCACCCCAAACCTTGACATGGCCCACATGTCTCACGCATACGAACGCTTCTTAGTCCTCGCGCGGCACTCTCTCTCTCGCTCTTTGCTCTCGCTCTCGGGGACCTATGGCGGCGTTCTTGCGCGCTCGGTGCGGGGAAAATGGAACTTCAAGGCGTCCGGTCCCTCAAGTTGGCCGACAGTTTCTCAGTAGCAGCTGTCGCAACAGCAACGAACGCGCGTTCACTGTGTGCTTTGTCCGCCTGTCAAACGGTTGTTGCTGTGTTTTGGCTGCTGGCCTGCTCGAGAACCGGCCGACCGAGATGCGGAGAAGGTTCGGCACAAACCCCCCGGGGCAAGGATAACAGTCGAGACGCGAGTGTGATTGTATGTGTGTGAGTGAGAGGCATATTGAGTAGAAGAAGCGAGAGAGAGAGAGAGAGAAAGAATGAGCAGCAGCTGGAAATACAAACATACACACATCGTAAGGAGCGGAGAATAAGAGTGTGTGTGTATGCGAAAGGAGGTTGGGCGCGTGTGTGTACGTGTGGTAATGATGTGGGTGTGCACAAGTTGCGCTTTGTGTTTGGTGTTTCGCCAGTAAAGAGAGAGAGAGAAAAGGATACCGCAGATGCATATACCGCCTTGTTGCAACGATGAATGCACACCTGCGTACAATGCAGTTCGGAAATAGTGATGCATACCTGATGCATTTTTCGCCCTCTCTTTGTCGCACGCTGTGTAA
This sequence comes from Anopheles stephensi, assembly GCF_013141755.1. Classification (NCBI taxonomy): domain Eukaryota; kingdom Metazoa; phylum Arthropoda; class Insecta; order Diptera; family Culicidae; genus Anopheles; species Anopheles stephensi. The sequence goes on along the minus strand of NC_050202.1, from coordinate 81,906,338 downwards.
ACGGTTCCTGTTGCGGAATGTGTTGGTAGCAAACAAAAAAAGCAAAGGATATGTGTTGCATCTTCTGCTGGAAGAAGCCTTGAAGAGTTTCTTGTAATACACTGCAAAACATGCTGCAATTTGCTGTTGCTGTTGAGTGCAGTAGAACAAGTTCTTATGTGATATAACAACGTTTTAAGAGCATACAAAAGACGACTAAAGAAAGAAAAAAGCTTCGAGTGGTTCGAGAGTGATTGTTTGGCCATGGTTCTTCGGAGTGTTTGAAAACTAAGAATTTCTTTCGCGTAATCGAATGCGCCTGCGTGTTCTAAGTTTTCCATGTAGTGTTTCACCTAACCCCTCCGAGATATTCGTACCCCGGTTGTTTGTGTGTTTGTGTGTGTGTGTTTATGGGTTCCTAAAAGGGGAGGCGGCCATTTGAATGTGTGCACAACTGCTGCTGTAAACAAATAGTGGCACGCAGGCGGTGGTAAAATAACAGGGCTCTCTCAATGCCACCGCTTGTGTACCGTGCGATGGATCGGTTCGGCCCGTTCCAAGCGTTCGGTGTGTCAGAAAGAGAGAGAGAGAGAGCGATAGCGTGCGTGAGTGTGTGCGAGAACCGGCCGAAACGTGTGCCACGACACGCGCGTCCGAAGTGTGAACCAACGGAAAAAGAAAAAAAGGAAGAAGAAGTTGTATGTGAAACGGGGGATAATATACACCAGTTGAGTAATCAAAGGCAACAAAGGCAACGCCAAAGCGAATCATGTAAATCCGTGCAGCTAAATTATTCAGTACGGTGAAAATTCAAGTCAAGCGCAGAAAAATGGAATCACTCGCCGCTCGCCCTTCTTAACCTGTCGGTCGTTCCGCGCGGGCCCCGCGGGGGAGCCGTCCTTTTTTCGCGATGTTCTTGGGAAATGCAAAAAAAGAATCAGCAGGAAAACAGCAGCATCCCCATGGCAGCAGCAGCAGCAGTGTTGCCAACACAGAGCACTGCAACACTGTGCATCTTGGCCCCCGATACGGGCAGAGCTGCGCGGTGGGCAGCCATGTTGATTTTGCTCTCATGCAAAACTCGGGAAATTGAATTCTCGACATGGTTCTGTTTAGGAATGAATGAAATATCGTACATTTGGAAAGTAGAAGAGAAGAATGCAATAAACCAATCACTTTTTGTAAATTCGTTACAATTTTAGCTTGTTGGATTTTACTAAAAATTAGAAAAAATTGGTTTTACTTGCATCGGAAAATTGTTTGTGAACTATATAAAAAAAAACTTCAATAATTGAGGATTTATAAGTAAAATAAACTGTTGTTGAGTTGCGTTTCGAATTAAATTTTTAAAATAGGATCTTTTGAAGTCCTTTATGATTATTTGAGTGGCTATTTTTTTTATTGATTTGGGTTGATTTTATTTTGCGCTAAAATTGTTGTAAAAATTAGTAAAAAGCTCTCGTAAAATCTGCAGAAATCGCCTATCAACTGGGCATTATATCTACTTTGGGAAGATTTTGCTTTGAAATCGTGCTCGACTCTAAAACAGGAGATAAATTTCTTTCCAGCATAAAGTGAACGTTTGTGCATAATGAATGCAAGAGTAAAAATCATGAATTATTAATGAAATAGTGTAGCTAAACGGTTGCTTAGAATAAAGTGTGTAAAAATCGAGATTTCCTTCTGGTGTACGTGTTTGAGCAAACATTGTGTGCAGTGTTGGGGCCGAGTGCATCGTCAGCCCAATTTGCCGTCGGCAGTTTAACACTGGCACAGACACACACACACCCGTCGCCCTATAACCATGGTTGATGTGATGTGATTAACAGCTACCTTAGACACCGTAGAACGACGATCAATTTGTAGCAGAAACCAGCTGAAGCAGCAGCAGCAGCAGGAGAGTAACGGGGAAGAAGGCCCATAAGCCACCAGGACATCATTATCATCGATATCGTCCGGTGGGAATTATTGTTTTTCGTGTTCGTGTGGCTCCGGCACTGATCGAATCCAATCAACATGGAATGGATACCACGAGGATTGGCAAACATTCATGCACCAATCCCATTACCCGGTAAGAAAATCGGCGTAGGATTCTGCTCCGCAAGACGTTACTTTGTCGTTACAATTGGAGAAAAGTTGATCAACTATCTGCTAAACTGGGGTATTATGAAGAGTAACAGCTTTTAGAGGAAGCGGTGCTAGAAATAGAAGAAAAAACATTCTCTTTGTGTGCTTGAAATCAATATCTTAAACTTGCATGCCATCCTGCAGCAGAGAGCAGAGAGTTTGATGATGCTTACCCAACATCCTTAGTGCTGTTTTAACCGTCCTTGTGCCACCTCGTTCACTATCTTTGAACACTTTTGAACCTTCCTTTTTTGTCGCAACGTAGGTTTGTGTGTTACAAAGGAAAGGGCGAAAGATTCGGCTGTGAGCAAAGTCAATCGTTGACGAGAAAAGTCTATCGTGTTTTCCCCGGTTATTATGCAAATCGGGGGAGCTCTTGTGTTGTTCCTCCATTACTTGACAAAATGTTTGCCAAACTCGCGCCAGTGCAAACTTTTGTCCCGTTCCGGTCCTCCTAAGAGAGTAACCGACAGAAAAAAATGGAGAACTTTTTCTTTTAGTCCTTCTCGGGTTGGATTTGTTCACTTTTGTCGCATTCCATTTTATGTTTTTTCCAACGCATTTTCCACTCCCCACAAAGCGAAAGAGTGGTGGTGGCGAAGCGAACAAGAAAAAGGGTAGCGCAGCAAATATCATCCTCTGTGTGTGTGTGCATTCTGGGGTGGAGTAGCGTTTTTTTTTTGCCTTGTCGTATGAAACTTCTGCCATTCTTATCGGGTTGGCATGCATTTCCCAACTCGCCGTAAAGATGTGTTTTCCCATCGTGTGTTGGCAAAATAAGATGTCGGTCCCCCGATCTTGCTTCCCTGTTTTTTTTTTTCCTGCCAGAATGTCAACCCACAACAGCAAAAGCTGCTGCTGCTTCGAGTGGTTGCGAGAGCCGGTTTGTCTGAATTTCGAGTGTTTTCCCATTATTATGATGATTCCAGGAAGAAAGGCAAATCCCGAAAAATTCCTTCAGCATTCTTTTCGTGGGTTTAGAAGCAACAAAAAAGAGAAGATGGTGGTTGTGGAAATATTTGGCCGACCTTCCTTTTTCCCTTCCTTATTGGTTCGTTTTTTTCGTGCTCTCTTATTCGGCGCATAAAAAAGGGTGGCGGTGCAAAGTTCATAAACGAATGGAATGTAATACTTAACAGGTTGAACGGGTGAGGAATTCGGTGTGGAAATATTGTAAATGTGAGTGTGAAGGGGTTGTGCCGTAATAAATTGAAAATTCAAATCATGAAATCAATTCTAGGACGAGGTTCATTTGTTTTGTTGTACCACATTTTCTGCTAAATTTTCTTCGTTTGTTTCAATTAATCCCTTATCATCTGTCTGTTTGGCTTCTTTTTTTCCGGCGTTTTGTAGTAATCGAGTTACACGCTCTAATACTCGATTAATCGGACACAACGAATTGACCGCATTCGAACAGCTACAAAAAGAGATTATCAACATAAAGTGCGGTTACAAAATCCTCCACACCAAATGACACACAAATAACATCGCCTCACACACACACACGCCTTCCAAATCCCCCCTCCTTAACAAGCGCGTCCGGAAAAGTAGCCGGAGCGGTGGTGGTGTTTATGTGCGTATGGGTGGTGTGCGATAATGATGAATCGCCTGATGGTGGTGTGTGTGCACATGTAACTGACAAAAAAAGAAAGCTTGTAAAAAGAGACGGTATCCGGGAAAAGGAGGGAAAAAGTAAGCTGAAAAGAACAAGTGTATCGTTTTTCTCCCGTTCGTCATACACCAACACACCGTTAGCACGCTCTTGCAATGCCTCCGTAGGGGAAAGCAAATTGCACGGAGCAAATTCCTCTACCTTTTAACCGACCAATTCACTCTCATTCTTGAGTGCAAGTGTTCGCTCGCTCTTGCTCGCTCTCCCTCTCACACGTATTTGTTTTAACTAGATCAGTAACAAATGTTCATCCCTCTCGAGGTTTATGATGCTGCTCCTTGTTGTGTCTTCACTCGATTCGAGCGCAGAAACACACACACACACACACAGTATGTCTCGGCTTCAGGACTCGGCTGGAAGTGCGGTGGGGTGAAGAAAGCGGAAGCAGTACGGCGGGGTAAAAAGTCGACACTCGACCGTTCTCCGTAGTTCCGTCGGCATCCCTCCTGCTGTGTGTTTATTATCCACTTGAGTTCATATTTAATTTGACATCGACACCATCACCATTAAAGCCGAGCGGAGTCACTTCGGTTCACTAAGTGGGTGGTAAATACGTTGCCCCGCCCCACCACTTGCCCCTTGCTTCCTCACCTCACTGCGCCCCATTTCAAGCTGGTGGTAAATTTTCCCGTTGATCGTTTTTTTTTGCTCCTTCGCTACCACCGCTCGATGGAGACGCCTGGTGGCGCGTGTGGCGTGATGGATGCGCCCGGTGCTTTTCATGATTCGAGCGCACGCGAGCAAGCGAAACGGCACGAGAAATTGATTTACGCCGTGCAATGGTTTGGGTCAGAAGCGGAAAAAGGCCATCGGGTGCGTCGTGGATGGTTGGATGAAAAATGGACAGTGGGTGCGCGAACTGAACTCTGTAGACCGTTTCCTTTTTTTGTTCTTCTCTCTCTCGCTCGCTCACTCTTTTCCCTGTTCCCGGCAAGCGTAGCCATAAGCCAGCAGCAATTTTGTTGTACATACATTTAACCTCGAACCAGCAAATAATCGTTCCGAGTCGCTCGCTCGGCTGGGGGAGAGAGATCGGTACAAGGGAGAGCCGGGGGCGGCTACACGGTGATGATACGGATTTATCTAATTAGTGAGCTGATAAAATACTTCCCGCGCTAGATAAAGAGCAAGAGAGCGGTTATCGGGTGTCGTGCTCCCTTTCGACATTTACCCCTTGTCCGCATTGGATTTTTTGCACCTTTTTTTTCTTTTTGCTTGCCCAGAACAGAATGTTTTCACGCATACCAATCCGTGCGCGGTCGCGCGGCCGAATCAAATTATCCATTTATTTTACTTTCTTTCAACGGCCGTACGGTTACACGGCCGTACGATGAATAAAAGAAGCACGGCACGGATCAAGACGTGTGTGCGGTGTAGGTTGTGCTTTATTGTGCGACCATATTTTACCATGAATTGACACGGTCCGCGTCTGTCTCTGTATCTGAGCCATGTGCCGATTCCTCTGCCTTTTGGTCACGAGTTGTAATCCGGATGTGTTTCGGGGGTATTTTTCGCTTTTGATCAGCGATACTAGGCTAGAATAAATCCCTTTTTATTTGCTCCTTTTATCTCCCGCTCTCTCGCCGCTCTCTATCTCACCCGTCTCGTCATTGTTATGTCAACATTTTACTTCACTTTTATTACCGCTGGGCGGTTGGGAAATAATTTTCCCTCCCATTGCCACTTTGACGGGGGTGCGCTTTTATTTGTTTTATTATGTTTACTGCCCGCTTCCTTCTTGTTTGATGTGTCTGTGTGTGTGTTTTAGTCGTTGTTTTTTCAATCGATCTTTCCGCTGTCCAATACTTGCTCGCCGCCATCATCATCATCATCATCCGCAAGGGTGCGATGTTGTTCGATCGCGCTACCGATTTGTGTGTGCGTGTGTGTTATCGTTTGTTTTGCTTCATCAAAAACTTCCGAGAAAATCACAACCATCCATCCATCTGGGCTGTGTGGGTGTCATGCGCGCCATGGGAAGGAAAATGATCCGCCCCAATGCTGTTGCTCTTTTTGTTTGGCTGGAAGATTTCGGTTTCGTTGGGTTTTGGAGATGGTGATGGATAAAGTTTTTTTTTCGCTTTAGTATCTTGACAAACTTTCGGGGGTTTTTCCTCCCTATCGGATATTCTCAGCGAAAAAAGGGGTGTTAGCTGCGGTGAGCCGAGTCGGGGTTGACTTATTGGGTGTGGATTGTAGAACTTATTGGGCAATCTACTACAGAGAAGAGCGATTTTTCCATTTAGAAGGACTCGATTTGGTAATTAAAATATGTTCTGTTCCGTACAAATCCCACATTGTCCCACACCGGCAACAAACCCACCACAAGTAAGAAAGATCAATCGATTGCAGGGAACCAGGGAGTCTAAAATTAACGTGTCTCCGTCTACAGCTCGCAGACTTTCTCTTCCTTCGAAGTGAAATTTCAAAGGAAAGAAAATACAAACAAATCAACAAATTCATCATGACCGGCCAGTGATGGGAAACGGATCAGAACGACATACTAGACCACGCAATCCCGCACGGTGAAAAATATCTTTTACCTAGTGAAAACGATACTCGGGGTTTTGCTCTACGTGGTGGGCCATTCACATTCGGTAGCCTCACATCATCCGTCCTACGCCCCCCATCCGTCTGGTGTATCGGGAGCATGTGTGTATCGTTGAGCGCGCACGTTTAGACACACGGAAAACGGTTGTCGGTTTCCGGTTGACATAAAATAGATTCCGCCGTCCCCACGCCAACTTCTTCCCAACTTTTTCCTTCCCTAGCGTTGAGTTGAGGGATTGAAAATTTTATTACGCTTTTCATCATGCCAAGTAAACTGGGAAGGAAAGCGGAACGTTTCGCTTAAATCACCCGCAATCCAGCCACAGGTTACTACAGCTCAGCCGGCGATTGCTGGGTTTTCGCAGTGAGGTGTAAGGTCCTCGGTCCTGGCGACGCAAGAGAAAGGAGACGACAAATGGGCTTGTGTGTGGCGGTCTCTCTCGGTTCGCTTCCAAGAGTGTCATGACAAGCTGCCATTTAGCACCCGGCAACGGTCGCTCGAGCTCGAGCTCCCTGGTGCGTGCGGCACCGGTGGCATGTCCAACAAAACTGATCCTCATGGTTTCGTCAGCGTGTCGCATCGTTTGTCGGACGTTTTTCACAGCCTTCATTAACTCCGTGACAGCTTTGATCACACCACTCATCTGTCATAAAGCGAGGGGGCAGCCACGGCGGGGACAAAGTTAAAACCGTTTCACCCCCCCCCCCCCCCCCACCCGGGAGTGGTGTGCACGTTTAAATGATTGTTTGTTTATTGCCGTTCTCAATTTTCATGGTATTTTAGTCGTGCTCGTGTTAACCGCAACCCGCCCGAGGGCCCTTCGCGTTACGGGTCGATTCGAATTTTACACATGTTTGGCACAACCCGGGTAGAGATAATTTTTCATTGAACCCTCTGTGTGTGTATGTGTGTGTGTTGTGTGCGAAGGATAAACATGAAGATATTTTTATGATTTTCGTTTCCCGTGCGCTTTTTTTTTGCGCACCATTCGTGCATCATCAGTAGTTCGTTTTGTGGTGGTGACGGTGGTCTTTTACCTCACACGATGATTTGCCACTGTTTATTTATTGCTGGTTGTTTTTTGGCAGTGTTTCGGGGGTGTACTAATGTGTGTTGTAGGTTTGATGGATAATCGAGAGCGTGGTTGGATTAATTAGCGCTGTATAACAACCACTGCCTCAACGACTGAAAGCAGAAGAAGAATTTCATTTAAGTATATATTCACCAAGAGAAAGAAATGTGTGAGAATCTCCATGCTGGGGGTCACGATGATGTCAGGAAACGATGTTCTGTCACACCGCATCTTAGAACGATGAGAAATCTCGCCACTCGACCCGTCCTATCGTTGGCTGAGTTATGGATGGAAAGTGTCAAGTGCAGGAGGTGGTCCAATTTGCCATCCGATCGCTCGTTTCGAATGACGTTCCCGTCTTCAACATGGCCGCCGAGGCACATACGCGGCAGGTTAAATGGATGAGTGACGTGTGAGTGAGCCAGTAATTATTTGACAGCTCAAAGTTGACAGTTCACTACAGTGCTTTAGGGTGTTTAACCGGGCGCGTTCCGTGGCACGATTTTGCACGGCAATTTTATTCATCGGAATTTCTCCGGCTAACTCCGGCTCATCAGACATTCCACCGTTTTATTGACTTTCAGTCATCCGTTGTGCCACCACGCACACGATGCGGTATGCGATGGCATTTTGCTGCTCACTAACATTTTTTGTTCCTCTGCCACGCTGCTGCAATCGGGATTTGTGGCATTGCTGGCTGTGTTGAACAAAGATGTTTTCTCCGGCACTGTTCGATGTGGCATTCTACCACACGTGTCTAGGCAAAATGGCAAAGCAAAACGTCCGATCAACACTGGTGGTGTGTGCTTAAGCTAGCTGGGACGGACTAGCTAGTGGTGCCGTTTGAATGACGATAGTTTTTCGTGCTATTTAATGGTATTTAAAATACAGACTGGCTTATGTGATGGATGGGTATGGATTTAAGGGTTCTTTCCTTTGTCAAAGAGAGACGTGCTTTCCGCCTAAACGAGTTCTCCTCATGCAGAGGAAAACCCGAGCTGTAAATGGTTGTACTAAATCGAGCCTCTCATCAACCGTCTTCAAAGTTTCATCGTAGCGTAAAATAGGCAAATCATTACCAGAAAATCACTGCTGATGAATTTTAGAGCTGATAAAGTTCACCAATATTCTTCAGGCTGCTGCTCTGTTGCATGTCCGACATGCGCTATTCTTCTGTGCTTTCCCCTCAAAGCCAATCAAATCGTCTCGAGTCCCATAACGTGTGCAGCAACACTTTCTGTAACCGGATACAACACCCCAAAAAAAAAAACCAACCCTCGATGTCTTGCAGACATATAGGGGAGGGAGAGAAGAAAAGCATTCGAGACTCTACTCGACTACTTCACCCTGAAAACGAGTCACGATTCGGAACAGTAGCAGCAGCAGCAGCCAATAGTGGTAGTTCCAATGAAATTTTGTCTATTTCCTGCCACGCCACTACTCTTTCCCCTTTCCAACCGAGCGATCCCGATACTTGATCCTAATTTTCTTCCGAAAAAACCAGACAGTAGTTCTGCTCGTTTTTTTTTCTTCGTGTTTCTTCGGTCTTGTCGTGTCCTAAGGGAGCGCAAAAGATGCGGGCTGTTGGGTTGGGATGCGGTGCAATCGAAGGCAAACATATTGTGAAGAGGGTTGGTTGGTTGGTTTGCTGCATATTATGATGGAACTCACGGCATATGAGCCGTCGGACGACGGACCTTACTCACCTCTTCCTTCATCCCCCCCCCCCCCAGCCTAGACCTAGACACAAGGGCGAGTAAGACCGACGAACCGGCTCGCCCGGGATCGTGAGATGTGGGGATGGATGTGCGTTTTTATTTTTATTGCCATCTTTGCCGAGTTGTGTAAACACACACACCACTCACTTAAGTGCCTATATTTATCTTGTTGAATGGGATATATCGTTTTGTGCGCTCCCGAGTTGCTTTATTATTATTATTTGTGTGTTTTAAAAAGACGGGGTTTCTTTTTCTCCCTTTTTTTTCGTGCTTGCTGGTGATGATGGTAGAATTCATGATATTGCGTGAATATTTCAAATAAAAATTCCTCTTGAACCGCTTTGCCATAGCCGCAGGCAGGAGCGGTGATCGTTGGGTTTTTGTGTTTAAGGCGGCAAGGGCAAGGGGCTTCAAAATGGTTCAACGAGTCCGAAACACGGAACAACTAATTTGAAGTGTCTTTGAGAGGGTATAAATTTCTCTTAACAGCAGTAACAGTGATTTATCGCCGTATGAGTAGGAGTTTTGTGTAATAATGCTCCCAAATAGCATTATGCAAAATTTAAATGGTTTGAACAGTTTTCCATCCAATCAGCCCTTAACAAAGCGATCGACAGAGAACGCTTTTCTAGTCGGTCGAGTCACAATGATTGTGTTTTTTAATAGAAGGGCCCGAAACACAAATAAACAGACCCTCGTTTAGACCGTTAGCTCTTTAGAATGCCATAAAAAAATGAAGGGTGAGCTGTGGTGGTTAACAATTTGTGTGGTGGTAATCAATTTATTGGATCAGGGCTTTCAAGTTCACAGAGAGCACACTTTCTCCCCTGATGCACACACATATATCGCCGGTGGAAATTGATTACGATAATCGAAATCAATTGAAGGCTTAATTGTTTTGCCCTCAACTAAACGCTGTGTACCGCAGCAGATGATTCAACGCGTCAATTAGCTTGTGCCGCGTTGAACCCCGCTGGTGGGGCATGTTTTGGTGCGAAATAGTGTGTTCGTTACGGTTGGAAAATAATCGATACCGTCGTAACACCAGCATCATTCATTCGACCGACCGGCTAACATAAAAAAAGGGTCATATCGATCCCCCATCGCTCGAGTTGGGTTCGCCTTCCAAAGATCAACAGTCTGCTAATCGTGCTAACGATTTTCCATCGCATTTCCTTTCCCAAAACTGTTTTGATTGGTCGCGTAATTGAAGCGAGCCAACGACCCAAGAAAATGGTCCATCGAGCGGAATGAACACATCAAACATATAAGACACATGCGGGGTACCGCAGCAGACGGATCGATTACTGTGCTTAAGGCGACCCGGTTCCGGTGTGGTATGTTAAATCATTCCAGTTTTCCCGTCACCCATCATCTGGCGGAGGTATCATTATTGAATGCATAATAAGTTTCTTTCGACAAACTGTGCTGCCTCATTCATCATATTCAGGAGAATAGTTTTGGGCTCTCTAAAAATCCTGTATCGGAAACCGGGAAGAAAACTGGCAAGCATGACCCAAAATAAAGTCCCGAGTGAAGCGGAGCGTTTAGCACCGGAGCTCTCCCTGAGGCGAGAACAATTATCCTTAAGTGATTTTTCCACACTGTCTTATTCCACCTTTTTTTCACCCCCTGTTGTAATTTTGAGACCCTTCGTGGTGTTTCTCAGTTTTGCGTTCCGAGCTATTCACCCTTAATTCCTGCTGTGTTACGAAGGCACATTGCATACCGGGTGTAATGTGCCTTCCCAAGAACACAGCGCCAGCAGCAGGGGTCCTTAAAGGTCTAAGCGCACAGACACACACACGTAGTGCCATTAATCCTTCGGGCACCGGGAATGTGTTGGCAGGGTTGTTGCCGGCCGGAAAGAAGGTAGAAACACGACACCCCGCTTGGTGGCCGACGGTTTCCCAACGGCACCCCCGGAGGGAAAGTGTAAAAGAACACTGTTAAAATTGCGTATTAAAAGGATCATTGACAGATTGGGTATGTTTCCAAGAGTTTTTGGGCGCCCTATCTTTATAGGGCGCAATTTCCTGTGAAACCGTGCCTGCCTGTTTGTGTGTGTTGGCAAAGACACCTTCAGCCTTGAAGCTGGTTTGCTATTTTTTTTTATTCCATAAATAAATCCATTCAAAGAGAAAGAGGTGGTTTCCTTGGCACCACCGGGAATGTTCGGGACCCGCATTTTAATTTTTCGTCATGCACTGAAGGTTAGACGGGGATGGGTTTGTTTGGAAGTGGAAGTAGTCCTGAACAAAAAAAAAACGGACGCGAGTGAAGATATTCTTACCAATTGCCACGTGCAGGTCGTGGTTGCGATGTGTTTACTTAAGGGCTTGCAAGGGAGGTGAAAGAGAGTTGGGAATGATCGTTTCCGAACCCAAAGAAATGTGGCCTAATTTTTAAGCCTCTTAAACCGTTTCATTGCTTTTAAAAAAAAAATATTGTGGCGCAGTTTTGTGTGGTATTTCTAGGTCCGCTTTCTATGACAGCTGGTCTGCGCGAAGTAAGCTACCTTTGGTAATGAGGCGTGTGTAATCTTGGTTAAATATTATTACTCTCTGAACTTATTTTGAAGGGAAAGGCTCATAACATGAATAAGTCTAATGTACGAAACATGGCTCACAATAGACAATCTTCAGTTGGTCCCACCACTGAATTAAACGTATGATAACAATAGATTTTTTTTAATGCATGAAGCACGACCGTATTGCTTTATAATACTAGATTCTCTAGGATAATGTTCGCAATAGCGAGGATTTTTGTATTCTTTATTTAACCTGGAATAATTTAAATGTTTGGCAGATGACTCTAGTTCATAGTAAAGAATATCCTGTCGGTCCCATCACTACTAAAACGTATTTTGAATTTGGTGAACCGCAACAAAATGGGCCTAGAAAAGTAAATTAATGTTTAACGTCATGATGATCCTAACACCTCCCTCAAACGATCCTTGCGAAAAGCTGCCTCCCAGAAATCGTCCGTATAACGTATTCTCTCTCTCTCACTTCCTCGGTGACGTGTAAATCCAATTCAAAACTTTCCCCTCTACTCAACTCACCATCGGCCATAGCTGCAAGTCGAAACGATGTGATCAAACGCGAGCCAGGGAAGAAATGGTGGAAAGTTTAATTACGGCAGCTCCCTATCCGCCAATACCAATGTCGCAGCGGCCATACCATCAGGGTTCCAATAAATCAAATTACATCGATCACATGCACAAAAGGTGAAACACATCAGACACTACTGCGTCTGGGATGGATGGATTTTTGGATCAGGAGCCTTCGAACGCGCAACGAACGAAATGTGTGCACTTGGGCTGTTGATGACTTTGGACGATTAGTTTAGTGCGCTGCCGATGCACATGTCGTTTGCTAGCTGAACCCAGAAACGGTATAGTTCCCGGTATCGTTTGCTCAGATTGGCGTGGAAGCTAGAGAGCATCCAGGAGAGCAGAGTAACTTGTGGTCTGTTGGATTGGTTCTAATTTTACGTCCTGTCCTAACCTCAACGAACGAACGGGCGGTCGGATGGTTCCCCAACTCTTATTCAACTGACCGAAATACGGCATCCAGGGCCCAGGGTTCCAGTTAAGCATTGCATCGATAAGGATGACGACAGAAGCACACGAGTTGCCACGGTGATGCGAAGAGATCGATTCGAATTTTCATCGAATGCAGTAGGCACGGGACAAAGCATTTACTTTGCTCTGGGTGAACTGACTCTACGCATGGGCTGCAATTTCGTGGGAATGCCTCCCACCGTGTAGGTGGAGGTTTCGTGTTTGTGAGCAAGGCAGTGGAATAAAATCAATACTTGTTGAATTAGGTGCAGTTGCTTTCGGTATGCCAGAATACGGTTGTGCTCAGTGGACTGGAATTGGCAATACTCCTGGAAAAATTGATGAAGCAGAATTTTGGGAAAAATTTCAATCATATTTCCTGTCGACAATTGATCGATTATTGTGATATGTGCATTTTTGGATAATTAATATTTATTACTTTTACAAGAAACCCCCCCCCCCCCACTCCATTGACCTTATATTAATGTTTTTTTATCCTCTTCTTCTCCTCTTTACAGTACAATCGAAATCAGCACTGAAACGTCCCGTCACCAGCCCGGCACCGCCCGTACTTCCCTCCACCCAGCAACTGCTACACCATCCGTCTTCCTCGCCACATTCGAATCACCTGCTCGGTGGTCCAAACCATCTGCCACCGGGCGCATCGCCGGGGCTAGTGCCGCCGCCTCCACAGCAAACACCGCTCGGTGTGCCGTCGGTAGCGCACGGCGGTTCGTCCGCCATACACGCCTCGCCCAACGCCCAAAACCCTTCATCCGGTGGGCGGAGCAGTAGTGGGGGTGGTGGTGCTGGTGGAGCCGGAGCAGGCGGTGGTGGTGGTGGAGGTGGTGGTGCAGGATCGTTTGCCGCGGCGCTGCGCAATCTCGCCAAGCAGGCGGACGTTAAGGAGGAAGAACCGGGCCAGGGTGGCGGAGGAGGAGCCGGTGGTGCACCTGGCGGAGGTGGTTCTAGCGGTGGGCCGGGGCCAGGTGGTGGAGGAGGTGGCGGTGGAGGAGGCAGAGACAGAGATCACAGGGATCGGGATCGTGAGCGTGGCGGAGGAGACGGCAGTGGAATGCAGCTGGACGGACGCGGCAACACGATGTCCTCGATGGTGGTGGACAGGCGGGAAGACTCGAGGGGGAACATCATCAGCGACGGAAGGATACGAAGCGGAGACGGACGGGGAGATGGTCGTGGTGGTGGCGGCGGTGTCGATGCGGCCAAGAAGCAACATCAGCAGCAGCAACGTTCCTCACCACAACCGCCGGAGAAGGTAAGACTGCTTGTGTGTGTGTGTGTGTTGGAAATAGAATAAACATTTAAAACGACTTCTCTTTGCCACTTTTTTTTGCAGATGCCTCGTTTAAACCCGCCAAGCTCGAATACTATTCAGTCGGAACTGTTGGCCCGCAGTGGATTCCAGCCGTACAGACCGGACGAACGACTCGCACACCCGGCCGGTGCATTTCCCATTGATGCATATTCAGCCTTCGGATCCATTCCCGGCATGCCACCAGGTGAGTGAACTGACGCACAAAAACACACAACCACACGGTGATTAACACATGCTCGGTCTTATTTGCAGCAAATCTCTTCAATCCGGCCGCACTGGCGTACCACGATCCGGCCATCTATCTAGACCCGCGCTACCAGATGCTCCGGGCCGGCCATCATTCGGCGGCGGGCCATCCACTCTATCCGTCCCTTCCCTATCCACCCAACCTGTACGGTATGCTGCCCGGGATGGGAATGCAAAGCATTCACGAGCGCATGAAGCTCGAGGAGGAACACCGGGCGGCCCGGTTACGCGAGGAAGAACGGGCCCAGCGCGAAGCCCGCGAGGCAGCGATCGAGCGCGAGAAGGAACGGGAGCTCCGGGAGCAGCGGGAGCGTGAGCAGCGCGAAAAGGAGCAGCGCGAAAAGGAGCAACGCGAGAAGGAAGAGCGCGAACGGCAGCAGCGCGAGAAGGAGCAGCGTGAGCGTGAGCAGCGCGAGAAAGAGCGTGAGCGTGAGGCAGCTCGTGAGCGAGAGCGTGAGCGCGAACGGGAACGGGAACGCGAGCGAATGATGCACATGATGCCACACTCGTTGCCGCGGCCGTTCTTCTCGATACCGGGCCTGCCGCCCGGCCTGTCGACACCGCTCGGGCTGGGAATGCGTCCGCAGGGTGGTCCGCTCGGGTTGCCTTCGCACCATCCGCTGCATCCGTCGCTGGGCCTAAGCATGGGTCTCGGTTTGCCACAAGTGCCACAGCCACCGTCGGCCTCATCCCTTAACCTGTCGCATCCGTCGGCTGGCATGGTGCCGCAACCACCGCCCCCGGGCAGCGCGCTCGGCCACCCATCGATACCGACGAGTCTGGCGGCGGCAGCGGCCGCCTACAGCCACAGCATCGCATCCACCATGAGCTCGTACCACTCGTCGATGGCCCACATTGGCGGGCTGAATCTGTCCCACACGGCCGCCCTGGCGAACGCCCAGAACCTCAGTCTAGCCGGTCACATTCCTCCGCCCGCGCACGGCTCGATGAACCTGTCCGCCGGTGGATCACCGGTCGCGGTCGTTTCCTCCCCGAACAGTGGCCACCATCTGGCGCCGTCACCGCACCACCTAACGTCACCGCACGGTGCACCGCTCGCCCTAACGTCAAGCAAATCATCCACCCATCCGTCGCCGCATCCGGCCACCAGAGCTTCCCCATCGTCGCCGGTCGTGGCGACGAGCAGCAGCAGCAGCACGGCCGCCCCCAACAGTGCGGCGGCGCCCCATCCATACTACACTGCCGCCGCAATGGCAGCTGCCGCAGCGTCTCCACTATCGCTCAGCAGCAAACCACCGCCCCACCCGCACCCGGGCCTTTCCTCACACTCGCCGGTCAGTGGCGGTGGCGGCGGCAGTCACCATCTGCACCATCTGCATCATCATTCAGCACCGCCGCCGGGATCGCATCCGGGCGCACAAACGCAACCTCCGCTTTCGCAACATCCGCCGGGCGCGAGTGGGCGTAGCAGTGCGGTCATAACGCCTCCAACCACCCACCATCAGGCGGCGGCCCATCATCACCATCTTCATCACCATGCGGCGGCTATGGCTATGGCGGCCGCAGCAGCATCGCAGGAACGCGCTGCTGCATCCCAGCAGCAGCAGCAGCAGCAGCAACAGCAACACCGGCGGGTAGAACAGCCGCCACCTCCTACCACTGCTGTTCAGCCACCGTCGTCGGTGCAATCTTCACCGGTCACCGGACCACCGGTCGGTTCAGCAACGTCCGCCGCATCGTCCGCCACCACGGAACACAGTGTAAATAGTACAAACGCGACTAGTATTAACAGCAGCTCGATCGTTGGACCGACGGGCAACGGGCCGGACACGCCCCCGGTAGGCAAATCACGCTCACCGACCGTAGTGGCCGATGGCCACAATAGCACGAACGTTATCAAATCGACCGCTAGCAGTGAGGCCGAGCAGCAGACTGCTGGCGGTGGCGGTGGTGTGATTAAGCGTTCCGGCTCATCCTCACCGGGAACGCGAGACAGTCCCCCCGGTGGTGGTGGTGCACGAGCAGGAACGCCGGCGGGTGGTGGTGACACGCACGAAACGAACGGTGGTAGCACGAACACCGAATCACGCCCAGTTTCCCGCAGTGCCACGGACGAAACCTCGAAGGATGGCATGTCGGTGAAGGACGACCGGACTGGCGGTGGAGAGTCGAAGGAAGACACGAAGGAACCGCCACCGCTGTCGAACAACGGATCGAACGGCGATAGCGGGACGGTGGTGGACAAACATCCGTCCGGGGCTACGATAGCGCTCAACAGCAACGGTAACACAGGGGCGCCACAAAACACCGGACCGGATGGAGCAACGGCTAAGGGTGGCGGCGGAAGTCCAACCGAACAGACACTGCTACTTGACAGACGATCACCCTCGATCGTGAACAACAACACAGGCGCAGCCGGAGCCGGAACCGGAACGAATGCGGGCACCGCCGCCAATACCACACCCACAGGTACACCCGCCGGAACCACACTGGTATCGACGACAGGTAATAGCAAGGGACACAGCAACACTGCCGCTGTTGACCCGCCGGAAGAGCATCGTCACGCAAAAGAGCAACCGCCGACGTCCAAGCGCGATCGATGCCCATCATTCGGACCGCCACCGCATCCGGAACTAGCGCCGGACGCGGGAGGCTCACCGGGGGAAAAGATCGAGGGGGCTGAAAATGGGAAGAAAGCTTCGTCGCTCGTGGCCAGTGAGCGAGGCGAACCGACCCCTGCCACCGTTGTGGTGGAAGGAGGAGGAGGAGGAGGAGGAGGTGGTGCAGGGTTAAACAATGGTGGTGCACGTGGTGGTGGGGACAGCAGTAGGTGAGGGAGAGAGGAGAGGATAATAGGGACCAAACAATTAGTGGGACACACTACTGGCAAAAAAAAAGCAAACGTTAACGTCGGCCACGCAACCACGTTAGCAAACCCTGCATTTAGCAATGGATCCTTTGATGTGTGTGTGTTTGCGTGTTTGACCGCTAGATGCCGCTAGCGAATGGCTCTTCGTAGTAGGAGACTATTCGCGGTTTCTACGTACGGGTGATCTCAAAAGTGGACCCACCTCCCCGCACCGGGTTGCACCACCCACCCCCCCCCCTCCCCCTCTCGCCCGCCCAAACGGAGAGTGAGCGTGACACAAACCGCTCTTACTGAAGGCTAACGACTTAACCAACTCCGATGAGTATGATGATAGGAAAAAAATCGTAATAATTTCCTTGATTGATTAAATTGCACAAAATAATTCTAAACAAAACGCATATACCCGCTTACACAACCGACCCTTGGACCCTTATAGAGTGGGGTGCTTGTTAAGGAAACTAGTGAATAGAAATTGTACATACAAAAACCCGTTTTTGTCTCAAACCATGTGACAAAACAACGGCCCTTGTTTTCTATATCGTGGGGGGGAAAGAGGGGGGGGGGGGGGAAGGTTCTCGATGAAGCAAACAAAAAAAGAAGGAAGGTAGTTGATAAGAATTTTTTAGGTTAGGAACACACACACACCGGGTCGAAACAAAGAATGAACAGAAGCGAGTGAGGAGAGGCACAGAGAGAGAATGAGAGAGCGAGAGAGAGAGAGAGGATGAGTTCCAGTGGTAGGACTTTTTAGGGTTAGTTAGTTGTGTGCGTGTGTGTGTGTGTGTGTGTGTGTAAATCATCCCCTCTAGTGTATCGCACTTGTTGCACTTCTTGCTATCTCTCTCTCTCTCTCTCGCTCTCGTACGCATCGAGATGGATCTTGTCGATTTTAAGTACTACTTCCCTTTACAGCGTTATTAAGTACGATTTTAAGGCGAAATCAAGGATAAAAAAACTTATATTACACAAAAATTCAGTTCCCGAACACACACACGCACACAGCAAAACGTCGATCACGTTTCCGTTTTTTCCAAATCGATCGATCGATCTTTCCTCCTTCCTACTTTTCCCCGTGCCTATACACGCTCGTGACGATGTGTACGATTTATCTATTATACCAATTTACCCTACTATTATTATTATAATTATAATTACTATAATTATTTTATTCCTACGTTTACGGTGCGCATATCATTTATGCTTACAAACGATCTACAAAAACGGACAGACGGAGGACCGTTACGATCACACGATAAAGCGACGCGACGACAGAATACATAGAAAGGAAAAAAGGAAAATCTGCAAGAAAAACTTTAACGGTGAAGTTGTTGTCGCTCTGTGTACAATTATACTGTGTCCTCCTACTGCTGGTAGCGATTAGGGGTAATCATAATAAAAATTGCTTTAAACAAAACAAAATTAAGCAGAGAAGCAAATAAAACAAAGATCGAGAGGGAAAAAAGCGGTGGAGTTTTTGCTCTTGGATTTGTTTCTTTTGACTAACTTAAGCCGCGCTTACCCACGGCTAACCCCGGAACAGGAAGGCGACAAGGATGTTTTTGATGTAGGACCAGTGAGAGCACGGGAAGGGAGCCAAAAAGAAAATGTATTTGCGGCGTTGAAAATGATAGGATTAGATGAGACGAATTTTTCCAATTTGCAAAAAGATAAAGTGGAAAATTTTGGAAGATAAAAAGAATTGGGGGTAGAATGTGGGAGGGGTTTGTATGAGATTGAAACACACGAAAAAGGAAGAGAAAGTAAACGGTAAAGATAGAGATACGCAAATAGATAGGAAAAGGAAAAGAGAATACGAACGGGGCAGGAACAGACAATAGACAACAAATGAAAACAACGTACACAGACAAAAACACACACACACACAATAATCAAATGCATACCATCAATTGTATCAGTTTTGTTTTCTTTTTTTTTTGTCTAAATAGTATATAAGTTTCTTGATTTAACCGCATTCGAAAGAAGAAAACTTTTACTTTTTTTATAAGTAGCTTCAATGAAGATAAAGGAGTTAAGAGGTAGTATTTCATTTATTATATTCTTTTTTTCTTTTTTTTTTGCTTTTGAGGGTATAATTGACAAGTTGATCGAAATATTGAGTTGTGCAGGAATATACACCTGTTACCAGTTACAGTCGAATCGCTCACCGTTTGCTGCGGCTCATGAGCCTGCTTGCTTCGATTTGCGTGCCGTTTCCATCGAATGCGCGACATGACGACCGAATCACACGCCGTTACCATGGAATCACGTGCCGATGTACATGGATTTTTGATTGCCCGGTTAGGCTGTTATCATTAGAAAACATTTTGCCGGTATTTTTATACGAATAAACGGCCAATAAACCATAAATGACTAGAAAATGTGTCGTACAATACCAACATCAAACAGAAGCGATAAACGTAGCGTGACTAGCTTTTCTAGCTAGAGTTCATTGGTGATCCGTATATTAAACTAGCGGAAATGTGAATTTTTCGTTGAATTCTTGGAAATAGTTGGTATGTATCGTTCATTTTTTACTCTGGCACAATATGTAAAACACGTGTAAAATAGTTTAAAATATTGATTTCTATTGCTTTAAATAGTTACACCTGTTTACAGTTACAGTCGAATCGATCGCCGTTTGCTTCGACTCACGAGCTGCCTGCTGTGATTCACATGCCATCACCATCGAATGCGCTACACTATGGTCGAATCGCATGCCGTTACTATGGAATCACGTGCCGGTAGCTATGGTTTTGGAAATGTTAGCACATTTTAATGTTGCTGTTTCTTTCGAACAAATGATTATGTCCTAAAAAAAAGCTAAAACTCAAGGATAATTTTTAAATACTAAAGGTAAAGAAAGCAACATTTTAAACTATTTTACACGTGTTTTACATAATGTTTCATAGCAAAAATGAACGATACATACAAACTATTTCATGGAACTCGATGAAAAAATCACATAATGAAAAAGAAAAAAGGTAAACGAATAGCTTAGAATGAATTTTTCTAAATTTTTTTCGCCGTTCGAACTCGTTCATTTCCGCTAGTTTAATGTGTAGATCATCAATAAACTCTGAAAAGCTAGTCTTGTTTATCGATACTGTTCGATATTGGTATTGTACGACACATTTTCTTGTCATGGTTTATTAGCCGTTAATTCGTATAAAAATACCAGCAAAATGTTTTCTAATGGTGACAGCCTAACTGGGCTATTCATTACATCAAATGCTTCATACAGGAGCAATCAAAACTGCATGTACATCGGCACGTGATTGCATGGTAACGGCATGTGATTCGAGCAAAGTGGCGCCCATTCGATGGTGATGGCATGCAAATCGAAGCAGGCAGCGCGTGAGTCGAAGCAAACGGTGAGCGATTCGACTGTAACTGTAAACAGGTGTAATTATTACAACGATTTCTCACATTTTTGCTTAACTTTTACCTAAGTTTAAGGTAACTCATTAGCGAAAAGTGAGTGCCGTGAGTGGGGGGGGGGAGGTATCTATTCAGACTTTAGCCGAAAAGTTTTACTTTTTTTAAGAAGCTTGAAGGAAGAAAAAGGAGTTAAGAGGTAGTATTTCATTTATTATATTATTTATATTTTCTTTTATATATTTTTCTTTTTTCGTTTTTGAGGGTATAATTGACAAGTTGATCGAAATATTGAGTTGTGCAGAAATATGATTGACTCGTTTGACTGCGTCGTCCCATCTATGGGGTTGGGTTGGGTATGGGCATGGGTTCAAATCCCATCTGGAGCGCCTCCCCGTACGCAGGGCTAACTACTTTGCTAAGGGTGAAAACCAAGTCACTGAAAGCCAGAAATGGCAGGCCGAGACCTCTCGAGGTTGTAGTGCCAAGGAAGAAGAGAAGAAAACTGCGCCGTCTGTAGAATGAAAAATCTTCTATCGTAGTATCCATAGCTCAGGAGGCTATTCTCGCATTACCATGGTGATTTCACAGCATCTGTTGCTTGGTTGGACCAAACTCGTATGATTCTTACAACACTGGTAAACGATCGAACATCTCGCTGAAAGAGTCAATTACATGCCTGAACAAGTTCATACATGTCAGTTATATCTTCGAAAACCTTCTATGATATTATATTTTATGTGTTTTTATTTTATTTTATTCTTCTTTTAGTAACTATACACCTTCACCCTTAGTTACGACATACTGGACAAGTCGGAGCTGAAGAGATGCAACGGAGAAGAATAAGAAGCAGTAGTATTGTAGTAGTAGAAATCACTGGGCGAGTCCTCTCTAGGCTGTGTAGTGTGTCCGTAGAAGAAGCAGAAGAACTACGTGCACACGTCAAACTCTCATCCGCTGGCGTGTCAACTTGCGTGACGATGCTCTAAATGAAAATTAATTTAAAATTTACAACAAAAAAAAACTTTCTTAAACCCTTACTCCTTTTCCTTTGCAGATGACACGATCAGCAGCAAACCATCGCCCCCAGCATCCGGTGTGGAAACGTTGAACGGAAACAGTAATGCCAGTGCCAGCGGTACAACGGTGACACCGTAAAGAAGCTGGAGAAGAGGCGGCGGCTGCGCTAAGAAACGAAATCCCTTTATCAGTGTCTACTAGAGTTTAAACAGTTTCGCAACACTAATGTACTATAAGATGAGTGTATTTGTGTGTGACTGTGTGTGGTGCAAGTGTTTGTCCCCTTGAAAGGACAAGGACGCACACACACACACGAACCATGGGAACGACAGGGGACACACGGGAGAAGGAACGGGGACAGAGCCCAAAAACAACAGCAACAAAAACTCGTATCGATCACTTGGCGGTAAATAAAATTGTGATACAATAATAACAAAAAAAAAAGAGCGTATGTGTGCATGATGGAGCAACAGCCCACCACGAGCTGTTTTCACCTCCCCCCCCTCCCGCCACTTTTTTTTTGTAGCACGCTGCATGTATATGCTTCCAGTTTTGGTTTGAAATTTTGTTTTTAAAGTAATTGTGTTTGCACTGCCAAACCGCGGATATGGGGCAAAAGGAAGGGGGTGAAAGAATGGTTTGAGAAAAGTGACAGGAGGGCAGCACAGCACAACACAGGGTGAAGGAAGTGTGTAGAATTATTATCGAATAGCACAAACACAAAACACAACACTAGATAAGTCCGAACAATAATAATAGGCAAAAAAAAGGAGAAAAAAAAAGAAGAAGTTTGTAAAAATGTGAGAAAAACGTGGGAAAACTAGTAGCTAGAACTCGAACACACTGCGCGAGTGAGCGAAGAAGAGGGAAAGCATCAATAGAGAGCATCGCAAAAAGAACAGAAAACGGCTCATCCAAAGGTGAATAATGAACAGGATAAAGAAACAATAAAACGAGAGCGAGTGAGAGTGAGCGAAATAGGAATGAGAGAGAGAGTAGTTAGGAATATGGGTGGGGAAAAACACGGGGAGAGAATGAAAGATTGAGAGCAAGGGAAACGCTAAGTTTCAGTGCAATTTTGAAATCGTAGCAGGCGAACAAAAAAACAAAATGGCGTTCTCCTTCAAGGGGGACGGACAGACAGATGCTCAAAATGGTTAATGATGGTTGACGTTTTAATTTAATAATTTTCAATCTACCAACCAACTTCCCCTCGTTTTGTTTTCACATAAAACACAATTTTTCTTTCCACAACTTAAAGGTGAATAAACGATGAAGAGAAGTTCTACTAACAAACAAACAAAACAAAAGTCGGGAAAATTAAATGTCAAAACACACACACACACACACACGGAAATTCTATTTCAACTACGTTGGTGAGAAATACAAGTGTGGCGTATATATATTTCGTATTGTATCCATTCTAAAAGGGGGGGGATGGTTAACCTAACGTTCCTCAAAGGCAATCATTGGCTACGACGCTGCTGTGCGTGTGTATGTATAAAATTTGGCTAAAAGGTGTTCTATGAACGGCAAAAAGGACACACCAAAACCACGCACGCACGCACACCACCGCACCGCACCGACGGAGCGTACCTGTGGCACAAAGTGGGTATGTATGCGTGTGTGTGTGGTGAGCTCTAAATGTGTCGAAAAATGTATCTAAATTCTAACCTAGTAAAGCTACACGCACACACGCCCCCGGGCCCGTCTGCTACACCGGCTACGTTGGTCCGAACGAACGAATGGACGACAGTCTAGAGTTTTTAATTGGTCAGCTAAAGATTTGGCCAGCGTGTAAAGAACGTGTTGACATAGTATTGGAAGAACACACCGGTACGGATTGAGAGGAGGGAAAAAGACTTCGCGTAACGTATGCATTTCGAAAGGAGGCTGATTTTAACGGCTTTTATGCGAAGATACCTCCACCAGAATATTGCACTCAGCAAAATCTGATGAGAAATCTCGTGGACCAGGTGGCGTTATCCTCACGAACTCCAATCAAGACAGCGGATCTGGACAGAGACGAGGTGGTGCTCGAGGTGAGTAGGTCAACTAGGGATATCTGTCGAAACCTCTCCATCAAGAGTTCCAGGATCTAGTCGTCTAAAAGATCTCATCTACCAAGGAGGCCTAGGTGTCTGTGTGACCACACCTTGTCCAAGCCTCATCAGCCAAGAGAATTCAGTGTCCCAGGGGGCCTTACCTACCAGGAGACTTCACATTCCCTAGCAAGGAAGCTTCTCGAGACCTGACATTAGTTAAATTCTATCCCGGAATCGTGTTCTTATTGATTTATATCTCCTTTATATGGCCATTTTTCCCCCCAAAATGCATACGCCCGCCGAAGTGTGTGAGTAATAAGACGCTCGACCTACGAAACCGCACTACCAACCTACCAACCACCACCGCTACCGCTACCCCTACTCGAACTGCTGACGCGTGTTCTGCTCCATCCACACGCCACCATCGCCACCGTCGAACGAGAGGAGAAAGCCGGGCCGGCGTCCCACTGCCTCCCCGCCGCCACTCCCCGCGGGGGGCTATTTGAACATCACGATCACGATCACGAGCAGCACGACGATCAGCACGAGATAGAAGTTAAAGTTGAACCCGAACTCGTGCCATCACACGGACTCCTGCGCCATCCGGTACTCATACACGCTGCCGCGCTCCATGAACGCTTTCGACGCGCTGACCGATGCAATGGCGGCCGCGGCCGCTTCCTGCCGCTGCTGCCGCTGCACACCGAACCGCAGCTCGGCGGGCCCATCCTCATCCGCCGGCTCACCGTACCCACCGCCGCCCGGCGTTTTCATCGAGAACACATCGCCCGGCCCGACCTGTACCGCCGTCTTGCCACCAATGTTCACCGCCCGGTGGCCCGGCTGACCGGGCCGCGGTCCGGCACGGATCAGCAGATTAAGGCCCGGCTTGCCGGGAGATCCACCGGCCGCACCGTACGGACGTAGCGTGCGCCGCTCGGTCAGCACGGACAGTGTCATCGGTTTGCGGAACAGCAGCTCCCGGTGCACACCGGCCCCGCCGTGGAAGCGACCCGCGCCACCGCTCCCATCGTCCCGCAGCGTGAAGCGGCGCAGCACGATCGGATAGCGCAGCTCCAGTATCTCCGGATCGGTGATGCGTGTGTTGGTCATGTGCGTGTGCACACCGCCCGTTCCGTGCCATCCCGGACCGGCGCCGCTGCCGCCCGCGACCGTTTCATAGTATCCCCAGCCGTCGTCACCGATCGTCACGTTGTTCATGCAGCCCTGCGAGGCGGCACACGTCCCGAACGCGGCGAACACCGTGTCGACCACGCGCTGGGACGTGAGCACGTTCCCACCGACGACGGCGGCCCCGTCCGACGGGTCAAGTATCGAACCGGGCGGGATGATCACCTCGATCGGTGCCAGACAGCCCTGGTTCAGCGGCACATCGTGTCCGACCATGCAGCGCAGACAGTAGATCAGCGCGGACAGTGTGATTGCCCGTGGGGCGTTACAGTTGCCGCTCACCTCCGGTCCGGTGCCGGTAAAATCGCACACAGCCGAACCTTGCGCCTCGTCGATGCGCACCACCAGCCGGATCGGTGTGCCGTCGTCCATGTGCTGTTCCGCTTCCAGCACCGTCAGTCCCGTGCGCTCGCGCGTTTCCTTCGCGATCGTCTTCAGCATGTTACGCACGGCTAGCTCCGCGTTCTGTTGCATGTGGCCCATGTACGCTTGCACGACGCCGAGCCCGTACGCCTCGATCAGTTCCGACACGAGCTGGATGCCCTTCTGGTTGGCGGCTATTTGTGCCCGCAGGTCGGACAGATTGTCCGACAGATTGCGGGTGCCGGGCGCACCCGAGCCAGCGGACGGACGAGTCAACCGTTCGACGATGGCTTCCTCCCGGAACACGCCACCGTCCACGAGCAGGAACGACTTGAACGCGGCCCCTTCCTGATCGAGCGAGGTCGAGTGGGGTGGCATCGATCCCGGCGTAATGCCACCAATGTCCGCATGATGCCCGCGAGAAGCAACAAAAAACACCGGACTCGGTTCGTCCTCGGTGAACACGGGCGTGATGACGGTCAGATCGGGCAGATGGGAACCGCCGGCCTGCGGATGGTTCGACAGCAGCACATCGCCCGGTTTCAGCGTCCCACCGCGTCTCCTCAGCTGATACTGGACCGTTTCCTGCATCGCGCCCAGATGGACGGGAATGTGCGGTGCGTTCGAAACGAGTCCCCCGTCCGGGCCGAACAAGGCGCACGAGAAATCGAGCCGTTCCTTAATGTTGGTCGAGATGGACGTGCGCTGCAGCACGCGGCCCATCTGCTCCGCGATGCTCATGAACCGATGGTTGAAGATGCTCAGCTGCACAGCATCCAACCGCTCGTCTACCTTCGGCCGATTGGTTCCTCCACCGATCTCGATCGTGAGATCGCCACGCCGTGTAACGATCGCTCGCGACGCCGGTTCGATCACGATCGTCGAGAGACGGTCGATCAGTATGGCCGGTCCATCGATTCGGTGGCCGTACCGCAACTTGCCACAATCGTACACCGGCGTAACGAGCCGGCCGGCCGCTTCCTGCCCACCGCCCTCCTCGAAGTACGCGACGGTCGTTTTCTCCGGATAGATCGGCCCGGTAGCTTCCGCTATGTCCGGTTCGGTGAAGAGTGACGCACGGCCACAGCCCCGCACCCGCACGTCGTCCACCAAGATCCGACGACCTTCCAGCACGAACCCGAACTCACTCCGGTACCGCTCCCGGAACGTTCGGCCAAAGTCCCCGAACCCGTACACGGTGTGATCGGCATTCTCGATCACCCGGTCCGGCGCACACATCAGCGCACAGTCCGTCCCTTCGTAGCGCAGATGCAGATACGGCTCGAGCGTGATCGATCCTTCGTCCGCGAGGCTAAAGCCCTGCGCTTCCAGCTGTTCCACGCAGCGTGCCGAAAGCACGTGCAGCCGTTCCTTCAGCGCCGCTCGATTGTCCGGGCACAGTTCCAGCCCGCACGGTTCCTGCGTTTCGTGCACCACATCCGCCAGTGCCATCCCGTACGCGGACAGAATGCCGGCGTACTTGTGCATCACGACCTTCCCCATGCCGAGCTGCTTCGCGATACTGCACGCGTGCTGGCCACCGGCTCCACCGAAGCACGCCAGCACGTGTCGCGCCGTATCGTAGCCGCGGGCCTGCGTTAGTGCGCGTATCGGACGGCACATCGCCTCGTTGGCGACGCGCACAAAGCCCATCGCGACCTGCTCGAGCGAGCGCGGACCGCCCTCGTCACCGGACGCCGCCAAGTGCTCGTTAATCTCCGCCCGCAGCTCTTCAAACGCGGCCCGGGTCGCTTCGTAATCGAGCGGTTCGTTTTCGTTCGGTCCAAAGATGGCCGGGAAGTACTCCGGCAGCAGCCGGCCAAGCATGAGGTTCGCATCGGTAACGGTTAGCGGACCGCCCTTGCGGTAGCAGGTCGGGCCCGGATGTGCACCGGCCGATTCCGGTCCCACCACAAACAAGCCGGACCGGAAGAACAGACGCGAACCACCGCCGGCGGCCACCGTGTTGATGTCGAGCTGGGGCGCTTGTATCGTCACGCCGGCCGTTGTGCTTTCGATCACGTGCTCGTACGTACCGGCGTACCGTGACACATCGGTCGAAGTGCCGCCCATATCGAACCCAATCAGCGGTGGCGATGGATCTTCGCCTGCGTCACGCACTCCGGTTACCGCGTAGCCTACCACACCGCCCGCTGGTCCGCTTAGAATTGCCCTCGCACCGCGGAAGTGTTCCATCCGCGTGAGGCCACCGTCGCTCTGCATGAACAGTACGTCCGCCCCGCGCAGCTGATCACGGAAACCGCTCCGGAACCCATCCAGGTAGCGTTCGACGTGCGGCGTTAGGTACGCTTCGGCACAGGCGGTAAAGCCGCGCGCCACCAGCCGACACATCGGCATCGCCTGGTGTGACAGGGTGACGTGCTGGAAGCCGAGCTCCTGCGCGATTCGTCCAACACGCAGCTCATGCTCCGGGCAGGCGTAACTGTGGGCGAGCACGATGGCGAGCGAGTTGATGCCGGTTTCGCGGACGCCTTCCAGCTTCATCCGCAGATCTTCCTCGTCCAGTGGCGTCATTTCGAGGTACGTGGACTGCGAAGCGCCGGTTAGCTTTCTCCAGCCGGAGGTCGCATCACCCAGCTGGCAGGTTCCTTCCTGGGCCGGGACTAGGCGGGCATCGATTTCGATAACCTCTTTGTAAAGATTGGCCGGTTTTTGGATGTTCTGTGGAGAAGAGGACAACAGTCAATGGCTGGGGAGTAGTGCCTTTCCTCCGAGGGCAATAGAACATGCGAAAGAAGATGGATATGAGTCTTGGAAAGAAATGAGATACAGAATAAGCAGCTAGTTTTAGCTGCGAGTCCAGCTCCTCTCGGATAGTCTTAAGTTGATAATTTATAGCAAGACATCTTTTGCTCGATAAACCCCGCATACGGAATGAGATAGCTTAAAACTAAATAAACATTCGCCGAAAGGCCCACCCTAAAGGCACGGGCGGCCGGCCAGTACGATAAGCATCCGTCGCTCATCTACATGTTTGGCGAGATGTCAAGAAGGCTGAGAAGGTGATGATGCATTCCCCACGGCTAAATGGGAGCTTTCCGAGCTCGATTTGAGATGGTGGACGATGGCCAAGAAAACATGTCCTCTCCCGTGGCAAAATTACCATTTTCCCAATTTCTTAATGCGCCTCTTACCAGCTGGAAAATGTTGGGTCGCGCCTGATTGCCTATCTGCAGCAGATCCCGGAAGCCCTTGTTCACCACCAGCGCTACCGGATCGCCGGCCCGTTCGAGCAGTGCGTTGGTGGCCACCGTTGTGCCCATCCGTACCCAACCGATCAGCCCCGTATCGATCAGTCCGTCCGCCGTCAGGGCACGGCCCGTTTCCTGCTGCAGTATGCGGCGTATGCCTTCCGTCGGTGCATCCGGATAGTTGGCCGGATCGACGGAAAGCAGCTTCAGCGTGCGGACGGTACGGTCCGGTGTGATGCACAGCACATCCGTAAAGGTACCGCCACGGTCGATCGCAAAGTTATACTTTCCTCTGTCCATTTCGATTGATAACACACGCACACACACACACGCTGCTCGCACTTATGCACAGATACTAACACAAGCCCGAGCGTTTGGCCACAAGGGAAGAATTCACTGAAGCAGCTCACTTGAAGCGTAGCAGCAGACTGGCTGATTAGCGAAGAGGCAACCAGTCACAGTGCAAGAGGGAAGCAATCTGGAAACGAAGAATAGACGTTAGCGCGGCCGGAACACCAGATAAGACAAGAGCAAACAAAGCCTACCTCGATAATAGTGTGCACAGGTGGGTAGACGTCCCGCTGGAGGAGGTAGCTTCGATAAATCACGTCCGGATGAACAGTGTAGCATCAATACGCGTGGGCACCAACAAACTGCATCCCAAGCGCGTCTCTGTGCATTATGCGTTCCAGGACACCCCGAGGACCGCGTCGTGGTGTTCTTCTCTCGTCTGTGTGCTGCTGCTGCAAAAAAAGAACAAAACCCTTGTGTGTTTTGCTTCCATAACAATGCCATAACCAGTGTCGTTGTTTTACCTGCCAAGTAAATGACTTCAATACACTTTTCCCCACAACACAAGCACACACACGGAGCACATACAGTGATGAAAGACAAAGTTTTTCCGTTTTTCCGCAATACAAATCCACGGCCTGCTTCGACCGTCTGTCTGTGCCCCTGTGCAACAGTGTCTCGCTTTCTGCTGTTGCTGTCTATTTTGATGCGCGAAGATGCTGCTTATTTGGTGTGCATCGGTGTGTGCGTGTCCACCATGTGTGTTGCGTTATCGCTGCTGTCAAAACTGTTTTTGTTTGGGTTGTTGGTACAGTGCTGTACTGAGTGAGCGCAGCACCGTTCGAAGTATGATGGGAAATTATTATTCGTGTGGGTATTTATGAAAAAAGAAACAAAATTTAGGCTCAATTAACGTGTCTGTTCCTCACGATGCTCCTTACATCAGAACGATGCTGGACGAACCAGACGGATCAGGAGATTCAAAAGGGTTTTCTGAAGCCTCCAAGGACTTACAATAGCGAGCCTGTCCGTAAAGGAAAGTCTCACAGCACCCCATAGCCTCAGGACTATCGGCACGGTATAAAATTCGGCTAAAGTCTGAATAGATGCCGCCCTGAAATTGTTCGAACAGCACTGTGCTATGTTCTCCTTCTCATCAGGGGTGTCAAATCATTCTATCACAATTTTAAAGCGACAAACAATAAAAAAAATAAATTAAAAATTATTCTAATTCTAATTAAAAGTGTTTGTCATCTATTGCTTAATCTGCCGTAGAAGAAATCCTTTCGGAAAAAGCACAACCGTTATCCGTTGGTAGTTTGTATTTCAATGCTTGTGTTGCTGTTTTGCCATACGATTATTAGGTACTACATTTACGCTCTGCACTATTATAGTTTTTGTCTCTGAGCCATGCATACTTTTGCGTTCTTTTTTTTTTTGTTTTGCTTCTTAATGTGGGAAGGAGGATGAGGACAATTTGTGTCCTTCATTGTTTTTAAAAACACCAAAGTTTAATGAGTTAGTGTGTGTGTATGTGTGTCTGTCCAAAGCTAACGGATTGAATTAATATAATGCCGAGATTACATACGCATTGATGTTGGTTGGTAAACATAAGAACTAACCTTTTTGAAATGAATGTGTCCACCACACACACACACACGCAGTAATTTCGAGTGATTTCGGGCCTCATCCTTGGAGGGGGGAGGGTTCAGTTGGTGCTGCTTGTGTTTCTTGATTAGTCTCCCTTTCTCACCTCCCCCGTTCGTTATCGCTGCTTCCGCTTCTAATTCATTCGCTTTGAGGTTAGGTTTAAGTCGGCTACACTACTGCTTTTGTGTTGCTGTGGTTCGATTAAACTCGTTCCGGTATTCTCGTCTTATTCTCATGTGTGTTACAGGATTCGCGTCTCCAAACACACGCGCTGCTGATCTCCTCCAGTGTTGCATTGTTTGTTTTGTTTGCATTAAAATCCTAAATCCATTCTCCTGTTTGGGTTTTGTTCTCTTTTGCAGTTCGTTTGCTACCTCTCTTTGCAATCATGTGCCTTTACAATCTACCCTTTGTTTTGTTAGCTATGCTTGTGTTTCATATACACGTATATATATATAATCTTTCTTAAATGTGTTTTCTTTTCTCTCTTCTCTACTCTTAATGTTATTTGTGTGTATTGTTCTGCTTTTGCTCTCCCGAAAACGAAGTTTCTTTTTATTTTCGTTTTTTTTTCTCTGTTTTGTGTTTTACTTCCTTCGCCTTGTGTTGTGAGGGATATAGTTATATGTAGCGTTTTGATAAACACTTATCGAAATGTTGTGATGTTCTGTTGCAATTGCTTATTTTACTGATCTTGTCTATATCGTAGAAGGTTTTTTTCTTGGCTTTCCGGGAGGCATTTGTTCTCTTCCTTTTAACAATGTCTTTACTAGTGTGATGTGTTTTTGCACAGAGTTGTTTCACCGCATGCTCTGGTAGCAAATTTTGCATACTTTACATAAGAAATAACATAGTTTTTACCGTACCATTCCCCCGTTTTGCTTCCACATTGCTCCCCACAACAATTACACCGCAAAACTTATGTATGTATACCACCCTCCGTTTGATTATTTCATAGGCTTTTCTTTTTTGATCGCCACACTACTATAACATAACTTCTTTGTTTTTTTTTTTTTTGAGAAATAGAAAGGTCACAAAAATAATCACACAGCATTTTACTGTTCAGCCGCTTTTAACTTCTCGCGCACATGCTTACGATTCCTCCACTAAACGCGTTCTCGGGCGGCCACGTGGTCGAAGTTTAAACAAAAAAGTAACGCTTACCAGAGAGTGTAAGTTTCATTGTTAAAGCGAAGGATAAAACAGACCTCCCCTCCCTATCAATAACACCACTTCTATCAAGAATCCGTAAAACGAGTCAAACAACAAGTGTAAAGTAAAGTATGATAAATTATTAGTTACAGTAATCGTGCGTCCGCTCGCGGTTCGCTGTGTAAATGAATGTGAAAATGTTTGTGTACAGCAACAAAACAAAAACAAAATGAAACATTATGATAAACGAGGCGGCGGATCGTGTGTAAGACAATAAAAAGTTAACAATCAATGTGATGGTGTGTTGGCACTCGTCAGTTTTGTTTCCTAAAATGTGGTCTCCTGCTTATTCTTCACGAGTACGCGTGCAACTTCCGGCTCCTAAAAGCACACACCCACTCACCCACACATTCCGCGACACAGGTCAGATCGAAGTTTAGTTTGTTGCCGCAGTTACGTTCTGCTTGCAGCAACTTTCGCTTGCCCTCGGTGCTTCCGCGCTACATTCGGCCGCCAGCAACGACTGGATCTGGCTCATGCTGGTAATCCGATCGCGCATCATCATCGTGGCAGCTGCCGTTACGTTCGAACGGTGCAGGAACGCGTTGGCATCCTCGCTTAGCGGTGTGCCACCGTTTACCGTCGTCGATGCGGTTAGGCTATTGGCCACACTGGAGGAAGGTAGTGTGCCTCCGGCCGTGGCGAGGGAATTGGTGATGGTAGCAGGAACCGTCATGGAGGAGATCCGCTGGTAGCATGGACCACACAGCCGAACCGGTTGATATAGGCGCTCCTCCGGCAGATGGGCCGTAAACTCGGAACAGTCCGCACAGAA
The DNA here is from genome assembly GCF_013141755.1 of Anopheles stephensi. Classification (NCBI taxonomy): domain Eukaryota; kingdom Metazoa; phylum Arthropoda; class Insecta; order Diptera; family Culicidae; genus Anopheles; species Anopheles stephensi. The sequence continues at coordinate 81,874,108 of NC_050202.1, read as the reverse complement.
GATTTGCCCGCACGAGCGACAGTGATGTTTGCGACGTCCGAGCCAAAATTCGGTCTGGCAGGTGGTGCACCGTGTCACGGCGTGATCGGGAACCCAGAGCACGCTGGTGCTACCACCAACACCGCTACTGCTGTACTGCATCTGCTGGGACGAGTTGGCACCGGACGACGGTGCGCTCCGATCGTCGACCGCTTCCCACGAACAGTTGGATGCATTTTCGTTCATTGAATCCACCATCTGGAATGGAAAGGGAATAAATAAAAATTGTGGTTAGAAAAAATAATGTTAGAAGCATACAAAAACCTCCCCCGAAAGACAAAGTACAAAATGTATATTAGTAAAAGAGGCGAACACATCACATACATCACGCGAACACAGGCATCCGAGGTTCATCGGTAATGAAAAAAAGGTTCATTCCAATCGTCTGGCGTTCATCGACAGATATGCACGTTCTGTAGAATCAGTTTGCGTTCTATCCCCTCCTCTCACACACAGCCTCGATAGCGCAGTCGGTAGCGCGTAAGTCTCATAATCTTAAGGTCGTGAGTTCGATCCTCACTCGGGGCAGAAACTTTTTTTCGCGCTTTTTTGCTGTTTTCAACAACACAAAAACCCATGCGCAATGTGGACAGAGAGACATTTTTACGGTTGGGTTAATTGCGTTAGAGGAAACGACCGAAACGGGGCAATTTTGTGGTACGATTTTTTTCGTTTTATATGGAGATATTAGTGATGGCACACAAGTGTGAAAGAAGATTAGTCCCATAATACAACGGCGCATGCAGTAAAAACGGTACAAAAGGTTTTGCAAAACGCATCTCACTGACCAGTTGGGAGGATAGTTCAGCATCCACATTCACATCCTCTTCCTTCTCACCACCACCACCACCTTCACCACTACTACCGTCAACCCACTGTTTTTCTGCTCCGCAATACTGGATGCTGTCAGTGCTGTCAGTAAGCTTCGGTTGCTGTATAGTAGTCCTTCTTTCCGGTGCAATGTCAATGTCACTACCACCGTCTAAAATGTCGCTACTGCCACTACTGTTCCTCTCGTCATCGTCAGCCCCGCTACTATCGGCGTAGTACTCGCTGAGCGGATCGTCTAGAGGGTAAGACTCCACGCGAGGTTTTACCGAGTGTCGTGAAGGACAGTCGCTGCGTTTCTGTCGTGTGCGTTCGAGAAATTGACGAACGGTACGCCACACACGCACATTATGTGCGAATCGACGGTTATGTTTCAATATCGCTTCACACAAGCAATGTTCTTCCTGCTGTGCCGCAGTACCATTACCAGACGCATCATCTTCTTCCTCTTCCTCGTCGGAAAACACTAACAGCGCTTTACCGTCTTCATCGTGTACGTGCCGCCCCGAAAGCAGTCCATAGATGGAAGAAGATCCTATCCATGCGTCCACGGACAGATCTCCGGTGGCAGTGGTGGTGGTGGTGGTGGTGGTGGCGGTCATGGTACGGATGGAGGTGACAGTGCTCATACTACCACCACCTTCGCTACTGCTGCTGCTGCTGCTGCTGCTGTTGCTGACGTGACTATGTGCACCGTCGTGGTGTTTCCGATCGATCTCCCTACCGATCCTGGCCGCTGCCGTCGTGGCTGAGGCGGCGGTAGCGGTTAAAGCGGCAACGCTCGTTATGGAAATGCTCACCGGCACCTATTGGGTATTGGGTATTGGATAACACGATTGGTCACTGTGAGAAACGGTTCTAGTACAACAGAAGGGAGGACGACAGGCAGACAGACAGGCTCATGCCGCGATAGTGTGTGTGCGAAGAGGAGGCTCGTTAGGCGGTCGCACTGCAGAGAAAGCACAAGGCAGTAGTAGTAGTAGTAGTAGTAGTGGTAGTAGCCGCTAATCAAGGCAAATACACGGCAGTGGTAGTAGCAGTAGTAGTAGTAGTAGTAGTAGCAGAAGTAGTATGCTAGCGCAAATTTTGTCGTTCGCAAAGCCAACAGCAGCAGGGTGATGGTGGCTTGTTTTTCGTGGCAATAAACACACATCCATGAAAAGAGATGGGAAACAAAACCATAAGTCAAGCGTTAATTTCAGCCACGGCCGCAGCACTGGTTTGCGTTTGCTTGTCCACTACTATTCCGTGTTTCTTTAGCGTTTAATTTTTTTTTCTAAAACAAACAGCCAAAAACAAGCCTCTATAATAGCGGCAAATTCGCTGAGCGTGTATCAATTTCCCAGCTGCTCAATTTCGATCGGCAATTGCAACAGAAAACATAAGCATCATGCTCTCTCCCCATCGGCACGGCACGCAGCTTCTTCCAAAATCCTAAAGTGTGAAGCAAATCACGCAACAGTAAGGCCAGAGAGCGACAGGAGATTCCCTGTCCAGGTAATAATGTTCTTCCCTGCCTTTTGGAGCGAAATCGATCCCCGCCGGAGCAAATCGTCGTAGACAGGCGGGGGGATTTGATTTGATGCAAGCCATACGACCACTACTCACCGGATCCTCATTGCCGTACTGTGGCTGGGCGCTGCTGCTACAACAGTGCTGGCAGGTTTTCTTCAACAGTGCTAACCGGGTGGCGTACAGCTCACGCTGCAGTGCTTCCTCGCGGAGCTACAATGAAATGCAGAAGAGTGGAGAGTTAAAAGACGGTCCAGAAGTAGCTAGTGATGCGCCGCTTACCCGATGCTCGTAGACAATCTGCTGGAGACGCAAATTTTGTTCCGACAGTGCGTGTGCTAGCCCGTCCGGGCATGAGAACGTCGCTACCGGTGGCCTGTCCGCCGCGTACGGTACGCTCGGTGGTGTCAGTGGCAGTGACCGGGCGCCCGGTGTCGAAAACCGGGAGTGTGTGGCACTTGGGGATATACTGGAAATGTTAAGCAGTACCCATCAGCGTCACGGTAATTCCTTACAATTTCCCTTTAAAAAAAAGCTTCCCCTTTCCTACCTTCCGTTGGTTGGTTTACAAGGACTCATGAGGTCATGTTTCGAGTTGGACGAGTTTCTTCTTCGTCGCTCCTTCTGTGGCATTGCTGCAGCAGCCGCCACAGCACCTTCACCAGCCGCCGGCTGTTTGCCATTAATCTCTAGCTGCTGGAACTGTGGCTGAATGATAATGCTTTCGTCCATAAGCATCATCGAGGTGAGCAAGTTACTGTTGTTGGTGGTGGTGGCCTGACCAGCGGACACCGGTACAATCGGTACGCTCGGCGTTCCGTTCGCTTTGAGTTTATTGTAGTTAACGTTGCTACTGCTGCTGTTAAAAAGGTTGCTCTGTGCCGACCGTCCTCCTCCTCCACCACGATCGCTTTCCAAGGTCGGTTCTGGCGGATGCTGATGGTGGCGGTAGTCAGGTCGATCTTTTGGTAGCGAATCGCCGGCCAATAGTGCCAGCGTTGATTGATTTGATAATTTCTGCAATCAAATAAAGAAAAAAGCAAAACCTTGATAATGAATTACTCAACGTACCGCAACACGCACGATTGCTTACCCTATCGTAATCATGACTATCACTAGTAAAATCACATCCATTACTATCACCAGTCGCAGCAGTTGTGGTAGTGCAGCTATCGCCCGTGACCTCGGCCCCGTCCGAACTGTCGTTTGGCGCCGCTGTCGCTTCCGATCCTTTACCGTTTACAAGTCTCTGCCGACTGCTATCACTGTTGGTTTCTACTGCTAAACTAATACTACCGCCGACACCGTTGCTGCTGCTGCTGCTGCTGCAGTGCTGTTCCTGTTCGAGCAGCGATGTCTTCCGCCGGTCGTGTCCGTGTCGCACCTTCTCACCGTCCTCGGTCACGTTACAGGGGCCTGCTGGCGTGGAGAGTGGATACTGATCGACCGGCACCAGCGTGTCCGTGCTGGTTTCTATCGATCCATGCCACAGGTTGGGACTGAGCGATCGGTCATTCAGGCCAGCCGGTGATTCTAACCGATTAGGCGAAGTGGAGAGTAGTTTATCTAGTAAAAAGGGAGAGCAAGTGTTTCAATGCATTAGTTGCTTTAGAGTATAATAAAACCATAAAAGAATAAATTCCACGGCACAGGAACACACACATGAGCATAGATGGGGGTTTTACTTGCGATTGTCGTGCTTCTTATTGACTGCTTATAATATAGCTGATTACTTTGACACTTAAAATAAGCTATACACCATTTGAAAACGGTTTCTAAACATGAAAATCTTGATTTATATAAATCCTCATAAAGGAAAAAATCGCTATATTGATATAAAATCAATAATTCTCTAAAAATGTAAGAAATATATTCTTCCCCGAAAGCAAAAAAAAAACCGAGGGCGATAATTAATCAGGATTGTACATTTAAACGTCTTCTTTTTTGCTACGATCGCGCACAGAACAGACAGCATAATTACACAATTTGAAAAAATCATGCAAATTATGAGGCCTTCTGTTTTTTTTTTCATAATCTTCCATACGTGCAAAATAAAGCAGAAGAGCAAACCTTATCATCCAAACTCTTGGTCTTCAATTTCCTATTTTTAAAGCTCGTTTATGTGCGTTATCAGTAGAAATAGTAGTAAAATACGGAACGCAAAAAGTACCGCCACCGGTCAAACACGTAATACTTCCCTATGCCCTATGGTCTACGGTGGATTCCGGTGTATACATTGGAGAGATTGTGGCTGCTGTGTGTGTGTCTCTGTCGCAGTTGTGGTTTGGTATTTTTGTTTATTTGTATAAATTTCCGTACCGGAAAGATTCACACTCTGGCGACAACAAAACACGAGTTACGATCTACGGCAGTTGGCTGGTAGCCAACTGGGTTTAGTCAACAACATGATATTCGATTCGAAAATTAATCAATGAGCAATAGAAAAGATAGTTATAAGTTCTACAAAGACTCTGGAGAAGCTGATGACCCCATTCAAATTCAAAGGATAACACATGATACGTGCTTAAGCGTCCGAGATAGTCCTATGTCGGTCCTTCCGCTATCGGAAGGCTCCTATATTAGTATTATTTGCTAATATCGCATTTACAAAAGCCAGTCTATATGGTGTTTGTATATTTTGCTTATCGGACTATATACACAGAGCACAGAGCCTTTCCCCGGAGGCAGGCAGTAGCGAACCCCTAAAGCTGTTATTTACATCATTCTGTACCCTCTGCTGAACCTGAGCTGCACACCCCTATCCATTGCGTTCTGTCACGAACACATTCACACAAGAGAGCAGCAAAAGGCGAGCGACAATTCCACCGAAAAAGCCCCGCTTTACTTGTCACCCGGGCTCAATCGTGCAGGCATATTCCGAGACAAAGACCCGTGTGTGTCCCGGAATATCCTGGCGGAATCGCTCGCAGGGGCCGACAACCGTAAGCGAACCAAAGTGTTCACCTTTCTCTGACCCTTGTCATCTCGACGCATCGAACCGAACCCGGCTATGCTCATATGTGCCGCCGCAGAAAGTGCTTGATCAGTTTGAACAGTTTATCGTATTTACCACCAACGAAGCTGCTATCGTCCGATCCACCGACGGTTAGGTCGACGCTCTCCATCATCATATCGTCGTTGGCCATGATGGGCCGCCCGATGACGGCACGATTCATGGCTCGATCGAGTCCACCACCGCCGCCGCCGCCACCTCCGTCCAGTACATCCTTGTTACCGCCGGCTGTCGACTGGTACGATTCGATCTTGATGATACGGGACGTATTTTCATCGATCGCGTTGTTCGGCCACATGACCAGCTGACGGGTCGTGGGACTGTTGCTTGACTCGCACGATATCTTGGGCGAGCATCGTGACGCATCATTCGTCGTTGGCAATTCCGGCACGATCGGTTGGAAACGGTAGCGATAGATGCTCCTCTCGTCGACTGTTTGCGGCTGCATCGCGCCGGTGCTGCTACCGCTGATACTGGTCGTCGTAAAGGAGGGGCGAACGTTTGTGGTTGCGGTTGGTATGAGCGTGGCCGCAGCCGCTGCTGCTAGACTATCGATTCCACCGATGCTACTACCGTTTGCGTAGAGACTAGAAGAGGCTGAGGAAGAAAGGATGGGTTCGGCCGGTGCTGCTGCCGCACTGCTGCTAGTGATCGCTAGATTGCGCTGGTTCTTGATCGCTTGCTCTAGCTCTTCGTCCGATTGGTTTAGCTCCTGCGTGAGGCTTTGCAGCTTTTCGGTGGCATGCTGTATGAAGGAACTGGCCGTCACTCCACGATGCAGCAGGCGATCGTCGATGGGGCGAAGATCGGGTGAAGTCTCACGGTCGGACGAGAGGTTTGAATCGATCGAGCTTTCTTCCTGCGAGAGGTTTAGCGTCGGGGCAGGTCCACCAACGCGGTTAATAATGCTAGGACGGGGAAAGAAAACATGAAGCATTCCACGGACTCGCCCTTAAGCACCCTTCCGGCAGACTTACCTTGAGTCTAGTGTCATGCTTGGATCGCTTGAGCGACGCGTCATAACACCGCCTGAGGTTGCTTCTTTGATATCACTGTACGAGCGCGTTTTCGTCATCGAACCGTTCTGCTCCGGGCTGCAGCTGCTTGCCACCGATGCCGTCGATGCCATTCCATCGACAACAACGTTCACGACCGACGGTGCTCCTCCTGTTGGGCCGGCGGTGTCAACACCGGCCCCGATGCTTCGCACACCGACCACAGCCGACACGACGTCCGATCCGCCGCCGGACGGCGGTACGCTTGCCGTTGGATAATCGGCCACTTCGGAGGCCGACTGCTGGTTGTGGCCGCCCCAGCTGCCCAGGTACACTTCCGTCCAGAGGCGCAGATCGCGCACGTTGTGTGCCGGCCACAGGACACGCTCGCGGTTCGGCACGTACAGATGGTTCTTGTAGATCGGACCGGATAGGAAAGGCCACACGGAGAACGTCCGATCGGGGACGCTATTTTCCTGCCGCTCCTTGACCGTGTTGCACAGGAACGTTCCAAACAGGCACGAATGCGAATGTTGTGCTAATTTGATCTGCGCGAGGGTGGAACGGGAGCAAGTGCGTTAGGGTAAAGGCTAGAGACGATCGCTTGGAGGAAGCCACAACTTACCAGGTAGCCCATGTCGAACTCAAAGCTGCAAGGAAACTGACGATGAATCTGATGCACGCAGTCGAGCCACTGCAGAAACACCGGACACCGTTCGTTGGTTTCGTCCGAACCGGGCCCATGCCCGCAACGGTCGGCAAACTTGTGACCGAAGCTCAACCACTCCCGCTCGACCAGCACGCGAAACCCTTCGATCGTGCGGTAGTACGGATCGAGACAGAGCTGTGCCGTGGCAACGATCTGGGGCGTACGATCCCAACCATCGGAACAGTGTACCAGCACTGGCCGGCCGTTGCGTTCGATCGCATGGCATACGACCATCGAGGCCGCCAGCAAACCGGACAGATGCTGCAACCAAAGCGTCCGTTCCAGCAATCCGAGCCAACTGAAGCGAGATAAAGGAATGCCCCCCATTGAGTATGTTTCTACTTATTCGAATAACTTACACCGCAAACCCTTACTTTGGAATGTCCGCCTGGGAGGCACAGAGCTGCCGTAACGCGTGGAAACTTTTCCTTATCACGTGGATGTTGCCCAAGCTCATGAACTGGATCTCCGCGCTCGGGTAGTACTCGGCACACTCGCATCCACCGCCACGCGCCCGGTTCGTTACCGCGGACGTGTACGACCGCGCATCCACGATCAGAATCTTCTTCGGCTCGTCCATTTCCACCTCCTCGTGGCTTCCCTCCGGACTGCGCGGTGGACTACCCTCGCTCGACGCTTCCGAGCTGTCCGTCTGTGTTCGCGTTCGTCTCGTACCATCGCTGGACCGATCCTGCGTGCCACGGTCGAACGAGCAGGCATCGGACAGCGCTTTCAGCAGCTGTTCATCCTTCGAGTTACGCCACCCAAGCCAACCCACCTCGGGCTGGCTGCAGCGTGCGATAACGGCTCCGGTGCGCTGGTGGCGCCACACGACCGCCGGTATGCGCCGCGAGCTTCGAAAGCTGGCCACATTCTGCAGCGTGTCGTCGGAGATGCAGGCGGGCACGAGCAGCAGCCGTGGGTACGATGCACACAGCTTAAATTCCGCGTTCGCCTGACTGATGCGCCAGGCACCCTGCAGATCGAACTGTAACCGTTCCGCTTCGCGCCGAAACTCGTCATCGAACGAACCGACGCGCTGCAAACGGCCGGCCCATTCGTTGTCCTGGTTGAGCGTGGGCGATTCCGAGGCCCACGCATGGAACGGGAAGGCGAACAGTGCCTCGAGCGTTTCCGGCACACCGATCGAGAGGGTGATCCGGCGGTGCCATTCACCGCACTGCTCCGACGTCGCAAATGAACAGCTGTTTGAAAAAATGAAAGGAAGCGGTGCATCAGTGAAAACGAGGAGTTCCACATCAAACCTTTGCCAGAGATATTTACCGCACAGTACTAGCGTCTTTGCAGTTCACTATGAGATGGAACAGGTCACGCACTTGCGTCGATTCGATCAGGCCGAGCGGTACCGACACTTCGGCGCCGGTGCTATTTTTCTGCAGGAACAGCCGATAGTTGGATAGTGCCAGGATGCCATCATCAGTCTGACCCAGGTACCGCACGGATTCGCCGGCAACTGCAAAGATACAGCAAGAGTACGGCGGTTAGAAGACATGCCCTTCGATCAAAGGGAATGCCCTCCTCCCTATACTTACGCTCAGTGAATCGTACGGTGAGCTTATCTTCCTCCTTCTCGAGGATCGGTTTGGGAAAAAGCTCGGCCGCCTTCACCATGCACATCGACGATTGCGGCGAACCGTCGCCCGAACCCTCCATGATCTGTGAACGACAAGACGAAACGATACATTGTAGGTGCTGGGTCATATGATTTAGCAGCTCCCTTTCCCCCCCCCCCCCCCCCCCCCCCCCCATTAGAGTGTGATGGCCGGTCCATATAACTTAAGCTTATCTTCAACAGCCCGGCTGTTACTAACGCCAATCAAACACCCATTTAGCATCTCATGGCAGCTTCATAAAATTGCATTACAATGTCCGCCAACGGATGGAGGCTAGTACCCCCCATCAAGGAAAAGGTCGATGCAACGGAGTGCGCTCGATAGCCAATTGGGGGGGCGGGGGTCGGTAGAACAAATGGACCATCCAGTGCGTAACATCCTCCACAGGAACGTGTTCTCGTGTATGGTGCGAACTGATGCTGACCGCTCGCCCGTTATCAGCGCCTATCAACCGATCAGCTGGTTGGGTAAACACGCATAACACCCCGGGCTGAGTGCTCCAGATGTGGAACAACGCACAGCCCCAAGCTACGGGTGTGTGTGTATGGAAAGTTTTCCATCCCAGGGTTTGTTTGCCGTTCTGCATCTTTGCGTGCAGCAAATTAACGATGGTGCGTCCGAAGGTGGCGTGAACAGATAATCACGCCTTGTAAAACAATCTTGCAGAGCGCTGGTTTTGCACTGACCTACGGTCAACCAGATGTGGCGTCGAGGGTCCCTGTTTCGAAAGGGGTTTGCGTACAACAGATAGGACACACATCTGCGGTGCGGAAAGACAGAACCACCAACTGCTATGTGACACCGGCCTCAGAACTCACATGACTCGCTCTAGCAGCAGTTCCATACTTCTGTCGGATAGACTAGAAAGGAAACCTCACATGTCACAGTTGGGGCAGTTCTCCCCAACCAAGGAAATCGTTTCGAATTGGGACAATAGGCACAACAATGGCCGTGACCCGCTACACGTTTTTTTTATCCTTCGGAGCGATCCTTTCTAAAACAAACAACGGAGCGATTTAGTGAAAACGGGGGGGAATGACAGTTGAAAGATAATTACTTTTCTAACACCTCCATGTAGATTTGGACTCTGTTGATTATTGAACAGCAGGAACTTTAGACCCATTATTCTAGATTATTCTGCTGACGTTTGGGGCCTGTCCTCACGACAAAAAACAAAAAAACAAAACTGCGCTCTCTTCACGTTGGGATCCTTATCACGTTTGACGATTTGGTGTGTCCTGTGCGTATGATGCTCCACACCAGAATGTTCTAGCGCGATAATACTGCCAGCTTTTTTTTTGCGCTACAGTTCCACACAGCCTTTTTCCGCACAGTTCCGTGCAGATTTCACAGCAGAGTACTTATGAATGAATTCGACTTGTTGCGCGATCTTCAGGCGAGGTACACTCGCTTCAGAGGCTGACTACCGTTTGCGTGCCGGACACCATGATGCTCGGGGTAAAATATGATGCGGCGCGCGATCACCGCCGCGGAACAGCTGTGCGAGATGAGAGCGAGTGAGAGCGACCCTCTACTATTTACATGCCCACACATTCATAATCACCCAGGCACACACCACAACAAAAGGCCAGCCCTGACGGAGGATGGCAGAATGGGAGTGGAAGGTTCTCATCTCTCATCGCTGCTGATTAGAATGGTGACACCCGTCTTCTTCTCGCTCGCTGATGAGGTACGGTCCCGGTCTGTACAGACTGCGCCGTCCTATTTGCTCCCAGCAGGATGATGACTGATAAACTGCCGGCGAGGGCCGAAGAGGTGTAGGAACAAGCTGTTTAGAACGAGCGGTTCTAGGCTTGTGCGCGATGGTAAACGTGACCAGTTTCACATAGTCCCTAGACGTAGTTTAACTGCAGTATTTTAGGGCTAATCGTGGCCAGTATGAGAAGTTTCTGAGAAGTGTACTAACCAGACATAAAGTCCTGCTCGCATGAGTCACTATGATAAGAGTTAAGCCATCTACATCTAACCCGCTAAATCAACTTGAGATGTGTTGCAGTAAACATACAGACGATAAATTCTGACAAGTGGAACATTCCCGATCATCAGAAATCTTGTCGCCCAGAAGCGGCGTGCGGGCTTGATCAGAAGTAATCAACAGCAAGCGGGAAGTGCGTCATCATGTGTCCCCGTGGTGTGTATGTTTGGCTACGGGCAAACACGCCCAGCATCCTCCTCCCGTGCGTTCGCACAGAAGAGATAGAGGTAGTGCACGCACCTCACACAAGCCACAGGCTATTAGCTCGGTACGTACAACAATGATGCCACGTCTTCGCTCTAAAGATTAAAAGGACTAATGAGGCTGTGAGGCATTCGTGCCTCGGCGGTACGTTCCCTTCACCATCCAAAGGTACATCTCGCGCTTGATACCACACAATCGATTGATTCGACAGCAAGATTAGACCGGCACAGGCACAGGTACACAAATGGTCCGGGACAGTTTGCTTAGAAAACGTGATCAATCGCTCTAGCTCCCCGCGAGGTACACACGTGCCGAAATAAAAGGCTTATCAGGCTACAATAAAGATCAGAAACGTGCCAGGGCGTTCTACAGAGCCGTATCCTTCCTCATCATCATTGCAGGAGCAGCCTCAACAATAGATTAATCATAGACCGAGAGAGAGAGAGACTAGGTCACGTGAAGTGTTGGAATCTGTGTCCCTGCTGCTGCACCAACAATCTTAGAAGAAATACTTCCTGACATTTACAGATGGAGGGAGAGCTGGGCTGGTGCTTCCGTATTTACAACCTAGCTCCCAAGAATTTTACTTCCCAAAGCAAAACGAGCTTCACGAGCTTATCATTCTTCACCTTTTCCTCCGTCCAGGAACAGCTGGTGGTAAGCAAACACAGAAATCAGAAATACTATTCCGGTTAGTTACTACCAACTAGCTACTCGGTATTGGACTTCGCCCGTAAGCAATAGGGAAGGCCGGTTAGAACCGGTGCTTCAACGAAGCAAAAGTACGGCGTCATACGATATTGGATGCGGTTCGTGGTCTTAAATGATAGCTAGGTCTCACGGTATCTCACTTATCTTGTATCTTTTCCCTGTCCGAGAAGGAGGTGTGACCTCCGGTTGCGTGTGCAAATAAGCATCCTCTTCTGTTGTAGGGGTGTTTACCGCACCACCTTCAGATGCTGTTGATGGCGAAGAAGAAGACAGCAAAAAAAAAGGGGGTAATGTGTAGCACCTTCGCTCGGCTGAAGGTGATCCTGTCCCCGCCAAACAGACAGTACGAAGAAGAACAACGGCTGTGACTGTTGTTGTTTAGTTAGAGTTTATTAGCATCTCTGCTTATCGCATCGTGCGATTGCATGCAGCTGCACCCGGGTGAGGATGCAGAGCACTGCAGTTTACCCCATATGCAAACAAGCTTCCTCCCGTCCTTCTTCTTCCTCTTCTCCCATTCTTCCAGATGTCAAAACATGGTAGACGCGGGAGATAAAACACACGTTGTTAATCAATTTTAACCACAGCCTCCAGCACCACACATCATCGCGGTGCGGAGAGATCGACGGGGTACCGATCGATTCCCGGCACTATCGTTTGTATGCACAAAATGATGGGTTCTTATCGTTTGTTAAACGTAGTAAAAATAACCACACCCAGGGAGCCGAGCCGAGGGAATAGGGTGTTAACAGGCTGCGTGTCCACTTTCTTCTCGGTGGCCATCATAGCATTCCGGCGACTATGATTATGTTACAAGACGTCCCCGTGTGTCGCATACAGCTCGGTATGCCGGGAGTTACGTGACAAATTCCACGACCGCTTTCTTCGTTCCCCGGGAAAAGGCTAACCTTCAAAAGATCCCGAAAATCGACGCAGTGTCGGCAGTGAGACGGCAACACTGTTCCCTGTTTCCCTTCTGTCCGGCGAGTTTATTCATGTGATTCTCCCCCCTTCGGGACCGATATAGCCGGGGTGCGTGCGTGACTCGGATCACATTCCCTTACGGTCAATGTGGTCTAAGAAGCGGAAGAATGAAGTGGGAATGGAATTTTCCTCACACTAAAAAAAAAGTCCCGGATGAAGTTGTTGAAGCGCCCGGTGCTGCATTGGGGTCAACATTATCTGATCGTATCCGGATGGACAATACGCAGGCAACTAGGCACTTTTGGGAGGCATTTTTGGGGAAGATATTGAATGCAATGGCGTTGTGATTTTAGTGGGGAATTTTAGGACATCCAGTAATGCATTTGTTACTTAAACTCTAGTTGTTGTCTTCGTGTGGGTCCTTAGGACTCATCAAATCGCCTATCTGAGCTGTACCAACTTCCAATATTTTGTCTCTGCAATTTGCTGAACCAACAGTAAGGCAATGTGACATAAAATGTGACACCAGGGTCCTAACCTCTTCCAAACCGTCACCCCGTACTATCTATCCAGCTACGACAAGGACTATCTATCCAGCTACGGGCGAATACAAATCACAGAAATCCAGAAATGGTGCGCAGTGACCTTTCGAGGTTGCAGTGCCATAAAGAAGAAGAAGAAGAAATGATCTCAAATAGAATCACACCAACAAGCCTAAACCAAGCCATTGAAAGCCTTGTAGTGAGCAACAGATTAAAAATCACTTAACTGGCGCCCTCCTGGTTGTACTTGGACCATCCAAACCAACTATGATACACACATCATTAGTACGACCCATCATCACACCCAGAAAACCCGGTTCCAAATCGGCGTCATTCGGCCCCAATTACTTGCAATTCTCTAATTACCAACTTTGACAACTCCAGAGCACCACCACACAACAGCGAAGCGACGGTTGCATTAGACCATTCAGACATGTCGCCAACTTTCTCTGGTGGAAGATCAAGGACGTCCTCCGTCCGTGTAGGACAAGCAGATGATGCGCAATTTCTTGCACGGCTTGTAATGTTTTGGTTTTTTGTTTTCGGTGTGCGTTTGCGCCGAAACAGAATCCCCGGAGCTCTCTCTCTCTCTCTCTGGGGAGGGACACTAACCATGAGCGGTTGAGGTATCGTTATCAGAGTCATTTGGTGGAGGCGACAAATTTATAGCGATGCATGATAACACAGCTGTATGTTGTGGTGAGCGAGTTGATAACGCGCGGTTATTGGTGGTGAGCAAGCAATTAGGTTTTGTTTTGGTTCTGGCCCCCGAAGAGCACCCAATCCTTTTCGCAAGACGAAAAGTGCATGGTTGGGGGGGGGGGGGGACGTTTTGGTGTATTTGTGAAACACAAAACATTAGGACGTCACTAACTGATAAGAGGAAACTCGCAGGAAATGCATTACCAGACAACTCTTCTTGCCTGTCACGAGACTCGAAAAACCCCGGACAGGCGCCAGATTAAGCGTTTGCTAATCGCTTCCAGGACAAAAACGGATTAGTGGTGAGTAGTTGTTGTTGGATGTCTTTAGATTGTAAAGCCGAACTCGAGGCTTCAGGAAATGGCGAAACGAAACAGTCACAGACCGACGGATTTTAATTTCGTGCTTGATTGCCTTTGATATTACAGTGCGCACACGTGAGGTTCACCGATCGAGGAAACATACCAGCGTTATCCATTTGCTTAGAATATTCACATTCCACATGTTGGACAGACAGCTTTTATTCACATTCCTTCAGAAGCACAGAGCGCAACCCCGTCAAACACACTCAACGCCCCAGCGAAGACTGTTGGTGGAAAAGACTTTTAAGACAAAGGTCCCTTTCCCAGCTGAAGCAAGATTAGTTAGCCGAATTGAACCACCCGGAGACTCAAAGCACCAAAGGTGGTGAGACCGAAACAGATGTGCCACAAAAACCTATCGCCACCCATTCTTATCGCAAAGAAATACCTCATTTTTTAAGCTCCTCTACCTATCACAAATCCTGTCGGACCATTTCGGTTGCATGGGGTGAGACTTCACCCGCCTTACCTTGGGTGCGGGGATGCATGTGCAGTTGCATTTCTTGCAATCGCTTATCTATCTCCCACTGCCCGCAGCGCACAGGGGTTAATCAATTTATTTATGTCAAATCGTTTATCAGTACACGACCAAACTCCCTCGAAGCAAATCCGAAGCCGAAGTGGTAGAGTTGTAAATAAATGGGTTTCGAAATTAGGAACACGCGGGGGGTTGTCCAAAGGGGCCAAAGCAGATCCATTACCTCATCGTTTGCTTGATAAGTTGGGGTTTGGTCCCAGGATTGGTTAAACTGCATCAGATCCCATTCCTCATCAAACTCTTGCTCAGCTTGCCGGCAGCTGGAGGATGAATTCGTACGAACAATCATCACTTCTTGGGTACTGTACGACGTAAATGGGGTTTCGTAACCACCATTCAACTAAAATTTAACGTGCTCCACTCATTCAACACACACACACAAAATGAAGTCTGTTCAGCTTCGAAAACTCTCAGTGACTTCCTTTCACCAAGGCACTGATCGTGATCGTGACACGTCACGACGAATTAGCACGAATCTTAACTTTCTTTTCGCTTTTACTTAAACTTTTAAGCAACTCCACTGCAAAACTGCAACACTGCACGCACGCAAGTCTCGAAAAAGGCACGCCGAATTGAGCACACGTGGACAAACACTGCGCTGCGCGAAACACTGCAAGCGGCGAGATCGACACCCGGCAATAATATCCGCGGAACCAGAGAAACCGCCGTTCACCCAAACAAATACCAAGACCAAGTCATCTCGGTCTCCGTTCGCCGGCGACCAAAACCGACCGAAGAGACCCAACCAATGCCAGTGGACACTGGGTGATCTTGGCGGGTGACAGATGGTGGCTAGAGAGAGACCCCTTCCGCGCACGTACACGATCGAACCGTATGTGTGTGTGTTGTTACGCGCAGCAGACTGCCTCACATGTTCACGCGGTGCACGGCCTTGCGACACCGGTCTTGATGACCGGGCACGATCGCGCGGTGCAAGATCTCGCGCGCACCTCCACCAGAAGAAGCAGGAAAGGCTGGGACATCGGGGGGGTGGGCACATCGGACGGACCCATGTTTGGTCACGGCCGTACGTTTCCCCGGGGCCACCTATCGATGTCTGTGTGTGTGTGTGTCTCCTCCATTCATAGGTAGCGCCAACACCAACACACGACAAGCCCGAACCGAAGTATGGGTGCGAAAGGCAAACCAGCGTTTCGGGAGGAAAGTTGGCAAACGCACCACACACCTCGCGGAACTCAACGCGGACGTGGAGTGCAGAAAAATTGGATCGTGGCGGGTCGATGATCTGTTCCGTTTTGCAGACATTCCTAACGTACATCGACGCTGGACGGGGAAGGTTGGCCCACACTTCCTTTCGGCCCGTGAATGGCGAGAGTTGAAGCTGGAGCAACGCACAAGATCCACCAGAAGAGATGATTGGCTTTCTCGAGCTTGGCGAGCCTGCACCAAACTGAAGATACCACACATTCCAGTTTCTGTAGCACCGCTACGATTAATCACCCGTGACCGCGACCAGGGCGGCAGTGGGGGTAGTGGGGTTGGAAGATGAGGAAGAAGTTTGCCGGCGCACTGGGCAAGTTCCGTTGGAAAGTTTCCACACCCGGGCAGCCGTGTTCGCTGTGCAGTCTTATCTAATAATCACGTTTCTAGCGGAGCAATGCAGCAACCCAGAATATCTCATGATCTGCTAATAGATTTAGCGTAACGTGAAATTAATTTGAGGAAATGTTGTATAGCTGATGTGGGAAACGTATTTTGAATCGTGTTAGATCATTTCTACCTCTTCTGGAGAAGAAGAGGCCATCGAGAGGTCTTGGACTATCGTTTCTGGTTTCTTTGGTTTGATTTTACCCGTAGCGATCCACCGGGCGATCCGGTTGCCGAGGCGATAACGGCGCCGGTCTTCGCACGGCAGACGACCGGGGTTCAAATCCGATCGAGACCGCCTCCCCGTAGGTGGTAGGGCTGACTACTTTACTACGGGCGAACACAAGTCACAGAAAGCCAGAAATGGCAGGACGCGAGACCTCTCGAGGTTGTAGTGCCAAGAAAGAAGCAGAAGGATAGTCATTCCTACAGAAGAAACTCTGGAGAGGGGCTACTGATCAGTACTGTCGAAGTATCACTTCACAATGTTGAAATATAACTTGACAAAACCGAAATTCATACCCACGGAAACGAAAAATCAGACATGAAAACTGCTGATGACATTTAAAAATAATCCATCAACACCCCCCTTAAAATAAGTTAAGATTCGTTCCAACAAATCATTCTGCTGATGAGGGCTTAATGGATTATGTTGTTGATGCCTCCCTTACCGAACCACACAAGCTTGCGGTTGCTGACTATTGTGCCACCACATCAAATGGTGAAGGGCTATAGCAAGCCTTGCAAGTGATATGAAAAATTTACTTTTAATAAGAAAAACAAGTCGCTATTTTGAGGCACAAACACACAATTACTGTCAATCAACGTTACGAAAAACATAAACATCGTGCCCAACCCTTCTTCTTGTTGACCGTTCGTTTGCGTGCCCGGTTGCTGTGTTGGCGGAATAGTTTAACGTTCTTCTTCTTCTATTTTTTTTCGTGCGAATTTCGCAAAACCCCATGAGACACCATCCACCAGCAGACATTAATGCCAGTTAATCAACCTATGCAGGTCAACGGTTGCCGCTTACAAACAAAGCAAGTAGCGAGTGGGTGATGCGCACCACCACCACCCCGCCCGCAACAATTAAAACAAAACTCGCGAAAAACATTCCCTTCGGCAGGTTCAAACGAGCACGCAAGGGCGAGTCCGTGTGTGCCCTTTGTGCCGCCCGGTGCACGGGTTGGTGTGAGAGTTGCAGAAATAAAATTCGAAAATCAAATCAAGAAAGGGATCACGCACAACCGGACTGGGGAGGAGCGTCTACAGAATAATGCACTAACAAAAGCGATTACGATGCACCCCGCAAAGCATGCACACACACAGACAAATAAATGCATTCGAAACGCATCTCACGATAACGAAAAGCAGACCGCGTGCGTGCGGTGGTTTGCCTTTCGTTGCAAATGCCACACACTGCCAGTGCAGTTGTTGAAGAAAGATCGTCGATAACGAAACCAACCGCACCGAAAAGAAAGCAATGTCGTTCGTTGAATAAAAGCAATTGCACGTCTTCGGCACGAAAAATATTGCACTCGTCATAAAAGCAAATGCACATCGATCCGTGTACGTGATTGAAATGAAACGCAGCAAAAGACCGTTGGTTTGTTAGTCCAAAAAAAATAATTCGTCGAGCTTTGCTGTGTGTTTAATAGGATGTTCACATATCAATCGACGTTCAGGGGCCGACTCTGTCAGGTACAAGAAGCACGCAGAGACTGCAACGAGCAGCGCAACAACAGCAACGCAAACGAACGCATTGCAGATATCGTCTTCGTCGCCTTCGTCATCAAACGATCACTACGAACGAAGGTGCCTGCCGCAGGGAAGTGTGTCCGGAGATGCCTCCGCAAGAGCGCGACAGACTTTCACTGTGTTCACGCGGTCGGTTCACAAATATTTTCTTCTGGCAGCATTAGCATGGGCTAAGAAAATGCTGCAAGTAAAAGCAAATCGCTGCATCGAGACGGTTTTCTTCCGTCTCCGTCTCGGCCTCGGAGAACCGGGGGCTGGGACACCACAGAGACATTCATTCATAAAAGTTGATTCACCGGTTGCCGGGCGGAATGGAATGTGCAGTGAAAAGTTCCAGAGAAAGAGAAAGGACCAACAACATAGCCACGTTTCAATGAATTCCGGGTTGGGGTTGAACACCGAAAGGGTTCAAACGGTTTTCAGTGCTAGAAACTGTCTGTTGTTGGAGAAACGAGCGGAATTCCGAGATAAAACAGTTTAACCCTTTTCTTCATTGAGATCCACATTTAATGAGATATTTTTGGGTAAAAGACTCGAGAAGGCCCCCCCTAGAATCTTTTGTGTGCAGCACTGTGGCCTGTCATTTTTGTTGTACGGTGGGATTTCTATATGGTCAAAACCCATTTGATGTAAACATTGTGCATTGTTCCTTAATACTGTTAATAGACAGCGAGTAAAACTTGATACAATACATTGTAACAAGTGGTTTGAGATTATGATATTCTTATGTTTCCTCCTTTGCTGAATATCAATGCAAGGTAACAAGTATTCATCGAATTACTGTTCCGTTACCGTCCGAGAACGCCGTGCATGTTTTAGGCCCGATTGTTCACCCCTTGTGCGACTGAAAACTAGTACGAAGCCCTGTAACCCAAAATGAATGGTATGGTTAGCGGAGAGGGGATTTTAATCAAATAATAACAATATTTTATTCGACTTTCATCAACCAATTTTGACCACACTGAAAGCACACTGAAAGCTCACTGTGAAGCTCTCGCAACGTGTACTGCGGATTGCATATCTTTAGGCGTAAATCCTACAGCGCCTAACAAGTTTTGTCAGGGGGGGGCCTTCTCGAGTCTTTTACCTATTTTTGAATGTTTCAACAATTTTTCAGATTATTTTAATTTATATTTTAAAAATCCCCCAAATACGTCAAATAATCTTGCTATCCGTAAATCAGTAATATCGAGCGGCTCACAGTATACAACATAAAAATGCTCCCACCCCATGCTTGGTTGTACCTTATTTTATATTTAAAATTTTTGGAGTGATTATTCCATCCCAAGACAGTTATTATAATGAAATAGAAGGATTTTTCCACATTTAAACCTCCACAAGCTTATTATAAAACATTTAATCGATTACACCCAACCGACGTCAATTGAACTTACACCATCGACCAAACACATTAACTTACACCATCGACTTAGAATCCAGTTCGAACCAGACGCTGACGCTGATTTGCTGGTACTCTAATCATATTTTTGTTTCCAGTTTTATACAAACAACAAAACAATTGCGTTTACTGACTCTGGCCAGCCAACTTGACCTGGGGAACAACAACAACAACTTGCGGAACGTCATGCATATTTATTACGTTTGTGCAGTGTGCATCGTTTGCTTATCGCGCTGCCGTTAAGAAGAGCCCGCTCGAAACTAAATACTGGAGCGTGGAAAAGCTTAGCGCTGCAGAACACATTGTCAGAGATGATATTTATGCCGCCGACGACGAGCGATATGTAATCTTGCACCGAGCGATAGGATGCTCGAAAGATGGGTTGCCCTTCTTCCAAATGATTTATTTTAATCGAAAGGTACCTCCAATAAAAACTAGTTTTGCCTCCTCCATCTCCAAAGGGAAAGCACATCCCACACACACACGCTAAAAAAATGAAGGTAAATATTGGCACTTGAAAGTGGAAAAAGCCGGAAGGAAATGCTGGTGGAGAAAGTCAATTGATTTTGCTATTATGCGCCCACCATTTCTACCGTCGCTGGCGCGCTCTCATGAATAATCGATAGACGTTAGACATTAGCCGGCATTGGTCCAATTTGTGTTTTTTGCTTTCGAGTTAATACACAAAGTATTTGCCCATTTGCAGGACAGCTAATACACATGTAATTGGCGTAAAATGGTAACCTTCACACTGGGTGACTAAATCTACACACACCGCAAAAAGCAACTAATAATCAATGAACTCGAACGAGCATAGCTAAATTGGTCGTAAAGCCTTGAACAATTGGTGCTAGGAAATGGAGCCGATTCCCGGGGCTGGGTTGGCAAAAAACCGGTGCAATTGGTTCCACGACCAACGGTTCGTCAATCGAGACGACGTCGGCTACAAATTATTTATTTATTATTGCGCTTTCGTGACGGTCGCAAAAAAGCGAATGAACAACCTTGATCGAGTGCAATAGCTTATTAATCAGCATGGTGGAGGGAAAAGACCCCGTTTCCACAGCAGCTGAGGATGACTTCACACATTTCCACAGCAGGAACAAACAAAAGCATCCCCAAAGTTCCTTTGAATCGCTTTGTGGTCGGAAAAATCTAATAAATAAACAAAAACCCCATTCCGGACCAACACTTGCACAAACAAAGTTCCCGCTGAGTGTGTACGTGCGTTTGCAATAGTTCACCAGTAAATCATCTCCGGCATCCGCTTCCCACGCTTCCGGTCGAGAGGGCAGACCGACGCATGGCCGATACATTTGCCCAGCAAGTAACCTTTCCCCGGGGGTGGAGACAGTCTTGTGCCAAGAAAGCATCTTCAACGTCTTTACCAAGTTTGACGGGATGTAGTAATATGGTGACTTATGGCAAGGGGGACGACTACGGGCGAAAGTTGTTGCCGAGAACGGTGCGCAGTGTACCATGTCTGCTTCCCATGACCTAATTATTTGTTTAAAAAGCAACGATCCAAACATCCACGCGGCAATTGCGAGCACAGACGATACAGTTTGTTTGTGTTTTAATTTATCCGATGTCCGCTTTTGTTTGTATCAGTCACCTTTTTTGACAATTATAATGGCCCAACAGGATATCAGCAAGTCGAATGGGATAGAGTTTTAATCGCAATAGCACAGCTCGACCAAATAGTAGCATCGGTAAGTAGTCGCTCAACAACAAGAACCGGTCTGGGTTCGAATCTCGACTGTGGGAACACCAACCATGAATTAAGGAGAAAACATTTCCTTCATTTTCTTATGTAGTTGCAAAAACTAGCAACAAAAGTAGCCCCCCAAACCCACCCAATCGTCTGATTTGTTGAGTTCTGTCTTGCAAAAGATGCAATAGTTGTTTGCCACTTATCAGCAGCTGGCATTTACCAATACACGTCCCCCAACACACTTTACTCTGATGTGTCGATGAACTCCCTGTGTTATAGTTACGATAAGCAAGTAGCAGAGGCAGCATTTACGATCGATCATCTCACGCCTAGTGCACGCCGCAACCGGTGCAATCCAGCTCAGCAAGCGGGCGGGGGGAGGGAGAACCGAGAGAACACCGCGAACACCCCTTCTTCCTCCTCACGTCACACAGAGATTCTCAAAGTAAACAGCTTCTCGAGGACTCCTCTCTCTCTCTCAAGTGCATAAACGATTCACGTGATGTGTACCTGCATCATCGCCATGAAAAGCTCATTTTGCAATACTTAGTTGCGATTTCAGTCTCCGATTGTGCAAATCGAGAACCGAGGGAGATGGGGATGAGATTGCAGTATTACTGCAACAAATCAGATTCTGGAGGAGGGGTGGTGAATCATCCGATGATTAGAAGCTTCAAGGGGGGACTTGGACTTGAGTTTTTAAAACTCGTTTAAATGTTCGAAGAAGTGCGTTTCTACGTAGCTACTGCTTAACTTCTAGAGAAACGAAACAAATCATGTGTTGGTTGTTGATTAA
This sequence comes from Anopheles stephensi, assembly GCF_013141755.1. Classification (NCBI taxonomy): domain Eukaryota; kingdom Metazoa; phylum Arthropoda; class Insecta; order Diptera; family Culicidae; genus Anopheles; species Anopheles stephensi. Next base: position 81,852,124 of record NC_050202.1, on the reverse strand, counting down.
CACGAAAAGGACACTGTGTCATTGAAGTCGTGATTAGGAACACTCTAATATTAAAAGGCGTTTAATAAAGCATTACGAAAAGATGCGTCCCCTCCTCCCATGCATTCAGTTTTTGGGGGGGAGGAAAAAACGGTAACTGAAGCAACGGTTTGAAAATGGAACCAGATTGAAATTCCCCAACCTTCGGAGGTGTATTAGCACCCTTCACCAAGGTAAGCTGTAAGGAAGGTCCAACGATCATAAAATGACCAACGTTACATACATTAACTATTCAACACGCAATACCTTCATTTGATAAACTACTCCGATAGTCTCTGGACCGGAGTCTAGGCGTGTGTGTGTGTGTGTGTTTGACGTTGGACGACATTGGGGCACGACATGTTTCCTTGCTCAAGTACTTCTTTCAAGAAACTGGAGCATTTATTACACGTGCTTGTAACCACCATTTAGAGTGTTGCGAAGCATAAGGCTCACAAGGTCCACTTCCTGCCTGCAGTTGCTAGGCTATAGGATGGGTAAATAAATCTCCAGACCCGGAGGGCCCACCACAAACGGTGCAACGTTCTGAGTTTACATTGGCAAGGCCGAGTGTTTTGCTTTTTTATCATAGTATTTTATTTTTTTGTAGCGGTCGAATTGAGGTCACCAGACGGAAAATAGATGCGGAGCGGACTGAAGACTCTCCCTCCCCTAATGGCTGGAAAAATTCCTTTAGCTCGAACAAAAACCAGATGGTACATAAAGACGATTCATTGTTTGTCCCTTTTTTAGAATCCGCTGCTGAGTGGCCTAATTTTCGTGCCTAAAGCCTCAAGGAAACAAGGGAAATGGATAAAAAAGCTGCCCCACAAAATAATAACCTCACTTAACATTCCATTGCTCAAATTGGGTACTTTCAACGGGACGCAGCTATGCGTTGGTGCCAGTTTCAAACACCCGTCTGCAAGACACTGCTGCATTGCGACTCAGCTCTTCTGCGAGCTGCTAATAGCTCCTACCGTCCTCAATTGACCGCGCCATCCAGCTGAACGCCTCGAGCACCTACGAAAAAGGGAGCAAACGTATTCCCAAACCAAACAAGGGCCTGGCTGCACACTCATTTCAGTAACATGCTCTGCAAGCACTCGCCTGACATCCCAATCTATTCTATAACAAACTCAACCGGACCCATATGGAATGATCTCCGGGCACGGTGTGATGAGCAGTCAGCGCCATCACCATCGAGTGATCCACGAAAAAGGATACCAGTCGGTTTGGAAAATGTAGCGAACAAAACAGAAAAACTGTCTAGACCGTCCTGTACGAATATAAGCACGAAGGGGGGAGGGACACACCGTTGTGTTGTTCGCGACCCGATACGATCAATGAAACATCAATCAATCATGTCAACGCAAGCGGGAGGCGCGCCGAGGTGGTAGTTCGGTGGCTAGTGGAAGAGGAACGCTCTACGGCCGACGGTACACTGCTGGCACTGATGGCAATCGATAAGGTGAGAAGTAAGATATGGCTTAATTACTTGTGGAACTGTGTTTGGTGGTGCTCGGTGCAAGGTTGCAGGTCTTTCGAAAGAGAATTTCAGGTTTCTTGGCTCATCTCAATCATTGGAAGGAGCAGAGGAATGGCGAAGCCATAGAGGAATGGAAATACCTGTTTGATAACATCTAAGGTCAGATAGGTAAGCTGAGGAGGGCTAAATGACCATCTAGGGAAAATATATTATTTATCTTGATATAAATCAATAGCTATATTCAAGAAGATGTGTCTTAAAATCGATGGACGGTCACTATGTGCCGTGTCTTCAAAGTAGCCTCGTCCAAGGGGGCCTCGATATCTAAAAAGCATCGAAAAAGGGGATTCGTCAAAGAAGAATCACTCATTGAGCATCTTTTAAGGTGTGACTCCATCAAAGAAGCCTCTTCCGAGGGGTCTCGTCCAAGGGGCTTCGCCAAGAGACCTTGTCCAAGAGACCTCGTCTAAGGGCCTCGTCCAAGGGGCTTCGCCCAAGGGGCTTCTTCCAAGGGGCCTCGACCAAAGAAAGGTCGTCCAAAGGAAGCTCGTCTAAGGGGCCTCGTCCAAGGGGTCTCGTCCAAGGGGCTTCGTCCAAGGGGCGTCGTCCAAGAGGCATCGTCCAAGAGGCCTCGTCGAAGGGGCCTCGTCCAAGGGGCCTCGTCCAAGGGGCCTCGTCCAAGGGGCCTCATCCATGCGGCCTCGTCCTATGGGCTTCGTCCAAGGGGCCTCGTCCAAGGGACCTCGTCCAAGAGACCTCGTCCAAGGGGCTTCGTCCAAGGGACCTCGTCCTAGGGGCCTCGTCCATGCGGCCTCGTCCAAGGGGCTTCCTCCAAGGGGCCTCGTCCAAGGGACCTCGTCCAAGGGGCCTTGTCCAAGGGGCCTCGTCCAAGGGACCTCGTCGAAGGGACCTCATCCAAGGGTACAAGAGGCCTTATCCAAGGGGCATCGTCCAAGGAACCTCGTCCAAGGGGCCTCGTCTAAGAGGTCTCGTCTAAAGGACCTTGTCTAAAAGACCTCGTCTAAGAGTCCTTGTCTAAGATGACTTGTATAAGGGATCTAGCGAAAAGAGCCTCGCATAAGGGGTCTCGGCAAAGGGATCTTATTGAAGAGGTGTCTTCAAAGGCTGGTGGGAAAGCTTATTTTTTAATCACTTAGGGTAAAAAGAGCTCTCCACAAATAAGATGCAACCTAATTGCCTTAGTACAATCGATTAATCGGAATTTTCCACACCTCAGAATGGTTTACCCCTAGGTTATACTACCTACGTGCTGGATATTTCATCAGCAAACAATCATTTTCCACTAATCGATCCTGCAGTCACTGGAGGGGGTTGCCCAAAAACAACAAAACCCCCAACACGTGATGGCGACATTCGAGACACGTTTATTGATCATCCACCTCTTTTCCACCCTAATAAACTCCTGCTCTATGCAATCGAACAGTGAACCCTCCTCCTTTGAAGCATCCGCCGGCAAACCGTCCCACAAAACGGTGGCCTTGGTTTGGAAGGGATTTGACGGATACCCAACGACAGCATCAACAAAAAAATGGCACATCAAACCACGTTGCGTGACGAGTGCCTTTTATTCTGTGCGGTTGTGCGGATTTGCTACTTTTTTTGGCAAGATTTTTCGCTCATTTGCCACGAGTTGTGCAAAAATGTATCACCCAAATCTAGTACGATTTGTGCGAATCGCTGCTTCCAGATCACTGTTTTTTGAAGTAAAACAAAAGAAAAAAAGGGCGCTAATAATGTTCTTTCCCGGAACTCATTTAAAAGTATACGAGAGCCCGTCACGACTTGCAATTTTTATTCTTCATTTTTCGCCAAAGCTAATTCTCAGCTCTCTGGTAAACTGTGGAGAACATCGATGTTTCGTTGCGCTTGGAAGTTTGATTCAATTTCTGGCTAAATGATGAGGAGGCCGGTTCACTCCACATGGCCGGGAGGTGAGGCCACGCAGCCCCGCGGGAAAAAAGAATGCTTCGTTAATTGGTTGATTCGATTTTAATCGTTGTTCCCTGCATCTCTCTCTCTCTAGAGATTCTCGGTACTACTCGCCGTTGTTTCGCGCTAATTATAAGCCGGCGCCGGCAGAAACATGCCTGATGTCTGATTTTCCGCTTTTGCAAACGTTTCCGCTCCCAGTTTTGGTGGAGTGAATTTTCCGAAAAACAATACAATTATTGCTTATCATCGAGGAAATGTGTGTGTCCGGCAGATTAATTGGCCACGCTTACGCCTGCTAAGCGAACGAGCATTTTAAATTAATTTTATGCCAACCTAACATAATAGCTTATTTGTTCCCTTGCTTCGCCCATCCCCCCCCCCCCTCCCACTTACCTTTTCTTCGGTCGGTCTATAATCCTCTGTGGCAAAGTTTCAACGTACTGCAGCAGCTAAAATTTGCCAACAATAATCCTTTGAGCATCGCTCGGCAATGGATGATGGTGATGATGCCCGCGGGTGAGTTTGCTCAGAGGCTCTATCCGAACGCATGCACTGCAGCCATCCGAAAGGCTCGTAGGAATGGGCTTTAAGCCCTCACACAAAAACGTACTTACAACAACACACCACCAACCACAATGTAGAATGCTCTCCACCAACAAATTTACAATGATTTTTTTATAACGATGTCGGTATAATATTAACTTAAATTCACAGTTTTTCACAGTTTTTCATATGCTTTTCTTCACTTAGATCACACTCCACACACGCTTGTTTCAGCAATGTTTTCACTGCTTTTTAACTTCACCAAGATTGCTGTATTTTTTGTTAACTCACAAGGACTGCGGACACACTGTATAAAATAAAATTTATGTTATGTTACGCCACTCAAACAACAAACAATAAGCGCTACGGGTTATTCACTCTTTTTTTAAATTACTCAAGACCAGCTTATTACTCAAAAGACGCACACACCGACTCTTTATCACTTGCATCATCACCGGAAAAGCAGGAAAAGGATACGGTCGTGACTGCACTTTTTGGTGACAGCCAATGCACACGGCGGTCGAATGCTTGACATTTGTCATTCCACACGTGACAGCTCTAAAGGACAACTGCAGTGATCCGATTTCGAAATGTTCACAGAAGTATCCCCACGGAACAGTCAAGGAAATCACGGTGGGCCGAGAGAATTAGCTTCTGTTGGAGGAAAATTCGGGAAAATGGCTAATGGATGGAGTTCCACGGACAGAATGCTCCATGTGACGTAATAAAAGAGACGACCAAAAAAGCTATTAAAAATAGGACAAAATTCCATATTTTCTTACTTCACAATTAACTTTCCTTTTTAGGAAGGAAACTGATCGCTATTTCCCTATTTTTTTCGTTGAAGAAACTCTAGAAGAAAATGGAAAATTGCAACAGATAACTACGCGCTCGTTCGCTCGTTCGCTCGTTCGCATGTGTTAGTAGAAGGTGCATATCAGCTGGACACGACGTGATGCACACCACGATGGAGTAACCGGAAAACGAACGTGTAGGAAAATTCGACCACCCACACAAGCGCAACACCAAAAACCGTCTACGTGGGAACTGCGCGGAAAAAAATGGGCAAACGAACACCACCTACGCATTTTATGGGGGGGAAGGGGTGGAAGGAAAAATATAACAAAAGCGAAAGCCACACGCTCGTTCTTAAAATCCATCAGCATGTTTTCCACCCAACAAAGAGAGACTCGCCGCACACTATCCCTTGGGTGGGCTGGCCGGCCTCGTTGCTCTCAATGACGAATCAAAGACAAAGAGACACACACCAACCAGCAATCGATTTTTTATTTATTTCAACTAGAACATACTAATCGTTTTGCTGCCTCTGGGTGAGTCTGTTTTTTCCCCCATCTGCATCTGTTAGGTGGACCGTATTTTCGCTTCACCTTGAACGGAGGAAAAAGGCCTGCACAGTTGCAGGAAATGCGGAGGACTCTTACTGCTGGAATGGTACTTCACAGCTTCACAGTGACAGCATCATGCAGCTTCTTCCCCAACAGAATGACCTCCAACTCGCAACAGATCGTGACAGTGTCATGTGGGCACGGTGTGGTGTCCTTAATTTCACGATCATACACACAGATGCCCAAGTCTTGGGGAACCATTTTGTGCAACTTATGGCCGCGTTATATTGCATTCGGTGTTATATAACAAGCTTGGTATAGTTTTTTGTATAAATTATCACACGGTGCCACTCAGTGGCTTGTTTTTAAGGTGCGAGTCTGGCATGGGTTCCATTAATTTAAATGCAATAACGACGCAATTCTGTCCAATAAAGCGACGACTAGATGTTTTCGTCCACGACACAAGTCCGGCTGAACTTTGGACGCCGGACACATCGCAAGTAGCTCGCTCGGCCAGCACAAAATCCATCAAAAAACACAACAAAAACTCGAGCGACGAGGCCTAAACAAAGCAAAGTTGTGGTTTTGCAGGGTTATCGCGAGCTTTCCCAAGACACTAGCACAAGGACCGGCACTCTTATTTTTCGAAAACGGCCAGACATTGAAACAGAACTGAAACGTAGACCAACCACAGCCTGATAGCTCTTTCCACAGTTATGACTGCAGTCGTACTGACAGTACTTATAATTATAATAAAAATTAATTTAAAACAAATAAACAAAAATTAAAATCGTTGAAAGCTTAGAAACGAGATCTTGAGTTTTTTTCCTGAGTACTGCCAACATTTTCACGCGCACCGGATAAAATCAGCTGATGGCCCGGACTTTGGCGAACCCTGCACTGGAAGAAACTCACACAAAGGCAGAGCAAGAAGTGTTAATTGTAAAATAAACATACAAAAAATCATAGAAAAGTAACAAAGTGTAAGAAAACACAACTCTTTTACACGAATAGAAAACAAAAAAAAATCTTTGTTTCATCAAAGCCACCAAAAATAAAAAATAAAGCAATATGCAGTGGAAAACAGAGAAGAATGTTAATTGTGCCTTTCTTGCTGACTTTATCACATACTCTTCTTCTCATACCATGGCAAGTATCTATCCACACACGAGTGTATGCAAAAGCCAATGTAAGTGGAAGCACGGAAAGCATCTTTTTCTACTTCATGCACTGATAATTTCCCCACAATGTAATTATCATTAAAAACATTCCCAATAGAGTAAACAAAGAAGAAAACTCTAAACATCCATGGACGACGCATTTTCTTCATTTCCTTTTCGTCAGGCATTTTCCTGTATGTGTGTGTGTGTGCGTGATTTCTTTTCGTATTTCGCTTCCGAAACAGTTTCTGTGGTTTGCTTTTCGGATTTTCTTATGGGTTTGCGTTTTGTTCGATGAAATAGCTGCTAAAACGGAAAAAAATGTTGTGATAGAAAAGTAATTAAAAGAGTCTAATTCTTGTCAGCTGTACGAGCCATGACACACAGCACACACATACACTCACACGTCAGCTTTGATAATTACAGCCGTTTGTGGTGGTATCTAGGATACAGCCACAGTCACAGTAGTCAAGGATGTAGCGATGTGAATAGGGTGGTCTACACGGTTGGCATGTATCAAGCTCTCCTAACTGACACTACCACCACCACTAACCTCGTCTTGTCTTGTCCATATACACTCCACACATAAAACAAGACACATTCAGACATTTGTTTTGCGTTGTTTTCATTGCATGCCAAGGTCGTTGCTGCTGCTGGCAAATGCATGCATGCGTATAGAGACACACAAGATAACGTTTTATGGGCATCGGAGCGTACCATATACACGCACACACTCAACACCGAACACCAGTATCGAAAGGTGTAACCATATCACTCAAGCATACGAAAATATAAAAAGATAAATCAATAGACTCGATTAAGAACGATCAAATAAACTAAAAAGATTATTCGTTTTGTTCACTATACGTAAATGAATGTGTAAAATGTACGCTTTTTTCAGTGATTTGCATCGAACGCTTCGTTTTTATCAGCGCCCTACACACTCTGCCCATACTTCTCGTGTGCAAAGGTTATCTTACTTTGTTCACCTTTCTTATTATGGGCGCCATCAAATCGTCCCCCCCCCCCCATCGTTTTCATACCAACACCCCCTACACACACACACGCACGCATACCACACAGAGTCACTCACACGTCGAAGGCGGGCTGCGAAAAAATAAACATTCAACGCGGCCTCGTCGTCGGTCGAACCAAACCAAACAAACACATACACACTCGCAAACAGGTGCACACTAAAATCAACTCCTTCACATTTTATATCAAACAGCAGACGCGCGGCGTAAATGATCTCGCGAAACACACTTTTGTACGGCTTGCTGATGATGGTTGCTTTTTTGTGTTGTTGCTGTTGCATTGCATTCAAAGTGCATATGGACGTGTGGATGTGTGTGCGTGCCATCAGGTGATGATAATAGTTTTCCAATTGTTGGATTACCGTGGAATGCTTGTTTGAAGTCACCTCTTCTTTCCACCAGATGATGATAAATCCGCCAACACACACACACACACGCACAGCACAATTCGCGTAATCATAAGGAAAACACATGGAAATTGTGGCAAAATCGACAAATAAAAAAAAACAAGCGCACACTGGTAAAGCAGGCGATGACAGCGAAACGTCAGCAATGATGAGACAGGGGAAACAAACAAAAATTCTCTATTGCTGACCTGCAGCTTTTGTGCATCTTATAATTCCCGGATACACCTCTCTTAACGAGCACACTCGAGCAATGGAAAACACGGAATTACTTTGGGACGTGGGGCGAACACAAGAGTCAATAATTTTTCCTCCTTCCCTTGGATTGGTGTTGGTGTTTTACTGCGGCGTTCTCTTTCTGTCCTACGCTTCTCTTCCACACAAGCAATGGCTACTTTTCGTTGGAAAATCTTACGCGTTCGCACGGCCGAAAAGCAATAACAGTGCGTGTTTCTGCTTTTCTTTTCGTTCGAGTTTTTCAGCTGAATAAAAGTTTCATCGTCTACCGTCCACCAACACAGCGGCGACAGCAGCAGTTGCCTGTGCCCACGTAGCTAGTGGAAGCGCTCGCGATGCTTTGGTATTGGTGGTACGTCTTCACCACCCGAGGGTGACCAATCAAAAATTGAAAACAAAGGACTCTCGATCGTTTACCAGCGCCAGAGGATAGCACGGGAAAAGCGGGTGTGAAAATCGTTGAAAAAAGTGAAGGAAATTTCATTGACACACTCACACGCACGAAAAAAAGGCTCTGAATGTTGCCACGAACTCCTTCGAAACATTTTTCGGATTTATTGCTTTATTTTCTGCTCAAAACGACCACCTTCAGGTAACCTTTTCCCGTTTTTGGTGACTTAATGGCAAGCGAGAGTGGTTAGGCGAACGTAAAACGTAAAACAGTTAATTACAATGACCCAGCACTTATTTCCTTTGAACGAATTCAGAAAAAATGCACCAAAAACACGTAATTGTAGTCACTTTTTTTGCAGCAGGAGCAGGAACAGCACACAGTGAGACACGCACACAACTTCGCACGCACTGGCTCTTTGGTGCGAGTACACACAACACAGTTCGTTCACCCAACACACAAACACACACGCTCGCGTCCACATTTGCATACGACGACGAATTTCGACCGACGGCGCCCACTAATGGTGAGCAGAATAAATACAATTCAATTAACCGCGCATGCATGTGCTGACGACGTGTGTGACAATTTTTCTTTCTTCACGGTCCGCTCGATGCACCACTAGCCGATAAAGAAAACTGAACTGTTTTCCCCAATATCACCTCCAGGTACCAGACGAAAAACTACATCACGCAAAGAAACGAACATTTGACTTTCCACCAAGGGGCAACCTCCGAAATGGGCGAACAGTCTAGCACTGACAGCCCTCTTTTCTTGCACCCCGTTAGAGTGAGCGAGAAGGCACCACACGTCGATTTCACTGGTTGGCCTTCCGAACGGACGGTTGCACATGAATGTGTGTATAGATACGTGTTTTTCCTCTGCCGTAGCTGAAGCAGTAGATGCAGCCCGTCGTCCCGTACACGAAGTAAAATAGAAAAAAAGGTGGAAAAATAGGCAGGCTTACACTATTTACGCAATCATGCGGACGACACCGAGATGCACATACACACGCACGCACACAACCCAACACAGGAGACAAAAACACCAACTTTTTCAGCAGCTTCACGGGAATCGCGGAACCGAACAGGATCGAAAACAAGAAACGAAATAGCAAGCGATCTCAACAGTGGATAAACTTTAGCCACAACACACACGCACGCACGAAAAGACGGGAAAGATTTTCATCCGATTTTCACGCGACGCGCTCGCCACAAAGCCAGCCTTGACAGCTCACTATTCGATCCGTTTTGTCGAACAAACGCGTCATTTCAGTGTAAAATGCTCTGCGAGTGTGTATTTTTTTCCCCCCTCAGGGCAAATCCGTGTGCATCGGAGCAAGCGTGTTGGTGGTAGTGGTGTGGTGTGTTGTTCGTGGTACAAAACAATTCGAACAAACGCACACACACACACTCGCGCGTGCCTGTTTAGAGGCTGTAGGAGTTGAGTACTTCAAACATCAAAACAACAATACAAGTTAGATGTCTTGTCTAAGCTTCTTTCGCCACACCACGAGGCAGCGCCGATGCTAAAAAAAGCTCAGAACAGACATCTCGATAAATATGGTATCGCACGCGCAAATCATAGGTGGCTTGCCGGAAAGTGTGTGGTCGGTAGGTTTGTTTTGACATTTCGCCCATATCACACAGCTGATAGCAAAACCGTTTTGTACGCGAAAAAGCGAACCACCGGAACACGAGGAAAACTCTTGCGCGGCCCTCTCTTTGTCACGTGCTGGCCGAACGAACGGGGTGTTCAATGTTATGTAAACAAAGGCATTGATCGCGGGCGTAAGCATCTGGTCGATTATCGCGCAGGTGATAAGAGGATTTGTCGAGTGGCTAATTTTGTTCTTCTGGCTGCGTGTGTGTGTGTCGGCATTAGCAACGCGGTTTTGTGTTCGCGAAGTGTGGGGAGATTATATAGGCCAACGCAGGAACGATGTCAATTACCGAGAAGGACCTGTATCGGGACACCCCGGTACGCTATCTAGGTTAGTGCAGGTTGTTACATCATGGCCGGGCTGCGTTTGCCTTGACCGCCTTTTGTTTTGCTATGATTGATTTCAAGGATATGCGAACGAGATTGGAGAAGCTTTCCGTCCGGTGATCAAGAAGATCTTTGTGCACGCCAGCTATGCGGTGGCGATTAGCTACGTGCTGGCGGATACGGCGGATAAATCGAAGAAACAGTATGATGTAGGTCGAAACTGTCCTCACAGTTGGGAAAGCAATGCATCTTAAATTTTGGTTTGTATTATTTGCAGAAACCAGAGATACTTGGAGGAGGATTCCGTGGTGCTGCCGTTGCATCCGGCGACACGCTATTGTGGCAAATGTTTGCCTCGGTCATCATTCCCGGGTTCACCATCAATCGGTAGGGATGCATCCTTCCCACAAGCAAGCTACAGTTTATTGGCGATCATTCTAACAAATTTCCTTCCTACTTCCCAACAGAATCTGCTGGTTGTCAAAAGCCGCTCTGAAAGCTAACAAAGTGAAGGGCCCGGTCGCTAAATGGGGACCAACGATGCTCGGTCTGCTTGCCATCCCGTTCATCATCCATCCGATCGATAATGCGGTTGATTACGCGATGGATAACACCTACCGAAAGTACGTTAAATAATGCTCTGTCTGCTGCGCGGCGTCGTGTCTCGTGAACGTTGTCTCGAACGATGATAAAGATGGAGATTAGCCAAACTAGCCATAGGAGGGCCAAACACAAAAGCGCCACACGAACAAGATTGCGCACAATAATTATAGATTTAGCTGGTGCAGGGTGTGAAACGTGGTGAGAGAGGGTGTACTATTTTCTGCTTTAAGGACTCTCCGTACAGCGCACGGAAGCGGAACTGGTGTGCTGTGCATTGTTGTTAGCTCATATTGCTCTAGACATACACCGATATACAGCGCGATAACGTTAACGTTTGTTATACACACAGCCACTTCACTTGTGATAGGCACAGATTAGCAGTTTGTGGAGTTACTTTCATTGAGTGAGAATAGGACCACAGGATGACTCAATTACTACTACAACATGGTGCTACAAACCTCGAACTACTCGAAGGACACAATAAATGAAAGCCAAAAGCTTGCCTCAATCGTAGAACGGGTAGGACCGCGGTCCGGTTCGTTCCTGTCCGAAGCCCCTGCCCAGCTGCGTTCTGCGCGAACGGAACGTGTTGCGCACCCATCCGCTAGCCTGTTGCAGTCGAGAGTGAACAAGATGCTTAAGCTTAGTGGCATACTCTTTTACCATTGCATTCGGTCCAGCCTGCAGGTGATTGTCGTCAGCATAACCATGATCGTTCGATCGGCCAAGGAATTGAACCGTCGTGACGGGAGGTTTCGAACCAAACTGTTGGGGGGCCGGAAAAAAGGAAACCGTTAAAAGTTAATGGTCAATCGATCGTTGAACAGTCCTACCCAAAGAAGATCGTTACGTGCGGCATTTAGCTTGCCAACCTCCACATTACGATCCTTTACGTTGGTGCGCTGCTGCTTGCGCTTTGCACAGTACGGACGGAGCGTCACGAAGTAGATGACCTCGATGAGGGAAATTATCGAAAAGCCCAAGAATAGTCCGAGAAGTCCGCCGACGTTTGCTTTGCAAAGGAGACAATAGAAGGATAGTTATTGTTCGACTGCTAAAAATTCGAAGCAGACGAGTGAGTTACATAGGAAATCCGTAAAGCCGACCAGTTCGCCCTTGGTAAAGCTGCGATAGTAGGTATCCTTCACGAAGATGTAGATCAGCGCGAGGTTCTTCCTAAACGCCGGACCCAGAAAAAGCAATTCAGCACCTTCGGCCATTTCGCTCCGTCCGCTCACCCTCACTTACTTTGCGTACTCCTCATCCTTCACCTCATCCAGCAGGTTCTCCCGTATACCGAACTTGCCCACCTGCAGCTCCGCCGTCGTCACGTCCGGTATGTAGCTGATCTCGAAACAGCCCGGCAGACACGTGCACACAATGCTAGTGTTGGCGGTGAACGCGATCGAACTGCGTATCTGTTCGTAGCAACGCGCATTGGCCCGGCTACAGATTTTCGTCTCCTCGCACAGCTTGGGCAGATAGTACAAAACGCAGCCACAGTTCTCCAGTATTAGCCGGGCCTCACACTCCAGCTCACAGTTGTTGCGCGAGTAAACGCTGTAGTAGGACAGGTTAGCTTCACTGCCGAAAACGCACTGCCGCTGCGACTGTGCCACCTTCCGGATCTGATCGGCCGCATCGTTAATCTTGGGCGTAATGATAATCCGGTTCTCCGACCCGACCGGTATGTACTGCGCGTAGTCCGTAATCTTCGGTGTTTCCGCGGGGCTGTGGAAAATGATCTTGAACCCAGTGGACGAGGTGGACGAGCAGTAGTAATCGCTCACGTTCGCATCGAGCACCATCGCCAGCCCCATCGTAACGCCCGTCCCGGCAATGACACGCGGGTAGGTTGTGTTGGTCGGCGGCTCACCGTACCCCTGCTCCGGTGTCCAGAGAATCGGCCGGAAGCGTCCACTGCCGTTGCTGACCTCCGCCGGGAAGATGCTGGGTGCGGTAGCATTCTGGAACATGTGCACCGTGTCGAGCGTGTTGAATGTACAGCAGAGCCCTTCGTCGGTGAAGACGGATTGGAAGATTTCAGAGCATTTCTCCCGTTGCTTGGCGTACCGGCATGCTTTCAGCATACCCGAGCAGGGTTGTGTTGACTGGTGGCGGTGGAAGAAAGGCAATCAGAATCGCTTATACAAGCGTGTCGTTCGCGTTACCTACGCTCAGCAATAACTTCTTCACTGCGGACCACTTCCCTTCGTACTGTGTCACGTTGTAGTCGCCATCGATGGAACAGATGCTCTGCAGCACCGTCTGCTCCAGCGTGCGTTCCTCGATCCGTTCGGCCACTTCCCGGCGGACCTGATTCATGTTGCAGATGGTGACCGCCGGAAAGGGAATGTTCTTGATGTGTGTCGCGATCGGATTGAGCCCTATAATGATCGGCGACGATTGCCACTTGATGTACACCTTCGAGATGAAGTAGATCGAGCAGGCGGTCACCACGAGGAATGTGAGAAAGAAGTACGCCCTGAAATGGAATTGCCCGCTCAGTTGGGTCAGTACGCAAAATGGTGGCCAATCAGCTAGCATAACCGCGTGGTCGATGATGCTTTTACTGACAAGCTGGCGTACCTTTCGCACCACGTCAACGATACCGTCCCGATGTACTTCAGCCCATGGATCGTGGTGTTGAGACAGTACTGGCGCAAATTCTCCGTAAACGTTACGCGTTCGTTATGCATCGTCCGGGTGCGTAATTCTGTGGTGAAAAGTATCGCAATGTGAGCAATCGGCAGGATTTATGTTACAAACCAATTTTACATTCATCAATCAATTACTACATCCCGCCATCCACCTACCCTTATCGAACGCCACGTGGCGATTGTGTAGTGGAAAAACGGGAGCCATTTCGCATCTGTAATTGTTGCTCTCTTTACTTAATTGACGCCACTTCACAGGAACGGCCGGAAGCCGCAGCCCACGTGCGGTTCGAAACCATGCTTTGATCTTTTATTGTGCTTCCGTGTTACTGTACCGCACCGGGATCGTTAATCGGCGTTTCGGAACACTATCGATTAATTTGAGGTGATGTGTGTGTGTTTTTTGTTGGTTGCGGTCAATAACAGTCCTGTTATGGATAGATATTTGGAAGCTGGTTGGAAGTTGATAAGCCATCCCGCTCTAAATCGGCGACTTGTTTTAACGGGAACGTGCAGACCGGGGAAGTCTTGATAGGACTTCCGCCCCTTCCGCGACAGTCCACGGCAATGTGTCTTTTGTGCTGCGGATTTTCCCCCTAACTTCCCGGCTTCAACAGCCGTTAAGCTATGATTTTGGTGGCCTTCATCATCATCGTCATCGTCAGTGCGCCGAGTCGGTAAACGGAAGGAAATTATTTGCATGTATCGACAATCAATCAACCCGCACACATTCCTTACACCTCCTGTGTGTGTGTGTGTGTGAGTGCTTCTTCCCCTGCGCATCTTCGCGACGGTTGCAAGCAAGAGCCTCCTATACACCGGTCACGAAGGTAACATTAATCGTCGACGTGGAATGGGGCACATGGTCGGTGAAGTCTACGGTGTACGTGAAATCGCTTGCTTAGTAAAGCTTGCACTGCCCCCTCCCGGATCGATCCGGGATTGTTTCCCCTAAAGAACCGACTTTATGGAGAATCCGATACCGAGCGAGCTTAAGCCTTGCCGAACATGTGTGACACCGCACTTGAATCGATGAGCGCTCGTTCGCTGCCGAACGAACTTTCATTAAAGTTTAATTTCGAATTTTGTCACCACCGTCTGGGGGAGAACCGGAGAAACCCGCACCTGGACGCCATGTGGACGCCTTAAAGTCATCATTTTCCAATTTTTCACCTCGCTGAGTTCGACACCTTCTGCGGGCGAACGGGGAAGGATAATCCCAGCTGGAGTGCAACTGGAGAGGGAGAGGTCAGACGCATAATGGAATGTTTTCCATTTTCCATCCCTCCCCCCGCAACCCTTCGCCCCCCCCCCCCATCCCCTCCCCGGGTGATGTAGATTGGGAAAAATGGGTAACGGCTTAAATGCTGTTCGGCAACATACCGCAGCCCTTCGCATGAGAGGAAACGCATTTTTTGGCAAATTTTATCGAACTGCCGTCTGCTTCGGTGTGATGAGAGGGGCCCTGCTTGGCTGGCGTAAAACCGGCAACTTGAGAAAGGAAAAGTAAAGGGTTTGTTTTCGGAAAAGTATATCCGACCCAGGTGTGGTGCTCGGTGCGGTTGGATAATTAAAGTTTATCGCTCTTTAGCTTTAAACCCCCTCGGCAGGTCGTTCAATGGCCGTTCTAAGTAGCTTTAAGCACCAATCGAAGCGTAGTGGTGGAGTCTCCGTTTTTCTCCTCCTTTTTGCCACCGGGCGGATGCTCACTTTGATGGTTGGATCCGATTGCTCTCCAAGAGATCCCCTTTACCGGCATGTTTCACTGCAACTACCGAGTACCGGCGAGTGGCCAATAATTGAAAATGATTTGCAGATTAAAGTATCACAGCCGGCGGAGGGAGAGTGAACCACATCAAAATGGTGCATCAAATTCTCGGAAGTGTGAAATTGCTCTGTATGTTATTTAAAGTTCCCGTTCAGCCCAGATTAACGCGAGACACGTGCAATCAGAGGAGAAAAAAAATAAAATGGCAGGAATATTTTCATCCTCACCAATTAATTCGACGCAAAACAAAAAAAATCTGTCCACAGCCGGCGTGAAAATGACGTTCCACGGGAAGGCACAAAAGATTTTTAACATGCAATTTTTGTTTGCCCTGTCTTCACATTCCACCAGTACGCAACGAAGCTGGGTTCCCGAAAAAAAGTAATTAAAATGCAGTTAAAATCCTGCTGCCAGTGGGGCTGCATGGGAAGGATGTTCGGAGTTATGATTCAATTATGCTGCGAAGCGTAACTGATCGGTTCGATTTTCTTTCGAACTTTCGGAACCGACGGTTCGGAAAGGGGTTTTTCACGCCAGCTAACAAAACAAAAAGAAAAGAAGGGGGATTAATGGACGGGGGGGAAATGCAATCGTGTATATTTTTGCCTGCAGTGGCACACACACACGCACAGCTTTTCGCTTAAATTGTCGGCTGAATAAACATTTCAGCCGTACGGTTAAGCCACTTGTATCTGATTCGCTAGCAAATATTGGAGGATTTAATGGGGATGGCCGGTCCTACGAAAAAATAGGATGCGTAACGGCGAGGGGATAAAAAAGTTTTTAGCTCTTTAAGTACTATTTAAAGTACTGTTGATAATACATTTGTGGCTTATTGAGTATGCCTAAAGCATGGGCTTCATCAAGAGCGAACACAATATATGTCAGATATAACCTACAAGACGGTTATATCTGGTTGGGGCGGTCCGGTGGCCGAGGCGACAGCGGCGCCGGTCTTCACACGGCAGGGCCGGGGTTCAAATCCCATCCAGACCGCCTCCCCGTACGAAAGGCTGACTACTTTTCTACGGGTAAAATTAAGTCACAGAAAGCCAGAAATGGCAGGCCGAGACCTCTCGAGGTTGTAGTGCCACAGAAGAAGAAGAAGAAGAACCTACAAGAACTGGGGCCGGTTGATGCAACAGCGGCAGGACCCAGTCTTCTCACGGCAGGACCTAGGGTTCAAATCTCATTTGGGCCGCGCTTCCTCTTAGTGGTGAAGACTGATGACTACCCAACTACTACGGTGGTATTCATATTAAGTCTGGTAAGCCAGAAATGTATTCGTATGTATTCGTCAGCGACCCTCAGTTGGCTGGATCAAGTGACGGAAGACCTGTCGGAGATCGGGTGCCTACGACGATCAGGGTCATTCACGACGACGTGCTCTTTAAAAGAGTAGGCCAACATGATGATGACGATGATGATGATGATGAAGCCAGAAATGGCAGGCATATGACCTTAAAAGGCAGGCAGGGTCGTCTGCACGAAGGGCAACTCACTCGTACCACAAACTTGAATTTTAGTCTAGATCCTGTCGGTTTTTGATACATATTAGGCCAATAAAGAAGAAGAGCCTATAAGAACCGATGGGACCTATTGTAATGCATCGGTGTAGAATTTAGTACACTAAAGGCTTCAAAAAGAAGCTCATTTGCACTGGGTTCCTATTGCAAAACCATGGGTGGGACCTATGGGTGGGACCTATGGGTGGGATCAATTGCACGTAGTTTACTATGAGCCTTGGCGCTAGAGAGAGCCACCCGCGACGCGGAGGTGGAAACTTCGGGGTCCATCTTCTATAGGTCAATCCAGATCCTGGACATAGACATCATTGGTTTGAGGCTCTCCTATGTAGCAGAAGCTTATCAAAGGATCGAGTGTGCGGCACAGAAGCTCGGGTTGGAGATTAACGAGGCGAAAACCAAAATGATGGTGGCACCATCTCGGCCCTGCTAACAAACACTGATTTACGCAACGACAACAACATTGATGTTGAGTTACGCGCAACGGTGCTGTCTTGGACAACCGGTCATACTACAGCCTGAGGAAACTTCTCCACTCTAAAAACCTGTCGCGACGGACGAAGCTGGGACTGTACAGAACATTTATAGTCGAGTACTGGGACTGGAACATACGCCTCTGAGACATGGACTCTGTCCAAAACTGGCGAAGCCCTCTAAGGCCCCGTTCGAGAGGAAGATGCTCAGAAGGAGTTTTGGCCCCGTATGTTTGGAAGGACAATGAAGGAGCCGCTACAATGACGAGCTCTACGAGCTGTACGATGGTCTCACCAGGCTCCTGTTGGCTGGTCACGTTATGAGAATGACACCGGACGACCCAGCCCGTAAAGTCCTTTTAGGCAGTCCACACGAACAGAGGAGGCGTAGTAAGTCCCAAATTGAGATGCAGTGATGGCGTTGATGCGTCCGCCAGAACGGCCGGGATAACGGATTGGCAGACGATGGCGCTAAACCGTGAGCGGTATCGATGATTGTTGCAGCAGGCCAAGACCGCAAAGCGGTTATAGCGTCTGATAAGTAAGTAAGTTACTATGAGCCGGCTTCACAAATCAGTCGAATAACCATGCTGCTACTTTGGCTAGTTATGATACACGATTTGAGTTTCTTACTGCCAAAAAGCGTCCCAAGTAGGCACTGCCTGTTGTTCCTGTAGACACACTGATCTATTTTAACTTGAATGCGCACAGCAACACAGCTTCCTTCACCTGGAACCTTCCACGAATAGCACCGACCATTTACTGAGCTCGTGCGCGTGGTCCTGCCATTGTTTTAATCCAGTCATCGGCGTTGCGAAAGGACACAATTGTCCCGATGAGCAGGTGATTTGCCCTTTTGCTTGCTGCATTGGATACACGGAAGCGAACGCGACAGTGGAGACAAATCAAACGATTATTCGAACACCATGTCCGTTTGACATTGAAAAAGTGGTCAAATAGTATTGAAGGGTTTAAGAACCTTAAACAAATATAGGAATAAAAGTTTTCAAGAAAGATAATAGTCTAATAGTCATCAAGATTTTACAAAAACTGATGTTTAGTATAGAATACTAACACTAATTTTTTGTCCACTTCGTAGTTCTAAATGCTCGTCCCACTGTGCCCATCACTCGATGTCCGATGTCGTGTGACACAAAGTTTATCTTTGCCAAGTTTGCATAAACATGAACGCAGTGTTGGCGCAGGGTGACTCTTTTCCCCCCTTCGACTGCAGTCATGCGGATATGCACTGTTGCAGCCGTCCCACCCGGCCTTCATCACCAGGAACGACCGAGCGAAGGTACAATTGTGCCCCATGTGTCACTGCGTTCGTCCAACCCAAGTACGACACATCGTACCGCAACTGGGTGCACATTTAATATTGCTGCTGCAGACGAACCACGGTACATGTGTAACATACCGCAGTTAGGCGAGGCTAGGAGGGCTCCGGGAGTTGCGGGATCTATTTACCCGCACGGTGACATACGGATATTTATCAGAGCATCACACCATTGATGGTGGTCGCCTGGTTGCGATTCGTCCTGGCAGTGAGTTTTTTGTTGTTGTTGTCAGCAGTCATTTCGTTCTGTCTGTTCGGTTAGGACATCGGTTAGGACAATCCGTGAGCATGGCCGAAATTGGCGAAGTGCATGTTGTGCCCGGTCGCTCATTAGTGCAGTAGAGTAGCATCAGAGTGCTGCGGAGAGCCGGTATGTTGGCCTAATTTTCCCGCTGTGACACTGCGGCGGGCGAAACCGCGAAACGGACTGCCCATACCACACGTCCCACACCAGAACTTTAGTCGGTTTGTCCTGGGCTGGGAGCACAAGGAGAGCCCATGGAATGGAGTTCTAGGAACCTGTATGCACCGGCATGCCATTACCCATCCGGTGTCTCTTGAAGAGATAAGTAAATAGGGAAATATGTGTTTCGGGGCGTGCACGCGGATGAAAATCTGCGACACGCTTTCCCGCCTTCGTCACCGTGACCTAATCGTAGGGCGAATAGTTCTTTCACCAAGTTGGCCAACATGGCTTCGACAAGGGCTTTCAAGTGCCGGTGCGGGCTACTACGTTTACCTTCGTCATTAGCGCAATCGCGCGCGCGAACCGTTTTAGGTCAACGATGACTCCCTTTTTGTTGGGACTGGGACACAGTCGGGAAAGATTTTTTCCTATTCGTTGGTGTAAATATTGACACTCGCAGGGAGAGTAGTTGCAGGTTGGAAAGAAAAATCATGCGCCGCATTGTGTTCGCTTACATTTGCATATCGTAATTGCCGGTGCAGCAAAGTACACCGGGAAGAGCACAAATTAACGAGCACTAATCAGTTAAGCGTGGCCGGCGTGCACTGGCGCCCTGGCAAGAAGAAACCGTGGTGTGTGAGCACACTCTTCGCCACTCAAGGCAGTGCAGTGGAACAGCCCGGGTGCTGTTGGTGGTCCTGGAAACGGTTCAGAAATGGTCACCGCCAACTATGATGATGATGATGGAAAGTGTACACTATAATGGCCGCTGAAACCGATGAACGAGCTTAGGTAAGGAGCAGAAGAAGAAAACAGATTTATGTACACTATAATCAACACGTCCCCCGGGGGAAAGAAGGCCACTTTTTAGCGCCCATTAACCTGTAGCGAAATTAGTTCTGTCTTTGGAAAGTCCCTTACTTTATTTTCAATTTAAAATTAACTCTGCAGAGCTTCTCACGTTACGAAAACCATGCGTCCATCGGTGCCCTGCAGAATCGGTGACATCTTCGCTACGTAACGCTCGAACACGTCAATATCCAGCGGTCCGACGCGCACGTTCGACCGATGCTGACCGAACATCGCGTAACCATTGCCACCGCTTCCGATCCAGGCAGCGATTGCGATCCGATAGGTAGCGTCAGGATCGAGTGGTTCGTAGCGCGGAATTCGACAGACCCGACAACGGACATCCACCCGCTGTACGCGCTGGAACGCCGGTCGCGTTAGGTTGAAGATAACACGCAGTCCCGAGAATTGTAGCACGTCCGCCGTGTTGTACCGGCTTGCGCTATACTCCAGCGCATCGAGCAGATACTGACCGCGCAGCTCGAACGTGTCGACCGTGTTTTCGTACGGGATAGCCGTCACCAGATCTTCGTACGTTAGCGTGCCGGGATTAAGCGATGTCCGCAGTCCACCATCGTTCGTGATCCCGATGGCGGCGTATGTCCACTCGTTCTCGGTCTCTCCCCGCCCGACGTAATAGTCCACGAACGCATCCGCGACGAAGCTGCCAAAGTTACACTCACCTGTCCGGCAGGCCGGTTTGGACAGGAACACTTTCGAAATCCCAACCGGACGGACAGCGAGCGTATCAACCTGCAAGCGCCAAGGGACAAGCGCTCGTTCAATTTCCTCATCCTTCGGGAACTGGCCACTTAGATAGTCGGTGTTACCTTCCCAGCGTACTGCTTCTCCGCTCTCATCGAAGTACACCAGCAGATGGCCGACGTACTTGGTGAACGATCCTGCCTGTACGATCAGTACCCGGCGACCTGAAGCTTGCTCCACTACGAACGGATACTCGCCAGCCGGCACGTCCGGCCAATCGGTCACATTGCCGGTGTGTAGTAGCGTGTGGGAATGACCTCCAACGACAATGTCCACCTCGGGACACTCCTGCGCAATGTGCTGATCGATCGCAAAACCACAGTGCGACAGCACCACGATAATGTCCACACCGAGCTGCTTCAGTGATTCCGCCTCCCGGTTGATGCACTCCACCTCGTCCAGAAAGTGGACCCGATCCGTCATGCTGAGCGTGTCCGTGGCGTGGTGTATCACGCCGATAACTCCAATCTTACGGCCACCCCGTTCAAGCACCACACTCCTCTGATACAACCCCCGTAGCGACGGCTCATCGCGATCGTCAATGTTGGCGACCAGCATAGGACTTTGGATTGCTTCCAGAAACGGCACCAGTCCCTCCACACCATGGTCAAACTCATGGTTCCCGAGTGTCATCGCATCGGCCGGCAGCAGGTTCAGAAAGTGTGCCGTCACATTCCACCGAAGGAGCGTGTACCAGATCGTACCCTGGAAGCTATCGCCCGCATTCAGATAGATAGGGTTCCGATCGGCGTACTCCTGCTGCAGGGCTTTCACACGAGCCACTACCCGTGCGTAGCCTCCGATGCATTGTTCACCCTCGTCCGGCTTGCAGCGCGTTGAGACGGTGTTCGTCTCCTCAAAGCGGGCGTGAAAATCGTTCAGATGGATAATCGTTAGTGGATACAGCAAATCGTCCGCTTTTCCATTCTGCCACGGTTTGCTAATCACTACACCTTGCTCGGAAGCGACCACAACACTGTGCACCACACAGAGCGCCAAGCCGAGCGTCGTCACTCGTCCGTCGATCCACATCTTGCCAGGGTTCAGCGCGTACTGACGCGTTCGCTGGCGTGTGTTAGTTACACACTGTAGCAACTGGTGTGTTGATAAGAGCAAACTCCATCAGCTTGATAGTGTGGGTTGTGGTTTTTGGTGGGTGCAATGAATGAAGGATCGAGTCGAATGTCTGAAGACGATATATCTCGGTTCACGAGCTTCGCGGCCCAATTAATCACGGAGTGGTCGGAGAGAGGAGAAAAGGTGTGATAGCAAACGCGACGACTGACGGCTAATAAATGCTCGTATCAGACTCGAGCCGGGCTGGTTGTGGTAATTGATAAGCTGAATGGCGTTGATGCAGATTGATGCAATACAGCCGCAGGGCACCGAAAGGGTGATACTTCCTGATGGTCGATGGGAAGAGACATGGAAAGGGAAGGGTGGTCTGTCATCAGTAATGCCTCGCCTTAACAAATCATCAATTTGCATTCCTTTGCCTTTATCTGCCATTTTGTCTGCTCCGTTTAGCACCTTTAAATACTGCCAGCAAATGGAACCAGAAGCTTCTTAATGCTAGCTCACATCTAGCATCTGGCAGACTCAATTGCCTTCTTGTTAGAGCGGAGTTATCGCGCAAAAAACAGTCCCCCTCAAGAGAAGACCAGTAAAGCAGATCCCTCCACAAGCTCGTGAGTGAATCATTTGTTAATCATCTTTCTCAGCCCGGTCCGACAAACGTCCAGTTAAGTGGCCTCAGTAACACGCGACCAGGCGTACCCTTAACAACGGCCATCTCGTCAACGAGTGATCGCGTGTGATCGTGTAAGTACTCGCCGCTCCAGCAGCTTATCTGTCAACACCAGCCATCACGTTTTTTTTTTGTGTGTTTGGCATTCGTTTCTTGTTTTTCTTCCCAACAGTGTCCAATAGAGCAGTAATAGTGTCTTATCACAAACACTATCCACGGCCAGCCACGCAGTTGTTTGTGTGGAGTCAGTGCGTCTGTGCAGTCGGTGAAGATGGGCAAGTACTTCGTAATGATCACAATCGGCGTGCTTTTCGCGGCCGGCAGTTGTACGGTGTTGCCTCAAACGGTGGGTTCGGTTGGTGGAGTGGTCATAACGAGACCGCACACAGACGGTGAGCTGTTTCCGCTTACACTAATCCATCTGAACGACTTCCATGCTCGGTTTGAGGAGACGAACATAGCGTCAACGCGTTGCAAACCGGACGAAGGTGAACGATGCATCGGAGGCTACGCTCGAGTGGTGGCACGTGTGAAAGCTCTGCAGCAGGAGTACGCCGATCGGAACCCTATCTATCTGAATGCGGGTGACAACTTCCAGGGTACGCTGTGGTACTCGCTGCTGCGGTGGAATGTGACGGCACTCTTTCTGAACATGCTGCCCGCGGACGTGATGACACTCGGGAACCATGAGTTCGAGCATGGAATAGGTGGTTTGGTGCCGTTCCTCGATGTGATCCGAAGTCCCGTAGTGGTGGCCAACATTGACGATCGCGATGAGCCGACGATGCAAGGCAAGTACACGAAAAGTGTGGTGCTTGATCGGGGTGGACGTAAAATCGGTGTGATTGGCGTTATTCATCATCTGACCAATGCGATGGGCATGACGGAGCGGTTGCGTTTTCTGGACGAAGTGGAACAACTACGGTTGGAGATCGATCGCTTGAAGACTTCCGGTGTCCAGCATATAATTGTACTATCCCATTGCGGGTTGGAGATCGATCGTACTATTGCTCGCGAGCTGCCAGATGTGGACGTGGTCGTTGGAGGTCATTCACATACGTTCCTGTACAATGGCAGTACTGAAGGGTTCCCCGACGACGCTGAAGATTCGTACCCGATTGTGGTAGAACATCCCGAAGGTCGTACCACTCTGATTGTACAGGCGGCGTCGTACGCGAAGTACGTTGGCCGGATAACGCTATACTTCGACGAGGAAGGTAACGTGCGAGAATGGGAAGGTAATCCAGAGTTTCTCGACGACACGGTACCACAAGATCCAGAAGTTTTGGAACAGTTAGTTCCATGGCGGGAACAGGTGAACGTGCAGGCCAATCGTCAGATCGGTTACTCAGCCGTGATGCTCGCGAAACCGGAATGTTCGCGTGGTGAGTGCAACTTTGGCAACTTCATTACGGACGGTTACATCGATTACTTCGCAACGGAAGGGCAAAAGTCTCCAAAGCCGGACCAGTGGACGGAGGTGGCGATCGCGTTCAATACGGGTGGCGGTATGAGAACGTCACTGTTTGCGGGATCTCTTACGTTCGATGAGCTGGTGACGGCCGTCCCGTTTGAAGATACGATTGACAGCTTTGATTTGGAGGGCCGGTATCTGCTCGAGGTGCTGGAGCACAGTGCTAGCCGATACGGCACGTCCGATATGATGCAGATGTCGGGAATGAAGGTGACGTATGATTTGCGCCGTCCGGCCGGGAGCCGAGTTGTCTCGGTGAGCTTAAGATGTCGTTTTTGTTCGGTGCCGAAGTATGAACCGCTCGATCCGGAGAAGATTTATCGGGTGGCAACCGGTGCGTACATACGGAAGGGTGGTAGCGGCTACACGATGATTCCGCAGAGGGCCACCAATTTGATGATTGGCCCAGTTGATATTGCCGTGCTGGAGCGCTACGTAAGCAAGATGACACCCATCATTAGCGGTACCGATGGACGCATTACCGTTATCGAGTGAATAAAGGGCAGAACTTTGAATTTGGATCTGAAAAGAATGCGTTTTACTTGTTCGTTGCTGTGGATGGAAGATGACTTCTTTGATGACTTTAAAGCAAGCCTAAACCTTGCCTCGTGTGCGTCACGACGTCCGTCATAGTCTACAATAGACGTACTTTGTTCCCTATTTTCTTTATTAAGTCAACAGATACTATCCCGTGTACCAAGTTTTAGGTCCCCCTCCACACGCCTAGACGACCTTGGACAATCCTCTCGTGTCCATACTGAAGAAACATGTCCGTCAATTATCACGTCACTCAAATTCTTCCCATCCCGCGGAAGGCACCACTTCGGAAGTTCTTTATGTGCGTTAAGATGCGCTCCAGAGATTTGGATCCCCGAAAGCAGCATACCGATAACTTCATTGAACAGTGATTTCGTGCCCTAACGGTTCGACGTCATACATCCCCCAAACCCCGGAGCAGCCGGCTACCAGTTCGATAGCTTTCGATAAAGTTGTTCCACTACATCAACATCCCGGTTGCGGTGCAAACGGCTGTTTTCTTGGTTGCCAAACATAAACACAACTTGCTGGTTCACGCCATCAAAAGGAAGCACAATAAAGATGAGCCGGAGACTTTGTGCACTAGTTAGGAGGGCCTCGTCTGCTCGCCTACGTGTGGATGGCAAAGTTCGAGGTTGTGCATTAAAAATTTCCACTCGCCTGGCTTCGGGTACGACGGAATCAAACGTGTCGCTTGTCGCACTGACATCGCCCGCTGGGCGGACTTTTGTTTTAGCTTTCAAATTTGTTGCCAACTTGTTCCGAATTGCGGTCGGCTGTGGGGAATGGGGATTTTGGGGGCGAAGGACCAACAGTTTTGAACAAATTTTGGGACACCCCGTGGTTGGTTCCATCGGAGGAATGGGGTTTCTGTTGAACATTCCATACTGAAGACGAAGTTGCGAATATGGAATACCTTATGTTGAAAAAAAAGTATAGCTGAATTAACTTTGGGGACAAATCGTACGTTAATGAACCATTTAACAAAAAATAAAATAATTGAATTGATAATTTCCCGTCTTCATCGGTCAACTGCCAACATATTGCGCGTCGTTTGACAACCCTGCAACGGATCCGGTAATCTCTCGCGGTTCTCTCTCCGTGTGTTAGCGCTCTCTCGTAATCAAAGGGCTCTCAATTATAATGAACAGTGCGTCTCGTACTTTATTCGCGATCACTGTGCACTGTTTACTATTATTTTTCATTCTATAAGTGATAGGTCATACTTTGAACAGGTATTAGTGAAATTAGAACTCATCGGGTCTGGATTTTTTTTAAATAAAATTTTAATTAATGTGAAGTAAACATTCCCCAAAAAGATTATCCTAATGTAAACAATAACTTTAACCGCTTTGTTCTCTTCAAAACACATGTTCCAATGCTATCAACGGAGAGTGAAAAGGGCATCTTTTCGCTCTCTCACTCTCCCGAGCTCTGCTCTCACGCATCCAATCCCACACGGAGCACACGGCTGAAGGCACACGCCACGCGGTACGTATAAACAGTTCGTCTATAACCGTCATCGGTGTTGGAGGGTTTGCTTAACGTTTCGTGCTGCTTACAAGTACGAAAGCAGCGGTGGCCGCGTTCGTGCGTCTCGATTTTCTCCAGCTTTAGTAGAAAGCGAAGTAAGTGTTTGGCTGTGGTTACGGCGCGGAACCAGTTTGGAGGCTGCGGTACCAAACAAGCGGCTCAATGAGAAGCAAGTTAAATGAGGGGAAAACGAAAACAACAGAAAAAATACGCTACCAAAACTGACCGCGAGTGTGTGTGTGTGTGTGGTTGGGCGTCGGGAAGTTTTTTTTGTTGGTAGTGACAGCTTCCAACCTCACGAGAATCCAACGGAGCCATTGATCTGGTATCGACAATCCGGTTCGGGGCTTGCTTTAAAGAGGAGAAAAACACGACACGAACCTCAAAACGGCAAAAGGACCGCGGACCTCGGGCGCCCGATTGTGAATGTCAATAAACGCTGACATGCTAACGGGAATGTCGGAACAGGATCGTTGATGGTGGTTATTTGGGGCCGGGTGGTGGTCGATGTTAGTTAGTCAGTGTCATATGTTGAATTGTTTCGAAATTGGTTTTCCGTTTTTGTTTCCTGACACATTCACACCGAACCACCAATCGCCCCAACGTGGCAGGCGGTTGTTTGTGGTTTCGCTCAGTTGTCGCAGTAGGCCGTGCACGTGTTTCAATTACCGTGTGAGTGAGGTGAATTTTCGCGCGCGCCAAAACTTCGCGACCAGCGTGTGTCGCCCAAGCGTGTCACTAACCCAGTACCGCCGGAGCCAAACCGGATATTGAACTTTTCCCCGCTGGTCGTTTATGGGTGCGTGCCCTGGCACTCCAACCCGAGTGCTCTCTCTCTCTCGCTCTTTCTCTGGTCGCGGACGTGATGGTGGCGGTGTGTGTGTGTGTGCGTGCAGATTTATTTTGTTGGCAAAGCGTCTCCCCACAAGCGGTTCCAACCTTCTCGAGCATTGCTGTTGGCAAGGGATTTGGTTCGAAATTAGTTTCTTTGCGAACGAACGTTTTGATGCAAATTAGTTTCGAACCCGCAGCGAAGCGAACCCCTTGCCAATAGCTTCGTTCAGAGGGTGCAGAGTGCGGCGAGGAGGTAGAAACGATCGGCTTAGCGAAATCTGGGTGCTCCGGGGCATTCCGAAGAGTGCAGAAAATGCAGTGATTTACGTGTTCCGAACGTATCCGGCCCATGCAGCGTGTATCGATACCGATTTCCATAAGAAAGTCAACGATAGCTCATAGATCGAGCATAGGAGCAATCGAGCACAATAACCAACAGCTACATACGGACGAAGAAAAGAAACAGATCGCCACCCATCGCTTCGATTGCAGCACAACAACAAGCAAAAAAAAGGAAGCCAAAACACCGTTCATTCTCTTCGACCTGCAAAACAAACGTCTTGGTCTTCTGCTTGTGCGTGTGCTCCGTTAGCAGGGAACCGTCTGCAGCAGAGTAACGAGCCGTCGGCTAAGATTGTCCCACCGACCGACCGACCGACGGACCGTCGGTGTTCCGTTATTCAAGAACTTCAGTAACAGAGACCCGGAAGTCCGCAGAAGTTCTCACTAGGCAACGGTTCATCCAACGGGCACAGCCGACCAGCCCAGAACTAGATCACGGGGTAAGTACTGCAATCGCGAGGGTTTGCTGTAACGCGTAATAAGCTGAGAAAGAAACCGTCGGTTCGTCTAAGATGGGAGGGGTAGCTCGACGCCTTCTTCGGGGAGGTAATTTGCGAAAGTTTCCAAGCGCTCGATATAAAAAAAAGTTCGAGAAGAATCTTGATTTTATATATTGTGCGCTGGAGTAACCCCTTTTCAAACTGCAAAGTAAGGTTTCTTGAAGTCTTATAACTCTAGAATTATCAAAGGACATTGCTGATAGACGTATCCTTAAAAAGTCCTTTGCTGCAAATGAGATATGAGCGTCCCGATGTGAGATTCGATCCGCAGTACTTGGGTGTACTAGGCCGAATATCCACACTCTGTGCCATCAGGTAGCTTTTACCGTGTAAGTGTTACCAGCCCTATATAAAGCAGTGAAGAAACAGGTTGTTGCATCTGATTGCAGGGGTGATGATTTATTAGAAATTGTGCTAACCTTCCCTTTCAGACAAGTTTAGCAGCAACACGGCGCTAACTTTATCTTACGACCCCAGGATGGATTAACGCACCCTCTCGCAAAGTTAGAAATGAGTACAAATTATAACAACAAAACTTGACTTCTTCACCACGACCACACCACCCCATAGGACATTTGATCGTTTTGTGTCACCGAGGACCACCTACGAGGAACGAGGAAGTCCCCCTCCCCCTTTAGAGGACCCCATCCTGGGACGGGCAGAAGAAGGACTAAAATTACACCCGATGGTTTGGTGTAAAGTTAAAACCGCAAACCCCACAGCGGGATGGTCTTTGCCTCTTTCATCAGGCTCCATTTTCTTGCTGGATGATGTTGCGTCCCATTTTGCACATGTGTACATCCCCTGGCCAGAGATGGGAAAAGTTTTTCCATCCCTTAATCGAACTCAACCCCACACGTTCGTTGTGGTGGTCGGGAAGAAGATACAATTTCAAAACCTCATAAATAGTCGGAAGTAATCGTGGCAGTAGTGGAGATCGAGTTAACAGGATTGAGTGGACGGCGAGTACTGCAAACGTACAGAATAGCTTCCCACACGCCCTCGATCTCGATCAATTTGTTGGCTAAAACTTTTTTCATAACAATGTGGTAAGGGGAGTTTGTTCTTTTTTCCAGAGATTAATTTGAAAGTTTTTCACAACACAAAACACGGGTTAAAAATTTATGGCGACCCAACTGTCGTCCGCCGTGTATCCGTCGGCTACACGGGTAGAAAGCGTGCTGCCCGGGAATGGAATATTAAAATTAAATTACGAGATTTTTGCTCAAGAGTTGTACCCGATTTTTCTCTCTCTTTCTCTCGGCGGCGATTCACTCCTTTTTGTTGATGCTTCACCACAAGAAGATCAGGCGGGACGATCTGTTTGGCCGTCGCAACGATGGTAAGCAGCGTCAATATAAATCACTTTCCCAAAAACCCACAAAATGGCGCATCTTCCTTTGTGTCGGTTGTGTCTTTGTGGCGGTTCTGCTCTTCCGGAGGCTAATCGGGCAAACGATCACAATTCGCGATTCCACTGGAAAGTATCACCGGGCACCGATACCGGCAAGTGAAAGTGACGCGTTTTCGCGAACACACGCCGCTGAGTGCATTCCGAACGTTCCGAAATCGATCGCCGGAAGTTGGGTGCGAAAATGGCGAACGAGAAACCAAGATGGGCGTGAGAGAGAGAGCAAACGAGAAATTAAAAGTAGACTTGTGGAGCATAGTTTAGCCACTCAGATACTGCGCCAAGCGAACATCGAGCGGCGTATTCGTTTGCCAAGAAAAGCCCGTCCCGATCAAAAGCCTCAAAACTGCGTGCGTGACCTTCCCCCAAGGTATCCGTCATTTGTTGGCCACCGGTTGGTTGGTTGGTTGGTTGGTCAATCGTTTAAATTTGAAACCGCGAAATCCAAACACATCCAATCGAAGGCTAACGAAACGAGGTGGAAAATGAGTGCCGAAACCCTGAACCAGCATGTGACATGGTATTGGAATGGATGGCTTCGGATCTCCCTAGTACGAACCTCCTGCCTTTCAAAATGGGTCGGGTTTTATATGGACACCGTGCTCTGGATGTTGGTATGAACCGAAGCGACTGGGCCAAGGAACGACCGTCTGTACCCGATACCAGAAATTCCACGTTCACGTGCAAGACTACTCGTCTTGGTAGTAGTGAGACTTACTCAACCACATGGTCAGTAGAGTTGACATACAGTTTTGTATTGGTGGTCTTGTCCGTTCTCTTAGTATGCCGAAGGTCTAAGGCAGCTTGCTTTATAATATAACTGGTCCAACATCTCCAAGAACGATGTCAGATAATGCATCAATTATCTGTGTGGTATGCTGGTAGGGGAGTTGGTGATGAATAAGCGTTATCCAATCGTGGATCGTACGCACCTTTGAACAACTGTCCACGTTAGCTGCCCAATTGTCAGAATTCAGGACACAAGGTCCAATTTTTGACTGTTAATATATTTTAGATACACGCATGCGTTCGATCGAGAATGCGGAACGTTTAGGGGAAAACTAATTTTATTTAGCCGTACCACCAACTTCAGACATTTGATTAATCACCACCGCTTGTAGTACGCTTTGTTCATTTGACGGCTCATTTTGACCTCCGGCGGACATGTGGACAGATTTTATTTTCGAGAGTGCGGTTTCTGTTGAACGCAAATGGTGCGAGTTAATTAAACTGCTAAAAGATGTAGATTTCGTCCGGTGTGTCATTGGAGCAGCCTGGGGATATGATCGATCCAAGACGAACAACGTTTTTCGAATCGAGAAACGTTTGGTAGCTATTGAGGGCTTGCTGATCGCTTTAAATGAAGATTGAATGAGTTATACAGTTAAAGGAAAATTATTACTTTAACCGGAGGTCCTAATGAACAGATGTGGATAGTGTGCTCTTAACCTATATTTTGGTCACTTTGGGACAGCAACATGCAAGCCACAAATCACTGATAAGTTCAGCTTTAGGTCAGCTTAAATCAGACCTATTTAAGGCCTCATAAACAGACCGATATGCAATCAATTTCCTGCAACCAGTTGGGCAGCATCACCCTACTCTGCTCTTGCCTTACCCTACAAAAGAAGAAAAACACGCTTCAACGTCATAAATCATGTGACGCATCGTCGAAACGGTGGAACGGTGGTGGAATTAATTGAATAAATTAAATTAAAATGAATAGCTTCCCGGGGCCAAAAACGTTCCACTAGTTGAACGATTTAAAACCCCCGTTTTGCGCCCTCCCGGAACAGGTATGGTGGGATTTTTGGGATTTGGGAGCACATGGACTGTCAGCAGTTGGAGGGTGCAATTTCCTGCTGTAGCTTCTCATCCCACTGACACAATGATCGATAAAAGTGTGCCACCCTGGCTATCGATGGAATCACAGTCCCGCAACCCTTAATGCCCGATGGCATTGGCAATCATCGCCAACGGCTCATCATTTATCAATTAATCATACGACTGGTCGATTCCGGGCAGGCGTAAACACTTACTGCCGCTTAATTAATCAGACAGCTTCCAGCACAGAAGCAAAGATTGGTGTGCCTTATGCTCCAGGGGCCTTCCAATTGCTCACAGCCAATAAAGTTAAGGAAAAACAAAACCAGCTCGTAGGGAAAATGAGAAGACGGTAATAGGAAAACAAAAGAAGACACGCCGCACAGAGTTTGATTTACTTGCTCATGAATTTTAACGAACGGTTTTTCCCACCCGCAAACCAGGTCCATATGATTGGCCATCCTGCCAAACTCCTAGCTCCTCTCGGGAGCCGTTTGTCATTTCGCGGCATTAGAAATCGATTGGCTTTCCCGGGCCGTCCGGACGAAACATTCCCGCCAAGGGGTTGGGAAAATCCTCACCGATAATCAAAACCCTGCCCAGCAAAGGTCCGGCTTGGGATTGGACGGGGCTTGTAGGCGAAAGGATGCTCTACCTACGAACAAACAAACTGCTAACATCGAAAGCAAATTGCTTCCATCTGGGAGCGTCCCCGGCTAAGTGGCGAAGGGTAGGTCCTTTATTCCCCCCCCCCCCCCCCACTCGTAGTTGACCTTTTTTTTTTTTTCTTTCGTGTGTCGGTTGCTGCTATTCCGAGACTCAGCATACCGATTGAGGCAATCGCTTGTGCAGGGTAGCTGGGCAGCCGGGAATCTAATTCGGTGCACTTCACTAGCGACGACAACCACAGGGCCAGAGATAAACGAAACGAGCGTTACGTGAAATGGCAGGCAAGGTGCCATTAGGGATAAACATACACAAGATATTTCTCTGAAAGGAGTGATATCGAAGTCCATTCGAAAAAGGGACTCGGTTGAAAGGTGCCCACCCTCTAGGATGGTGTTTCGTTATCCTTTTTTTTTTTCTCCATGCAGCAGCAATAACATGGTGGCTGTGACCCCCCCAAGTAGAACCGGCCACATAGCAGCAAACAGGGATTACTTCCCACTCGCTTTGTTGACCCGAACCAGAACCCAGTATCCGGAGGCGGTCGAGTTGGGAACCCGAGATGGTTCGGTGGACTTGGCAAGTAATCCAAGCGGTTGGCTTTTAGTGTTCCAGCACGATGTACGATGAGATGTTGTTGGGCACGTCCTCACACATGGAAACACACACGCTGGAACAATTGGATTGGGCTGGAGAAGCGATAGAGATAAGACATCATCGAGGCTGTACTTCTCGGATAAATTCTACCGCTACCGCTCCGTTTGTCCAGTATCTCACTCGCAGTGCCGAACCCAGAGCACTGTTGTGTGCCTCATTGACCAATACCTTGGCTGACTTTAACGATCCCCGCAGCTCGATAGGCAAATGCGCTTGCAGTGGCTCCGGCGAGCACTTCACAAGCGAAGTGTCCGTAAAGGGGACACCATCCTCAACGAAATCTCGCTCGATAAAAGTGCATCGCAGTGAGTGTGAAAAGCAATCAGAAAAGGGTGCTGCTGTGTGATCCTGCTGGTTTACTCATATTTATGACAGAGGGCTTTAGTACCGCACTTCGATTATTAGACGCAATGTTTTTGTTTCGGAGCTGAACGGTCCACCACCAAACGCTGGAATCTCGCCTCGCGGGATTGGGATCGAGCGGAGTTGCTCGGTAAAACGAGTTTTCCATACCACGCTTTAAACAGACCTGTCGCCTTGTACCAGGCAGCCCTCTGCTGCCGGTGTGCAGGTAAAAAGAGACAGCCTTGCAACCGAAGTCCTCGGGCAGGTGGGGTACGGTCGTAGCCCAGCCAGCACTGCACTGCAAACCCCTGCCACTGCGATGTTTAGAGCGGTTGCTGTGGCCGTTGGATTATAGTATGTGGTCGATTTTAAGGTGTTTTTTGTTGCTTTCGTTGTTGTTTGGGTCGTTTATTAATGGAATAACTAAGGCTCTGCAAGGTTGATTGGTTTAGTAGCGGTGCGAGCGGTGAGCTGGTTGGATACACATGATCGTCGTGGAAGAGGGAGATGGATGGCTAATATAAAGAAGGTACTGGGGAGAGAGAGAGAGAGGGGAAAGAGTTGATGTCGTGATTCGCGAAAGCAACACCACTTCAGAATCGTTTCCTAGGCTTTCGCATTGGTGTCTCTTTTTTCTTGTGTGCTGTAGGATAGCGAGAAGGAGCTACCGTGACGGGGACCACGGCGAGGTCCAGTTTCACTCCCGTCTTGCGTTTCGTTCGTGGATCCAATTGTGTAATTGCTTGATCTACCGTACCGGAGCGTTTGTACTTTGGCACAGCGCTCGAGAACGGTTTGTGTACCGAGGACTCGAGCGAGAGAACCTTGGTGACAGAGTCCACCAAGCTAGCTCGCTCACGCATACACCGCGTACATCTGGCGACATCTGCTGTCAGTGTTTCTGCACTTTGTTTACCTAGCGTTGTGATGAGGTTAAGAGATGCCTGCTGACCCCGCAGCTGGCTGGTGTGTGTGTGTGCCAAAAGTCACCATGAAACAGCAAGCGCGGTGTGACGCTTTACGAGTTTTGCATCAATGGATGTAAACGGCAATGTAATGATGGCAGCAGAACACGCATTAGTAAGCACGGGTGGTGTATGTGTCAAATTGGTCCAGTTTTTCATAAGCAATTATCATAAAAGATTACGTCACCCAGTCTGCGTAACCTTAAGCTGCACTTATTCTGTTCGCGGACTTAGAATGGGCATTTTATTACACGTTTTTACTTCCTGCCGGCTAATGATAATGTTTCCTTCGCTTATCGTTTGGCAGGAGCGAGGAATCTGATGTAGCTTTTGGGGTGTAAAAAAGGGAAACCCATACAGGGACACGACCCTCATCTCGCAGGAAGGACAAAGTAAATGTTGATGCGGTACGGTGCTGTACGCACATTAGGCGATTCTTCTGTAGGTCACAGCCCACCACAAATTACTATACCGCTTTAAGTAGCTTTCCGATGACGTCGGACGTGGTGGAAGCTGATTGAAAAAAGAAACGACTCAAAACTCAAGCAAAAAAGTAAAGCCGACTCAAAACTCCGATCTAATTAACGTGTTAAGTCGATTTTTTGTGTTGCCGAGCATATGTGTGAAACGATTTGTCCCAAGCACGGTGGTCAATGCGGTTCGCGGCTGATGAGCGTTTAAGCAGTCGGCTTGCCGAGCAAGGTGGAGCATTTTGAATTATGCGTTAATTTAACACAAGAAACGATCGACATTGAGACGTGTTTGATGTCCACCCAATCCCCGTACCACTGACGCCACTTTTGGCGGCCCGAAAAGCACTTGAAGGTTGCGGTTTAAATTTTTGGAGGCAAAAGATTCCCTCGGCTTACACCGGGATAATCCTTTCAATTACGATTATTTGCACATTATACCCATTAAACGGCTCGTCGCACACGGCCCAAGTGACCGGGAGTGTAAATCAAGTTCCGCTTCGAAAAGGCCAAGAAGCGGCGCCTAATCAACCCCGCGCAAAACCACGTTTTTTCAGCCAGTTTTCAGTTCGAAATCCAATTTTAAGCAAACCCTGCCTCGACTCCATCCTTTCCTCCCCACCCGATAACCCATCCGATTATGTTGGGGTCGTTTTACTTTTACTCTTGTTTTGTTGGTGAATTTCCCCGGGTTTTGTTTTGCTTCTTCTTCTATCGTGTTAATGTTTTATCGTCGTCAGCCATGAAAATGGCTTTCGGGTTTGGTGCTTCGGTGAAAGGCAAGATCATCCCCGATCTCATCTGGTCCGGTTTTTATTTTCCGCGAATTTCAGCCAACCGACGCGTAAAACCGAACGATACAGAACCGGGTATAGCAGAAGCCAATGTAATAAATTAGCTCTAATCCACTTCCAAAGGGCCGGGCCCGGTACAGTGTGTGTGAGAGAGAGGCAATGATGATGGCACCCCAGGAACGTGCTGTCGCACAGTTGAGCGAAATTTTTGCACCACACACACACACACACACACACATTGCTCTGCGGGTTTCGGTATTTCGGTATTTATCATCTCAGCCAAGCCGAGCGGATAAGTCAAACCAATGGAGAGGCTCGCGGTGGCCATTATCGCCCTGTGCCCTCGGTTTCTCGGTGGTACGTTTTGTTCGGGAAATTTGGGGCCGCGCGAGTGGAGATTATCAATTCGGCGTTTGTTTGCTGGGCGGACACGAATTCGCTGCTTCCAATAAAAAAGGGGTCATAAAGCGGACCTAGCTCGATGGCGATACTTTGAGCAGCAGCAGGAAAAATTATGAATACACTGTCGATGGATTTTATGGTGCATTCTTTGCACTGTTTTGATTAATGTTTCGATATCCAGTTTTTCTTGTGTCGATTTTTCCTTTCTTCTTTTGTGTTGGTTTGTCTTTTTCTCTTGTTGATTTTTTCATAGAGAATTGCTTACTTATCTATTTTCGTATTTTTTACATTTTTACTTAATTTTCAACAAGAATTTTTCTTTTTGCTTTGTAGTGGGTTATGCTAAGAAGTTTTTTAAAACTTTATTAAAATTTTATGATTTTGTTTTTAAAATTTTCGATTTATTTTTCAAATCTCGTTTAAATATTTAACTAAAGTTGAACAAACTAAACAAATTTCTTGACCCAATTATTTTTCGTTTAAAACCATTAATTTACTTTTTGTTATCAACAGCCATCCCTTTTTCCTAAAAGCTTTTTTCTGCAATTTAATAATGAAAGTTCCCTCTACCGTGCCTGATCGTGCTTTCGCTAGCGCAGCATATATTTATACACTTATTTATTTCTTACTACCCGTATGGTGGCTGTTTTTATTTCTTCACCACCCCTGAACCATTGCTGCCAGCTTATACACCGTTCCGGGATGGTTATATTTCGGAGGTGTTTCATCGGGTGTTGCGGTTGCATAATTTATGATCCTCATGAGCGTGATTATTTGTACACCCGTGCTGCTGCTGCTGCTGCTTCATGTGAAAGTATTTTTGCTGGAAACGGCGGGAAGGCGACTGGATAAATAGATGTTATTCTTGTGTGTGGGAAAAAAGGGAAAGGCAATAAAAAACACCCCATTCCATCAGGCTCCACCAGACGCAAACACACACACACATAAAACTCCGACCCTTTTGCGAACATGGCGAATGACTAGGACGCTCGGGATGTGAAAAAAAAAACTGTGTCCAAACACCACAACAGAAGGACAACCGGTTTTGAATACGTGGGCGCAACAACAGCAGGAAAAAAGCCCCCCCCCCAGTGGAAGGAAAATGACAGCATCGGTAGATGGGAAATCCAATTTTCATCACACTTTCGGCACAGGGTTTCCATCCGTTCAGAACACGGGGAACACACCATCCGTGTGCAACATTTGCTCATAATTCGTGCGAACAGCGAAAAGGGGGTGGCCGGGCGAAATTGTGGCGAAAAAGGGGAGGAAGCATAACCGTGGATCAAAGCGGAAAACATTGCCGTGGGTGTAGGTTTGATCCTGCTGGGAATAGCTGGTCGATCCCATGTGGCGTCGCTGGATGTGGATATAAAATGAACGAGTTGAATGGGCAGGTGCCCGGTCGTCTAGCCATGCCAGCTCGGAAGCTCGGAACATCTCGTCTCGGATCGAGAGCTTGACGTTCTCGCGACGGGTGGATTCAAATTTTACGCCTTCATCCCGTGCCCCTGCGGAGGGAAGCGTGGGCCCAAGGTCGTCTACAAACATTCCCAGTTCATACGATTCCTTCCCCGCAGGGCATGGTAACATTTAGGAATGCAACGACCGCATGCCGCGAGCGCTTACAGGATCGCGGAGCGAAGAATTTGACGACGCCGGATACGCTAGCTACAGTTGGCTCGCTGGATATGAATGTGCGTACGCTGGGTGATGTTTCATCTGGCGTGCTAAATGGAACAAGCCACGGTGAAGCGTATTGATGTGCTAAGCGCTCGGTTTGTTGGCTTCTGTGTAGGAACTTTAATCAAATATTGGATGGTTTAATTACTGCACTTGTTGTCGGCGGTGGGAAAGCACGTTTGCGGCTGAGGGTTTTGTGTATGTACTGAATTAGTGTAGCGATTATGTTTGTTTGATTTAAATTTTGACGAGATATTTTAATGGTTTGTTTCAGGAAGCTTTTACGGGAGTTTCGAGATGCGCTAGTGATGTGCGAGCCACGTCAGGAATCAGGAAGGAAGATGAAGTGATCAATTTGCAGGAAGAACTGGACTGTGCCGCCAACCCTGCTCAAGACGAGGTTAAACATTTACAGATGGGAATGGTAGAATTATAGCAACTTCTAAATAAATCGGTTTTGGCCTCGGCTAGACTGAGATATTTCTCGCGAGTTCTACCTGTGGATTCTCTACTCAATCTTGAGCAGTGTCTAGAAATGTCTCGTATCTGTTTAGCTTGGATAGCTAGGACCGGAGTTCAAATCCCATCCAGAGCACCTCCTCGTACGCAGAGCTGATCAAGAGTGACAGCGGCGCCTATCTTCACAAGGCAGGATCGAAGTTAAAACCCCATCTGGACCGTCTCCTCGTTATGAGGACGAACCATCCAACTACGTGGTCAATAAGTCCAGTAATTCATAGAATGTCAGGGATGATTTAATAGGTCGTTAAGCCATGAAGAAGAAGAAGAAGCCAACTGTTCTTATACTAAACTTTCATTAGATTTTATTGAAGTATTCCTTGATGGTCCCCAGGTTGGCAGTGTTCCTTGATGAGCTCGACGAACTCTCTAGTTAAGGGTAAACTTAATCACGGATGCCGGTAATGGTAATCATAGATGCTCTTGAGATTGTAGAGCAAAAGATGAGGTTCCTCGTTCTACTATTTTTTGTTCAATTTTTTTTTTTGTTGAACATACCTTTGATGTACTATTCACTTATATTGTATTAGAAATTGAATGTAAATTGCTTTAAAAGCAATTGAAATAATCATTTGAAAAAGAATTTACGTCAATGACAGCTGTCAGTACATTCACATATTACTACAGCGACGCACAACAGCAGTAAATAGAAGCTCAACTCGAAAACTAACCTCTTGCTGCTAGAAGCAATATAAAAGCAAGAAACAAGCAAAACTGTGTTAGCCTCATAAAAGCTTTTCAGTTAATTGTGTGATGTGCAAATTCATTACGGTGCGCCGGAAATTATGCAGACACAGCATGCAACTAGCTGCATCTGTCGTTGAACCGCAATCCGGTGGCTTACACACACACAGGCGCGCGCGTTCGGGACACGAACAAAAATCCACTCCCAAACACACTACCCCGAGATACATTGCTGCTGGTTGGTGGTTTCATTTTGTTAGCTTTTTTACCCTCACATTACACACACACACACTGAAGAATCACATACGAATGGGGACAAAAAATATGAATACTAATAACAAAGCATAAAAGGTCGCCGGGAAAAAAAGGTGTGAGCGTTTCGGCGACCCGGTGTGACGTTATGGCGGGCGTCGGGCCCAAGGTATATGGATATAGAAGGTAGAGTTGTTTAGAGCAAATTGACATTTCTCGACCTGACATAACAGTTCCGTGGTGATCGAGGGGAAGGGTATTGAGAAGAGTGATGGCAGCGTCGGAGGAGGCGCCGGTGGTGGTATCGCTTGCGATTTTTTGACGAAAAATGCAACCAAATATCGTCAATCTTCTGTGGAACAACATTTGATATGCGAAAATGACTCATAAATTAGCGAAATTGCTCAAGGAATTGAGAATCGAGGCTGTTTGTTCATGTTTGTTGCCCATACCATATGTTTTTGTAAACAAACTCTGACATAACTCGACTAAAATGTCGCCCTGTCAAATCGATAAAAATCCACCTTCTAAATACATACACCTTGGTCGGGCCCAACTGCCGTAAACGGTAAACTTTTGACAGCGGGATGTGTACATCAGTGCCTGTGCAGGATGTGTCCGTGATGCACAGGGTTCCTCCGAGTGTGCGTGGTACAGGTGGGTGAATCAGGCAAAGGCAGAGGACACTGAACGAGGCGAGAGCTTTGAAGAGTTTAACTGGTGGGAAAGTATCGTGTGAAGTTGGCATAAATTATTTATGAATAATTTCAACTCTCCGACCGTCACACCGGGCTTCGTTGCGGTTTTGCATCCGAACCCTGTTCACCCACTCAGCCGGGTGTCACAGTCTGGCATTTGTACTTCTCTGCTGTCTTCTCCACCTTCAACCCAACCAACTGAAGCGAATAGAGAGCTCCAACAAAACGGAAAAAGCTTCCCTCCGCACGAAAAAAAGTAGCAGCGGAACACTGAAAGCTCGCTGCTACTACTGTCAGGATGCCGTACACTTGGCTTGCGGGACAGCTGCCTCCGCTTGACAGGATAAATGTTCGGTACTGCCAACGCTCGGCTACACGAAACAAGCGTTTCGGTGTCAAAGCCAAAATCTGCTCCAAAATCCTCCGTGTGCAAGACGCCGTCACGAGATCATCGTGTGCTAGACGGCAAACTCTAGTCCACCCGGGGCACGTACTGGATGCGAGAAAACAAAACGACAAACCACAAAAACACACACACACAAAAAAATGGTTCCACGCCAGTACTAACATCCTTCCCGGTGCTTTATACCCTGGTAGCGTCACAAGCGTCCTCAACCCACGACAGCATGCTACCACCATCAGTGTGCAGTGTTACATTTTTGGTTGCATCAAAAGGATTGCTAATAAAGTAAGCATTCTTGGTAGGGGGAAAAAGAGATTCCGCCCAAAGGACATAAAACCCATTACGTCCGGGCCGACCGTGTACTCTGGTGGTGGAAGCGATGGCTTATAGAGTAGTCAGTAAAATTCTTAAAAGAAAAACAACTGGTTAAAAGCTAAAGTTTGAAAAGAAAAGCTCGCCGTTCGTCGCGTTTTTGTCTCTCATTACCTTTCAATCTTTGCCATAGTGTTTGTCAAAGTTTAAATCGACTTTTAAAAGTTAGTTTCCACTCTCCAGAAGGAGAACCCCCCAAAGGGACACTACCGGGCCTTGTGGAGGGAAGTCGAGCACGAAACAGAAAAAGCATAAGCACCACACTTACTACCAGAAGATGGCTACAATGAGCTAATGAGGTTTTGCGACTAGCTAGTGCCAACCTTCCGGGAATGACCCAGGAACCCTTCTGGCACACAAAAAACACTTCTTCCTTTGACAGTTAATTTGTAGCTTTGCAGCAAATTCTTCCACCATCAGATATTACGCGCAACCCGGAGTGTATTTGACAAAAAGAGTTTAATCAACAATGGTTCGTAGAAGTCAGCAGCACTCTCCACAGGAAGAATTATGTTACACTTACTCATATTTATTCAGCTGCTCGGGGATAACAACGGGATATAAATGCTTAAAAAAAGCGAAATTCCAGCAAGCGTCTTAATGAGTAAATAACCGGCGGTAAAAGTGAAATTACTGCAGAGGAGTTAGATCTTTTGTTGAAGAGAGCGTTAGAGAGTAAGGGATTA
Source organism: Anopheles stephensi (assembly GCF_013141755.1). NCBI lineage: Eukaryota > Metazoa > Arthropoda > Insecta > Diptera > Culicidae > Anopheles > Anopheles stephensi. The sequence continues at coordinate 81,811,376 of NC_050202.1, read as the reverse complement.
GCCAACAAAGCAATAAAAACGTCAAGTTTACTACTGGGCGCCATTGCAATGCTGGGAGATTGCATTTTGCCGAGTAGTTGCTTAAGTCCCCGAGAATAAGCGGTACGGTTTAGTGGATTTCGTTCCCGGTTCAGCGTTTCGAAAGCTGGGAGGGCTGTTGAGGAGTTTATGTATTTTTTTTCTGCTATTGTTGCTGATGTATTCGAGGCATAGAAGAGCTTAACAAATACTACAAGAGTGCAGGTATGTTACGATTTGTGAAACGAGGCGAGAGAGAGAGAACACTTTAAAAGCTATAAAGCATAATTGTTTCACGACTGTTCTGTAAATTACCGGATTGAATTAATAATGTAGTAATGCAGGGAGGTAAAATCTACAGCACACTAGTTGTTGGCTTTAATCTGAGTAAAAAAATAGAGATAATCTAGGGAACATATCGTTTCAAGTAGTGATGAGTATCCTGGAGTGGAATATCGACTCCATTCCAACTTGTCCAATAAAATATCGGATTCGAATATGAGCATGTTAGAGTATATCAGAGTATTCTCAGATCCTTTTAGGTGCATCCAGAGTGAATTCCGGAATGTATCTGGAGAGTTCTGGGGCAATCTAGTGCTAGTAGGGGCGGATTGTAGTATAAGCAAATTAAGCAACTGTCAGATGCTGAGCTTTTAATGAGTACAAATCGACCGAGGCGGATCACGCTCCTTAGAGCCCCGAGCATTTAGGATGCCTCGAATAGGTCTGTGTCTGACCTATTCAGCCTTCGAGATATTCAGATTCGATGTGTTATGCGCCTCGTTGGGGCGGTCCGGTGGACGAGGCGATAACGGCACCTGTCTTCACAAGGCAGGACTGGAACTTCAACAAAATCCATCCAGACCTCCACCTCCTTATACGAAGGACTTGACCATCCAGCTACGGGAGACCTTTCGAGGATGCAGTGCCAATGAAGAAGAAGGAAAAGAACTATAATTGCTGCTTGGAACTCTCAAGAGGCTTGCTCCTCTTGGCTACCAGGGCCTCATGCAAAGATATCTCATAATTCGACAAGGACCTTTAGGAATGGTCCGGTACGGAGTCCTAATTTTTATTTATCCTTCCTTCCCGTTGCCTTCTTGAGTTAGAGCTGGAGCGGTCTTCCTTCTTTTCGTCTCGATTGTGCGTTGAGAGCGGTTTCCCTTCCTACTTCTCGGTCGGTCTTCCAGGAGATGTGATCCTCGTCGCGGATGGAACGATACTGGTCCTGGTTTGGATATGGCACCGTTTTTATACTCTGGTGTCCGTATCCAGAACCTTCTGGCGCTTTGTATCCGCCTTCTCGTGTCGGATTCTCGAATCTTCCACGATCGTCTGGCCCGCCTCGCGTGGCGGGTTCCCGATCCTTCGAGAACTCGTATTTCGTGCGTTTCCCCCTAGATGGCGTTCTGCGAGTGTTTGGGTCCTGGCTATTTCTCTGTAACGTGTTCCTAGCCTAGGACGCTCAGTCGCTACAGACCTAAGATACCTGAAATATACCTCAGTACCTCTAGAAAGAACTGAGAATGCTTTATCAACAGTCAACTAAACCAATGATACGATGTAACGACATCAGTAACGCCTCTCGCCAAGCTGTAACACTTACAGTAACTGTACTGATCGACTGCATGATGGCCGCCCCCGTTACCCACATACCGTCTGTTGGTTTAATAAAAATAAAAGCGAAATGATCAGTCATGTGTGCAAATCCTCGCCGGTAGGGATGGAGCTGGGCAATTTTTCATCATTCATCCTCCACCATAAGACGATCATTTATTTTCTGTTATCGCTATCGGGCTACTGTTTGTGCATCGGGAAGGAAAAATGCTGTGCTTACTAATTTTAAAATATTACAACCAGCGTAACCTCGGCTAGCGCGCGTAAGCCTTTGCAGTAAATCTCGGCTATTGCGTATGTGTGTGTGTATAAATGTTTGCTTTATAAAAAGGATAAAATGAAGTTGAAAAAAAAAACCAAACGCTCAGTTACCCTCCAGGACCTTTATCATCCTGTCTGGCATGTGTGAACGGAGGCTAACCGTAGGCTCGGCGAAAGGAAACGGCTGTCTCTAGATCGTTGGGATTCGCACAGACTCACACACACACACACATTCCTACACCAAAAAATCCCCTTCACTTTCGGGGATGGCAGTTTGAAAATTGTCCATTAATTTAATGACACTGCCACAACGCGCTGCCACGTTGCGCTGTGAGCATCTAATCCGTGCAAAAGGGTTAAGCTTCCGTTTTTTTTCTCTGGTGGTGGAGGGCCACATTATGCCACGAGCGATGTGTTGGGTTGGGGTCGGATAAAAAAGGGCACACACTTTCACTCACGTGCCGTGAGTTTGGTTTGTTCCCGGAAACAGCGCCACAATTAATAATTCGCACATTTTCTTTCATTTTTATTTGAACGGTTAACACATCCACACATTCAAGTGCGCATTCGTGTGTATTTGTGAGTGAGGAAGGAAGGTGATGAAAACAAACCAGCGAGCCGGTTTCAGCGGAAGGATGGCATACAAAAAGGGCACAATCGGCACCCCCGACAAACATGGCGGGCTTTGGAAAAAAAAAAACACCGGGAAAAAACCCCATGATTCTGAACTCCTCACTTGGAGGATCTTGCGTGAGACGGTTCGGGTTGTTTTTATTTCCTTTCCTCACACAAACACGGCTCAAGCCATCGGCCTTCTGGCAGCTTAAGACTCCTGGAAAAGGACTCGAGCGGACGCCGGCTGGCATGGGAGGAATGCCAACGAAAACACGTCAAACCGAATATAGATAAATAAAACGTTAAAATAAAATAAACAAATGAACACTTGGCAGCGCGCGCGTACTCGGGACGGTGCTGCGGGTTGTGGTTTTGCGATGATAAAGTACTTGGGAAATAAAATAAAGCACCGTCCCCCATAGTGCCTGCCATCCTCGCTGCCATCTTTCCCCCGGGTGCATCCCACCTCACTGGGGGGAGCTTTTCATCGAACGGTGCTACGAGTATGTGCTCGGTGGGATGAGCCGAACGGTGCCAGCAAAAAAAAACATGGCTGATTTTGGGGGAAAAGCTTACCCGTGCCTTTCCATCAATTCCCTGGAGGGAGAGGGTGGGAGAGAGAAAGAGAGGAGGAAGTGGGAGTGGAAAAGAGGCCCCAAAAGAGTGGTTGTTTTTCCATGTATATATATTTTTTGTTGTTGCTATATTTGATGCTGTGAATTATGCTCCCGAATCTCTGTGTGCGCGTTGTACACTTGGCGCGTACCGTTTATTGTTCGTTGAACGTGAAAAACCATGAATTGAATACTCGGGATAAGGGGCAAGGGGCGAGGGTTTTCGTTTCCCCAATTTTTCCGACTCTACCGAGCAGAATTTTTAGCCCGAGTGTGTCGGTGTGCTTTTCCCACTCTATAATGCGCACCAGTTAAAAGTGGAGCGTTTTTTTTTTTTGTCCCGTCGCCCTTCCATTCGCTTTCCGTAAATGTTGTTTCGTCTGTGTGGTTCGGTTTTTCCTGGAGAGTGGAAAAATGGGAGTTGGGGCAGTGGAGGGGAGGCAGCGGGTATGGGAATAAAAATTTATGACTTATTTATTTATGCGATATGTACGCAAAGGTGAAAATACTTTCACACCCACCGGTAGAGAGAGAGAGAGACACACACCTACATACATACCTAGGACGAGCTAGATTCAAACTTGTGGAATTCGTAAGGGCATGTGTGGGTGTGTGGGTGGTTCGTAGGCGAAACGCCTGATGATACTTGGGAAAAAAGGTGCAATTGTGAATTTATTCGCATCCGATGCACTTGAGGTGAAGTCGTGCGTTTAGGATCGAACTGGATTTTGTCCTGATTTTATAACGAGGCAGGTTCGTTAGAAGCGATTTTCTGCGAATGATTGATTTATTAATGCAGCTAAATTATGGTTATAAATAAAATAAAAGAGGAAAATAGGAACGTAGTGGGTTTTTTCCCTGTCATTTTATTAGATTTAATGATATGGTCGAGTTTATTGGATTTCAGCCATTGGATCATCAATTTTATTCACTCCTAACCGCTTGCTACCGGAGCAGGACGAATAGCACAGCGGGTAGGTTACGACTCGACAACACAGGGGGGACTGCGTTCAAATCTCGGCATGACTGTGCTAGTGAATGTGACTTTGCTTATCTTTTATGATGATGATGTGCAGTTCAAGTCACAGCTAACCAATTTTAGGTTAGGAATCAAAATAGATCAAACTGTGCATCAAGAATATGTTTGAAAGTAGTAGTGACAAAGGAAGATAAAAAGTTATTGACTATAAAGTATTACGTTCAAATCTCTTTGTGCCTCTGTTTCCATCCTTTGTTCCAGTTCGTAAGGAAACATTTTATCACTTTTAAATAATGTTCCTAACGCAAGCTGTTTGTCTCCAAGCTTTCAAGCGCACTCGTTAAAAAATAAATCAATGGACAATCTGAGCGGCACAGGGGTTATACCGCAAGGGGCGGCATCCCGTTTACGCTTAATAGGTGCTTATCATGTGGAAAACTTCTCACCACATCTTTCGCCTGCTAGTAGTGTCCTCAAGAGCCACCACTTCAAGCCCACCGTTCAGCTCCCCACGCCCATCCTCCACGATCTGATTTATGCGACGCTTTTTATCAGCGATCCCGGACAAAGTTTTGCACTCAGTTGGAAAATTGCTGGTGCACCAAAAAAACCCCGCTTTGGGACGAGTTATTGGAATTTGTGCTCCTTTCCGGGTGGAGGGTATGGTTTAGTTCGAACTATTTCCTTGCATTCCGGTTCCGTTTTCCCCAAAGGGGAAACACCTACCCGCCCACCGCTTCTTAGAACAGTGACACTCGATAATCCACTGTATGCAAAGGCGAAAAGTTTTCTCTTTAACACATTACGCACAATGCGGCCATGCGGTGAAAAGCATGTCGGGTGGTCGGAAAATTGCCATTTAAATTTGGATTCAACAGCCATGCCCATGAGCATCGATTCAATCAACAATGAAGACACAGTTTCATTTGCAGTTTTATTCGGCCCCCTTTTTGAGCAGTTTTCCTGTTGGGATTTGCCTCCTGCTTTTCTGCTGGCAACTTCCGTAGTTGAAGATCCGGAGATGAACCACGTGGCCAATGGAACCCTGTTTCTTGATTCGCTTTTTCACATTATCCAGTTTTTGATATTTTCAATCATTCCTGTTTTCCATTTTTTTTTCGCCGAATGATGCCCCCCCGGGGCTTGAGGTGAAAATAATGGAAAAAAGCGTTTGATAAGAACCACAAGTGAGTCGTAGGTACACACCGGGTTAGAAGCGAGTCAGATCGATACAAAGAGGACAAAGCGAACGGATGGAAAGAAGCAGGATTTTCCACTCCTTTTTTTTGTTTTTCTTGTCTGCCAGTGGAAGCTGAAGCACAAAATTTCTATTTGCATTTCTGCTTGAAGCTAGGTTCCGATCCATCGTCGTCAGTTAGTCGATAAGTGGACGGGGACTTTTGGCATGGAAGCGCTCGTGCTCCACCGTTCTTGTCTAGAGCCTGCGTCGCTCTGCATAACCGTCCCCTTCGCATCCGTCAGCAAATCAGCTCCCTCAATCTATGAAGACATTGTGTTTACATCGATCCTGCCCGGATGACGATCTGTGCACGTGAACCAATGATCCAGCCGTGCGAAGGTGTTCGTGCATGTCTTCAGCAGCAGCTCGCTTATCATGGCGTGTCGGGTCGATTCCTTATCGCACCTTCGGGAGCGAGACCTTTAAGTCTTCGCTTTTGATGATTTCGCAGGGTGCGAGAGATTGAGTCACGTTGTCTTTGCCCGCCTTTGTCCGGATTGCCTTTATCCTGCGGCGGTGGGAACCGGGCAAAAGGGAAGGGGAACTGGAGAGGAGCAGCAATCTTCGACAATGATTTGCATAGAGCTTTTCCCGGAAGCTTCCTCGGTGTCGGTATCGTCGGTACCGAGCGAACAAGTGTCGCACAAGTTTAAATTCAATCTGTCGCTTTACGTCTAGACCGATGACGCTACTCCGGGCCAGCGTTCGGAACGTTCTGGCGCGCCGGGTATGAGCTGGGTCTCCGGAAATAGTTCATTTGTGGCGTCATCACGTGCACCAACATCCTTGCATACGTCCGTTTCATCCGGTAATGGTGATTGACCGACTGGGTCGGTTGGGTTTAATTGAATTTTCACCCTCGAAGGACTCAACTCTCGGGCAATGCCCGGCAATGTGTCCCGACAATAATAAGAGTGTGTTCCTCGAGGTGGGGAGAAACACGACAAAAAGTTCCAACATTCCATCCTCCTATTTTTTGCTGCTGTGTCGATGGACGTCTAACAACTCTGTTCGGGGTTGAGTCGTCTGATTGCGGGAGGGGGAACGATGGTAAATGACAAAGAATTGTCATTGAAGGCAAGCACTTCCGGACCTTCGCTAGACAACTTTCCACGCCGTGATCGGTTGCATGGGGCGAAGTGGGGTCGAATCGGGGAGGGGAGTTCAGTTTCTTACCCGGATGGTACCGTAAATTGAACAGGATAGTTGGCTTTGTACAACGTTCCGGGTGCATTCTGGTAAGCGTCTTGCTGGTAGCAGCCCATTTGACAAGATTGGCCAGTTCTAGACGATGGACAAAGTTTGTACAGCAGCGTACCTGGCAAAGTTTGCTGATGGCGAAGGCGGCGGTAGCACAGCAATTTCCTTCCGGATACTTCCACAAGTATCCCAATCTACCTCAGCTTAGTTTCAATAGCCATTCCCGAAACTATCTTTCGCACAACAATACCAAAACACTCGATACGCGGTAGCCGCCGCGATGTCCTCGAGCCGTAAAGGGGCGTAAAGGGGGCCGTAGATCATTCCCCAAATGCCAGCGCCCCGGAGCAAAAGCCCTTGATTGCTGAGGTAATAAAATGGCAATCTCCTTCGCTGGAAGTGGCCCTCGCACCGTTTGCTACTGACGTTTTATTATACTCCCAGCGCTCGTCGATCTTGTTGTCCCGGTTTGGCTTGCCGCTTCGAGTGACCCTCCCATGGCAGCCTCCCGGCCATTTGTCCCAATCAATGAAGATGGCATCGTCTATCCCCGATCGGGCCGGCCGAGCATTCGGTGCCTATTCGTTTTCATTAAATTGCAGCAATAAATTAAGATATCCGTATGGATAGGATTTACGCGTCGCCCAGAAGTTCCCGGATTTTAGGGCTTTTTATGGATGACTTGCAGGGTGCGCCCCTGGTCTCGGCTGTAGATGCCATATTTTTCTCCATCGACCGTATGGCGATGATGTACGGGGAGCGCGTTACATTAGCGCGTTACTTTTGCTGCTCGTTCGTAACAACTTAGTCGAGCGTGTGTGTGTGTGTGTTAGTAGAACTGGTAGTAGGCTACCTTCAGGGTCGAGTTAATAAAGATTGGTAACGGTTTGTTTGCTGCTAAGCGCGGTAAACATTGGGCAAAGTGGGCTTTAATGAGGTGGAAGGTGACTGTGTATGGTACGTGTTTTTGTGGCCTTGAACACGGGTTTCTGCACACTATTTCCTTACGCATTTCCGGTCAAGTGCATTCCGATTGCATTCGTCAATGCTGCAACGTTACGCTGCGATGAGCAGACGGGCACTCAATTTTAATGTGCTCATTCGTTATTACGTTCACCGGCGGCAAGTTGGGCAATCATAGCAGAAACCATCGTTATCATACTCGTTGGTGCAACACATTTGAATGGAGTTTTTTGGTGGGTAGGTTGAAGGTTCCACTTGTAATGTATGCAATGTGCAATACAGTTTCAACATGTCTGCCTTTTCGCAGTCAACTGTCAAATGACGCCATGCTTACTTACTTACTTACTTATCAGGCGCTACAACCGCTTTGCGGTCTTGGCCTGCTGCAATAATCCTCGATGCCGCTCACGGTTTAGCGGCGTCGTCTGCCAATCCGTTATCCCGGCCGTTCTGGCGGACGCATCAACGCCATCACTGCATCTGAATTTGGGCCTACCACGCCTCCACTGTCCTTGTGGACGGCCTAAAAGGACTTTACGGGCTGGGTCGTCCGGTGTCATTCTCATGACGTGATCAGCCCATCGAATCCTGGCGAGTCTAGGCTCGTAGAGCTCGTCATTGTAGCGGCTCCTCCATTGTCCTTCCACACATACGGGGCCAAAAATCCTTCTGAGCATCTTCCTCGCGAACGCGGCTAAGAGGGCTTCGTCAGTTTTGGACAGACAGTCCATGTCTCAGAGGCGTATGTGAGTACTGGGACTATAAATGTTCTGTACAGTCCCAGCTTCGTCTGTCGCGACAGTTTCCTCAGGCTGTAGTATGACTGGTTGTCCAAGCCAGCACCCTTGCGCGTAACTCAACTTCAATGTTGTTGTCGGTGGGCTGACTTTTGACCCCAGATAGGTGAAGTCTTGGACGACTTCGAAGGTGCGGTCACCTATCTGTACATCACCTCGTGCGTAAATCAGCGTTTGTTAGCAGGGCCGTTGGTGGTGCCACCATCATTTTGGTTTTCGCCTCGTTTAGCTACAACCCGAGGCTCTGTGCCGCACGCTCGATCCTTTGATAAGCTTCTGCTACATAGGAGAGCCTCAAACCAATGATGTCTATATCATCAGCGTATGCCAGCATCTGGATTGACTTGTAGAAGAAGGTCCCCGAAGCTTCCACCTCCGAGTCGCGGATGGCTGACTCTCTAGCGCCAGGTTGAAAAGGAGACAGGCAAGCCCATCTCCCTGGCGCAGGCCCTTGGTGGTAGCAAAGGACCCTGAGCGTTTTCCATCCACCTTCACCTGGCATGTGATATTGGCCATTGTCATTCGTACAAGCCTGCTAAGCTTGGCCGGGATGCTGTCATAGGCGGCTTTATAATCAATGAAGAGATGGTAGGAGTGGAGCTGTTGCTCCGCCATCTTCTCCAAGATTTGCCGCATCGTGAAGATCTGGTCAGTGGTTGATTTTCCGTTTCGGAATCCTCTCTGATTGTTTCCGACTATCTCTTCAACGAATGGGACAAGTCGATCTTGTAAGATAAGGGAGAAAATCTTGTAGGCGGCTGCTGTCAAAATAGCTAGTGGTGAGATACTATCAGCGGCTCACCACTAGCACCACCACTATCAGCGGCTCGGTGGCTGAGGCGATAACGACGCCAGTCTTCACACAGTAGGACCTGAGTTCAAATCCCACCCAGACCGCCTTCCCGTACGTAGGGCTGACTCCTTTACTACGGGTAAAATTCAGTCACAGATAGCCAGAAATGGCAGGCCGAGATCTCTCGAGGTTGTAGTGCCACGGAAGAAGAAGAGATACTATCAACAACGCTAGATCGGTGTCAAATCTTTCTGCTGTGAAAATTAAACTTAGATTTACTCTTCCCGGTTTAGAAAGTGTATCGTACAAAGGTTTTTTAGCTTTCGCCGACACTACACACTAGGGCTTTACGTTAATCGAGAGCCTTCCATATGTATCGTAAACATTAGCCATCCCAAGTGTTAATATCAAATTTAAATTGTGTGAAAATCAGGCAACTTTCATCGGTGCGCTTCCCAATGTCAGATTCGCCCAGCCCCAGCCCAGTGACAAATATTCCAAAAATCCCCCAAATTCCATGCCACCCGATATCGAGTGAAACTGATCGACACTTTCACCACTTCCCTTGTGTGTGTGTGTGTGTTGTGCGTGAAGAATGCGCGTACAAAAAATAACATCGGAAGAAGAATTGGTTGGAGTGTTGCTTGATACGCACAGTGTACACAATCAAGGGTGGTGAACACATACCGCCGACAACACATCACCGGACATCAGCGGACCGAAACCGAACCGGTCACGGGCGCTGTGGTGTCTAGGGCTTGGAGGCGAGGATAGACGGTTTGGATTTTCTGTTTTGCTAGTGCTTTTCTTGGTTTCCTCAGTGCTCATATTTCGATCACTTACGGTGGCGGACAGCAGCTTGTGGACGAAGCTTCGAAGCCACTTTGGAGTTCATTGTCAAGAGCACGCGCGTGCTGACGCGAGCGTGTCCGACGATCCGGTCATCCAATGTCCAGGAGAGAAAGAGAGAGTGTGTGTGTGTGTGAACGCATTCGCGCCGGTCCATCTTCAACCGGAGCCGCAGTAGGTTAACGGTGTCCATTGCTGAGCCTCGCCAGGCAAGTTTCACTATCAATGTGTGTGTTTCGAAAGCTACGCATCAGGGTTCGCGCTCTTGTTTGCTCGTGTGAAGTCTCCCGGGATGCACGTTGACGTTTGCATATCACTTGTCACCCGTCATTAGTGACATCGTACTATTCCCTGCCTAGCGTCGTGTGCCAGCGTAACGAGGGAAGTGATCGTTTGTTGGGAGGACAATCGGTTCCCAAAATAAGCGAAAAGTCACGTCCGATGTTAATTTTACCGTCTGATGCGCCGCACACCGACTCAACAGGCGTTAACAAATCGGGACAAATCGAGTCGCAACGAGACAGTTTTTCCCATCGAACAATCTACAAATTTGACAATCGAACGGAGTAGGTTGAAAGTGTTTGCCCTCGTACGAGCTTTCTCTTCTGGCGCTTACGTTTATACGGCCTTTTAGAAGGGGCAGTTTTGAACACTGACGACACACACCGCGTGTAGCTTGTCACTTGGACATTTTAATGAATCATGACAAGGATCCCGCGTGGCGTGTGTGAATCCACGCTGCAAATGATATTCCGCTGCCGAGCGGCGTACATTGCTGTCAGCACACATTCTAATGATGAATTCTTTTCGCCTGCGAATTGGATTATACTTGGCGCTTCTTCACCCGGGAATCGTGCTTGGGCGAAGCGTGCTACAATAGGAGCAGTATTTTTAAAACGCATTCTTCGGTTCGCGTATCTCACGCTGGTGGTGTGTAATTGAGTTTGGCTGTCAATCTCAATCGCAATGCCGTACCGTGCATCAGACCCACGACTCACGTCTAGCAATTCAACTACGAAAGAAAACGGTATCGAGTTAGACAAGAGTGAAGCGAAAGCTAAGCAGCATAGTCGTCGGTTCTGTAGGAAGACTTCTTCCAGAAAAAAACAAGCATCCCATACGTCCGCATCCGGTTCCGATCCGGAAGGTTACGGTTTCGCCAATCTTTAACGTTTCGGCGCTGGCTTGCTGGTTTGGTCGGTCCCTGGAGAGTGCTTGGCGAGTTTCGCTGTTTGGAATCCTTGCTTGCCAAACCGTGTGCACGCTCTCCCGCAGCCATGCACTGTTTGTAGTGCACTTCCGGCCAGTGTATCCAGGACGATAGCAGGGATACGTCTAGCAGAGAACCGATAGCAGTACAATCGCACCAGAGTACCTCCATAAGTGGCATTTCAACGGAAATAGTTTATTTATTTTCCCCGGCCCGTGCTGCAGCGGCAGCCACGTAGCTGTGTGCCGATACAATTCTATAACATAAGCATGCACTCGTCGTTTGCACGGTGCACAGGGCATATTAATGTGACCGGGCTCTCGCCGCTCTCGCCGGATCGACATTTTCGACGGCCAGCCCGGGAGCTACAATTGCATTGTAGATAATGGGGGTGGAAAATGGAATGACGTGCAGCTGCATGTTGTGCGCGTCCAGAATACGTGAAGCTGTCTGAAGCTGGAGCTCCCGCGAACGTGGTAGAAAGGTAATGTATAATTGATAGACTGTTTGAATTGCTGGCAGTAGTACGCTCCAATCGTTTTCGGAAAACGCTAGACGAGTGCACCAAGGAAATATGTTTGGCAATTTTCACAAAAAATAATAGTGTGATTTTGGGTCCAATATGGCTGACACTTGATGCCGTGAGGGACAGAATGTTCGGCTGCTACTAGCTCTCGCCGTCCAGAGCATTGGAGCTCAGCCGTATCTGCATATCTGTCCGGCCGGCCTACTTTCGTATCCATCACCCATGACAATGCTAAATCGGCATCCGTTCCGGATCCCAAACACACTTTACGCACGCACCACAACGGCAGCAAGGCCACCATACTAATTGGTGTCCACTCTGCTTCCCAAAAACCCCGTAGAGCATCCTTCTTCTCGCTCTGCTTATCAGCACTTTCACCCAGTCACAGGTCCCAGTCGCTTACCGAAAAGAGCAGTGGGTCAGTTTTTGATTTTCGACACATCCTCCACCAACTCCAACTCCAATGTCAAAAAACTGTCCAATCTGTCCCGGTCCCTTAAAACACTCGTCGAGCAGTGCTCGAGAACGACAAAAGCTTGCACCGTCCAGGACTTTTCGTCCACGAAAGTTGGTGTAAGAAAGCGATAGAAAAACCGCTACATCATCATCCCTGCCGGACTGGACGGAGGAGTCTCTGGAACTACCTCCATCGCCGACCCCGTCTCCATCCTTCACCGTACGCCTGCTTTGCGTATTGCGGACGTTCGGGCGCACGGCTGTCTTAAACTAATTTGCATGTGATTATCATTCGGGCAACTACAGTGGCGGGTTTGGTTCAGCGAAAAAAGGCTCACGTCCGAAAGCGACATGCGGAAATGCAAAATAGCGTGGACCAGCGAGACTCCGAAAGAGCACATACTACTCCTTGGCTCCGTGTGAAAGTTTACCCTTGTCGGAGGGTTTTGGGGGTAGTGGAAAGGCGGTGTGTGCAAATGTTTCGTGCGTTACCGGCCTTTTTTTATTCAGGGGGGAGGATGGAAGAGTTCGGAAGTACCCTTCGGAGGGTCCAGCCCCGGGCTCTACAATGTTAGTCTCCATTTTTTTTTGCGGTTTTTGTTTCGCAGCTGGTTGGTGAAGAATCTGCCTGCGGCACCATTCATGTCCATTCGCAGGCTGGCAGAAAGTTAGCCGTCTTGCAGGCGTTTGAAGGGGAGCATTTTTTAGAATTTTCGCCGTTTTTTGGTTATTCTCGGTATCTTGCCTCGGCCGGGGTACGTGGAGTGTGGATGTTAATAGTATTCGGTCCTCGGGGTTTTCGCAGCCCTTTTATTTCGCGCGTGTGCGCACGTGTGTTGGAATTTGCCGGGCCGGCCGCCTTTAACGTACCAGCGAATCATTATTGTTTCATCATAATTTTTAGCTTTAAATTTTTGGTGTGCGTGCCCCTACACACACATGCTCATGTTCACCCAAAATGGAGCGTTTAAGCGTGGTTCGGGGCTAAAGGTGGTTCGAACGGCGGTGCTTAAAGCGTATCATGAGAAGCGTTTCGAAAGGAACCGCGTGTAGAACGAAACGAAATGAGCTTTCTGTGTGGGTATCGAGCAGAAGCGTTTATTTTTAGCTCCCGTTATCTTTCGGCCAGGTGCACACAATATAATACCTTGGGAGAGATTTCGCAATCCAAGACCAAGGAAAAAAAAAAATGACGTCCACCAAGCCGCTTGGAATCACACTCGGAAGCCAACGTGTTTAATGCCACCCTGCGCAACTTCCAGCGCGCGCTAGCAAGAACCGAAGCATCTTCTTCAGCAAAAACATTCTTGGCTTCATTTTAACGGCTTCCATTCTGATACTGTTTTGCATAACTTTTGGAGGGGGAGGCTAGCGTAGGTTGTTGGTCCATTTGAATAATGCAGCGCGTTCGCGTTCGGCCATTCCAGATTTCGCAAAAGGGACACACGCGTTGGTGCCACGGCGTCCTTTGGATGTATTTTGATAAGGGAAAATTAAATTACTGCCCACTCGGCCAACAAAAAAAAAAAAGAAAAGAAAAAAGAAAAAAGAAAAAAGAAAAAAAATGCTTGCGTAGATGGACCGGTGTGGGCAGCAAGATGGACATGTAATTGCAATAAATATTTCATCTCTGGTGAGTTAATTTTTGGCAACTTGTTCCACTGCGCCGGGAGTGATTCAATTTATTTGGGCTGGAAGAAAATACCGTCGATAATAGGAAGGGAAGAATGCTGCAGCAGAATATCAAAAAAATATTTAAATTATTTTTAAATCATCATCATTTTGACATTACGCTATCAAAAAAAAAAAAAGGCCACACAAAAGGATGTCATTATTAAAATGACGTTTTCCCCCCTGAGTCGATCAATTAGAAATTGGCAGAAGTTATTTATCGATCCGGAAGCACATCGCACAAGGCTTTGATGATCAACGGAAGCGAAATGGCTTTCTAATGTTAAACCCGGCCCGGGTCTGGGCTGCCCGTTGGTCCGCGGTTCAAAATGGTCCATTCGCATTTTTTCGTCCTTGGAGCGAACCCGGCGAAAAAAAAGCCTTGAAGCGTAATGCGTTAACCCATTTTATCGTTAGATCACAGCGGTGTGTCGTTTCACCTTTTTCAGGTTTTTCGGAAGGGATTTCGTTTTTCTGCCCCAAATTTCTTCCGACTTCTGGCACAACTTTCGTGTTCGGTTCCGCTTGTGACAGTGGGATGATTTTCGTAGTTTTTCCTTCTTTTTGGCGGGGAAGAAATTTTCTTCTAATTTAAATAATTTGCCACCGAATTGTGCACCGAAACGGGCGAAGATATAAAGAAGAATTAAGAAACTTCAAGGGCACACACACACCAGCAATTGCTCCCCGTAGTGTGTTTAGATGAGAGCAAAGCGAAGGAAAAATCTTTTCCCCGAGCTGGTTTTTGGCTCGAGGGACGGAGCAGTCTTTTTTCAACTTGACCGTCACGCACCGTTCGACTGGTGAACTTTACCGTTTTGCGCGAAACCACGAACGAAGCAAAAGCTCCAACTTGACCGAATGGTTTCGTGGGCTTTATAAATTTACATCAGTCGTCGTCCCCCACCAAAAAAAAAGGGCCTTTGGGGTTTTTGTTTTTTGTTTTGCTTTGCAATACAAATACACTCGCTCTTGCTGTCCACCAAAAACAATGCTGCGTGGGTGTTGTTGGTACGTTCTGGACCAGCCCGGCCCAGCGGAAAGCAAATATTAAGGGGCCGTTGTTCTGTTTTATCTCTAATTCAATAAACCCGTGCCCGGGGTACCATCATGACTTGGGGTTTTGGGAGTGACAAGGAGAAGAAAAAATAGTTGTTCCCTTGAGCTGCCGAAGAAGCAAGGAAGATCCTATGCGAAATTAAAGGATAAAATGCAAAAGACGGTATCATGTGGTAGTAAAAATGTGGTTAAGCGAAAGATACAGAAAAGGAGCGTGTTGAAGACGAATTTTGAGCTTATTACATCGGGACGGTCGGGTTTATGGGATGTGGAACTATTTCCATATAGTGTTGGTCGTTTGTTTATTGGTTTGTTTTAGGGGAGGTTTGGGAGTGTGAAACATATTTTTAAGAGAATTTAATATTTCCATTAAGTTAAAGCTGACACGGTCGTTAGGCTCAAAGGATAGAAGGAGTAAATCTGTACGACATAGCTTACCGGATTTACTAGCAAATTAATACTGGAAGGGAAATTCTGAAGGTTTTGTAGTATTCTTAGTATTTAAAGTGTCCTTGAATGTTCTTTCAGAATATGCTTTAGACGCTTCGATTTAATGGCTGCTATATTGGAAGATAATCTGCTATAAAGAAAGGGCATAGGCACGATAGTATGCCTCGAATCTGTTACTTACATTTTTAAACCTCTTTCCAATTATTTCAAAGTGCCAGAGCTCCACTTTAAGAATGCAATTGGAGTTGCGAATGACTAGACAATAGACGAGTCAGCAAGTACTACATAGACTTGGTCTTAATCTGACTGGTCCGATCTGTCAAATCATAGTTACTTCATAAGAATGGCACCGTTCAACCTTTTCTTTCCACTTCCTTAATATCTTGATTGTTCCTTAAACTCGACGTGGCCTGATCATCAAATGCAACCTTCCAACAACAAAAAAAACACATAAAAGTCGATTGTTTGTCGCCCGTAAATGGATCCTGCTGACCGTATAAAACTGTCAACTTCACTATGAATTGATGTAAACTGTCCACTTATAATCTTCAGCCACGAATCAGCCTTTTCAATTGGCTGACGGTGAACGTTCAGCTTGCTTTTTTTTTGTCCACCAAAAATAAAATTCCACATCCACTCGCGATAAGCATCAGAAGAGTTTTCAATAAATTCTACCACTTTTGCACCCTCCGGAGAAGCGATTAACATCTTCAGTTGACCGTTTGATTGCTCACCGTTTCAGTACACCCTCACAAACACACAGACCTGAAAGTGTCCTCCAATTCCCGTCCTCAGTGTCTCTTTAAGAGGGGAAAAAAAGGATAACCAACCCCCTGAGGGGACAACGTAGTCCACGTTGGTGTGAGCCAGAATGTGCCATTTTTTTGTGTCCTCGTTTATACAGCACACTCTCACCCACACACACACACAGAGCCCGAGATACGATCTTCGATAAAAATGTGTCATCCGTCGTCTGAACACTCCCGGGGAGGCACGGTTCTGCAACGGAACGGCGCATTGAGGTTTAGGGGATTCCAACCGATCTTGCAAATCTGCTTTCTTCGACTGGGACAGGATGATGATGGTTCTTTCGCACGTTCTTTCGCTTCCGCACCAGGGCCAGTATTATTGTCACCATTTCCGGATCCCGGACCCCGTGCCCCGGTTATACCAGGTTACTGTAGATATGAGGCCGTCCATCGACGAGCCGACAGATAAGAAGAGGAAAATAGAAAGAGAGAATAAAAAAGAATGGCGTTGTGACGCCCTTTGGCACGAGTGACGCCACCATTCTGGGGATGTTATTCAGCTCAATCAATTGCTAAAAAATGGCCTTTTTCTATTAGTTCAGGCCGACCGTTTGCTGCCCCACCGTAGATCGGCAGCTATCGGCTATGAAGTGCCTTTTTCCGGTGTGGAATAGAAGCGCCTCCGGATGCTGTTGGCAGTGTGACCGAAATAGGCCATTTATTATTATTTTTTTCCCTCTCCCGTTCAACAATTCTACCAAGTTCTACCAGGGTCTCGTACTATTCCCACATCTTGCGTACCGTTCTAGTGTCAGGATGTTCTGTTTTTGTAACGGTAACCATTCGTGTTGGGCACCGTTAGTCGAGAAGAGCAGAGGATGAAGACAAAGCAGCAGCAACAAAGATGTCCGGTCTCGGTAGAATCAATGGTGTGCTTGCTTTTTTTTTACTTGCCTCACTAGTTTCTATACCTCTTGATTGTTGTAGGGAACGATTAGGGTGAGTTTTGTTTGGTGCAAGCTACACTTTTAAGGTTACTTTCGAAGTGTTTTCGGCTTCTTGACGGGCGGCAAACTTCCGCAAACAAGAGATATCCGCCCCAATCGAAGGCATCCAACGTGGGGAGCTCCTAAGATACTTTCTTATCCCCCGAGATCAGAAAACTACCGATTTCCCGTTTACCAAACGGCCCCTCGGAGCAGGGTACCATTTACGTGCCGCACTTCTTGCTGAGAACTCAATAGACACTACATGCACTTCACAGCGTCCTCAAGCCTGTATTTATGCTGCGAAGAAAACTTGTCGAGAGGTGAACCTCAAGCACATCTTCAGTGTTTGTTGGGTGTATCTCGAAACGAAGCAAAAGCACACGAAGAAACTGAAGCAAGAAGTGGCTTAATCAATCATTTCCTCCCGGCCTATCAGAAACTTTCACAACCTGCACAAACCAGATTGGAGATGGGAGATGCGCGTATCCGCCTCGTGAGTGTGGCCGGCCGTCATTAGATGACGGCTGTAGAGATGATCATGATCAGCGCAACGAGCGATCTTGTGAGGTGATTCACCTATGTATCGCTGCGATTTTCGATGACTGTAATTTTCGGTTGACTAAACTCACCGCCGTAAACGGTCCTCACGCCCCTTGGGTGTAATTTCGCTTCCCCGCTGTGAATGCATCCTTTCCGGTTGATTACTGCATCCGAATCCGAAGGAGGCAAGAGGTAGATTATAGCCGGATCTACCACACTTGTTTTACGACCGAAGACGATGACCTGGACGGACCGGTTTTCTTAGTGGGAAACGCTAACACGTTCCCTCGTGTTATGTTGAGTAATCGCAGCCGGTCAGTCGTCAGTGAGAGCTCGAACGCATCGGTTCGTGGTCATCGGGTGTGCGCGTGTGGGTCGTAGCCTCGTACAACTGTCACTGGAAGTAAAAGTTCGCGACGTGACGAAATCGGCAAACGCATTGTTCACTGTTCCGTCCATAGCCGTAAGATTGTGACCTAGTTTCACGGTCGTGGAAGAGGAAGCTAATATACCACCAACCACCAACTAAAACTAATAATTCTTCCCATGTTTTCTTCGTCTCGTTTCAGTTTCTACCGCCGATCGGCGCACAAAGTGAGAGGTGTGAAAAGTGAAAACGCTGCATTATTTGGGTGTGTGCGGAATCGGAATCCACGCCGAAGAATTCCTATGCAAATCATATCCACACCAGAAACGCTTCGTAGAGAAAGAGTGTGTGAGAGAGAGAGAGCGTTTGCAGCGTTGCGAAAAAGAGAGCGCATTATATGCAAAACAGTTTGTAGAAATTTTGTTGACCCAATGTTTAAAGCGATTTGTTTTTGTTTTGTTTTTGTTTGCAGCTTAGAGAAATATTGCATTAAAAATCAAAACAGTGCGTCCTCGATTGGTGCGAAGCGTTCGAGAAAGTAATCGATCCGTATCTTTAAATGCTAGCAATAGGTGTGCATGTGTTGGTGGTGCGATAGTGGATGCGCGAGTGTCACGCAAGTGTCAAAAGTGAAGTTGAAGTGAATGTAGGGAAGAAAGTGTGTGGGGGCATAAGATAAGGAAGTGATTCTCTCCTCTAGTGGCAGTTACAACACATCCATAATCAGTATCTACTAACGCGTGTTTTCCGCGTGACAGAAGTGTTTGTACTTGGGTGTAAGAAGGCAGAGTGTTTGGGTGTTTGGGATTTTCACATCAGTCGGATTCCAGCAAACTCTGACAGCGGGGCTTCTGCATCCCAGCATCCGGTTCTCATCAGCAAACTCCAGTCCACGAGACGCAACCCAGAAAAAGACACAACGACACATCCAAGATGAATGGTTTCCGAGTGCTAAATTTTGCCCTGTTCGCGTTCTGCTTTCTCTGTAAGTAAACGTTCCAATTTTATTTCTTTTCCTTCCCGCTCTGTGTTTCCCCCCTAACCCGTGTTGCCCATTTGCCAGTGTCGATTACGAATCGTGGGAAGATCTCCCAAAGTTCTGGTTCCCATAGAGACGACGTCCCAACCAATGTTGGGACTCCATCTGTGAAGCAAATCCATACCAACTGGACCGACAGTTCCAATCCTGCCCCTGCAAGTAGTAGTAGTAGAGTATCCCGCAGCGATCCTATTCGCCGAAGCGTTGGGACAGTTGCGTTCCTTTGTCGCAGGACATCCGTGTTTTCCCCCTTTTCTGGCCTCTTTGATGGTGATGGGTTTTTGTGTGTTTCTACTGTTGGATTGCATACTTTGGTGGAGAAGTTGCCCGCTGCGTGCGACGAGGTGACGTTCCGCACCAGCGCTCGGCTCATTCGGCTGCTTCCTGATGAACTTCCTTCCTGCGAATGCTACTTCAAATGCTGCTGCTGCTGCTGCTTACAGCAACCATTCCGAGGATCCGGTTTTCTCTAACAATGGGTTATGCTTTTTCGGAACCGGGAGACTACTGCTTTGCTAACCTTAATCCGGCGACACCAACGCCCGCATCCAGTGCATGGCAACGAGCTCAGCCTCGCAGGACACTCGCCCGTGCCACTAACAGTATGCTTTCCTGCTCGTTTGCCGACTGATTTTGTGTACTTACCCGGCTTCACCCACCGCACTTGTTCTCTCCTCTCCACACTGCGACACTATCGGGAGTGGGTGCTCACACCACCAAGGCTTCAAACTAACTGCACACACACACACTTTCGCTGCACTTTGCACTCGCGCCGATTTAGCATGCAAAAGTGTCGGGCAGCCTGTTGTTCGCTCCTCATTCGCACAGTCCTCCTTTCGCTGGCGCACATTGTTTTCGGATGCTTTGAGTTACTTTCGAGTGCAGTGTTTGCGTGTCATTTCGCACCCCAGGTTTTTTATCAGCATCGTGTGATGTGTCTGTTGTTTCGCAGCATCAAATGATTCGCATCCATTTTCCGACCAACTCACCCAATTCACCCGGGTTGGGTGAATGTGCTTTATGTGCATCAACTGCAGCACAACACACGGCTTTTGTGTTGTTCTGTCCGCCTTCATACTTTTATCCGATGCGTCTTTTCGGGTAATGCATTTTCTTTTCAAAGTATATTGTCGTTGGTTGTTTTTTTTTCGTTCATTCGTTCGTTCTCCATTTTCCACACGCTTACCCATCGCATCCGACAGAAGATTGGCCATTTTCCGTTCGGTGGAGGCTTTTGTTCGAAGAGGGCACTAGTGGGACGCGTCTTGGAGACAGTGAAAACTAAGACTTTGTGACAAAAGGGATAATGCAACGATCCCGGGATGTCATCTGTGTTGGCGTGCTTTGGAAATGTTGATTTACGATGAAAAATTGCTTTCCTCTTCGGAAATTGATTGGTCGTTTACACTGAAACGACCGTGTTTGGCACTGTGCACAATTTTAACCCGTAACGGGTTATTTTTGAAATCTTATAAGTATTTTCGATAGAAATACATTTTGAGCACTTGCAAAAGGATAAATATTGAATAAAAGCGCCCTTTAAGATTTTTTTCTATTCAGTTATTAAGACCAGGTTTTTCTCTTGTGGTATGAACCGGGTATTTTGAATTAGAAATAATAAATGTAAGCAGTTGATAAAAAGATGTAAATTTTATTAACGGGATCTTCACGAAACTCTTCATTAACAAAATTTTCAATTCTCAGACTCTACATTTTTTTCAATCAGGGACGGTTAACCATAAGGCTTTACATCTTATTTACAAAATAATTTAGAATGCATATAAATTGGAAGGCATTTCGTTCTTTAACTGAAACTGCACCTTCTTCTGCTTCTTCCTTGGCACTACAACCCCGAGAGGTCTCGGCCTGCCATTTATGGCTTTCTGTGACTTGATTTTACCCTTAGCAAAGTAGTCAGCCCTGCGTACGGGGAGGCAGTCTGGATGGGATTTGAACTCCGGTCCTGCCATGTGAAGACCTGTGCCGTTTTCGCCTCGGCTCCGGGCCGCCTCGAAACTGCACTTTATCCCTGGTATATTCGATTGCTCTTATAATTTTTATCCAGAATTAAAATGCTTTTCTGCTGAAAACTAATTGTGTTATGGTTGTAGC
This sequence comes from Anopheles stephensi, assembly GCF_013141755.1. Taxonomy (NCBI): domain Eukaryota; kingdom Metazoa; phylum Arthropoda; class Insecta; order Diptera; family Culicidae; genus Anopheles; species Anopheles stephensi. Next base: position 81,790,262 of record NC_050202.1, on the reverse strand, counting down.
CAGAGTGTGTTATTTATACCAGATTAAACAAAAATACATAAAATTAATTAAGCTAAAGGTCATACGAACTTCATCGGTCCTTTTAGTGTCTTCGTCAGAGGAAACAAATCGAAATCGGCAATGTACATTAAAGTGCCAGAGAATAGCTTCTAACATTATTATGATTTTGATTGGGAAATCGATAAAGAATTTGATTTTTAAATAAATTGCATTTTTTTCTGTTCTCTTTCACTGTACAACTATTTTCTGACTGATATTGAACTTTACGAGTCGAGATCAAGCTTTTTTTTCTCTCGTTCGGACTTTCATGTGATCAGTTCTATTTCGTTGATCTGTTTTCTATGGTCTAAGCTTGATTAGTTTCTACAGAGTGCTACTTTTTTGTGTTTTATCGGTATGGGGATTGAAATCTCTATCGTTACTTCTCATCCCACTCGGCATACTACCAATAGAAAGTGAAACATCATTCCCATACTCACACTCGCACTCGCATATCTCTCGGTGTGGGTGCGTGTTTTTCAAGTACAGCCGGCGTGCACCACACACAATGTTTTGCAACGATGAACCTTACCGATGCCCTTACCGACGCAACCCGGGGCACGCCAGCACCCACCCAAGCCTACGCAATTCCGAGTCGCGGTTTGTCGGATGTTCGTTCCCACCCAACGCAGCTGTGGTCTAAGCACCTTTGGCGCAGTGCATCGGGTGTAACCTTCGGTAGCCTTGCGCGGTCGGTCGGTACTTCCCCAGTAAATGCAGGCCTAATGCAAGATTAATTAAGACCAGACCTGACTTTGAGACCAAGAGCAACCGAACCGAACGGTGTCATGTGATGCTCTCGGTGCGTTTAGATGGCGTTGAGAGAGCTTCCAACTGATTACCGATGGGGAAATTAATGGCCGCCAAAGAGGCAAATGAAATGGACATTCTCCTATCAAATCAAACCCCCGGCTTGAATGGATCGTTTGTTTCGCAAAAGGGGGAATTTTATCGATTTAGAGGTAATTAAAAAAAGCACATCAAATCATTACATAGCCCACTTGGTTGTTTTGCTGTCTTTGTAGGGCATCAGTTTTATGTGTGTAGCCCTTAAAAAAATAGGAATTGAACCCCTAAGCGGTATCGCTGGGAGCGAACTTTAAATCACGCTTTAGCAGCACTGTTTGGACGCTTTATCGAGCGTGAAGCTTCGCTTTGCAGCAGTTCCATATTTTAGCTTCAACAATGCGCATTGCAATGATAGCATTCGAACAGGAGGAGCGCGCATGGGATGATTCGCAATAACCATTTGCATAGAGCCATTAAACCTAGATCGGCTAAGCGCTCACAGAAAATAAAACGACGGGGCTAAGGTAGGGTGAGGTTTTCGCAACCGATTCCTGTGGCTCTCTGGCTACATCCTTGGCGTCGTTACGCCATCGGCACTCAGTCCTGGGATTTTTTTGTTTGCTTCACTGCCTCGGTCCACAGCTACGGTGTGCCTTTTATAGCTTTGCGTTGTTGGCTCAATCCATAAAATAACATTTTCATTACATCGCTGCCAGCCGCTCTCGGTGGGTGCTCTCGGTCACCGAAGACCGATCTCACAAGGTGGATTTGAATTGATTCTGTCGAAGGTGTGCAGTGCGAAGACAAATGTTTGATTTCATTTGAGAGAAAAAAAAAGGTAGGACGGAGCACATACGCATTCCTGGTCCTCACCTCTCCAACTGTCCGGATGTCCAAATGATTTTCCCATGGATTAAATCGCGTATAAATTACCAACATTTACGATCGATTCTAGCGACCACACGGTGGACCAGAGGTGAACCCCGAGCAGCGAGCTTTCGAAAATCGATAAAATTAAATTTACATCCATTTGACGCGAGCAGTAGAAACGCTCCTGAATGGCCGTCGCGTCCATTGAGACTTGCTGACATCAAGCGGCGCTGCCTTTGTGCCTCCGATTGATTCTAATCGCACATGTTCGGCAAGGTCGTTCACTACAGTCTACTACCACTACGGTTCATTTGCTGGCAGCAGGTTGGGAAAGGTTAGAAAACGGTTTCTAAACGATTACTTCCAGCCCGAAACACGCTACACGGGTTATAGTTGGGTGCTTCCGAAATGGAGCAGTCGGCGATACGAACCGTCACTGGTTGCGTCAAACTCGCCGGCCATACGACCGAGCGTCACCCGAGCGAATCGACCATCCACCAAGTTTGCCGTCGGCATCGAGTCGTCTCCTCGTCGTCCATTTTGGATGGTTAACGAAGTGTGCCAATAAGTAGCTACTACTGGTGGTTGATGGATAAGTGCAGATGGGTCGAACGATTGCACGGGTCTTGGTGACAGTGCGCTGACAAATTGGTGGTTTCGTCATGTCGCGTCTTCGCTTATCTCGGGTATCTTGTCTCTGGGTCTCTCACCATCCGCTAGCGGGATGTGTTCCGATTTGAAACAGTTCCACCGCTAATTACCCCGCTACAGTAGCAATTGAGACGTTGCTGTGGTTCTAGTGACAGGACAACTAATTGTGTGTTTGCTACTATCAAGTATATCGCACCACAGCGTGTTGTAGGTGGTTACGTGCCTTTCGACCCGTAACACCACTACCACCGATAATAAGCGGGCGAGTACCGGCCACCTGTAGACTATCGTGTGTTCCACCATCTTGACCGGGGTGATGCAGTGATCCCCAACCTTAGCAGCTTAGTGTGTGTGTGCGATACGTACGCACGCCATGATACACTAAGCTGGCACCTCCACCGACTTATCGAACGCTTCATTACGATCACTTCGGAGACCTTCACAGCTAGCTCTACTTTCATTACCAACCTGTGTGTGAGCTCGACTCGCATTGGGAACTGGGTGAGAGATCAACTGTTGCTGTAACTACTCCGCACAATGATCGTGTGTGTGTGTGTCTGCAGCAGTAGTTCCCCGTGGAGAGGTTCCGAGGTTCGTTCGGCGGAGGTTTTGTGGAGATCTTAATCTCGGTGCGTGCAATGGCACTGTTGCGTTGTGGAAGGAATGTAACGAAAGGGAAAACGAAATTATTTAACGCAAGCATGTTTGTTGTTTTTTTTTCTCGACGCATGTTTCTATTGCTCCGATGATACACACACATACGTTTGCGGTTACTGAACGTCTGAATTGGAGAAGCGAGCGAGGGACAGCTTTCGAGAGGTGCAGAAAGCGTTCGTGGATATTATAGCGCCAACATCCTCTCACATGTCTGATGTCTTCCGGCCCGTACACCGGATAAATGAAAGTCGCTTGAGTGGCCGAGCCATGATCACATCGCGTCAATGAAAGTGATGGCCCAGATATTCAGTGTGATTGTGCCGTGGCTGTGGCCTTTCACCATACGGTTGTTTGATACGGTGAGCAACGACCGATCACGGGTGGTATGCACTTGATTGTAAATAATAAACAAAAACGGGACGCTGGGAAAGGTAAGTGCACTCATTTCCCTTTCATTTTCCCAATGCATTAAGCGGGTTTTAATTTGTCCACGGTTCGACCTCCATCGGGTTGGTGCGGATTTTCTCTGCAACTTCACATCTTTCCTGGACCACTCCCAGGAGCGTTGCACAATTCCCAATTGCGCCAGCTGGGTGGAGAAAACAACATTCACTTTTTGTTTATGACTCGCTACCTGTTCTACTTACCGAATGGAGGTTTATTGGACGCTGTAAGATGGCTTGGACGATTGGGATCTCTAGCTATCGTTGCTAATTCTCGGTAGAGAGCTACTTGAAAGGGTCCGTAACAAGCCAGGAAATAGATGCTCATTGAACTCCAAACCTCAGTCGGCTATATATTTGGAGTAATTTGAAGTGTCTAGAGTAACCACTTGCTCACCGTTACGCTCACGTTCTAGTTTAAAGCTACTTCCACCAGAGCTTCACGCCAGATAGCGATCGAAATTGTTTGTATATTTTGGTAACTGTATCTAATTGGAAGTTCTCTCCGCAGGAGGGAGGTTGCTCCAATTTCTGGGCTCCAAGAGCCGCTACGCCTCTACGTCCATGTTTGGAAAACAAAACGATCCGGCTCGTTGTGATAGATGGATGGTATAATTTTCACAAAGCGCTCCAAAGGCCCGCACGGCATTGGAATGCCGGTGGCGTCGATGCGTATCGGCGAGCGTTCGATTTCCGATGCCACCGACCACTACCAGGGGACGGGGACGTGGAGGAGCCATTGGCCGAGCCGCGAAGCAAACAAAACAAAAGCATTCCAAAAACGGTAGTAATTTGATCATTGGAGGTGGCTCCAAAAATTGATTTTAGATAAACATTTGTGCTCCGTCTCCGGCGGCGCTCGCAGATGCTTCAAACGAGCTGAATCATCCCAATTCGATTTCATCCATGACCGAGACCTGCTAACGGCCGGCCTACGATTGTGTACGTGGTGAACTTGACTGCCAATCGGATGGAGAAACCTGTGGAAGGGAAGGTTTTCAGGTGGAGTACAGGTGTTGCTGTACCGTGCACGAACCAACCACCGGAATCCACGGAAAACTGACGGAACGTCTCGCGGTACAGTACGTTGCAGGTCATTAGCAGCGTGTTGTGCGTACACAGTTCCATTCGGATCGCTTTTCTGCGTAGCTCAATGAATTTCTCTCGCTAGAAACTGATCGTATCTTAATAGGATTTTAATTGGAGCACCGTTGAAGCCGGCCCGGACTAGCATACCTTGAGGACGGCATTCGACACCAAACACAATAGATCACCGGGGGGACCTTCGGCTGTCAAACAAAGGGCAGCATGCGGCAAACCGCTACCGCGAGACAAGACGGAGCGTTGGAGTGTGGCTTTTGTTTTTGCTCCTAGTTTTTCTATACACGCGACCGTTTGATGCTACCGAAACCGAAACCCAGGGCATTACAGCACGTCCCACCGAATGACCACAAAATCCCGTATTCAAATCCTCCCGGTGGACGGGCCGGATGCTGCTGGATGAAACGTAAAATGTGAAAGTCGTAAAATCGATTCCCCCGGTGGTTTGCTTAAACCGCTTTCGATCTCCTCTCCGAGCTTCGTTCCCGGCGGGCTTTTCAAGTCATCGCCGATTGCACTTGAGCGAGACAACCAAGAAACAAGTCTTGCTTGCTCTCCAGCCCATTGCCGTGGTCGGTCACCGGAAGATGAACATTGGAAGATAATCGAACACAAACACGGCGTCATATTGTCGCTTTCACTCTGGAGACTTGCTGGTCAGGGAACGCAGGATGATCTGGAAATATCGTCTCCATTAGTCATCGGACTCGGAAGTTTACAGGACGCATGTCGTCTTTCACTCCACCGTAATTCTGTTTCGAAGACTTTCGGGTTGCGCAAAACCTTGACTTGAGTAATCGGCAAATAGTGAAACAGCCACACGGATGTACGGAATGCCTGCCGGCAGGTGGTCTGTCTCTGTAGACCAGCTTTGCTGATTGGAATGGTGCATCGTACGTCTCTTTACCGCGGCACATGCCGTAAGATTTAGTTGGGTTTTATCAAGCGTTATTCGGCAGCTCACACCATCGCTCGGTATCTCCATGGAAGGCAATTAACAGCCATAATAGCTCGGCGGTGGAATATCTATAATGTGCGTTCGAATTTCCCGCTCATGTCTCTATTTACAAGACCGATCCAGCTCTTCAGGCATTAGACAAGTAGTATGCCGGCCATCGCGAATGGTTAGGCGCGAGGTGAGATTGTACAAAACTGGTGATTTATCAGCCGACGCTTATTGGGTGCGATCGAGCGGTTTGTAAACTGGTTTTCCCCGGACTCGAGTGTCCACAATTATCTTAACAAGTGTGTGCCGTTCTCATCTCCATCTCCTGGATGGAGTTGTGCGGTGGGGATGCTAAGGTCTCTCTGCACGTTAGCCTCATGCGTGGCTGTAATTAAATGCATAACTCTTTTTTTTTCGCTTCTCTCTGTTCGCTTGTGTTCTTCAAACGATGCTGGCTGTTGCTCGGGTGTTTGGTGAGCTCTAATTGCAGCTGAGATATGAGGCTCGATTTGATTTTTTGCACACACACACCTGTCGAGTGTTGGAGCTCGTTATAAATGCGGCAAACATTCCTGCTGGTCTGGTACGGTACCGTACCGCACCCGTGAGTGATTACGGATTAACGGCTTGCTGTTTTTCCTGGCGATTTCTTAAATAATTCGTACGCATTTTAACCTCATTTTCTTCACGGAGAATCTCGGTCACCGATTGACTGTCGGCGAATATCGTTCCCCGAAAGTGAACGTCCCGTTTTCGGCACCGGTGAATTGAGGATAATTGATCAAGCTTTCATATCGGTTGGATGGTGTTGTAGACGTGGGCCTGGCGAAAGGATCATTAAGAGACGCTTCCGAGGGCGATCGTTCAACGCTGTCCCATGTTGGTGGCCCAATTGCTCATCGTTTGTCATGTAAAATTGTTATTTGCTGTAGGCAAGTACACTCGCAGAGAGTGGAAAAAATGGACAAAATCTTGTTTCGCTGCAATCCCGGCGCAAGGGAGGTCGGTCGAACAATGGACAAATAATCTGCTAAACATGAGCCGTTTTGCCCGCCTTCCTCACCAGTCAAACGCGTGCGTGTACAGCACACTCCTTCTGGCGACGGACTTCTGCAAGCCTTTTGTCGAACGCACCGAACGTCTGACAGGTGCTCCATTAGGCAGCGGACACACGCACCACTCGCCGTCGATATAAAGCGATCAATCAACTTGGCCATATGAAGCAAAAAAAATCCAACGCAATCGAACGTGCCCACCATCGTACACGCCTTAAGCTGCGAATCCGCAGGAAAAAAAAGCAGCAAAAACTATCTCCACACCGTCGGTCGCCTTACTGGCGAAGGATGCCGGGAGGATGAATCGGATGGGCGAGCACAAATGACGTGAAGCAATCAGTTTTTGGTAATAAAACACAAATAAAACCGATACTAGACCGCACGCCGACGATGGTCGGTCTGACGTCGGGCCGAGATCTCAATGGAAACTAATTGCCCACCATCAACTACTGCACGGTGTCGCTTTTCCTTTATGGACTCGACGTGAGCACTCGCAGGGAGAAAAAAGCGCTATCTAATAACAAATCACCTACGATAAAATGGATAACCATCATCAGACCGTATGTCACAAAGGGTACACACGTGACGTATCGCTTTTTGTGGGTGCAATTGTTTTTTTTTTCTTCTTTGGACCCAAAAACTATGGCTCGTCCGGATTCTCCCGGGAACCCAGATGTGTAGGGATGACAGATCGCTGAGTGACAGGTGATAAATCAGATTAATTAGCAGAGTAAAACTGGCTTTCAACGTGTCACGTGCTGGGTTTTATTATGTGGTTTAGACCGTGCTCAGGATAATCTCTTCTGTGTGTGTGTGTGTTTGTGTTCCTTTCCAGAGTTCCTGGGCCATTTTAACACACAGATTAACACTTCAAACGCTCATATCTATCACTGGTGTAAAACACAATTAATGCTTTGCAATTGTGGCTTTAACTAGCTCTTCTCGGAATGGTACAAATGTTACAAAGTTATCTCCCAGAACAGCGCTAAAGAAAACGCGTCCGCCAGAAGATGGTGCGGAAAAATGATACACCACACTGATTGGCTGAGTGGCCAATCGTGGAAGAGCTTCAATCGGAGGGTAATTACTTTCTACTCAACAGAACTGTCAATAAGAGGGTTCTTGTGGGTGAATAGCGTGAAGGAGCAAAGCTATACCGTTTATGCTTTCACTCCGGCAATCATCAACACATTTGTTCAAATGTTCGTGTTTGCATTCCCGTTCCCGCACACACAGGGAAACTTTAATTCCGACTGTCGATGGAGACGAGCTGGGTTTGATAGTACCTGGCGGAGAATAATTTCTCCCCGCTCCCGAGACGCCTCACGAATCCTTGCCTTTCGCACTAAGGTGGTATTAAAATAATGCCAGACCAAACGTGCTCTACAAAGTATCACTGCAGACACAGACGAGAATTTGTCTGGCGTTACCGTACCGACCACGCTGCTCCTGAACTGCTCAGCAAATATTAGTCCCGGTAAGATGAAAACTCTCCCCGCACTCGGCAAATATGTTGATATGGATACGGCACTGTCAAACGGTGTTTTGAATAATCCTGCCAGCAGTGTTTTCTCGCTTCTCGCTTACAGGTACGGGCAGATAATCTCATTACCGTGTGAAATGTGATGAGCAGGTGAAATGCAGAAATGAACTTCCACTGCACACTAATGGACTCTTGGTACACAAGCCGGTTACTTACCGTCGGGGCGAGGTGGCGAGAACATCCCGATCCCGGGTGGTCTGGTTAAGGATTTGTGAGCCGTAACCGTTCCATACTGTCCGGGGGGGGGGGGGGGGGGAGGGAACTGTTATTAATGGCCAGCGGACAAAGAGCACCACCCTGACGGCACATTACAGCATCCATCATGCATTCCGGGCAGGCTTCCGGTTACGAGAGCAGTCTGTGCAAGGAACTCCCCTTGTCGAATAAATTTCTCATCAATGTAGGCAGGATTCACAGGGATCAGGGCGAGACTGCAGCATATATGTTTGCCGGGGGAAAGTGAAGTCTACTGACCAAAGGTACCGAGTCTCGGTACAGTGATAAAGTTTTACCGACCGTCTATACCGTCACCTTTTGAGCTTGATCCTTTTGCCAGCATTCACTTGCCTGTCGGTTTGCATGAGGCCTAGCAAAACCAACCATCTTCCCTCTGCACGCTGCACCGATCTCGCCGGTAGTACTTCGGTTGGTATAACAGTGTGGTAATAATATTGATTGAATTTATTACCGACCATATTCAACTCTCGGGAGCTCGGGTTGGGAAGAGCGTTCTTGGCGGCTGAGTTGGCTGAGTTTTACATCCATCCAGACATGCCACGACGTGGGCCCCTACTTTGCCTGCTTGCCATTCTCTCAAAGAAGCTGTCCAATTCATTCTACCAACTGCAGGTGCCTGGAAATCCGTGGCGCTGCTGAAGGAGTGGTCTGGCGGTAAGGTTACGGCAGAAGTTTACCGTTAAACAACGTGTGTATTCGTGGTCGGTCTCCTCAAGGAACCGAACTAGACCACAGGCTAACGGTATGTGGACGAGCCTTCCGAGCGTCAGCACATGTGTAATCGCATCAGTTGCCTTGCGGCCATGCTTGGCCTGTGTGTATGCTGCCTTGTATTCAAATTAGACACTACATCTCTGCCCTCTCGCCTGCCAGCACAGGGCCTGTCTCTCTGTTGATAGCGTTGCAATTATGATGACCGTTGCCGCTACTGTTAGCCGTCTGGCCAAGATGTGTGGATTGTTAGCAATTTTTGCTTTTTTTTTTTTTCTCGGACTGATCTACATTCTCCATGACAGACTTTTTAATGAACTTGGCTTCGTTCGCCGGTTTATAGCGTAACTTTGCCGTTTGTTGGTGTGTACGCTTCATGCAGCCGAGCCGTAATTTTAGGCTTTTGAATTTTTGATAGAATCTCGTCTGTTGCCACATACCGACAGCGCACTCCACCATTAGCAGTGTAATCGAATGCTAGGCTCAAACTCAAAGGTGCCTATAAAAATGGCACCCCTGAGGAGGTGCTCAGCTGTGGACATCATCTTAAGAGCATTCAAAGGTGACAACTATTATCGGCCCGTACTTGGTGCTCCAAGTGCCAGGGAGCAGGTCTATTACGGCATCAAGAATTTATCTTCTAATGGTTCACTCGCAAACACAAAAATCTCCAAAACTCCGTGTACGGTTTTTCCTACATTAACTGCTTTTACTGCTTCGAACGAAGTTTTACGGTGTATCAAGTATGAAATTTCATTATCTCCGGCACGAACACTCGCCACGCGACGTGCCTTTCCCCCATCTTCATGCAGATTAAACATGATTTAGGAAGACATAAACTCATATCTGACGCTATGTAAACGGGCCGCTTGCAACACACACACACACACACACACACTTTAAAACGTTTCATGACACATGTACCCGTGATTTGGTTAGGATACGTAATTAACTCTCCTGTCCCGCTGCCATCGGAAACCCCCGTCGGGCAGACTGTCTTCGAAGCCCCATGACATAAGGCTCCCCTAACATTGGCCAGCCAACGCCTTTGGGCGTTCAAACACTTTTACCAGTCTTTTCATGACCCTTCCCTTTCTCGGCCGGGAAGAGATATTCGGTTTTACATTTATCTCATTAACTGGCTCAAAACATGGTCGCGCTCGATTAGCTTGGCCAGTGCTTTGGACGGGTGTGCGACGCCAATACACTCCTCCGCTTCCCGAACGGATTTCTACTGTCAACCTCAAATGTCACAGCGAGAAGGGAACTGGGGCGGGGACGGTGCTGGTGTGGTAATTTTTTAATTACTGTCACACTGGTAACCGTTCGCCCCGGGAAGACATTGTTCGCCGAAAGCGGCCAACGCGGCAGAACGCATTAAAAATGGTCCCCAAAATGTTCCTTCCTAATGACTTTTGCAAACCCGGCATTTTGATGTGGGACTACGGCACTGTACCCGTGTTGGGCCATTTTATGAAGTCTTTCAGCTCCAGAGACCTTGCTTCCGGGAGTTTCGGGTTTGACGTTTTGGGGGGCTGGACGAAAGTTGTGCGCCTGGAAAACAGCCCTTTTTTTACAGTCTTGTCTAGGCAGCCGCCCATCACCCTAATTTGATTAATTACCACAACCGAAGCCCAGTTGTGAAAGATTCGTGTGCCAGTGGAAGGTTGAAGGAAACCAATTCCTATGATGGGTGAGTGTAAGGTGGGCACGCGAGAGGAAGGAACACCGCAATAAAAGAAACACCCCGGTGCTGTTGTAACGAGCTATTACGACTGTGCGAATCCGTTCCGTAAGTGCGTAATGTCCTGATGAGGCGTAAAAAAGAGTTATGACCATCGTCGTCAGGACCCTTTGGACGGTGTCAAGGGTTCGCAGAGGCCGAAATGACCCAACGCGAAAGATCACAGCATCCCGGAGGTTGTTGGGTGGGTCACTGCGGGCATGGTTGAGAAATTACTCAATTACAAACACACGCGGTAGACGTTGTGGTGGTAGAAGAAATTGGGTAATTTCGGTGACACCGAGACCTGCGCCTTCGTTATGGTTATGGTTCAGCCTGCAGCCGATTGCGTTGGATGGTTGGAAACGGATTGTTACCAGACAGTACAGCGCTCGGTATGTAATTTAAGATCTACTACCCGAGTTGTCGGATAGTTGGGGCGGCGAGACCCTGGCATGCGACTCCCGGTGTCAAAGAGCAACACGGCCAGCAGCCAAGATCGGGCCGTAAATCTTCAGAGTCGAACCCATGCAATGGATGGATCGGTGGAAACTTGCTTTACCAACATGCAGCGTCAGTGTGACAATGCGTCAATGCTACCGTGAATTGCATTATTCCACCCTGTACATCGATGCAATCGGTGCAGTCACGCACAGGAAAAACGGGTGGGGAGGCGGTTGCCAGTCAAAGTGCCATGGAGGAAAAATAGGAATCTCGAAACTGGCACAATAACAGGGTGCAATGAAAGCAGTAAAAGTGAAACCGCAACTCGGTGAGACTCGGCGACTCAGAGGTGGAACCGGGAGACCTTGCAACGCTTCCGATGGGTGTGTTAATACACGAATTGAAGTCGTCTTTCTCCTGTTGCACCGTTTTTCGCGGTCAGCCGGTGAATGGATACCCCTGAGAAGTTAATCATTGACGCCTGCAGATGATTTCCGCGGCGTAATCGGTACCGGCGGGGCTGGAAATTGGAGAAAGGCTGAAGGATTTTATTGCGAGAGAGCGTGTCAAGGATGCATGGAGGGTAGTTTAGTAAATTATAGACTCACGAGGATTTACGTGGTCATAAGATTCTTCCAAATGTTACCTACTGACAGATGTCAAAATTCAAATTGACAGATTGAAATTGACGATGTTGCGAATCGATCGGTTCTTAACCCCACGGCAAATATTTCTTTATTATTATTTAATTCGATGCAAATGATAAGCTTTACGGTGCAAAGGAGGTTCTCCCTTCAAAATTGCTTCCCTTTTTGAAATCCATACCGTTGCCTTTCATCCCGCTGAAGCAGAAGGAAACAAGAAATACCCCGAAACGCAAAATACACGAGTTAAATGTGCAAAAATCATTGACCATGACGGTTACGGTGCCGGGAACGTGGCCTTCACGAAGCCACTCAATATTTTTTTTTTCGATGACCGTGATGGATGGATGGATGGTTTTGCTTTCTTTTCCATCTTCGAACATTCCCTTTCGCCTTCGAAAGCGTCCCCGCCAACCCCCGCATCTAGCCACCACTCGGGTGAAAACAGAATTGAACAAAAATTGTTGCAAATCGTGTGCCCTCCCACTCGGGAAGCAGTGAGCCGGGCTGGAGCTGGAGTTGAATACAACGAAAAAAAGAAGAAGAAGATAAACAAATCATGTTAATAAACTACCCGATGCCTCGATGCCGGACGATCAAGATTAAAAGCTATCCTTCGCGTTATTGAAACAGAGAACTGGCGCTTTGATCCAGGGCCAGTTTTGTGGCGGCCTTTCGTTGCTGCTGTTGTTGTGGCAGGGAGTGGAGTTGATCCAATTACTTCGATTTATTCACTGACTGATGATGCGGACTATGGATTATGTTGGTTCCTCTCTCGGGTTTTTTTTTTTTTAGTGTTGCATTGTGTCATATTTACCATGCTCAACCAAAAAAAAACACGTTATAAATGATTTTGCCGAGCAAGAAATATGATATGCAAACACCGCCATTATCGGGCAAGTCAGTAACGAGTATTATCCCAACCGGATGCCGGTATCATTGATTGCAGCGGTAGGGAAAAGTATCGTGAAGCACCTTTTTTTTTCGCTTTACATTTTCCGGCACATGCTGCTCCATGGCACTTTCCTTCCGGTGTGTGAGGAAAATGACGTCTTGCCTGCTCTCGACTGCGTACACATTATTTGATAAGACGCTGCAGATGATGGATGGTTGGTACATTGCTCCACTTCCGAGTGGCGAAGGCCGGAAACACGCCGGCCCGACACGGACACTGGACAAGTGAAAGTGACTGCTGGGTAGGAAAAGGGCTTGATGGAGCACGCGCTAATCGGCACCGAGCCGAGCGGGATTGGAAAGGAAAATTATGATTGGCAGTTTTTGAGCTCCTGCTGGAAACGTATCGCACCGTTTTGCTTGTTTGCCACCAGCGGGCGCTCCTCAAGTGTGGCACTTCCGGGTGTGGAAAAGGGCCGTTTCGTTTGCTACTACACCTAGAAGTTTGAAGAGGGTTTTACCTGTTTGATGGAACGAAACGCATTCGTTGAATGAACGTCGCTTTTCCTTTCGTGGAAATCAGGCGCTTGTGAGACGGGCTTCCAGCTTCGAGTAGTGAAGCCGAATCTTCGTTAGCACTTTGTGCCGACGTTTGATCAATCATAATGGAAATGGATAGAGATAAAGCTCTTAACCATGGTCCTCCTAAATGCAGGCCATCGTTGAGCGGAGAAGATTTTACTATCAGTAACTACTGCTGATGATTGACGCTGGAAATGCATACCATCTGACAGGATGATGGATATTTTATAGCTTAAAGGCTTGTGTAAGGCAGTGGGAAGATAAGCCGAGATTGATTGGCGATTGGTGAGGAGCTTTTAAAATGCTGTAAACAGGATAAAGCGCTAGGCGAGAGTAGGAGCTAAAAAAAAATCACCTCAGATGCCTACTGAAGCTATTTCACATTTGAGCCAACAGATGGCGCTATACTTGAGAGGGTAGTTTGTTAGATTTCTAATTCGTCTTCAGCTTCGAAACAGACGCAAGCAACCTTAAAACAAATTAAAGCCCAATAAAATCCAACCAAGAGATTGTTAAAATGGTCTTGTAACACCTAGTATACCATAAACTGTTGATCTTGACCTGAGGACGGTTAGCTCCAAAGAATAGCTATATTCTCTTACTCTCATTATTGTGTTACTTCATAATTGCTAATTGTTGATTGTACTGAATTGCACCTAATTAATTTACCAAAACTGTGCTCCATTACTGAGAAAAGATTATACTAGGCATCTCTCGGCGTAACAAGTTTTGAGGAATTTCTCCTAGATGGCGCTTGCCTTAATTGGTAGACGTCAGATTCTACGAAAAAGAGATAGATGCGCAATACCAAAATTACGCTTCGAAAGAAACTAGACAAAAAGTCTTTCAACCACTTTGCTCGGTCCTGAAAACACCTGAAAGTTTAATAGTTTCTCGACCGTCACCGTTTTAAACGTCCGTCCGATTAAACTGCACTGTCCGCAAACAAACAAGGAACTGCCACAGGCACTTACCTTTCTTTCCTTTATTGGCCTTATACAAACTGTTGGCAGCGATAGCAATCAACTCAGCCGTTTTATCCCGGAATAATAAGAACGGGCCTGCACCGTCCAAGGTGTGGTGCAGCTGGCCAGGCTTGAGGGGATTACGGATCGAAAGATCGCCCAAAAGGCTGGTTCTCGGCACTCGCCGCTGTAAGAAATAATTACGTATAATTAAAACTTTAAATAATGCACGGACTCCTCCTGCTCGACTACTGGGGACTCCGTTCCTAGTGCTGCCCATCCTTTGTTCCGCAATTTTCCGCCATTGCATTTGTAGTGTGTGTGAGGGTGCGGAAAAGCTTGTCGGTGCATCGCGTTTTCGTTCGCAAAGGTGGGAAGTTTTTGGAGAAAGCACAACTTTTCGTTAGAGGGGTTTTCCGGTTTCCCGTTCTTTTGCTGCAGCGTTTGGTTTGTTTGCATCGACAACTGCACCGTACGGTTGAAGTTCGGCAAGTGTTGGTAAGGGGACCGCCAGTACCACCATTGCCATTTTCCAGCCTGGCAGGATATAATTTTGGGAGTTTCCTTTTCTAGTCGGAAGCCGTGAAAACAATGCCAAGTGGTGCCTCGGTTCACAGTTCCGAGAATGGGACCTGGCGAGGAGAAATTTCCCACCCTTTTGCCCACTGGACCGAAACAGTCACCGACAAACTTGTAGTAACGCTTTTTTTCGCTCATGACTGTAATTCGCTGTCGTACAGGCGAAAACATTCGCAACAAGGCTATCGGCAAAGAGCAGCTGTTTTATTTAACTTTCGTACCACGGTACCAACTTTTTCGAGGACCAACGCCAAACGGCGAAACATGCGCAAGAAAACCCGTTTCGTGAATTGGCCCTGGTGTTGGCCGTCGCGCGTTGCACCACAGTTGCAGTGCATTCATAATGCATCCGAGCCGGTGAAAGGAATATCCTCGCCAGTTGCCAGTTTGTGCAGCGGCGAGGGCCATTATTTATTTACCTTGTCGGTAGCCGTTTTGTTTTTCGGCCAAATCAACACAAAAACTCGACATGCCCCGGACAAGATGGCAGCATTGGCCACGTTCATTTGACAGCTTCCGCCGTGGGAAGGTAATGGTTAGAAGCGTTTACTTCTTGAAGCTGATTTTACGGAGCTCAATTGCGGTTCCCATTGCACATTTCGACTGTGGAGATTACATTTAAGCGGCACACCCTCCCCAGAACACCAACAGAGCAACAACAAAAAAACTTACAACGAAACAAAGCCAACTTCAGCCACTTCCACTTGTAATGGATACGGATGGAGTTTACTTTTCGCCGACTAACAATCGAATACGAGTTCCCGCTTTCTGCTGTGCTCTCACCCATCTGCCGACCGACTCCCCAAAGAATGGAATACATTTGCTGTGGACCAGGCACACCAACGCCACACAGGAAGCAAGTGAAAAGCCGAAGGAAGCGACCAAACAAACAAAAAACAATATTAACGGTATTTCGTTTCCAATCGCTTAGCACCCGAAAAGTATCGCCCCGCGAGGCATGATCGGCGCTAGCGGATCACTGTTTGGGAGGATGTGAAGGTGAGATTTTCCACCAAAAACATTTCCCCGACCAGCGTGGAAAAATAACGAGATGCTGCGGTGTTTTGTTTTTCGTACGCTTGCGAGAGCCTCTCCTCGGAACAGTTGATTGGGCGTGCCGAAAATCATTTTACGAACTTTTAGTGAACGACCAGGCTCAAAGTCACTGCCGGAGAGAGAAAGACCGGCCTTCCTTCCGTGTTTGGGGTTTGAGGTAAAACAAATAAAGGAAGCCGGCGATGGGAAAAGAATCGTGGGCGAAAACAATTCGTAGGACATTGCTGGAAATTTTCCGAAATCCGAATTCCGAAGGTGATGGGTTGAGTTCTCCGGCCGGGAACGCGAGGGAGCGGAAGGAGAAGCCTCATTCCCTTAACCACAAATTACCTCCTGGTGCCAAATTCAACGCGAAAGGATAAATTTCCTGTTGGGTTCGCCCTTGCGTCCACCTGATCCTCCCGGTACCCGCCAAGATGCTGCCGATATGGTGGACTCCTTTCCAGGATTGGATAATTAAAATAGGTTGTGATTAGAGTTTAATGTTTCCTTTTCAGACCGTTTGTTGGGCGGATGTTGGGAGGAAATATAGCCCGTCCGCAAAATTCTTCACAAAAGCGCCGTGATTTTCTGTTCGGCACACGTTTGTGTCATCATCATTTTCTGCCGAAATTTGCCAGCTGAAAGTGTCGTTCGAAAGCTTTAAATACAGTTTGTGCCAATTTATCTTCTGCGCGACCGCTAGCCCTCTAGCGGGTTCCACTTTCGCCCACCCGAGTGCCAACATTCGGGCGTGGAAGCTCCCGGTGTCCACTTCTCACGGATTAAAGTGCAATAGCACCGCCACCCAGGTGGAACGGAAGGGACCGAAAATTGCCATGGAAATCGTGCCGAATGCCGATTGCCGATCTGCGACGGGAGGCAATTGAATCTCGAGGCGCACCAAATGGGACGGAAACGAAACCCGAACAAGCAAGCGGGCATCGGGCATCGTGTTTTTCAATTCGCTTTAGCCGGAAAATGGTTATTAGATCCGGTCAAATCTTCACCGTGCCTTAATTAAATTGTGCGCCCTCTTCCTTGTGGGTGAGAGACCGAACGATGGTTGCTGAAAGTTTTTGGATGATTTGGTGGGTTTTTCGTGCTTGAATATTATTGCCATGTTCGATTCGTGTTGTGGTAGTTCTGGCCACCGGCAGCGAAGAACTAATGAAATCTGGAATCGTTTTCGAAATCATAATACGTGGGCTGAGGGAACGTTTCCTAGCTACAGAACGTTTTGATGTTCATGTTGCATACCTTTAGGCGTATTGATTGCAAGATGTATTGCGGTTTGTGGTGACTTAAATTAGAATTTTAGGTAAAAGACTCGAGAAGGCCCCCCCCCTGACAAAATTTGTTAGGCGCTGTAGGATTTACGCCTAAAGGTATGCAATCCGCAGTACACGTTGCGAGAGCTTCACAGTGAGCTTTCAGTGTGCTTTCAGTGTGGTCAAAATTGGTTGAAGAAAGTCAAATCAAATATTGTTATTATTTGATTAAAATCCCCTCTCCGCTAACCCTACCATTCATTATGGGTTACAGGAGCTTCGTACTAGTTTTCAGTCGCACTAGGGGTGAACAATCGGGCCTAAAACATGCACGGCGTTCTCGGACGGTAACGGAACAGTAATTCGTTGAATACTTGTTACCTTGCATTGATATTCAGCAAAGGAGGAAACATAAGAATATCATAATCTCAAACCACTTGTTAAAATGTATTGTATCAAGTTCTACTCGCTGTCTATTAACAGTATTAAGGAACAATGCACAATGTTTACATCAAATGGGTTTTGACCATACAGAAATTCCACTGTACAATAAAAATGACAGGCCACAGTGCTGCACACAAAAGATTCTAGGGGGGGCCTTCTCGAGTCTTTTACCAAAATCGACAGTAGTTTGCAATATAAAATAACTTATCCTGGGATTTATTACAGATTTGTTTTTTTAACTTTCGTATAAAAAGAACTTTCAAAGAAAATTGCATAGTTTTAGGCGCCTTCATCAGTACAAAACAAATTTCAGTTTAGTATATCTTAGGCCTTGGTGGTTCCAGGCTGATTGACTCCAGCTTCAGTGTTAAAATTCGGTAAAAGACTCGAGAAGGCCCCCCCTAGAATCTTTTGTGTGCAGCACTGTGGCCTGTCATTTTTGTTGTACGGTGGGATTTCTGTATGGTCAAAACCCATTTGATGTAAACATTGTGCATTGTTCCTTAATGCTGTTAATAGACAGCGAATAGAACTTGATAAAATACATTGTAACAAGTGGTTTGAGATTATTATATTCTTATGTTTCCTCCTTTGCTGAATATCAATGCAAGGTAACAAGTATTCATGGAATTACTGTTCCGTTACCGACCGAGAACGCCGTGCATGTTTTAGGCCCGATTGTTCACTCCTAGTGTGACCGAAAATTAGTACGAAGCCCCTGTAAGCTAAAATGAATGGTAGGGTTAGCGGAGAGGGGGTTTTAATCAAATAATAACAATATTTTTTTCGACTTTCTTCAACCAATTTTGACCACACTGAAAGCACACTGAAAGCTCACTGTGAAGCTCTCGCAACGTGTACTGCGGATTGCATATCTTTAGGCGTAAAACCTACAGCGCCTAACAAATTTTGTCAGGGGGGGGCCTTCTCGAGTCTTTTACCTCGATTTTTGTAAATATTGGTGAACTAATTGAAGTCCCAGAAAACCTTGACATTGTACTAAAATTCGACTTAACAATTTTACTGTAATATTTTTATATTTTTTCTTGAGTTATACACACCACTTAGTGTTTTCAGTTTAATAATCGTAGTGAGCTGTCAAAGTTACTATGCACGTTTATACTAGTATGTTGCCGACTTCAGAGAAAGCTTTGTTGTAAATTATACATTTTTCCGGTATTTGTTTAATAGCAATAAAGCCCGACGTTAGATGTCGATTAAACTAGATTGGCATCGCGATGTTCTACCACCAGGGAAAAACATTCGTAAGAAATCTTCCCATCCTTATCTGCCTTTTCCCAGTTATGTTTCAATCGTATCGTTTGAAGTTACAGAATTCAATCTGATTGTTGAACATTCCTAGAAGAGAAAAAAAGAATGCTCTCTTCTCACAGCCTTCCAACCGCAGCCATTTTATCACCATCTTACTCCAGTGGCGAGGTTAAAGGTCAGCTGTACTTTGGGCTGAAGCTTGACGCAGACGAATAGCAATAGCGCTCGCTGCCCTACCCTTGGGACACAACAAATTCCAGGCCTCGGCCTACCCAAAAATCACCTCAAAAACGATCTTAAGGGTAGGGCAGGAACCAGCAACATCATTACCGATTCCGGTCACATGCGTGTCCCATCATCAGGCACCATCACCGCAAATCATCAAACCGGACATTCAACACCGGAGGCATATCCCAGGGACTTGGTCTCATCGCGCTCATTTCGTGACAATGACCGTTTGTGGCGTTTGATGAGCGTGGGCCGACTCCCAACGGGCGTTTGGCATTCGTTATCAAGATGGTGGTTTGATGTGCGTGTGCGTGTGTTTTTCTTCCATCCATTTGATTTGAGCAACGGGAAGGAAGGCATCTTTCTTTCTTTTTCTGTTATTTCTTCCGACAGTGCAAGTTTTCTTTGCCAAATGAACACGCCAAACTAATTTGCTCCGTGACGAATGTTTGCCGTGTGTCAGACGGTGGCAAAAAAACTTCTACCGTTTCAATCTCACCGGATGTCGCACACAAACAATTATTCGCAGAGCAGGCAGCAGGAGGTCGTCGAAAATGAGACACGTGGAACGCTAGGAATCGGAAGCTTCCGTTGCTGGCGTGTCAGATTGTCTCGAGGAGAAAAGACTCCCGTTGTCAGCTCAGCTACCACCACCTGGAGGCGTATTATTTTAACAAACGAATGTGTGGCCTGGATGTAGCAGGGCGACGATCTATTCGGAGCCGAGAGTCGCACAAAGCTTCCAACATGAACTCTCAGGCCGGGCAAGTCGAGCAATGATTGATTTTTGATGAACGTGTGAAACGGTTCGAACTGTCCGAAATGAGAAGAAAACATTGCTCCGATGGACTTTTGATGAAGTGAAAATGAAAAAAAGAAAAATCACTCGAATCGCGGTGCACCACTGACCAAATGCATCACAGCAAATGGGCCGACCGAAGATGTCCCTCTAGATAGGACACGACGTCGATGATGACGATGCTCCACACAGGCCATTATGTTTAATTTCAATTACAAACTCAATTACGGACGTACCAGCAAAAGGCATCGCGTGGGGGGATGGTAGGAAAACGGAAAGGAAAACTTTTTCACCCAATGCTTTTTGCGATCGACCGTTTCCTTTTTTTTTGCTTCAGCCCATGCCACATGGCAAAGTTTACAGACTCGGCACAATCGTCACTCTCAGCTTAATTTGACAATGGTTTTGTGTTTTAGTGTTCCATTTTCTTTTTCTTTTTGGTTTCCCCCGAAACGGATGCGATTTCGATGCAAATGAAATGCAATGGGAGCCTGCTGCTGCTGCTGCACCAATCGAGGGATTGAAATTAATTTTATCCCCATCTCACGCCCAGATGATGAATAATTCGAAGCCCGTTTAATTGAGCAACCGAGAATCGGTTTTGCATTTCGTCCGTGCTCGGTCTGATTGGAAGCCGCGAGCACACGGCGGCGTGTAATAATTGAATCTATGCTTTTTAACCATTTAATCCGCCTTAGTCTCCGGCTGGCCTCCAATCAACCGATCGGTGAATTTCAAAAGCATCAATCACCCCAAAGTGATGTTCGACTGTTTTCCCGGCCTCTGGGGGGGAGACTTTTTTAAAGGGGACTTGTTTTCGTTCACTTTCAACCCTCCATTACCAAGAGCAGGAAGAAGCTTCGTTTGCGGAAAATTTTTGGAAGGAATATTTCCACCCAACGGCAAGAAGCGTTTGGGGGTTTCTTTTTGGGTGGAAAAATACTGCCCTTTAATTTTCATCCAGTTTGTAGGCATTTTGGTTCGCTTGAAGCGTTGTTGGTTCTCGGTAGCTACTGCTGCCGTGAATTGTTGGTAGCAAATTTCTATCGAACTCGTTAAACCCCTCCCCGTAGGGAGAGCTGATGCTGTGGGTGGAAAATTTCTGGCGGCGTTTGTGTGTAAAGATTAACATATTAAATTACTTGTACGGGTTCTGGGAAATTGTTTGCAATCGTTTTCGATTCGAGCCGCTGCTCCGATCGGGAACAGATGTAAAGTAAGTTGCAAAATTGAAAATTGCTTTCCCCGGGAGTGTTTGCAGTATACGGTCAAGCGTCCAACTTGTGTTTGATTTTATTTTTAGGAATTTTGTGACCTTAAATTGTATCAATCTTTTCTGAAAACACGTGTCATCGTAATCCCTTTGGGTATGCAATGAATGTTTGGTGTAGCAATATAAAAGCTTTTCCAATTGCATACCTTTGGGCGCTGAATTAGAATGAAACTAGGCTAGCTTAATTAGGCCATTGACATAATTTAGAGGCTTCTTCTTCTTCTTCGTTGGCACTACAACCTCGAGAGGTATCGGTGTGCCATTTCTGGCTTTCTGTCACTTAATTTTTCCCGTAGTAAAGAAGTCAGCCCTGCGTACGAGGAGACGGCCTGGATGGGATTTGAATCCCGGTCCTGGCATGTGAAAACCGGCGCCGCTGTCACCTCGGCCACCGTACTGCCCCATTTTAGAATCTTAACTGGTTAAAATCTATTTTATATCAACTTTTACACACTACCTATCAAAGTTTCAGATAAATCTGACTATAGGTTTAAAAGTTACAGGACTGTTTTACCTTTAAGGTTATGTAGGAAGAATCTGATTATAAAAAGTATATAAATTTAATTTGGAATTTTGAAATGTATTACGGTCGTGAAAATTTCATTCTGTTTGGCTATCTGTTTGAATCCACCAGAACGTTTGCTTTCAAAATGCGCCTAGATGTAGGCAATTTAAATGAAAAAACAAGTCTCTTTCTGAGCACTTTAAACTGAAAGGCGTATTATTACTCACCGTCGGATAGTTCGTTGAGTGTGCGTACTTAAAACAACGCTTGTGTTTTGTTTGTTTTGCTCAATACTAAGCCTTTAATTATTCCTTTTATGAAATCAGTGGAAGTGCAGTTCCCTAGAATTTAATCTTTCTCACCGACACCTGCCCGGCCATTCGGGTGAATAATTTTCCATCCTTTAGCTGCACGTTGCACACACTTTCCAGCCCAAGTGGAAATTTCCTAGAATCACAACATTACACTACAACTTTAACTAAAACTAAATCCCCCCCGTAAGACTGCCGATAACGAACTCTTTGCAGGACGCTTTTCCTTTGTGTGACTGTTGCACGACCGTACGTTTAACTTTACCTTTCCACCAATCCTTTACATTTGACGTTGAATTAAAGTGTGCGGAAAACCGTACGGAAAAGTGCACTCTACAGCAAAAATAAAACGAAACACTGGTGATTGGGTTGTTGTTCGGCAGGCTTTGTTTAATTGGCGCCCTTGTTGCTGCGTATGTTTTTAGTTGTG
This sequence comes from Anopheles stephensi, assembly GCF_013141755.1. NCBI lineage: Eukaryota > Metazoa > Arthropoda > Insecta > Diptera > Culicidae > Anopheles > Anopheles stephensi. Next base: position 81,767,821 of record NC_050202.1, on the reverse strand, counting down.
TGCGTTTTTCTTTTTCTGTGTGGTGGTTTATGACATTGTGGCCTCTCTTTCTCTCTATCTCTTTAACAAAACCCGCATTCCATTACACGTGGAAGCTGCTGTGACAGTCTAGTGTTGACAGTTGGGGGCGTTCTGGGAAACGCTGGTGAAAACATGCACCCTTTACACACACACGCACACGAAAACAACCGCACACCGAAACCACCCCCTTTCCCATGTTTGTTTGTGTGGCTAACCAATAAGGTGGAAATAAATGCATTTGAAAGGGATACTGGGGCAAAAAACAGAAACAAACTTTTATTCCACATCAAGCACTACAATCTGCCCTGGCTACACGCACTCACACCAACACGGTACGGGGTGAACAATAAAAGAGGCTGGTGGAACTGGCGGGGGGCGGCGGTCTGTAGTACAGAATTCCACAGGAAAACTTTCACGAAACAGTCAGCAATACCGAACCGGTAGCCATTCGATACCATTTTGCACAACTTGCCTTTATGGGCTCCAGGCTCAGCCTCAAAAAGGCGCCCACCCCATCATTTCTACAGGATAAACTGCAAACTGATGGAAAACCACCCCCCCTCCCTCAGTTTTTCCTCTGAATGGCTTTTCAACGGAGAGCGGTATCGAAACTGTGCTACGTATTCATTTTTAGTTTGGTTTTTGCCATTTTTTCTATCATGTTTTGGATGTTTTTGGATTCGAACTTCTTTTTTTGTTGCTAGTGCCTTTTTCTTGTCTTTTCTGTTTTAAACCAACCCAAAACAACATCCACAAACAAACAACAAAAATTAACCATCGCATTGCTATCACTCTATCCTCCCTCACTTCATCCCATCTTCTTTTTTTTCTCTCCCCAACTTATCTTCTCTTTTCTTTTCGCTTTCTATCTTTTCTTTTCTCTTTTTTTTTTGTTTCCCCTCTTTTCTAGGCACAATCGAACAGTTAGAGAGTACCTGTGTTTTTGATTCCGATTTCGGTCTCATCCTGAACTGTGCCTTCAAAAAGTCCGGCCTCTTTCGGGTGCGGAACTTGGGCGGCATCAAGGCCCACTTCGGGTTAGGTATGTTTCGTTTCGTTGAGGGTGTGTGTGTGTGTTTTTTGTTTTCGGTTTTGTTTGGTGTTTTTTTGCGTTCTGTTCCTTCTTTTTCTCCTCTCTTCTTATTTTCCAATTTCACTATTTGTTTTCAATCCGATTTCCTGGTAGGGTGTTCTTTTGTAGTGTTTTTCATTTCGTTTGCTTCGTTCTCTTTTTTTATCTACTTTACCAAGAACCTTCGATTAGTACCTTGTTTTCTCAGCCACTGTCTGTTTCTGCTAACAATCTTCCAGGAGTGTCTTTATTTTTTCACTCCCCCCGTTTTTTTTTTCATTCGGCTTTTCTTCTCTTTCGGTGAAGGGCTTTCATCCTATTACAAGTTAAAAGCTTTCTGAGCATTCCGAGAAATTTAATCGAAGTCTATAAGCGGATCAGACGAGCGTCGTAAATGCTAAATGCAATGGAAATTGCCTGTTGCTCGTAGAAGCTGGCTCGTGTCTTGGCTGTACGTTTTTTGCTATTCGTTCGTTGGAAGGGTTCGTTGTTGGTGATATGGTGATATGGATGGAAACAAAAAATTAACAACGAGATTCAATTCAATTAGTTTTGTGACGGCAACACAATCCAATTCATGAATGATTTTTTTTTTATGTTTCATTTGATAGAATTGATTGAAATATGAGAATAGTCAGCAAAAACCAAACATATGAACTTTTTAGCTTCATTTGTTCCTGGGAATCATAAACAACTGTTGCACTAACCATTCGGATAATTTCTATTGAGCTGCAGTTTTGCACGCCTATTCACATCAGCTGATTTATTTAGCATTGTGTGTATGCGTTTGCAAATGAAATGGAATGGAATTGGCTTTAGAAATGCCTGATGCCAGTTAAATCAAGTTTTTGTGTTTTGCATTGCATACTTTCAGGGGTTAATTTTAAATTCTATGCACCATCTGTTTTTTGGCGACAGTCTCAATATTCAGTTATATTTAGCATCGAGACTGGTCAGCGGAACGGGCCATTTCATTGTATCCAATCAGCTTTCGAATCGATCACCATTTTGGCTTCTAATAACAAAACCATACGATGATGCGAGCATCAAACAGACTCTAGCATTTAAATTTTATGCAAACCTTTCGCATTGTGCCCTGTGGCTAGGCCTTTTGTACCCTTCCGAAATCGATTAGCTTTCTCGACGGTGCGATAACTCGCGAGAAACTTTTTGGCGAGATCAACAAGGCGCCCTCTCACTGGGCGCGCACCTCCCAAGTCGTGACCAATCTTTCGAGACCCTCGTAGCACATTTCACTTTTCTGTGCATGCCTCTTCAAGAAGAAGATGGAATGTTGTTGCATGACCCCACTGTACTTACTAATGCATTGAACCGTAGGTACCTTTGCGATCAACCATCGCCCCGGGGAGGATAATCTCTCCACGGGCCATCGGTTCGCATTAAAATGGGTGCCAAATTTTGTAACCCGTCCAGCGGTACCGATATGCAGCACAAGCTTTCTAGCACAACTCCATTTTCCTCTCCACTGGATGCGGATTGTGTGTCCCGGTTGATGCTGGAGCCAACATTGGGGCGTTGCGAAACGTGGGGTCCTAACCCTTGCCCGGCATTACAAAGCATCAGCGCGTGTGACGCGAGTCGGTGATGATACGCGGCGGTATGAAGAATGGCTAATCACCAACTGACCCACGTACGACCTCCATTATGCATTGCAATCAACCGTTTACATCAAACGTGAATAGTTATTGCGCGAAAGTTTCAGCGTAGTTATCCCAGCATCGTACTAATGACAGGGTGAGGGAAGAAATTAGGTTTCATTTTTAAAAAGCGGCCGTTATTTACCTTTACATTGTTAAGCTTGCAATTGTTTTTCCGTGGTAGTAGATTGTTCATTTGGGATAGAAAGTGTATGGCATTCAAATGGGATGAAGCAGTCCTTCTGTAAACGTACAACGAAAGTGCTTTCACTAGCGCTTAACCTGAAAAGCACATTAGTTGGCGCCTAAATGTATGCAAAATACGTTTTCAACCCATTCAATCGTTCACGGTAGCCGTTTAGAATTGTATCAATCACTCGATACTATAAATTTAATATTCATATCCTTACTTTTCATAAATTTTATCATCTCATGCAAGCCATGATGCTCAGCCAAACGGTTTAACGGGGTTTTTATTCTCAAACTTTTCACCACAACTAAAGAGAATTGAAACAAACTGTCACTATGTTCGGAAGCTACCGGTTCCCTTCGATTGGTGCACTGCACAACCCGGCATTGCTATTCCAGCATCGGAACATGATTTATGCAGAACCTGTGGGCCTATCACACAGCGAGCATCAGTGAAGCTAATGCATATAAATTATCGCTCCACGCGTAGCCCAGCGCTGTGATGCTTACAGTGAGGGATTTATCTAGACGCAATAACTAGCTAAGCCCTGGCTTACGACACACACACACACGTCGATTGCATTGCAACCATCGACCGAAAGACGACAACGCGCTCGGTTCCTGCCAATTTAGCCAATGCCAATCCGTGTGCTTTGTTTCGCGAGTCAGCTAGACCCATGCCAGCCGTAGTGAGAGGGTAAGGGTTTGTGTTTGCGCTAAATTGTTCGGTTCGAACCACCGGCCAGGAATCCTGATGTGCGCCCATCGATGCATGCACCCTCACTTCTCTGTGTCTCTGCACGGCCCCTCTTTCTCTCTCTCTCTCCCAACTACTGTGCATGCAAACTATCCGCGTGGAAAATAAGGCTCGTTTTCACGGTTTAGTGTTTACTCTAAAACCCTCCCGGCACGGGCGTATGCATCGAAAGGGCAACGGTGCGTAATGCGAACCGTCGAACCGACCGGACGCACGGCAATGCAATTTAATTAGCAAACATATGACGACCGAACCGTTGCTTCCCCCCCGAGAAATGCATTGCAACTGGGCAGTAATCATGACGATGGATTCGGTAGCATTATTTGCATGCGGACGATGCAAATTCAGCATATCGGTTTCATAATTTCCATCACCGGCTAATGTGTGGCCGGCAAAAGCGGTTCCGTACTGTCGTTTAACTGATTCGGTTGCTTTGCATAAAGCAGCTGACAGGGCGGTTTGACGTTGGCGTTCTAAAACTCCGAAACAATGCTTATGGCACGAGTTTTTCCTTGCAGTTCAACATGTCTGGATAAGTGTGACGATAAGTTTTTATCTCTCTATCACAAGTCGTACTGGGGTTGGGGAACCGCTTTTTTGAGTCGTGAAGCTCTCACAGTCAGTGGGCAACGGTGGGTATTTCCCTGTTCTTGAGTTGTTATTGGTGGTAAAAATAAATTATATTGCATACTTTTAGGAGTGAAATTCGTTCCTCTTGTTTATACAGCCCTATTCCAGACGGTTGCTATGATGTGCAAAAAATATTACGGAAGAGATGTTAACAAACAAATTACTCGCTCTCCCTCTCACTCCTAGCTGACATCGAACCCCTAAAAGTATGCAATGTGCCAAACAACATTCTCAGTACGATTGAATTTAAGTGTCTTTTTTATGGTTTTATTTTGGTTTTTGATGAATTTTGCAGCATCTATGGATGCACTTGTGCAACTGGTTGACTTTTTTTTGTAAATAATAGCCAATCGTCCTTTCCTAAAATTCAAAAACTGGTATTTATTTTGCACTCCATTTTTTTCTAGCCATTTTTTTAAACGAACATTCCAGATAGAATACACAAAAAAAAACAGATCCAGATAAAATGGAAAATCGTGCCCAGAATCGAATGACACGTGAAGTGTGGGAATATTGCACAGTCCCTACAACCGCTTAAACGATAGTACCGATGGCAATTTCATCATACGGACATGGTTCTCTGTCTCCACCTCTGCAAATGGCAAAGAGGCAGCAATAATCGTAATCGTTTAACGGAAATGAAATGGGTTTGAATTTTACGACCGTTGAGCCGGAAAGGTTTACGTTCCGGCGGGGCGGGGGAGAAAGTCTTTCTGTGCTTTTTGTTCTTGTGTGTCTTGGAGGGCTAATTTTATGACCTTTTCCAGCGAAAGCTTCCCAACGGCTGCAACAATCGACGGAACGATGAGACCGTGCAGAAAAGCGATACAGAACGGGAGGGAGGGGATTTTTTTATTCACACACAGTTTTTTGGCTACATTTTATATGGGCGTATCACTGTCGTAAACTTGTTGATGTAGGTTTTGTTTGTTCCAACTTTTTTTTTCTTTCATCGTGCCATATTCCAACACAAGATTCGTCATGTTTGTCAAGCCATATAACAGCGCTGCTGCTGCTCGTGTGTCTGTGTGTACGGCGTGCGTATTTGCTGAAGCAGAATAAGCCAATCTGGTTGTCAACTTCTGCGAGCTCAGAACTCGCCCACCCAGAACTCTGGCATACCGTTTTCCCGGTGCTCGGTGCGCCCATACTATCAGGAACTGAGTGTGTGTGTGTGTGGTTTACTTCTCTTGAACGCTTTCTTAAGTACATCAATCGAGGAATTATGCTGATCGGGACGTGTGTTGCAAAGGCGTGATGCCTTCGTCTCAGCTGGAATAATGCTGAGCACCGTGTAAGCCAGTATGTCGCGCGGTTTGACACACAGCCTTGTCAGTCGTTTAGTGGCGTTTGCGATACAAAAAAACACACTGAAATCATCGCTTAGCATACGCAATACCATCGATCAGCGGAGGTTTCGTGTTCGGTATGTTTAAGCAGCAGCAGCTGGTGGTGAACTCTGGCGGGTTTTTCACGTTCATCGAGAATACCAAATGGATAGTCGGTTATTCAACGTTTAATAGGATAAGCGTCAAACGGGGAATCTACCAGCGTACCGATGCGCATCTTCCAGAAAGAGGAATGTGAGTGTGAAAAATTAATGTACGAAATTGGAATTATTTGGATGAAAAATTAATCAGCTCCGTGTGTTTGTATAAACCGAAACCGACCACCGTGACGGATGGCCATTTGTAATCCCTTTCTCGTTTATCACTGTCACCGTGTCGTGGAGCGAACCAGAGGACTACAGAGCGTTGCGTTTGCCGCCGACGTTAATGTTGTTTTATACGCTGTTGATTTAATCATAGGCTGGTCCTTGCGCTACTGCTGAGCCACTCACAACAGCACCATCCATGGCCACTCCTCATCGTGTATTAATAGCTGGGATGGTAAATAGAAATGAAGAAATCCTATCGCTGGCAAGATTCACCCAGCTGCTGGGGCTCTGTATCTTTCCTACGCGGAACGCCGGCAAAAGCAACGGAAAGGACCAACATTATGGCTTCTTGATGCCTTGGTGCGGAAAATAAATATGAATCCACCGGTGCTGCAAATTCCTTGCTGGGTGTGCAGAAAAGAACATACGCTGTGAATAGAGCAAAGTTTACTCAGGCGGCTCCATTCACCGTGTTCGGGCGCGCAGACCTCATCTTACAGCGCCCGGCTCAGATATTCGTTGCGTGCAGCCATAGCAAATTCTTGCAGCTAAAGATTCTCTGTCAGTGTGAGATTGGAGTCGCCGTACATACGAATGTAAAGGGTGCATCCTATCAAAAACTCCTTCTTTTTTTTCCTTCTTCTTCGGGTGCTTTCGATTTCTCTTCGACTTACCGCTTCTAGCTTCCTATCCTTTCTATCGTACCACAAAAAAAAAACAAAAATACACCTCCAAAACCCCCGCATCGATACGAATTAATACGAAGCAAACATTCACAACACCACATACAACGATATGACCTTTCTGTGTTGCATTTTTCCCCCCCCACCCCGGTCGTCGACGAATTTCTGTAGGCTTCAGCGTCGGAGATGAGCTGGGACTGGCCGAATCGCTCGGCAACGTGGAGGCAAACAAACGGCGCGCCCTCAACATTCGCACCGGTGCCAACAACATTGGCGTCCTGCCCGCGTCCAAAATGCCGGTAAGTTGTGTTTTGATACGAAGCTTTCACCATTCTTCTCGCTTGATTTTTTTTTTTTTTTACTTTGTTGCATCCGTGTGAAAGACGACCACACACCAAGCGCCGGTCAGGTTAGAAATGCCAGCCGGCACTCGGCAAAGGGTAACTCTCGGGAGGGTGTAGGGAAGATCGGAGAGCGACATTAGGATAAGACCACACATTAGGGCGTAATGGAGGTCGATTTGTTTGGTGTTGGGTTGGGTTGGGAAAGCTCCCAACATCAAACGATACACGTCGAACGGTAACCATTTGTTTGCCAAATTAGATATATTGCTGGACAGTTTTCGCTTTCCATCCGGTAAATAGGGCTAATACAATTAGGTCTAATAGATACCTGAATAGTTCATTTTTATTATTGCAGCATGTGCTTAAAGGTATACAAATTTAGAAAAGTTGGTAGAATTTCATACTGTTATGAAGCAGTTAATGATATGCATTGAAGTATGGCCGTTTGATGGCTGTGCGCCCAAAGGTATGCAAAGGGTTTTTTTTTTCATTCACAGTAATTTAAAAAAACTTTTGCTGGACAACAGAGTAAACGGCTGCGTATTGAAATAGTGAAACATTCATATTGCATACCTTCAGGAGTAGTGATTCTGTTGCAACGCCCAAAGATATGCAATATATTGTTCGAATCGCCACTCATTTGATGAGAGGAACAGAGCTTCCGAGGAGCTTCGATTGAAAGCAGCAAAAAACTGCTCAATTCTACGTAAAACACATAAAATACAATGAAATACTTAAAAAATCCAGTGCTTTAGAGCTTCACTGCTAGTGAACGTGTGCTCGAATGCATTTTTGTGGAAATAGAAATAGAAGTCGCAAAACAAACAGCATATACGTCCAGCACACAGTTTGACATGTTTTCATCACATCCTGCTGCTCCGATCCGAATACTCTCTCGGCTCACTGGCAGTTCGGCGGTCCGAATTCCAGCTACAAAGCACGGAGAAGCAACAAAAAAGTCCCCAAAAATCCTATAAAACACTACTTTTGATCATGCTCCTCGTGCTTTGATCCTTACGTTCAACGGATAGGACTGCAAGGAATGGAAGCTGGGTAATGCTAAAATAGAAGCTCTCCAAATATACAATATAGAAACGCACACACACACACACACACATAATGCCATTGGGGAATAGTTTTGTACGTCGTTCGGAAACGCTTTCACCCAGCGTTCTCTAGCATCCGAATACCGTGTTCTGCCCAAAGCTGGTGGAAAACTTTTCAATAGCTGTTAGCGATCGTAAAGCAGCAGTCGGCAAAGTTGGTCGTTTAGGGTTCGCAGGCTAAATTACCGCACAAGAGTTTAGCTGCCCAAATGCAATCATTTTTCGGAGGAAAAAAAATCGTACCTTAAAGCCACCGTAAGCCGTTGGGTCGACTTTAAACTGATGATACGTGCGATATGGTGTGAGAGAAGCGCACACAAAAAAACAAAACGAAAGGTATGATGATACAATACTACTGTGTCCGAAAAGTAAGGTGACATTGGATGCCAAATTTCGCGCGCCAAAAATATCCCCTTGTTTTTATTTTTTTATTGTCAATATGTATGTTTTTGACAGATCTGCCACGTTTCAAGTCCCAACCAAGGTATGTAGATATAGAAGGTAGAGTTGTTTAGAGCAAATTGACATTTCTCGACCTGACATAACAGTTCCGTGGTGATCAAGGGGAAGGGTATTGAGAAGAGTGACGGCAGCATCGGAGGAGGCGCCGGTGGTGGTATCGCTTGCGATTTTTTGACGAAAAATGCAACCAAATATCGTCAATCGTCTGTGGGACAACACTTAATATGCGAAGATGACCCATAAATTAGCGAAATTGCTCAAAGGACTGAGAATCGAGGCTGTTTGTTCATGTTGGTAGCCCCATACCATATGTTTTTGTAAACAAACTCTGACATAACTCGACTAAAATGTCGCCCTGTCAAATCGATAAAAATCCACCTTCTAAATACATACACCTTGGTCCCAACACCAACCCGGATAGGAGTGACAAATTGTTTTCGGAGCTGCGCCAAGTGTTTTCGTCCATATTGACCATGTCCAAGTTTGTGGAGCAACGCGCATGCATCAAATTTTGTTTGCGCAATGAAATAAACGCTGTGGAATCATTGCGGATGTTACGAAAAGCATTCGGGGAAGACTCTATGTCAAAGAAAAATGTATACAAATGGTACAATGTTTTTAAAAATGGCCGTCAGAAGGTTGAAGACGAGGACCGTTCGGAGAGACCATCCACCTCGACCGACTACGCCCACGTCGTCCAAATTAAGGATTTAATTGTCAACAATCGTCGGTTGACGATACGAGACCTTTCAGAAAGTGTTGGGATTTCAAAAGCATCGGTCAACACCATCCTAAAAGATGTGTTGGGGTTGAAGCGGGTGAAGTCTCGCCTGGTACCGAAATGCCTGAAATCATTTTGAGGGAGTTTTTCGCTTAAACTGGCACCCATATTGTTCCGCAACCACCGTATTCGCAAGATTTGGCACCAGCTGACATCTGGCTGTTCAACAAGCTAAAACTGCCGCTTCGGGGACATCGTTGTGATACTATCGAGGAGATAGAAGCCGCAGCGACGGCGGAATTAAAGGACATCCCAGCATCCGCGTTTTCTACCTGCTTCGAGGAGTGGGAGAAGAGGTGGAAGAGGTGCATTGCATCGGAAGGGGATTACTTCGAAGGTGACGACCTTGATTTGACCTAATACAAAAACCATTTATGAAAAAAACGCAAAGTCACTTTATTTTTCGGACACAGTAGTATATCACCAGAGTATGAGAGTCAAGTATCCGGCTTGATGAACTAACCATTTTTCGCTACATTACCAAGAACCACCGCTTCGCTTCTGTTTCATGCAGTATGCAAAGGGCTTATTCTCTGCAGTATGCAATCCAACCGCTGTTAGAACGATGGCACCGAGCGCCGAATAGCACCTCCATTCGTCAACCCTCCGACGAAGCGAAAGGAAAGCAAAAAACGGATGACAAAGTTATTAAACCGGGTACGGGAAATTTCGCACGCCATGAAAATTACCCCCATTTGCCGAACGGAGGTGGCAGTAGTCAGGCGTGAAATGAAGCCTACCTACCCGGGTATCATGGTCGGGTCGTAACACGCGGATGCACTAACGACTGCTTATCCTTACAGTGTGCGTCAAAAGAGCTGCTTCCTTAGAGTGGAATAACATTCTTGGGAACACGGAGGTGGCGTCTAATGAGCTCTTGTGTGTGTGTGTGTCTTTCCAGTAAAAAGGCCAATTATAGCACATGTCGCCGATGAGTGGGAAAAAGCTTCTGAATATGGAATAATTCACTATTAATAGAACAGCGTCCAACGGGCGGACACCCTCCGCCGTCGTTTTCATTAGCTTCTCGTGCATCATTGGTTTCCGGTGTCGTATCGGAACTCGCCCAACCGGAATCAGGTTAATCTCATTCACTTAATTTAATACTGGTAGAGCGAAGGAAATGTAATTTCGAGTCAACACACTCGCCTTTCGGCAAGTCGTCAGTCGTCCGGACGTGTTTATTCATAGCAATCTTAGAACCGGCACACCGGAAGCTAAGGTCTCTCACACCGCAACACTATTTCCGATGACAAATTAATCCACTTCAGTTCCAATAATAATGAAGTTCGGTTCGGTTGCCGTTTTCCGAGTTCCCACGTGCCTTTTGACTTCAACCGTGCCTGGTATTAATTGTGTTTTTCTTTCTCCTTCTCTTTTGGTGCTCCCTTCGGCTTCCAGACCTCCTCCTACCCCTCGCTCCCCGCCCCAATAGCCCCTTCGCCGGGTGCTCCAATCCAGCAGAGTCGCCCACAGGCAGTAACCGTTCGGTCGTCCGCGTCCATGCTGCCCAAGGGACTACCGAAGGTCCCGTCGTCCGCCTCACCCGTTTACGTATCACCCGCCTCCAGTCTGATGACGAAAGCCACCTCGCTTCCCCTGGGCGTTCCTCCCTTCCGTCCCATTCCCAAACCGACCCCGGAGGCGGAACCGGTGAGATTCGACCCGGCCATACTCCGCCGCAACTTTGCGCTCAAATCCTCCCAAACCCCCGATCCTTCCTTCCAGAGCCAACTGATGAATCAGACCTCCTCCTTCCACCGGACCGCTCCGACCCGCACCTCCGTCGTCTCCCCGTTCCCCAGCGCTCCCAATCAGCAGATTATCTACAAGGAGGCACCGAACCTGCAGGTGCAGAAGGTGCCCGCCTTCCAGGCGATGCCCGAATCGGTGTCCCGCATCTCGACCGGACCGGTCGTACAGGTCGATAATAAGCTGCAGCCGTCCGTCATCAAGAATTCCATCATGAGCATACCACCGCGCCGCCAGATGACAAAGCCTGGGCCAACGATTGCCACCGGCACCGCCGACGCGGGCGACGAGATCGATCTGATGGGCCACACGGTCGAGGAGCTGGCGGCGGCGGCCAACGTTAGTGTGGAGGTGATTAAGGAAGCGATTCGTGTCCGGCAGCAGGAACTGCGTGCCCAGAAGCAGTACGAAAAGCAGCAGGCCGCTTACGCTCAGGCCCAGTTCCTAGCGCAGCAGACGACACCGACAACGACAACTACCAGCACAACAACACCACGCCCCAGACGGTACCCGACCAACGCAGGCCACAAGGTAAGTGTCATTGCGGCTTACAGAAGGCCAACATTCTTTGCCAAAGAGTTTAGAAATCGTATCACAAAAGCATTCTGTTGCTTTCTTTCCCTCTCTCTCTCTCTCTCACGCCAGGTTATGAACGCACCGAAAGAGTACTACCCGGTAGGATACGACAAGAACTTCGACGACAACTTCACCTCCAAGGTGGATCTGCCCTACACGACGTTCAACTGTGGCGAACAGAAACACTTCCCGGGGCTGTACGGCGACGAGGACCTTGGTTGTATGGTGCGTATATGTGCGAACGGCACAAACAACCACACTCAAAAAAGCCCGGGAAGGGGCTGGTTTTCCGGGAAAAAGTAGATGCCATGGATGGCTTCACGAGCGTTACCATGGATTAGTGTTTGTCATTGCTTATAAAGGGCACGATTGCACGGGGCATGTACACGTTATGTCCCGACGAAATACTTAACCCTGGTTGGATTTCGTTGAACCAAATGCTGGCTTGCATTTGAGCGCTGAAGCCGAGCCGAACGTGCACGGTCAACGCGGTGGATGAATCGAAATAACTCGGTACGGTATGGCACAAGCGTACAATGCTGTGCGCTGCCGCATTTTCGGCACACACACACACCGAGAATCTAGCCGAATGTGAATACGTGCCCCAACAATGATCCAGCAGCTTGTTTAATTCCGGCACAAGCTTCTAGTCGCTGCCCAACTGACGAAATGTGGATCCCTGAGTCAGAAAGAAAGCGTTAGAAGCTGATTTCAAAAAATTGTGTCATGCAAATTGCATACATTTTGGCGGGGTTTCCGTTCTTTATGCGAAAATCTGATTTTCTGCACTCTTTTATCCATTCCGGCTGCTTGGAAAGCGATTTTTGATTAGTTTTTTTATATATGATTAATAAGAAGGTATGGTTTAAACAAATATCAAAATTGTTCATCCTCAATCTAAGAAAATATTCCTCAAAGTATACTGCTTTCGATGTTGGCCATCAACGCCTATTTCATTCACATTATTAAAAGCTCGTTGTAGTTTTGTAAAAAGGGCTTTTGCAGGCTTCAATCTCACATGGAGCTGTACCGCATTGGTAACCAAAAACTCCCTGTATGCTCCAAAACACATTTAGCCACAAAATTACAACCAACCTTGCTACGGGAATATTGGTGCATTTCAGCCTTTTTGATTGAACCTAATGAATGAAACCGAAATTCGGTAAGCTGATCCCCTACCGAATTCGGGGCTAGCAAGGCTGGATCAGATGATACAAATGGGAAAAGTGAAGGCTCGTGTACTCGTGTACATGGCAAGGGAGTTTTGTAATGTTTCGCTTATAATAAGAATTCATTATACCCCATAGCCTAATGAAACCACCGGTACCGGACTTACCCCTTTCCGTAGGTCTTCCACGTATGTGCCCTGACGGACGATGGATTGATCATGAAGTCGTTCCTCTGCCCGGAAAGTACACTCTTCGACCAGACCGTGCTGAAGTGCAACTGGTGGTTCTACGTGGACTGCAAGAGCAGCAAGAACCTGTACGACTCGAACCTGCCCGTGTCCAAGAGCTACCAGCTGATGAAGGCCCTCTCGTTCTTCTCCTCCAACTACAAAAACCCGGGCGACTCGTCCGAGGGCGTCGACGTGGAAGCACTCAAGAACAGCGTCGCCACAGCTGTTGCCGTCGGTGGGTCGGCCCGCTCGCTCGACAGCCTCAGCAGCAACACGATTGCCGGTTCGACCGGTGAGCGCTCGCAGGATTTACCAGCGGTGAGTGCACGAGACAGCAGCGGCAGCAGCAGCACGACGGTCGCCTCAACATCAAGCAGCAGCAGCAACAGCAGCGACAGTAACAGCAACAAAACAACGGCGTCGACGTAAATGGAAATGATTTGATTTCACCGATTTCCTCACCAGCGCTGGATGGCAGGGGTGTGAGTTTTCTGGTGTGAAACTGATGTCTGTGTGCTACGGGCTGTACAGCAAAAGGGTTGTGTCACTACCGCGGTACGCGAGGCGGCAGCAGTGTGGTTTTGGTTTGGTTTGTTTTTTTTTAATGTACAATTTAACGAAAAAAGAGGAAGAAAAATATGGTGCGGAGTGACCTAAGTGGAAAGCTATCCTTTCCTCTACCGACGGTGCTTGCAGGGCAGGGCTGGCAGGGCTGATAACACACGCGGGCGTGCAGTTTCACTGGCCATTACAACAGAAAACAGCAGAAAACAGGCTAGTAGGCTCAGAATTATCATACAACGGAGTAGGCTTAGCCGTGCGGGTTGCATACTTTTTGGCGGATTCGATATACTTTTCCTCGAATCGAAAAGACGAAACTCGCCACAAAGTATGCAATCCGCCGGGCATGGTTTTGGTTTTCCATCGCTTGCTTGTTTCGATTCAACTTAAAATTACAAATCCTTCCACCGTCTGTTGTGTAAAGAAGTTGGAGAGTGTTTCATATACAGCAAAATTTAATTATGCGCTTTGAAAAGCGAATTCACGCATCAACCAAGCGTCACCAACAAACTACACATACGACGCTGCTACCAGCCAGTGCAACGCACACAAGCCCAAGGTTTGCGAGGTTTGCCAAGCTTAACCACCGCTCAGGACAAACCACTCCTGTTGTTGCTCCCGTTGCTGCAAACCGGAGTAGCGAAAACAAGCTCCCGCACGCAATCCGATTTTCAAGTGCTACTCATCCAGCGCAGTGCGAGTGCGAGGGATCCCAACACCGGGTAGGCATAAGTATTTATTAAACAACGATCCTACGAACTAAACTCTTAAAAAACACACACACACACACACACACAAAACCATCGCTTCAAATTGCCATTGCCCGTCCCGATGTGTGGTTTTGGACGGTCGGACGGTACGGGGTATCGGTTGGTTTGGAGTAATACAATACAAGACTTTTGTTACGTGTAGTGTAGTAGAAGTACGGAAGAGGGGACGAATTAAGTATGCTTTTAACGATAGGGGGAGAGTACATTCGTTTTACGTTACTGTTACGGAGCGGGCAAGACTCGCTAGTTAGCTGACCTCTTAGATTAGTATCGCCCCTGCATAGGTATATAACGCTAGTGACTGTTTCTCGGGTATTTTGGCAAACCAGCTTTGCTGCTGCAAGCGGCAAACATAGTAAGTAGGTAGTAGGATTTGTTTCTCGTTTTAAAACAAAATAGGCAACCGCAGCAGTCGTCACGCGTCTCGCGCTTTCCGAGCATATTTATTTAAACTAGCGGCATAAGGTACCTCGGGTGTAGTATCTCCCCATATCTTACTAGAATCTGGTAAATAAACGTAACAACAATAGTGTGCTTTCGTACAGCTGCGGTTCGTTCGGAGCGACGGTAAAGGGTCAATAATTAGGATGCTACCCGATCCCGGTCGAACCTGGTTTGCTGCGGCACCCATTTTCATAGACACACCTAAAAGTTGCTCACACGTAGAAAACGGCGGTATGGTAGGCAGTAAGAGTGAAGAAGAAGGGACGAGATTCTGTCGTGCAGATTTATGCAATTTCGTGTCACCGGTATCGTCGGTCAATATGTTAGTTGTTTTATCCGTTACTACTAGCACAGCAACACGGGCGTACGGACACATGGTACGAAACAATGTACCGTGAGTGCGTGTGCGTGTGTGTGTTTCAATCCCTCGTTGAAAATGCGAGACCAATATGCCAACAGTTGCCGGAACAGGGCAAATTCTACTCATCACAGTTGACTATTACTGATAAAGTAAAACACATTAATTTCAAACGTCAGAACGATGTTTTGGTTCTTTTCTCTTTCATCCAATTGTATCCGAAAATTTAAATTTTGAGACAAAAAAATTTGGTTTGTAGCGCCGGCAAGTATATTCGTCACAGCCATAAATATTCCCCCCCTCCCCCTGATAGTATGCAATTGCCATACAAAATATATCTATTTAAAAATTGCTCAAGATCGAACGAAAGCATAATGAACTCCTAACTTGGAGTGAATAACGCATCACCTAAAATCTTGTCAACTGTATATTGGGTAAAAGACTCGAGAAGGCCCCCCCCCCCCCCCTGACAAAATTTGTTAGGCACTATAGGATATACGCCTAAAGGTATGCAATCCGCAGTACACGTTCCTAAAGCTTCACAGTGTGCTTTCAGTGTGCTTTCAGTGTGGTCAAAATTGGTTGAAGAAAGTCGAATAAAATATTGTTATTATTTGATTAAAACCCCCTCTCCACTAACCCTACCATTCATTTTGGCTTACAGGGGCTTCGTACTAATTTTCGGTCGCACTAGGGGTGAACAATCGGGCCTAAAACATGCACGGCGTTCTCGGACGGTAACGGAACAGTAATTCGATGTATACTTGTTACCTTGCATTGATATTCAGCAAAGGAGGAAGCATAAGAATATCATAATCTCAAACCACTTGTTACAATGTATTTTATCAAGTTCTACTCGCTGTCTATTAACAGTATTCAGGAACAATGCACAATGTTTATATCAAATGGGTTTTGACCATACAGAAATCCCACTGTACAACAAAAATGACAGGCCACAGTGCTGCACACAAAAGATTCTAGGGGGGGCCTTCTCGAGTCTTTTACCGTAATTTTTACTATTGACCAACGCCTGAAAGTATGCAATCACTTATTAAACTGATTCCAAAGTGATCAATGGCGTTATAGCTAATAAATGAACCAATTTTACATGTTTAAAGGCTTGATTAAAAATTATTTACGACAAAATTAAAGATGAAATTAAAAAGTAAAATATTGAGTTCAAATTATGAGTTCAAAACATTGCATAAATTTTGGCGTAATTTTCATACCTTGCGTAGGTAAAGCACATTCCAAATTATTCTCATTTAATTTAATTGAATCACGTCTGTGAAATGAATCTTGATTCCGAAATTAATTATATAAAACGTTTTAAGGCTACTTTATCTCAATTGTCGATCAATAGAAACTAGTTAGAATATGAAGTGATTGAAAAATGTGCTCTTCTACACGTTATTTGCACTCAATCACTCTAATTGATCATAAAATAATGGTATACAAACACACACACACACCCATACGGCCGACTGTTTTAGATTGCCGATGCAGCTTATCTTCTCCATCGACCTGTGTCCACCCCTTTTTCCGACTCGCCGAATCAGTTTGTTCACCTAATTCACTAGCAAACCCGTCAAACGCTTCGTACGGTCCCATTCATCCCATTAGACAACTAATTGAGCTGAAACAATTGAGCTGTACGGTTTGCGCCTAATATTTAGCGAACAACGACATCGGCGTTAATGATTGACTCATGGTGTGTGAAATAACGTTGATCGATTAAAAATTTACGTTGTGTATCGCTCGATTGGGGCGGCTTTTAATGGAAATGGGTTCGATAGAAACCAGTTTTGTTTAGAAAGTTGGTCGGTTTAATTGTTAATTATTTTAGAAACACTATTATTTTAACTGTGAGTATATTTTTTTATTATCAAATGTAGTAAATATGTCTTTACTTATAGTTTTATACACTGAGCCTTGGATAAAAACGCCTAGATATATGCATCAAACCTCAATATCTGATACAAATACTGCTAATTGCATACTGTCAGGCGTTAAAAATTCTAGACAAATTACGAGGACAATGAAACTTACCTTGCACAAACTCTTTTTCAATTATATTTACTGCTACAAATCACCAACTTTCACTCCTATAGCCACGCTAAACCTGAATGAGAAATGATAAACTATCAACTTAAAAGCAATGCCTCACTTTATCATTACTCCCTTATCCCTTCCATCGCCCATTTGATGGCTTCGGGGTGATATTAAATAATGAGCCGCTCGGGGCAATTTTTCCGTGCAGGAATGTTCTTTATTCCGAAGCTCGACCGGACGACCGCGAGTTCCGATAACCCACTGCACACAGCAGACTGACCCAAATTTACGCAACGCAGCGGCAGCTACGCTCCGTGCAACAGGACCGCGTACCAGAAGTCGAATCTCGGACGATCGTGTTTCGATTCCCCGATATCAAATCGCACGCATCAAAGGCACGTCGTCGTCGTCGACGTCGGTTTTCCATTTCATTTCCCAGCTGCTCGCCGAGGCTGCTTCCGCGACGGTTTCTACTGTGCATCGTTTCCGTAAGGGCGATCCGCCCCAAAAAGGGAAAGGGTAGCTTTGTGAAAGGAAAAACAAACGACAAAGGTGCTTTACTGCTGGTGTAGGTGGTGCAACTGCACTTTTCCGCGCCCGGACGTATCCACCTTCTGCAGAAGAAAGGAAGAGTAAACTCCGATCGACCGAACGAAGCCTAACCGATGATTACGCCGTCGCTCGGTCGGGGAAGGTGATCGGCACAAAGCGCTGGAAGCATTACTGGACATCGAACGCGAATGGTGGTGGATGTATAAAAAGTCCGCCCGCCATTGAGGAGTAGTTCATTTCTTTGCTATCTTTGCTTCGATTCAGTTCAGTCTTTTTGTGTAATTTATCAATCGTACGAAAACATGAGCCCATTAGTAAGTTGTTAGCCTCGCTACAAGACGTAGAAGAATTATTTCAAAAGTGTCCTCATCCCTTGTTTCAGATGTTTTGTGCATCGATAGCGATGGTTCTCCTTCTTCTTCAGAGTCAAGCCGACGCAAAGTACGCCTATCACGATCAAGACGAGCAAGGTCTGCTGGACGAACGTTATCTCGAGGCGCTGGAAGGGTTAAAAGAGGCCCACGCCGGAACACAATACCATTCGAGCGTGTCGGAAAAATCGAAAACTATTCCCGTGCCCGTATTCCAGAAGGTTGGCGTCCCGGTCCCCCATCCAGTCCCGATAGCCGTCCCCCACTACGTCAAGGTGTACATCCCACAGCCCTATCCGCTTCAAGTAAACGTAGAACAACCGATCAAGATACCGATTTACAAGGTGATCCCGAAGATAATCGAAAAGCCCGTCCCGTACACGGTCGAAAAGCCGTACCCGATCGAGGTGGAGAAACCGTTCCCGGTGGAGGTGTTGAAGAAAATTGAAGTTCCTGTACCGAAACCGTTCCCGGTCCCGGTAACCGTGTACAAGCATATTATGCAGAACGAGAAAACTCACCGTAACTGGCATTTTTAGTTGTGAGGTTGGTTTTTATTGCGCAACGACAATTATGCGTTATTGGTTCACCGGCTGGACCATTTCAAGAAAGTATGAGCAACATTTGCTTAATGCACAACACGTATTTATGATTGAAGAGCATCAATAAAGTTATTTTTTGTGTTTACATCGCGCCTCGCCGATCAGTATAACCGTCAAGTTGAATCTCCGAAGAATTTCCGAAAGCGTTTCAGCGTGTTCGAAAACGCTTCGCTTCTTTTTCTTATTTTAATATCTATCTTGAAACGTTCTTATCATGACCTTTGATTAAACTCAATAAGAAAAAGGTGTTATGAATTGTGATCGTAATATTAACAATGAAATTGGAAAAAATCGATTATCGCAGCACAATTCGTTGTCGAACACGCTCGTTCCCGCTCCGACACACTATTCGAACAATCATCGTGTCGAATGTTCGAATCGGATTTTCGAACACTCCGTCGGCCGCTTCGCCAGCTGTCACGCTGCTGACAGCTGTCAAACTCTTTTGCCTCCACATTTTTCCGTGTGAAACACGTTCGCGTACTCTGCGTACAGAATTTAATCGAAAAAATGGGTTTCGCCAACTTGTGGTACTCGCATCCGCGTAAATACGGACAGGGCTCGCGTTTCTGGTGAGTGTGAATCAATTTCCGACGATTTCCGTGGCGAGAAACGGGACAAACGCACCTCCCGGGTTGCGGTTCTTGTGCACGTGTACGGACTGCCGCTTCGCCATGTTGGGTGTTCCGGTAGAGTAGAGCGACGGTGAATACTAATCGTTCGGTTCGGTTTATCTGCTTCCAGCCGTGCCTGCTCCAACAACCACGGAATGATCCGAAAGTACGGGCTGAACATTTGCCGACAGTGCTTCCGCGAGTACGCCAAGGATATTGGCTTCAGGAAGGTACGTGTGTGTGTGTGAGAGAGAGGAAGGGAGAAGGCCTGCTTAGCGACAGTGTCAGTGTATGGGTGCTGTGTTGTTGTTGATCAGTGTTTCTTAACTCACAGCAGCATAGCCCATGGCTTCCGCTTTCGTTCTTTGTGCCGCTAGACGGTTTCGATACTAATTCCCTTTCTCTATTCGCTCTTCCTTTCAGCTGGATTAAATATGGGATTTTTCTCAACGTTTCTTCGCATATGACATCAAGATCGAATTATTTGCCCCTTGCTGGCAGTAAACATGCGTTGAAATGAAATCGGCAAATAAATAACGTAAAAATCCACACAAAACGACTCCCACTCGGATTTGGAATTCTTCACCATCATCATCCCGTTATGCCGAAACATAAGCGTCACGACCAGTTCGCACTCTTTCTGGATTGTTCTTCCGCTGATTCTTCTGTACATCCGCTGCTGCTCTTGAATCGGGCACACACACACACGACACAGTTCTGCTGCTTATTGAAGTTGATTATTGTTTTTTCGCCCATAATCGTAAATCAGCTACTCAAATGCTGGACAGCCAGATGCAAGTTTACGAGCTGCAATGGGAGGTAATTTTAGATCGTCGTGTTTAACGGCACACATGTGTTTAAACAGCTGATCACGACGACCGACCGACCGACGTACGACGCCGGTGAACCATTCGATACGATTTTCTAGGTCGTGTTTATTTACATTAGTTACCTTCGAAACAATAAATCGCTGTATCGAGGGAAGCGAGGTAGTGATCGGCAACGTGGCCGTAGGTCAATAATTAGTCTACGAAGCCGGGTCGGATCTGTGCGCAAAGCGTGTCAACACGAACCCCTTTTCCATTAATTTGTTCTGTCGTCGTCGCAGACGCCAACCGTTGGCAGCGGTTCAATTGCAAGGGTAGAAGTAATTTAAAAGCTTCTTCCCTGTCCCGCATCGCCCCATCGCGCAAGGAAGGCATTCGGCCGATGCGTCTGCAAAAGAAAGCAAACAGTCTGTACTCGGTACTTGGGGTAGCACTGTGCGTGTCTGGCTTTGAAATGAGACCGAAATGTAAGGTTAAAGCATTCCAAACAACCCGAACCCCCCGAGGGTTGGAACACTCTGTCTGATGATTACAATGCATCATCAGTTGCTAAATTGGTTCTGATGCAATAACGCTTTCTTAGCGTGACGGCACCTGACTTTCAGTATCGGTTGGCCACAATCCAACGCAGCGGTGGGACGAGCACCTGCTGCTCTGCGGGATGGTTGTTTTGTTTTGTTTTAAATCAGCTTCTTCCTGGTGTTGGGGCTAGCGCTTCATCTGCTACCAGCTGATCGATCAGTCGATCCCCGTCTGACTTACGATCAGCAGCCAGCCAGCACACCATGCTGCACTATCATCAGCGGAAACACACGCGCAAAACCGTTAACGCTAGAACGGCCAGCCGAAGGTGTAAACAGCGGAAGGTAATAAATCGCGATACGGCATCCGCTCGCGGGCATAAATCTTTTCCGGACGAAATTTAAAAGCTTTCGCAACAGTGTCCCGGCCACGGTTTGGCTGCTGCCGCCTTGCGTTTAAACATAAACACACCACCCAATCGGATTTTACAGATCGACCCGCCGCTGTGAAGTGATTTGAAGACACATTTAACTGTGATATACAAACAATCAAAAGAGGCGGCGAACTGGCCAGCCAGGACAAAGGTGGTGGGTGAATTTTTGTAAGAATGCGCTTTCGGTTAGGAAGGGACGTCAGCTGATGAAAGATTGCTCTGGTGCAGATTGGTTCTAGCGAGGGGGGGAGGGTGCAGCGTAATCGAAAGTGCTACCAACCGTACCGTACCGGGTGCCAAGTATTACGAAATCGAGCGAGCATTCGTGATTGCGCTGAGTGTTAGTGCACTTGAACTACGAAACTGTTTGTTGAGAGGTTGAAGGACGAATCGGTGTGGTTTCGACAATATGGTTAAGCTCAAAAGAAATCTCCTGGAGGAACTATCGAATCTCTTGATATCTTGAGTCCTCTAAGAGCCAGGAGAGGCTAAGAATTCTATAAAATACCTTTGCGACGAGAACCCTTCCTCGAGGTCTAATCGGCAAGGCCCCTTCGATGAGGTCCTTCCGATAGGCCGAGGCCCCTTCGGTGAGTCTAAGGCCCCTTCGTTGAGGCCGTGGCCCCTTCGGTGAGGCTCCTTCGACGTGGATAAGGAACCTTCGACGAGACCCCTACGACGATACCTCTTCGTCGCGGCACCTCAGACGAGATCCCTTCGATGAAACCCGTTCAAAGAGTGCCCTTCGACGAGGCCTTTTGGACCAGGTCCCTTCGAGGAGGCCTCTTCGACAGAGTTCTTTCGATGAGGCCCCTTAGACGACATCCCTTCGATGAAGCCCATTCATAGAGTTCGACAAAGCTCCTTCGATGAGGTCCTTCCGATAGGCCGAGACCACTTCGGTGAGGCTAAGGCCTCCTCGTTGAGGCCGAGGTCCCTTTGGCAAGGCTCGTTAGACGAGGCCCCCCACGACGATATCTCTTCGTCGAGGCACCTTAGACGAGAACGCTTCGATGAAACCCGTTCAAAGAGTGCCCTTCGACGAGGCCCTTCCGATAGGCCGAGGCCTTTTAGACCAGGTCTCTTCGAGGAGGCTCCTTTGACAAGGACCCTTCGATGAGGCTACTTTGACGGAGATTCATCGCTGAGACCTCAACAACGACCCTGGCGAACGTCCACTCTGTCTATAGGTCTATAGGCACCAGCTAGCAGCTGAGAAGATGAGCAGAAAAATCTGCAAGGAACTCCGTAATCGTATCTAACCTCGTGGACGGACTTGTTTGATTAAAATCACTAAAATACCTCCGCTTCATTGAGTAGTACATCTCTCACACCCCTTATCTTTCCGTTCCAATCGACAGTCGCCTTACAGAATCGATTTCGAACACTACGACGACCAGTACTTCGTGCTGCCCATCCACAACAAGAACAAATGGTACCGGGGCTGCAACCGGCAGATCAACCAGGAATGGAAGCGAATGCGGGTCGAGAAGCTGAAGACGCTCGAGCGCAGCACGGAGATGCCACCCAGCCTCACCATTGTCAGCGCCCAGAACGATCGGGTGCAGGTGATAGCGCTGTGTTCCATCTCGAAAATTCCATCCTGTGCCCGGCGCTGTCTGCTCGAGGTGATAGCAACGCAGGAGTATCTGTACTACCTGAACATCGAGCACATCTTTGTGGCGTTGCGCGATCAGCACGTGTTTCGGTCGAAGTTTCGGTTTAGCTTCACGCGCTCGCTGGCGTACCGGGAGATACTGGAGCGCAACGAACCGCGAGGTGTGTCCAAATTTTTGCTGTCGAACGATCCGCAACGGTGGGTGGTGAAGCAGTACGAATCGTCCGAGGAGGAGCTGTACGCGCAGCGACAAAATTGCTACTACTACTATTACTACAACGAGGAGGAAGATGACGACACGTACCAGGATTATTACAGCTGTAAAAAGCGGGTGGCGTACGATGTATGGGTGGGGAATTGGAGCTAATAATCGAACCTTGCCTTAATCATCGTTTGTTTTTCTCCCTTCCCTCCAGGGTCCTCCACCGCCGACCTCGAATGAACCGTACCTGGTGGTCCCGATCCATCGACATCCGGAGCTGAAAGAGCAGTGCGTGCGGTTGATAAACACCGAGTGGCCACGCTCCCGGATGGCACGGTTTTGGAGCTTCGAAACCTCAACCGATACGCTTCCGATCACGTTCGTACTGACGCAGCTTATCGACGAGACAACCACCGTGCTGGGACACGCGAAAGTGTCTCCCGTGCCGGCGGACGATAGCTCCGCGTACGTGGAATCGGTCGTGGTGGATTATCGCTACCGGGGCCGAGGAATTGGCACGCACCTGATGGAGGAGATTGAGAAGTACTGCAAGGCGGTGATGAACATCAACCACATGTACATAGCGACCGACGGGCAGGAAGTGTTTTACGCCAAGCTTGGGTACATCTTCTGCAAGGCGATCAACATC
The DNA here is from genome assembly GCF_013141755.1 of Anopheles stephensi. Lineage (NCBI taxonomy): Eukaryota > Metazoa > Arthropoda > Insecta > Diptera > Culicidae > Anopheles > Anopheles stephensi. The sequence continues at coordinate 81,744,159 of NC_050202.1, read as the reverse complement.
TTCGGCACGCGGTCGACGCGCAACACCGTCAGCAAGAAGCACTGGATGCGGAAGGTACTCTCCGACTGGGAACCGTACCCGATGGGTTACGGGGACGAGGTGCCGAGCGATCCGGTCGGAAGCATCGTGGAGGTGGACGTCGGACCGCCGCAGGCGAAGCTGTGCGTCGATCAGCTCATCTGGAACATTCGCAACATCGTGTACAACCAGACGAACGTACCGTGCCGGAAGGCGAAGGGAGAAGAAATAGTGTACGATTTAATTCTTAAAATGCATGCCATTTAGGGGACCCTCTGTGAGCGATCGAGCGAGCGATAAATAAAGATTCAAATCAAAACAAATGGTCCAGTGCGCCATCGCCGCCGCCTTGGTTTGTTTTTCACGTAGCACGGAGCAAACTGTCAACCGGACGCGGCGAATACTTAATCCAACCGCTCACCGGTTTCGCCCGCTGTCAAACGGCAATTCAAATCATCATTCGCCACCATGCGCCTGAGATGCACACACACTCAAAAAAAAGGGGGAAACAGAGAAAAAGAAACGGAAAGCGGTTGGATTAATACGTTTGAGGGAAAATTTTTCATTCCGAACAGAACAGCAACTGTGGCGTCGAAGGATTTCGGAGCTAGATACGTGAAAGTGAAGTGTTGCGTTTTTTCGAGCCACAGGACGCAACAGAAGAACGTTCAAAACAACGTGCCGTTGGGTTAAAAATAAAAACCAGCTAGCGATCTTCTCTTCTGCGCCAAGCACGGTCCTACATCTGCAGCAATGTTTGGCAACGAACGGTTTAACGGTAGCACCAGCAGCACCAGCAGCAGCAGCAGCACAAAGTGCCAGAAAGAAAGCTGCAACGATCAGGACACGGCATCCGCTTCCTCTGCGTCGCCCAACGGCACGACAGCGCTTCCCAACGATTCGAGACCTTCGTTTGCGTCCGTCTTTACGATCGAAAGCATACTGGGGCTCAATCAGGACACGATCACCCAGCACAAGGCGGGCTCGCTGAACGATAAGCTGCTGTCGCCCGTCCCCCAACGGTTGGACAGTGCGGCGGCCTACGAGCTGGAACAGCACACCAAGCAGAGTCTGTCGAACTATTTCCGCTGTGCTGGGGCCGGTACACTGCATCTCCCGACCACGTCCGAAGCGAACATGCTGTCGACCAACATTCTTGGCAGTGAGTAACAACCCCCGGCAAATTGGCCCCCGCCACACGACGTGACACTTATTGCGATCCCTGCCCATCTCCTTTCAGTAGCATATCCATCGTCCTGCCACAGCTATCTGCAGCCGGATCTGTTTGCCGCCCATCTCCACCAGCAGGTAGGGCTGGTCGCGTGCAACGGCAACTTCCGGCCCCGCTATCCATTCCTAAACGCGGACTCACACATCAAGCGAAAGCGCCGGCACCGGACCATCTTCACCGAGGAGCAGCTGGAACAGCTGGAGGCCACCTTCGACAAGACGCACTACCCGGACGTGCTGCTGCGCGAGAAGCTGGCAATCAAGGTGGACCTGAAGGAGGAGCGCGTCGAGGTAAGTGCACGGACGGAAGGAGGAGAATCGGCGAATTTTGCGGCTGTGCAGTGTTTTTAATTCGCGGAACGTTCGAAACTCAACAAGCACACTTGTTGATTGTGCCGCGGCCGCGTCGCGTCTCAATAATAATGAAATCGACAAATTGAGTTACGGCCAAAGTTGTAATTTCCGGCAGGCCACCCCCACGCAAATGCTCCGGGGAGGGCGCAACCGGAAGCGTACGCTGACAGTACGCAGCGGATCGATTTTTGCCTCTCTCTCTCTCGCTTTGTTCTTACCATCTCTCTCTCTCTCTCTGTTGCGGGATGTGGCGGATGTTGTAGGTATGGTTCAAGAACCGGCGGGCCAAATGGCGAAAGCAGAAGCGGGAGGAACAGGAACAGTTCTCCAACTACGAAATCAATAGCAAAATTAGAAAACTCATCAACATCCCGGTGTCGGCACAGGAAAAGTTGCGCCAGCTGCAGACGGGCATCTTTGCCAAGGACAAACAACTGTTGCCGAAATGTGACGAGCTGAGCAACAGCAACAGTGACGCGTCGGACGTCGAGGTGGTATGATAATTTGCGCCCAGCAACGACTGGTGCAGGTGGAGATGGTGCTTTTTTTTTTGCTGTAGGAGAGGCGAGTGACATTAACTAAGTAAGGGTAGGAAGCCGGAAACGGGTTTAAAAAAAAAAAAGAAGGTAGAACCCACGTGTCCTGGGCCGGCGGTCGGCGAAGGATGACACACTAAGCAATTGGAGTGAATGCTCTCGGATTTAAATTTCCCCGTGCCCCCGTTTTGTATATTCAGTCGCATCGATGTTTGATGTTTGCTTCCCTTTCTACTCGAAGCCATGGTAGTAGTCAACCGCGGGCTGTAGAGCTACTAGCAACTTAGGCAGCAACTAAGTGACAGCTAACGTCATTCTTCTAATCGTAGTGCATAAGCCGTGTCAAAATGTGTGGATCGCTGGCAGTAGCAGCAAGTAGTATCGAAAGGCAATAAGTTATTTATTTTCCATTAGTAGAATAGTTTATCGTTTTTAAAAGTGCGCCATCTTGAAGGCATGGGCAGGGGTGTAAATGTTACGATCAGCATACGCATTACTTACTAACTTAACGCAACTACGGTTGAGGTGTAAATCAAAACTCCGATTCCGGTCCGGTACGATCGAATCCAGCGCAAGCACGTGTCGTTTCGGGCGACGTGTTTAAGGCGGCACGTTCGACGCGTTTAACCATTCAGCAACATCATAAACTAATCAAACAAACTAATTAGCTAATGGTAGCCACCGTTTTTTTGATGGCACGTTCCGATTCGCGGGGGGGGGGGAGGGGAAGCAAAGCAGCAACAGCAAGAAAAGAAGATTAAATTATGAACCCAGTAGAAGAAGAAGCTGCATAAATCATGCTGCACACTCACACACAGCATGGGAGGTGCTTCCGGGTGCTGCTGGCTGCTTGCTCGTGCAATACTAAATAATTGATATCGCATTGTTTGAAAATGAGTTCCCCGTTGCGAAACAAACCAAAGCCAAAGTAAACCAGGAAGGGGGAATGTGTAGTGTACAGAAAAAAAACGAAAAAAAGGAAAAAAAGGAAGCCCCCATAACATACTAAACGAATGTTTGCAACTTTAAAGGCAGAAAAAATCTCTCTAAACACGCATCACATGAGCAGCATTTGATGGGGAGAAAGGCAAAGGACGATCAGAGAAAAAGATACTTCTGTTTTGCGCATTGCATAACTTTAGGCGTTTTGTTTTTCTGAAGGTAGTTTTTGGTTAGTAGCACAACGATAACTTTTCTCTCATGAATGATATCGTTTGCATTAAATACCTTATATAGCTTCTCTTCTTGGCATAAAGCCCTCTTGTATCATACCTACTATCTCTCGTTTATAAGGCTCCTAAGTCCTAGTCGGGTTTACTAGGTCCAGATGGGATTTGAACCCTGCTCCTTCCGTGTGGAGGCTACCAATGGGCCGCCTCTGTTCTTTCACTATCTGCATTTACTTCAAATTAAATGAGTTTAACAGAACCAGAAAACGTTTCAAATTTGACGCACTCGAAAAACCAGACGCCTAAATGTATGCAATCCGATCAACACCTCTGCCCCCTTGTCTCGAATACTGCCCACAGTGAGAGCGGATTTGTACCATAATAACGCCCTAGCTTACCTACCGCGAGCTTCGTCTAGTATGAGCTGTATATGTATGTGTGTGTTCGTGTGTGTTCGTGTGGGTGTGTATGTGTGTGATGATTTTCCGTTTCCGTTGCAAGGCTTACTTTCGGAGAAGTAGTTTTCCCAGTCCAGTCTGTCTAATGCCGCAAATACACATAATAACAACAAATATCCGAAAGCAAATAATCGACGTATATTGTGGGACAACCAAACAAAAAACAAAAAAAGAAGAAATATCCACAAAACCCTCCATAACTGTACGAAACCTTTAATAAACCCGTCTACTAACGATATACAATAGTGAACGTTTTTCGCCTGTCGTGTTGTGCTTATATCAATGAGCGCTTGAAGCTTCCCCCCACTCCGCCTTTTTTTGAGGCTCCTCTTCTTCTTTGGGCGATCCTTAAACACTACGCACTCCAATTCATGAAACAAACAATCAGCAACAGATGACCGTCCGATCCGGATGTCGGCCGCTTTACTGATGCGTTCCCGTATCACCGTTGCTGACAGAAGACTCATCTCGTCGGTCGGTCGGTCGGTCAGTTACGGGATTCGATAAATATTTAATGCGGACCCAACTCGCGTGGGAATTGCCTTCGAAATGGTTCGCAATCGTGTACCGACTTTTGTCCGGGCGTTTCATTGTGACCGACCGGCTTCGTGTTTGCTTCTCCCCCACTGGAAGGACCCACCGACAGGAGACAATTCTCGGAAGGGCGTAAGAAATCGTAACAAAATTGACGACGGAAAGAGATTTCCTTTACGACGGTGATGGTATTTAATTTGATTTTGCCCCCGTCTGCCTTCGTCAGCCGGTTGATATACATTTGAGGAGCGAAACTTCTGGCGAAGATTTCCTTAGAATGGTGGCGTGAGAAAATCCGTTGTGTCTCTTCGCTTTTTTTGTCGTTGGTGCTACTATTGGTGCTACTCGCGTTTGGAACGACTGGGTGGAAATTGGGGGTGGAAACTGCGATCGCTGAGTATAATTTCGCTCCAGCCGCCCTAGGCATCATCGAACCCGGTTTGCGCGATTGGTGATAATGAAATATCGCAGGGCTGTGTTTTTGTGTGGTCGGTTTGTTGTTGCTTGCTGCCAGAGGCCCTTTTTGCAATTCAATTATCATTGTTGGTGGGAAAAGCCCTTCATATCGCAGCTCGCACCGAAATCAATTCGGCTGAAAATCAGTTCCGCTTTAGCCCGGGAGCATCATAATCCTTTTTTGTTTTTCGTCCGAACCCTTCCCACACAAAAACTGATCCGAACACGGACGAATTAACGACAGCAACGATCCGTCGTCGATCAAGTAGAGTCGGAACGATGATTGAATGTCGATAAATATGTTTTTTTTTTCGAATCATCCGCCCGAGATTACACAGATCCACAACGGTCCGGTACGGTTCGATCGCGTCGGAGAAAAAAAGACGGCCAAAAAAATGGATTTACGCACCGCGATTTCCAGCAGCCAAGTCACAAATAAACAGACCAATGCAACACACGGGAGAAGGGGGTGTGGCCCTTGGGGTGGCCACCAGGAGGAGGGTGCACCAGAAAAGGGGTGGTGTTTTTCTTTGCCATCCATTAAACTTCATCAAACAGCCTTCCGCCCCGGATCGGGCGCAAGTCTTGGCGTCTTGGGGGGGGGGGTGTGGAGTGCCGAGAGGGTTCGGGCGGAAGGCCAATAACGAGACATGTACGCCCGGTATGCAAACGATGGTTGATTGATTTAGCTTGAATCTTATTGACACCCATTGTGCGATTGGGTGGGTATGTTGGGCTCTTTCTGTGAGAAAACAGGTAACCCTTTTGAATTGTTTAAGCACGCTTTGGAAACTGAACCAGATCCGATTTATTGTATGCTTAAGGCTTAAGTCTACGGTAAGCTGCGCTTGGCTGTTGCGAAGTGAAGATGGCTTGCTTTGCGGCAATTAAAACGGAACAGCATCATTGCGTGTTCACAGCATTCTGATTTGAAAGTACGTTAGAATGAGGTTCCCAAAAAAATTACTTGAAGAGAATTTAATGCGGTCGTACTGCAAAAAAAAAAAAAGAAAACACTTTATATTGCATACATTTAGGCGTTCAATTTATCACAAGGCAGTAATGACAGCAAACTGTACTTCTAAGAACAGAAACCTTCTATATTTTTTATACAATTTCCCTGAAACTATGTCATATATCGATTTGCTTATCTCATTGAAAAATCGTAGAAATAATTACGAACAATGTAACGATTAAATAAAGTGACCGAGTCTCTCAGTTTTATCGACCTAACCTCATCTCTAACGCTTCAGATCTAATTATTATGTTTGCAATGGACCCTCGTAAACCTGATGGTTGATTTATTAATTCTTAATTCATTGTGTAGGGCCATTGAAAAGATGCAAGAGAAGCAGGGAGACATGCTAAATTTAGCTGTCAAAAGCTTAAAGACTTGAAGACTGACACTAAACAATTAATGCAGCACCTGCAGGCTAGACGGGTTGAAATTTGAAAAGAGACTGCATACCTTTAGGCGCAAATAACCAAAAACATAAGCATGCACTCAAATATTATCATCGCGCAATATTTATATGAAAATTAAGCCTAAAAGTATGCAATGCACGTAAATGAACACAACAAAACAATCCTCTTTTTTGCTTCGAAAATAAAACACTCTTCTTGGGGGCAGATTACTGGAAAAAATAATTTTCATCACTCTCAAAAACAGCTTAACAAGATTAAATTACAAATCGAGCGCAACTTCCCGTTCAGTAGACACAGTATTTACTCTACCCACGCGGAAGGAAAAGGGCTACTGTGATGATTATTTTTCTTGGTAGCGTTCACAGGTTGGTAGATGTCAAAATCACACTCACACGCAATAACCACGCGTTGTGCGTACGCTTTGATCACACTGGGTCTGAGCGAGCGGTTGCGACCTTCCAGCACGGTTCTAGGGCTACCGGACGCCTTCAGATGAATCCAAAACAAAACCTAGACCCGCTTCAAAGTATGTTTCTACCGTCTGTAAAATCTTAAACAAAAAACCGAAGCGCATTCTTTGCTCCGGGTAATTGTTGTACTACCGACGCATAACATTGAGCAACATGTTCGCAGTAGGCGGAAATTGGAAAGCGTTCCGGGTAACGGGCAGGACAAGCAAGCAACAGGTAATGGTTCGCTGGTATCGATTACACCCAAGGGTTAATCCACCCGAGATCGTGAAAGGTTGGTGCGTTGGTTGGATCGGTCGCCCCATCGGGGCTCACCGCACCACCGACTGTAGTGTGGTCAAACACTGCCATCTAACCTTGATCGTTTGATGCTTCTTTGTACTGTTAAAAGCAAAAGCGAAACGAGCGAAACTTCCTCTATTGACATTAACCCAACCTCAAACTCCGGCAGGCTACTGTCCGTCCGTACCGCTGGTCTTCTCGGTGACTTATGGTGCTCCACACCCGATATCGTGGTCCAGTGTGTGTGTGTGTGTCTTCCGTGGTGCCCGGTGTCCATCTAAGTACACCCGTCGCCCGGGGGGAAAAAAGCCAAAAAGCGAAACGATGGGCCTAAAAATAAATGGAACGATCTATTTGCCAGCGGGCAAACAAACAAACCGAAGAATGGGCGGGAAAGAATTCTCTCTCCCGCTTGGGCCCGAGTGGGGAGGGTTTTGTGGTAGGCATGGAAGGGTTAGGTTTCTCGGTCAAATATTACCTCATATTTGGACACTTTGTAGAACACACAGACACGCACGTGGAGCTCAGCAGGGAAGCGCAAGACTCATCGATCTTGCTTTCGCACGGCCGTGTTTTCCTCGTCGAAGCCAACGAAACAGGCCATTTCGTCATGGAATGTCTACGAGTTCCGGGAGGGGGGTGCGGGGGTTTCCTTTCCCTCCCCTCCACCTCTCAAGAGAACCAATTTTGGAACCAATGTGGCCACGAGGCGAGGCGTGCCGCCCATACTTTTTCAAAGCACGTTGTAATACACTAAACGGACTGACTGCGGCACGCATGTGAAAAGGACGCGCGTTGGCGAGGCAAGTTTTTGCTGTGGCGGTGGAAAAAAACTTTTTTTCCCGAACAAGGGTTGTGTGGTTTTTGTCCAAGTTTTCTTTTCATTTCCCACCCTGCACGGCACGTTGGGTGTTACGGGGATGGACGGGAACCATCATCGATGTTTTCGTCTTTTAATCTTCATTTTTTTGGTTTGCTCTCTCCCTCTCGGTGACTTAGCGAGCAATGGTGGAAACGCACATTTTCCTTGCTTTTTTTTTTGGTGCTCGATCGCTTAAGGGGCGAGTGCTTGAAGGGGGGAGGACCCGGAGGTAAAGAAAATAAACAACAGGATATGAACCGCACCGTTTGGTCGAAAGGCAAGTTTGCTGGCAAGTAAGTGTACGCCGCTAGTGCACGGAAGAGAGGTTTTTGTGCTTGAAAATTAGAAAACTCGCGAAATAACTTCGAATAAAAGGGGGAAAATGAAAACCTCCCGTGCTGATTCTGTAGTGCGAGTGGTGGGACGGCGGTTGGTGGTTTTTAATAATTTTGAAAATGAGTGCGATCAATAGCTGTAGCCCAGTTCTCGTGGCCCTTATCGAACGGTGATGATGCTTGAGCGAATGCGAACATTTCCCGATTTTCCACCTTTCGGCTAGGTGGAATGCGTACGGGGGTTTTTCGAGCGCCCTCCCCCCCCCATGTGCAGATGATGCCGATAATGATGATGATGATGACGACAATGGATGACGACTCTGAGTTTTCTTTCCTCCGGTCGTCGCATCACCGAAATCAGGAACGCATGCCCGTTGCGCGTTACACGATTCTTCCGGCTCAGTTCTTCGGGGCTGCTTTTTTTTTGTCTCCCTTTTTGCCTCATTGTTGTGATCAATTTCCTGCCGCTCATTGTGCGGGATTCGCGAACCGTGAACAGCGGTCCCTGCGCCGAGGCGACAAACCGTCAAACGGAGAGTGTCGACTTTTTCACAAAGCATATTATTGGCGGCCCCGTAATCCGCTAACGAGCGTCAGCCTTCCCGACCGGCAACACGCCAACCGAGCCGAAAACGCCACCCACCCAGGCCTTAGGGACATCCTTCCATTTTCTCGCGCCACAGAACAAAACCCATCGCTGCTTTTTTTCCCCCTCCGTTTGAGGCCGTTAAGGTTAAGGACGTATGCGTCCACTCATGTTCCAGTTTTGTCCCGGCGCGCGATTTGTTTCGTCCGGAGACCGGAGAAAGCATCTGTGTGATTTGCCATTTCCTTCTGGGGTGTCCTCGTTTTTTTGTTGTTGCTTCGCTTTTTTTTGTTCACTCTCACTTCCCTCTCCTAACTCCTAACGAGCTCGGCACCGAGCTGGGGAGGGCTTTGGGTGGATGTCCTTAACGGTTGGCGATGAGTTACCGCCGATGGTCGGCTCTGCGAGACGGTCGTGTCGTTTACGGACCGTAATTTAGAGGTGAGCTTTTTTAATGTTTTCATTTCATTCCGGTATGATTCACAACCTAATTAAGAGCTTTTGTCGGGAAATAAAAGTAATTGCTGTGTGTGAGCGACTACATTTTTATCGCTACAAGACTATCAATTCTGGTAAGATGCGTAAGCACTTGTTGAGTGTAAGCACCACGCCTAACGGTAGGCAATTTGCTGACATGGTTGAGATAGGATACTAATATACTAAGCGCGTCTAAGAATGGGAAATTCACAGACCAGAATTATTTTGTTAATTTCTTATTTTTCCAACTCAATACTTATTAACTTCGACAGTGTATTCATTTCCTTTCAACCACTTAACCAATTTTGGCAACCAACGAGGACAGTACTGTCATCGTTTAAGTTCTCTTGACAGTGCCACTTTAGCATTTATCACCAAGTTTTGCTCCACTTGATCTTTACCAAAGCGAGCTCACTGCACTGCACTTCGCTTTACTCGGAACGGGTTGCTCACGGATACCTTCCTGGAACTGGGAAATGAGTGCGACGTGCTATGGCCAAAGCATCGACCATACCACGTGTCGTTCGGAAAGCGGCGTCCTGCACCAACATTGCAACAGTCCTCGTTCTTTTCTCGTTCCGATGCCCAGAATCATGTGAGTTTGTCGAGCCGGTTGTTAATCAGATTCCCAGTAACTATGCAGCCCGCTGGAAATGGCTGCTTGAATAATTGTCCAAAATTGTGATCGTGTCTGTCTGGCTGGCAGAATTCCTAACGTCTTTTGAACCTCAAACGCTCTTCGCAGACACGCAATTGCTTTGTCTTGTTAGCTTTGATCATCAATCCTATTTCTTGCTGGCTGGTAGCTGAGAAAGAAAGGGAAATAATAAGAATCCTAAGCTTTTGTCTACTTGCCTAAGTTATTTGTGAAATTTGAAAAAAAAAATCACCAAACTGCAAACTCTAAGGCTACATCGTTTTCCGTGCTCCTAAATGTATGCAAATTGCCACACGGAAACGCCTAATGCAATGCAATTCGAACTGCAAGCATTCCCTTTTAAATATGTTTTAATTCGCATGTCGGAAATAACTTGCCGAAAGTCGATACTTTCACTTACAACCATATCACACACCCGCAGTCCATTAAACTTTAGCCATAGGCATTCTGTGTAAAATTATTACTAATGCACAGCATCAGTATCCTGTCCAGCCAGACTCGTTCCAGACATTCTCACGCCAAATTCAATTTCACCGCCTGCTAACTATCTTTCCCAGAAATCGAACCTGAGCGAGAAAGAGAGAGAGAGCAGCCAGAGCTTAAACAGTGAAAAAAAAAGTGTACACACAAGACACAAGGTTGCGACAGATGGAGGCGCATGGTCCGTACCGGTACAACCCCGGTCCCCTATTATGCGTAATTGATAAATGTGATGAGTAAGTGTTTACAGACCAGCGGGTCCAGACCGATGGGCCAGCGTGCCAGGAGGCAAGCGCACATTACGCGCGCAAGGCGATTAATTACCGCACCACCGATCCCTGATCCTCCGGCCGCTCCGGAACGCGTGCCGAGCTGCCGCTTAGTGAGAAACCGAACGCCATCTCCAGACGAAGATGGACACTCTTTTGGCTGCTGTTCGCCTGTCCATTGTTCTGAGACTGGCATCGTGTTGTTTACAAGCGGACGACCAAGAAGAAACAATCGAGTGCTCAACACGCTCGTGTCGATTCGTGCGGCGCGTGAGTGACTCCCTAGGATACTCAAAACCGACCGATGGGATGCTCGTGTCGGGTCAGTCAGTTCCATCTCAGCCACGAACTGAACAGCACGTCTCACGCACCGGTTCACCAGCCCCAAGCGAGTGAGTACGTCCGGACGCGTCGTCTTGTTCGGATGTGCTCTCGAGAACAAACTCGTGCCGTTCTGTGTGTGTATGGTGAAAGGAAAAAAAAACGCGTGTGGAAAGGTACCTTCATTCCCGCTTTTTAAACACTTCCGCCTCGAACAAGATGTAAAAAAAACCGGAAGAAACAAAACTGTGCCACGAAAAAAAAAAGTAGGCTCCTGTTCCAGCGGAAAACAGGGGCGGGAAAAAGCTAAGAAGCAGCGCCAGTGGAAAAAGACGCGAAACACAAGCATAGTCATCATAGCAGGCCGCGCGGAACAAAGGAGGCGACTACAAAAAGGGCGATCCTTCTTACGGGTGTCCTCGGGTAAAGGTGCAATTGAGCGATGATGGCATCACCTCCACCGGCATCACCACTCGAGTCAAGCCGTTGAGAAGCGGTCGAGAACCGTTGCCTCCCAAACCAGGCAACGAACGGCACAGCGAGGACCACGGCCGGAAACAATGATCGTCTCCTGTTTCGCGGTACCTCAACCGAACATCTACCGACTTCCGACGGCAAATGGCGCGCGGTACAGCATCACCATCAGGTTCGTCATAAAAGTGCTGCAGGGGAGGAGAGTACACGCGAGCCCAGGACATCACCATCGGTTGAATTTTCTTTGTGACGCCCGTTTTCTTCCCCTTCCCCGTCGTGCTTCATTGTTGGCCGTGTGGTCCGCTTGCGTCAAAAGCCCCCGAAAAGTGTCAAAAGAGTGAAAGCGCACGCGAAAGATGCATGCAACATGTGTGAATGTTAAGATGATGATAATTACACCGTGAAAGTGTGTCCAGTGTGTGTCGTAAAAACCGAACGCCATCGAAAGTAGTGTGCGGAGTTTAGCAGTGTGGCTCTGTGCGCCGTGTTTGTGTAGTGTTGATAGCTGCAGTTACTTGTTTCGCAAGGATTTGTGCCGCCTGATTTATGGCAACGTCCACTGCAAGCGCCCATTAAACGACCCTTGTGCTATAAAAGCGGTGCGACTGCAAATCCTTGCTTTTCCCACACCGAACGACCATAAAGAGGAGTTAAAGAGGTACGTACATTCAATTTTGCCACCTTCCCCAAGAGCAGGAAAACCCTTACCATCCATGGTGTAAATGGTGACACTCAGTTACGATTTTCTGTGTAATTTAACCGAACCCAACCGGTAACGGTCGGTTTAAGTAAAAACATATGGCCGACCGTTGGAGAAAGGTGTTAGGGAAACCTGTTGGGTTGTTTCGGTGACCCAAAACGATTGTGACAGTCAAAGAGGCATCATTAACCTTTCCTCAAGAAGGGTGCTTCCTTAACCCTCCTCACTCGACAGTTCCCTTCCTCCCATTGAAGGAAGCCCCAACTCTTGAAGCGTTGGTCGTGCTCTTAACCTCAAATTTGCCCTCTTTAAGTGGAATAGTTTGCTAAACAAATTTGAACATTATCGAGAACATCAAGATCCTCCCAAGTGGAAATCGGGCATCCATAAAACCTCAACCGAAGAAACCCCCCCTATCATAAGGGTACTCTGATACTCATGGTTGTGTGTGGGGATTTGGGAAAATCTTGTGCGGAAAAAAAGGTTCCGAAAAGCAGGCCGAACACGGGGATGGGAACACGGAACAACCTCCAAAATCCCTACAGATGTCTTGTCGTTTCGCAAACCGCCATCTTCGTCGTCGAGTCAATTGTTTGCTCGTGTGGTAAAAGTTCAATATAAAGTTGCACAACCGCTGGCTGGCCTCAGGTCGGTGTGCCTCCACCACCGGCAGCACCACAGTTGCGACAAACGGATGCTTTCAAAGCAATTGGAACCGCACACCGGCACGACGCGCAACATTTCACTTACCAAGTTAAACTCTCTGGCAGCTGTGGGGATATATGGGAAGTATCTCGTTTGTGGCATATCCTAGTCGTTGCTCGAGTACCGCAACCGGACAATGAAATACGGAAATACTCACCGGAATTCAGTATTCGATTCCTGCTTTGCATTTTCAATTCCACCCCCAAACACGCCAACCCAATCGAAGACAAATGAGCGGAAACAATGTGAGCGGTGTTGGGCGTGGTGATCCCGGGCGAAGGAGAAGCAGTACCCCGGTGGCCACGAATATGGTGAAAAGCAAAATGAGAGAGAGAGAGAGAGCGAGCGAGCGAGTGAGGAACCGATCGTCGGTTTTCCCATCGATATCCATCAATCATCGTCATCCGAGGCTTTTCGGGAGGCTTTTGTTTGGGTTTGGCTCACGGGCTACTAGTGGCCGCCGTTGCGCCGTTGCCGTCTATGCCTCCGCCGCCGCCGCCCGGTGACGTCAGGGTGATTTGTCTTCGGACGCTTCGTTTGTCCTTTGGCAACTTGCTGCTGCACGTCACCTCCACCCTCGGCAACATCGCGCCCTCCGCTTTCTATTCCATTAGATCGCATAAATTTTCATCCAAATGACAGCCCGGTGTTTGGCTACGCTGGGCCCTCGCCACTGTGTATCATCCTGATGGGGCCATATGGTGTGCCGAGAGAGTGTGGCAAAAGAATTTCTGGAGCTGGGAGCAGCTGGCGGAGGAGAACTGAGGGGTGAGGTGTGATAAGAGGCAGAAGTGAGAAACCGTACCTCGCAACCGGTCCCCATCCCTGTCCACGGACCCCTTGAACCGACCTCCTGCTGTCTGGTGCGTTAGGCCTTGGTGGTGGCGCCTTGATTGCTGCTAACTTCACGACACGGTGGCCTGAAACACCGTCGTGTCGGTTCCAATGATATTGAACTGCTTGCCAACTTTCCCCGACCATCTTCCTCACCCTTATGTCGGGCCCCATACCCCTTTTCGGGCAGGATTTCTTAAACTTTTGCTCCCACAGATTCTTCCCTTTCTCTCTCGCTCCCACCCCCTCTCTCCTGGGGACATTTTTTCCTGCTGACCTGGTTTATGAGGCAAAACGGCCACACAAATGTATGGGCACATCACTCCAACTCCACCACCCCCCTCCTCCCCCCCCCCTCCGTCTCTCGTGAGGGCCAAGTGGTTCCCTTCAACCGTTGCCAATATTCAAGTTGATTGAACCGAACCGAAAATCGAAAGTGGGCGCTTGCCAAACAAAAATAACAAATTGTGTTACATATGACCTGTCTAGAAAATTGCCTCCGAACGGAATTGAATTCGATTTCGCCAAAGCGATATTGCCGGATGTGGGCAACCCGGGTAGCAGGATGGCGGATGGAAACTCTCTCCCCCTCCGGAACAGCCCGCATCGGCCGCATCGCTTCGTTGTCGGGTGATGGTGGTTTCGTTAGATTGACAGCCGAACTATCGGCAAACAGGCAAACGCGGCGTTGGGAAAGTCCCCCGAAGCCAAGGACACACACTTTTACAAATTGCTAGCAACAGGAGTTTTTCCATCCCCGCCAGCCCCCGAAGCTTTCCGTACCGCCCTGGGAACTGGCCTTTTTTCCGGCAGAACTAATGAATTGATTCATCGGACGAGGTTGAGTAAATTTGATCTTGTGTGTTGCTGTTACGGTTAGCTTTTTTTGTCACCCCCATCGTGTGTGCAGCTTTTTCTTTTTGTTTTACTGCTGAATGGCGGCTGTCATTCTTTATTTTTGTACGCTTTCCATAACCGTTTAATGGTGACCGACATAGAACGGGAAAAGTGTGTGTGTGTGAGAGAGAGAGCAAAAAAAATTAGTGACATTTTTTTTTTGCTGTTGCGTTTTGTTTTTCCGGAGTCGATGCCAATATTAATCGTCCACGGTTGAGTTGCGTCCGGGTACATGGATAAGCTTCTATCATGTTTTAGCAATCTTTCAAATTTTTCCACCCATTTTTATTACATATGCTCCGCTGTACGGAACTTTGTCGATCGTAAAGAGCAAAGTTTTATTGTTGCTGGGTGTTCCTTGTTAGCCGTTTGCCATTGTTCGTTGGCCGATCATAGATTTCCCGTCTTTTCACGGGAAAAGATCGATCGAACGAGATTGGACCGGTTGTGCGGGCAGAAGAAGTTTTCCCGGAGCCCGGAAAGTTTCGGCCCGAAAATCACGTCACTCATAAAGCAGCAACAAAAGAAGCGTAATGAAAGATCCTTCCTTAGGTTACCAATTTTTCCGGTTTTTTTACCATTTTTTCCCCTGTTGAAGGAAAAATGGCAAAAATGTTTTAGCAATAAGTGTGGTTAAGTACAGGAAATATGCTGCTTAAAATTCACTCCACACAGGCGCAAAAGCAAATGGAACGAAATAAAGTGTAAACTCAGGGTCCGAGTGACGTGCATTGCCTAACTTTAGGCGCTACCATTTTAATATGACGTGCGCGAGAGACAAATTTCAAGCATTCAAATACTGCCGCCACATGGAAAATGTTCATTATTGTGCCGAGTTTTGTTGCTTCCTTTTATCACTCTGCGTTTTGCACAAAATGGGATTCCAAATGAGAAAGTTTTGTAAGGCTTCCTGTAAGCAGGGAAAGAAAATGAAATTGCAATTGAAAGCCGATAGAAGGAAGTGGGCTTTGTTCGTATTTTTAATAAGAAGTTTTAAATCTTTTTGAGTTTGTTTTTACTTGAACGTATAGGAAAGCTTTGTTGTGCTATGCACGAAAGAATTAAAATTGTATTAAACTTTTGGTGAAAAGCACATCAATCTGTTCGTATAATTTATCGTTGTTTCAAACTTTCTTGTAAGTTTACCAAATTTTGGAAGAATATTTTGAAACTATTTACTTAAAATGTTCCAAACTCCCTTAATTTAATGCTTAAACCACCTCACTTGTTATGTTTTTCTGTGAATATTAAACGAGATTGATCAGGAGATTCATCGTTTGTTAGCAGCTCAACCTCAAGATGTAAAACCAAAAAATATGTTGCTGAGGAGACCTAATGACTTTTGGAACATCGTGTGGATTGGTTTGTCCCATTATCGATAGTTTTACATTATAAACAACTGTTTCATCCGACAATGGGCTTCGTCAGCCGTTGTCGAGCTAGTATGGCACCAGCTGCTGGACTGTTTCTCCAAACGTATGATCTTATTTTTCCATCCCGCTTTAGGTAAGCAAAGTCAAGAAATTTATTAACGCAAGACTTCTTGAGGTTATCTCACGAGGTAGAATCTACTTTGACATTTAATGTTGCAAAAATTTTAGCGTGATCAACTGTCAAAATCGAGCTGTCAAAATGTTCAAAGTCCTTTGAGGGCCAAATTCAAAAGGTTAAAGAGACATTTTCGTCCCGCGATCCGTATGTTTAAGAATGTCTGCATTAAACATTCATAGACAGGTTATGGTGCTATTTTTAATCGATCAAACTTCAATTCAAATGCCAATTTTTGGAACGCCAAGCAAATCGATAGCATTTCTAACTGACTGCCCGTTTGAATGGAAAATTACACAAATATGACGTTTGAAACATTAACCTTTTCAATATTAAATTATATTTGATGTCTGTTATCGTGAATTGTTTTAAAAATAGTCAGCTCTATGTTAACGCTCATTTTCGTGAGAGTAAACGATTCTCTTACAATTATATTTACCTCTGATGGATAAAATTAGCCACGGATGTGGAGCTCCCTTCTTTCCTAACACTGTTCAATCTGACGGTCAAAATCAGCTTCATAATGTCTACCTAGCATAGACTTCCTCAGCATAGACTTCGGTTTCAATCATCAATACAATCATTTACTATATCGACTGAAAAACACTGCATCCTACAGCAAGCTGTTCCCGATGGCAGCTTCCCACAACCGAAACGAAGCAAGTAACCCTGCCACGTGCGCAAACGTTTATTGCAAACCAAACTCCGCTACATATCCGTTTGCCAACAATTTCAATTCACCCTCCGGCCACTCGAACCAAAACGATGATTAAAGTTGTTAGGCATCACTATCTTGAGTTTATGGCCGAGCACCGAGAGATTTGGCCATCCGGGCTGTTGCGTGCCCGATATCCCGATCCTCAGTTCCAAGCGCCCCCCAAAAAAAAAGGAAAAGCAAAACCGCTTCACAATCACCATTTCGTTCATCGGGTGGAAAAATATGTCAGCAACAAACGGGCCACCAATCTCGTGAGCATAATAATAATAATAATAATGGTAGTCTCGGGGCCGGAACAAACAGCCGGGAAGCCGAGTAAAATCGGTCCATGTTTTACAAGCAATTTGTTGCTCGGTTTGGAAGGAAATTGCACACCCTCGTCCCTCCCTCGTCCCTCCTCCCTGTGGACTCTCAACCATTTTCCACCAACCATTTCCTGCTCGATTGCACGTCTCGAGAGAGCACTCGAGGTGCACGAACGGCACGAACAGCACAGCAAGGTCCCCAAATTAGTGTTAAACTTTTAATGGCAAATGACAATCTTCCGACCGTGCCCGGTTTACTTTTTCCGCCTTTCGCCCATTTGTTATCTGGTTTCCGGTTTTGCTCATCCCATTTTGTTTGTTTGGTTTGGTGCTTCAGTTTATTACGACATAATCACAGATAGTTTTATTTAACAATCAACTCCCGGATGTAAACCTCGTGGGTCCCGTTCGAGCTACGGTAAATGACTCATTTAATTTTTTGCCATTTTTTCTTTTCGTTTTGTTTAATCAACCCCAAACGGAGGGTGTATTTTTTTTTCAACCCAAAACAGCAACCCTAACTTTGCCATTTTTTCTCGCCTCGTTTCAGACAACGAACACGCATCTTACCCACTTTCACCACCAACACGACCATGGACCTAGCAGTGGCAGCCCTGCTGACGGAGGGAAATAAATCGACCACCGGAACTAGCTGCTGCCCTTCCGGCACTAACGGAAGTGTTGCCGAGATGGGTTGGACTGGTACAGCCTCCGAGCTGGAGATCGCCTGGCGCGATGGAACAGCCGCAACCAGCCTACCAACGTTGGCGGGGAAATATGCTGACCCGAACGGGACAACCGAAAGCATGTACGTACCTAAGAGTTGACAGCGGGAAAATAAAACTTTTTCCCCACACCCGGTCGGCAGTCGGACTTGTTTCACGCGAAGGAAATGCGTTAGCGAGAATTAAAAGCCCAGCGCTGTGAACGACGGGATCGTTTTCGGTGTTCTACTCTCGTTAGGATTGCTTTGCTTTTTTGCTTCAATCTGCATCCGGTGTTAAGTGGGCTTTGTGTGGATTTACGAGCGTGTAAACGAATGGACAAGTTTTCCTGTCCTGCCGAGCTTCCCGCCCAAAGCCTTGTCGGATGCGTTGTTTGCATGCGGTGCAAGGACGGATTAGATTAGCAACATTCCTGTCGTCACTTGCCGCCACTAACTTCCGGGCTAATGTACATCCGTATGAACAGAAATGTGGGTTAGAGAGAGAGAGAGAGTTTTTGAACGAAAACGATACGTTGCATTACGAAGGTTTCTTCTGCCAGCACTATGCTATGCACGGAATAAAAGTGCAAATAGCTTAAAAATGCTTGCTGCTCCATGACTTTTTTCCCGTGCTTTAGCTTCCCATTTCACTGCACAAAACGACCGGATATCCTATTGCCGGGTGACCGTACGCTTCGTATGCACACTGCATTGGGCGAGAAATTTCAACGGTTTTTATTATTTTACAACGGCTTCAGCAGTAGCTTAAACGGTGGAGCATCCTTCGTTGGCGTTATGAGAAGCATTCCCAACCCCCACCACTGAAGCCACACCGCCATTCCTCGCACCGGAATGTAGCATGAGTATGTTCTTCACGGCGCAACAGAAGTAAACAAAAGGGTGCACCGTACAGGAACGTACGCAGCCACCGAGGAACAAGTGAGCTACCGGGCGTCTCCATTGCCCGATGCAACCGGCGATGCTGCCATTGTTCTTACGCGAACGCTCTAGCGCTGCTAGCGTTGTCAAGAGTGTCGATGAGAACCAGAATTTCCAGCACAGTGTGTGTGTGTGTGTGTGTGTGGGGGGGGGGGGGGGTGAAGCAACGCCGACCGAGAGAGAGAGAGAGAGAGAAGGTCAGTGCCGGTTCCGGGGCATATTGTCCAGGACGCAGTGGTGGTAGTAGTAGTACGAGGTCACGGTGAAGAAAAACATCAAAACATCATCTCATGCCCCATGGAATCTTCTGGAGCGATTACGGAACCGGGGGGTTGTTGGAAACTTACTCCGGTGGAAGGTGGAAGTGGCCTGCCTGGAAGTTCGAGTCGAACAAGAGTATTTTACAAATGCATCGCAGCAAATGAGAATTCCGTGTATGCAAAAGTGTAGTGCGACGGACCCGTGGGGACGTGAGCGTTCGACGACGTGCGACGAATCGAAAATGCATACTATGCATGCAATGAATACACACACACTTACACAAACGGTCTCCACCTGTGTGCCGTCGTACGGTGTAGAATTTCGAACAACGAATTCGAAACAACCTGCTTCCAAGAAGATGTGTCCCGCTTGGAGTCTCCCCGTTTTCCTGGCGTGGCCCCCTTTCTTCGCAGTGCATATCTCGAAGGCATTCATGCGACTCTGGAACTACACGAATGAGATGGTGTTCGGATTGTTACACTCATTCGTTCTCTCGCTCTCGCTCTTCACTCTCGCTCTGCGCATCTCGTTCAGTCTCGAGTGGTAGCAGTGCAAAACTATTTCATTTGCGATTACCCATTTACGAAATGATGATACTAAATGGTACGAAAAGCACACCCAACGCCACACACTCGACGCCATGGTTCTGACAGCATCCCAAAGCATCGTCATCGTCCAGCTGCAAACAGACGAACACGGCACACAGCGCCACCGTTCGGGATTGAAATAATTGGTCAGTTTGAAGTGTGCTGAGTTGTGCATCTAGCTTATCACGAGCTCGGAACTGCATACCGTGGACTCGAACAGGATGGTTCTCGGCTCTCGATGGGTTTCGCTTTGCGCCGAAAATCCTGGCCGTGGTTTTTTGGCCTCCGATTTTCGGCGCTAAAGCAGTACACACCCGTAAGTGGAAATTCCGAATTTATTCAATTAAACACACATCCTCACACCAGCATCCAGTCGCCCGTCCGCTCCCAGGTCTGGGACTGACTTGTGCCCGGTTTCATCCTTAACCGAGCCACAATTAATGTAGCGTAATTAATCGTAACAACATACGAACATTCGACCGCAATTTTATCCACATTTCCATCGAGATGGCAGTTTCGGTACGTGCGCTTAATCCGTGTGGAGGCCAAAACCCCAGGGTTTTATGGTGATGGTGCTGCTTCCCGGAATCGGACGAATTACTACCATTGCCAAATGAAAATTGTGCTAACTGTTTGCACTACACTCGCCTCTGGTGTATGTGTGTTTGCGAGTATTGTTACCGCGTTTTACAAATCGTTGCAGATTTGCTACCCAAAGTAATCGACCGACTGACTGAGGTACGGTAGGGAACTAATCCAATCAGCGTTTATCATTGTGTCGAAGGGGGGGGAAACTTATAACCGAGGGGGGGTTTCGTGTGAGCATGCGAAGGGGTTTGATTTTGCTAAGCGCTGCACCACTCGTATTACGATTAAAAAGCTACACAACGAGCTTTCCGTTCGAGTGTTTGTATCGAACTCAGAAGCCGTAAAAACTCGCACTCGCCGGTTTCGATCAAACGAATGCTTTGATTTTCCCGTAAAACAATGGATGGGTGGGAGGGAATGGTGAGGCAAACTGGGGGGGGGGGGGGGGGGGGTAAACTGTGCTACTGGCATCAACTTCACAGCACGCACAACACAAAACTCCGTCCCAAGCTGAAGGGCTTCGAGCCCGGGTGTGCTTCATTGTACCGACAAGTGTACTTGTCGAGTGAGCGTGCGTGTATATCACCACATCATAGGGAAAAGTTTTCCATTGGTGCTTCCGGCCGACCACCCTGTGGAAACTCGAGCCCCAGTAGCACAGGATGTTACAGGATGCAGAAAATGCTGGGAAAGGCCCGTCACCCGTTGATTATGATGTTTAAAACTCACGACGCCACACGTGGAGTTTGGTAAGGCACCAGTTTTGGAAGCTTTCCCCAAACCCCCCCCCCCCCCCACTTTCTGGATGGAGTGCACTGACGAGGCGTTGTTTGAATTGATTTTTAACAATGTTTGAACGGGGGTTGGAAACGATGGTTGGGAACTTGTTCCAGGAACAGCACCTTTGCTGGATGATGTGGTACGGATATTGGTTACATAGCAGTTAGGAACGATTAGCTGGGAATTATTTACATCAATTATAAAGTAACCTTGCGGGAAGCCATTGAGCTGGACTGATGTTTGTATAAGCTCCACAAATAACACAATTTAAAGCACAACACGAGCTGATTAGAGCACCTACGGTCGGTAATCAGATAAGTGGAACGGGCGAAGAAACACTCTCGGGAATGTTTGTATTCGGTGTCGTCTGGCAGTGACAGGTGTACAGGAAGCTACTTCTGCGTGGTGAAACCTGTTGATGGCATTGAGTGGCCCAGCTCTATTCATCTACGTTTAGATTGCGTTATAATCCGTTCCCTCACACCGCAGGGAAACCTCTTAAATATAGTGCTTCGTAATATATGTCAGTGCAATTCATTGTGTTTGTTACAGTTTCAACACTTTGGTAGCTCAAATTGCGCTGAAGGACGATTTCAAACGGATTCCTGTGAAGCACGCGTGTTGGCTGAATCTGTGACTTTGAATCCACACGCGAACGTGAACTTGCATCCTTCACTTTCTCCACGTGAATTTCGCAAAACACTCTTGCCGAGTAGACTGGCAACCCGAATTGTGACCTTGGCCCCCAGCTAGGGCGAGTATGAACGGCTAGAGACTCACTTCACGACCGTTTCATTTCGTCCAGTCATGATGACATGTTTGGCTGTCTGCCTAATCCCTGGGGTGGATACCGAACAGCGCCTGAAGAGAGTGTGCGAGTGAGAGATAAGATGTTTTATTTTCTAGAGTGTGTTAGCAAAGCAAGACAAATAAATCAAAAGAAATGCGAAATTTTGAAACTTCATTGTGAGCATTATGAAGTCGCTGAAGTCACACGTACGCAGCCACTTCAACAGTGTGAGCTACTGGGCGTCTCCATCGTCGAAATAACGATACGATAAGTGCAATGCAATTTTAAAAGCTCTTTAAACTATTTTATTCAGGGCAGAGGGAAAAATGTTTTGAGTCGCTTTAGAAAATGAAAACTCAAATTAAGATATTTTGTAAACGAAGTGAGCCAGTAATGGAGGAAACATTTAATTACTTTTAATAAAAAAGCACCCAGAGTCAAAGCACCGACAAAGTGAATAATGTTGCACCACAACAACAACAAAAAATAACAGAAAACCAGCTTCCAAGAAATAAATGAAACGATCGAATTCAAAAATGGACACCCGGGACATGCAAAACCATGGACCACACGATGCATCTGACATTCAAAACCGGCCAGCGATGCGGCGCTGAATAATTTCTGCGACATTTCAAAGTGTTCTTTTATTCTACTGCTGTCCTTCATCTCCTATATACAACAACCATCTCGACAGCATCCTGTTAATCTATTCAATTGAAATTTAATGAATTTGATTCGCAAAAGCATTCGTCCTCGGCGTCCCAGATGAGCAGAATGTTAAAAATGTACGGTCACTCGGAGCTTACGCTTTGACCGATGCTATTCGAAGCGCTTCGTTTTTCATATTTTGCTAGTATATTTTTGACTTGTTCCATTTTTACCTCTTTGTGTGTGTGTGTTTTCTTTTTTTTTCTCCCCTGCAGGCAAAATATGGACTTCTTCTCGATACTGCCACTGTGGCGATTGATCGTGTGGAACGTACTGTTCGCGGGCATCGTCATTACGGCCACCGTCGGTAATCTGATCGTGGTGTGGATCGTCCTCTCCCACAAGCGGATGCGCACCGTGACCAACTACTTTCTCGGTAGGTAATCCGATCGGGTCCCTACCGCAATGCAGGGATCCGTTTTTAACCCTGGTACAACTTCCGCTTGCCCGGTTACCGTACGCAGCCGGCTGGAAGGTTTTAATTTGCCACTTTGCACTCATCCACTTCCGGGCACTGTGGTATGGGCGGTTCTTTATGATTGTATTCGTTACCGTTCCTGTGCCCTCTCTCTCTCTCTCTCTCTCTCTCTTTCGTTGCAGTTAATTTATCGATAGCGGACGCGATGGTTTCCACCCTGAACGTTACCTTCAACTACACGTACATGCTGTACCTGGACTGGCCGTTCGGGACAATGTACTGCAAAATATCACAGTTCGTTGCCATTCTCAGTATCTGCGCTTCCGTGTTCACGCTGATGGCCATCGCGATAGATAGGTAGGTGAGGGGGGCTCCAAGGGGCTCAATTTGATGCACTCGCCCACTGACACGAACGCGGGAATGTATTGCGCACTTTAAAACGCATCGAAGCACAAAGTTATATTTTCATGCGGCTCCGAGGCCATACTACCACCACTCGGCAAACGTTATCTTTCCAATCCAACACAACACCAGAGCACTGGTGTTGGTCACACAAATACAGGGAGCAAAGGCGAACGAGAAAAAAACATAAAACAGCCGACTCCCGCAAATAAACGGGCCGCGCGCTCCGGAAAAACATCCGGACCCGGACCCGGAAAGGACCCTTTCTCATTTTATTTAATTTTTGCAAAACAAACCGATTCTGGGCCCGCGCCACCATGTGCCAGGCCGACCAACACATTTTGTGTCTGTTTTTTTTTTTTTTGAATTTTGTTTGTTTCGTTGTTTTGCTGTGCGTTTGCGTTTGTTTCGCTTGACTTCATCATTTCATCTTCATTACTCTTACAACGCTTCTTCACCTCACCCGATGGCCCGATGCTCCACCGTTCAAAAAAATGTCCTCGGGTTGTGTAGAAATGCTCTCTCCAACCGTCCGTAACTGAACGCTCTGGCTCCTGGTGGCGTATGTTTGCGAAACGAGAAAACAAACGATTGGCCCGTGGGAAAAAGGGACACGATAAGGGTGCCTTGGGGGCGGGGGGGGGTAAGGGGGTGGCAGGAGAATGACGAATTGTTGCACGAAGGGGGTGGGGCGGGGTTGGACATTCAGAAGAGCTGGCTGAGCATAATAGGCAACCAGGACACGTCGGCTCGGCTGCGAGGACAGCAGCGAGACACAGAACGACTGACGACTGTATTTATCCGTTGCTGAAAAATTTACTTCTAAAGTGTGTGTGTGTGTGTGTGTCCCAGAGGCGAAAGGGAGGGAGAGGTCCACCCCGCCACACCTCCCGCTCATCCGTCCCTAATCGTTAAGTGCTTAAAGTTAAGCTTTAAAAACGATTTTGCATACGTCGTCGGAAAGTGCGCCATTCCGTACGGTTCGCTTCACGTCAAGTCGCGTCATTCATGCGTTCCGCGCCAAACGGTTCGCATCCGGATGCCCGGTGTCACGTTGTTCGCCCGACCAGCAAGAAGTGGAAGAAGAAGGATTTACTTCTTTTCACCGACACACACAAACACACACCGCCCCATCTCTCGTGTGTCTGTGTGTCTTTGGATCAGAGTTCCGTTGTTTCAGGGTCAGCAATAAACATTTCCATCCAGGCGACCGTAGGGAAATGAGGAGTGGGGGAGGAAAGGGAGGTGACCGCGTGGAAAAGCAATCTGTGAGCCGAGCGAGAGCTTAGCGATTGTTAGGGTGTGCTTAGCACTTATTTCGGCGTATTTTTGTCGCGATCTATTGTTTCGCATATTTCACGCGAATGTTCCCGTGCCGCTTAGCAGAGCGGTTGTCACGAACGCAGACTCGCGACACGCTGGTGTTGGCTTCTTCTTCGTCCTTTCTTATTTTTTTCCTCCTATGGTCTACAAATCAAACACCCCTGTCGGTGTCGGGCTGGTGACACAGTGATTAGAGTTGGCGTTTTGAGTAGCATTTGATGGTTTGCCGGGTACGTGCGTACTACCGTTTGGGGAGCACGAGCCGACACGATACATAATTGGATGGGATGAAATGTGCGTTTGTGTGTGTGTGTTTTTTATTGTTAAATTACCAGCTTGTAAAATGTGCGTTAAAGGAAATGTTCATTATTCTGTTAGGGAGTTTTTTTTTTTTTGATTACGAGTACCGATGTAATGCTCCGTTTGCGGATCAACAGTCAGTAAAGATTTTTATAAGCTACTGAACTTCTGTGCGAGTCGTTGTGGAACATTGCAATCATATAATGGAATCTTGCATACAGTTAGGGAACATTTTCAATCAGTTGTGGATTAAGCACATGGTAGTTAGCACACTGTGTTAAACCCATTCGATTGTGCATGATGATATGCGCCTAAAAGTATGCAATCTTTCATTATGTGATTCCCTTCAGTGAAGCTTTCATTTTAACAATTCCCCTCAGTGATTCAAACGTTCCCTTATTTAGGACGAAACGCTGAACGAAGTTGCTTCTTTGTAGATTCCTCCATTTTCGATTGGTGACCATTTCCAGCAGGTATTGCTAAGAATCTTTGGCAGAGCTTGAACATTTTTAGGAACCCCATCACATGCCTCTGTCATCGTATCCGTTATCAAACTCAAACTCCAACCAATATCATCTAAGCCTACTTGGTGTGATTGCATTTTTGGCATTGAAAAAGCCTTACCGAAACAGTGTACGACGATGTGCTATGATTAAAAAAGATCAAAGGTAAAGGTGGCGTCCGGCTAAATTTCGAGCTGGAAGAACGTGCACATACCATACAAGGGATAACTTTATTCTCCCTCTCTCTCTCTCTCTCTTCGGGAAACCTCGAATCTGATGCAAAAGAATTGCGAAGAAGCATGCACGAGTCACGTACGACAGGTATCGGATTTTGTGGGCTGAAGAGATTAAAAACATCCTGCAGCGCACTGTTTTTGTTTTGAGTGAGCAATTAAAGCCAATGTACTTGGCTACAGGTGGTAGGCAAATTGCAGGGCAAAAGTCCAAGAATTGGCACCAACTTTGATGAATAATTATAACCAACCGTAGCGGAACGCTCCAGCCGAAGGATCCTGTGTGAGAGCCGGTTCGTAGAATTTCATGTGACCTACGAAATTGCCTTTTGCACGTAATGATACATGGAAAGTTTGACAGCACACAGCTGATAGATGAGCCGAACCTTCCCCAAAGGGAAAACAGCCCTTGCGAGCTGTTTTGTCAATAATAGCCAATCCAGGGCTGTTTTCTTTATGATCATAATTCAAATTTATTCACAGTTTTCTCGCGCGAGTGTCATGGCTGTCAGCACAGTTGATTCGACTCCAAGTCGGATAACGAACACAACGCGGCGGATGGGCATATCTTGGATGAAGTTTTCCTCTTTGGCTTTGTAGCCGGGACTCATCGTGCTGATTTATCCGTAGCCAGCTAGATAGCCAACACCGGCAAATATCGGAAAATGATCCGTAAAAGAGAACAGGCTTTTGTTTTTATGATTTCTCTACCATCAACTCCCATAGGAACGACCAACACCACCACAACAAGATAATAATCAGTGGAGAAGTTTTGGCTCCGCTTGGCCTCCGATATCTTCGCTTCAGCAGGACGGATGCGAATGTGGGATAACGTTGAAAATAAATTGCATTAAACGAGCAAACCTGCTAAATCCCTATCATTACGTCACACCCGGTATTTCCCAGGGCGGGAAGCAAACGAATGTAGCTACAACACGTGGCTAATATGCAAACTATTCTCCTAATTGATCATTAACGTAAACCCGGCAAACGAGCACCATGCCCCAGACGCTACGCATACATGTCCCTGGGCTATTTCCACCGCCGCCGGCTCACTTTTTCGATGATGAGAGCCTTCGCTTCATAAATCTTATCTTTATCGCACCGTTCAAAAAGTGCGCGGGTTCGCTTATCCCTTATCCCGCCCCTTACCGCTGGCCGCATCCATTCCCCACCCCGGAGCGAAAGGTTACCGAAGGGTACTTCAAATAAATTATCAAGGACCAGGGCAGGATGTCGGATATTTTCGGTCCTGAGGAATGCTGTTTTTGTTGTTAGTTATTTTTCCACTAGTTTTTTTTTTTTTTTTGCTAGTATTTGCTCCCAAACACGAGCAATGGCGATCACCAGCAACAGAGCCGCCACCGTACCATTTAATGCCTTCGTGTGCGTCCCGAAAAACTATGCGCAAGTAATAAATTATTC
Organism: Anopheles stephensi; assembly: GCF_013141755.1. Lineage (NCBI taxonomy): Eukaryota > Metazoa > Arthropoda > Insecta > Diptera > Culicidae > Anopheles > Anopheles stephensi. Next base: position 81,717,095 of record NC_050202.1, on the reverse strand, counting down.
AAAAGCGTTTTCGAGTGCAGCTTCAGCCCCGTGGCTCGCCTCGTCCAGTCCCAGTTCCAGTCCAGGGTATAGTTGGACGGGCGACGCTCATACTACGCTGGTCCCGTGCTGGCAGCAAGAACCAACAGCGGGGTCGGCCGCTCACTCTCGAGGCGCTCTCGAGTGATGAATATTTAATTAGGACAATTAGATGAAACCGGCTCGCTCGGCTGCATCATCATCAAGCATCATCGGTGCCCGGTGCCGTTTAGCAGGGAATGCACAATTATTAGTTTTCCGTGTGTTTTCGCCCTTCGTATGCCATCCTGTGGGACATCCCCGGTACCGGTGGGGTGCATCGCGCGAGATGAAATTCATTTGGAGTTCGCGCCGGACGGTTACGGGGCGGTTTTTCGGGATCTCCGAACCGTTTTTTTTTTTTGCAAACGAAGAAACTATAATCTCCAATGGTGCGGAAGAAGCGATGGCAACCAGTCGCCATTTGCTGTACGATGATTAAATCATTTGAGAAAAGCGAAGCCGTGGCTCAGCAAACTCGGAGGAAAGCACACTAATGCAATTGTCTTAATTTAATACTGGCCCTGGCTTCGGTTGGTCGATTTGGATTCGGACGAGATTATCGTGCTCTCTGTGTGTGTGTGTGTGTGTGTGTGTGTGAGAGAGAGTTGTAGAGTCAAAGTCAAAAGGCTCGTTTCAGGCCCCGAACGCGTACCCAGTTTGCTGCCAGTCTGTTGCAGAAGCCAGTTCAGGCTGTTCAGATGCTTGTTTGAAGTCAAAACCAGATACTAATACACACACCAACCCGCTTCTCCTTTCACGTGTGTGTGTGTAAATGCAGGTACGTCGCCATCATGAACCCGCTGAAGCCACGCATGGGCAAGAAGGCAACACTGTGCGTTGCGGCCAGCATCTGGATCGTCGGTACGATCATCTCCTGCCCGACGCTCCTGTTCTTCACCACCTACCCGATGAAGGACCACATCCTGTGCTACGCCGAATGGCCGGACGGTCCATCGAACCACTCGAGGCAGGAGTATGTGTAAGTAGAGCGAATCGCTGAAAAGTATCTTCCCTCGCCGAGAAGAAGAAGGCGTACACAACACACAAACACGCACACACAAAGGGTTGCTAATTGCACCGGGCAATTGTGTTTTGGCAGGTACAACATCGTGTTCATGCTGCTCACCTACTTTCTGCCGATCGGTTCGATGACGTACACGTACGCCCGGGTCGGGCTGGAGCTGTGGGGCTCCAAGAGCATCGGCGAATGCACGCAGCGGCAGCTGGAAAACATCAAAAGCAAACGGCGGGTAGGTAGTCGATTGCCACCCAATACCGGGCCAAGGCTACGTACGCGTAGTTCGTCAAGCGAAATGGACAAAGTTTTTCGGTGGTGATGGAGAGAGAGACAGGGAGAGAGAGAGACAGAACCAAACTTTGGCATCTAATGATTGAAGTTTCCTTGGAAAATGGGCACGTTTAAATTACCGCCTAACCCGGGGGAAGCCGCAGGAAGCTGGAATCTGGAGCAAATTGGAACAAACTTTTCCTGGCGCGCTTAGGAACAAGGGGGAAGGATTCCGGGTTGTCTTCCTAGAGGCGGTTGATGGAAAATGAAATGTTTTGTTCTGTTTGTTTTCTCTCTGGTTGTCTCTCTTGTTCACACACACACCCTCCGTGTCCTACAAACCGCGGACACTCATTAGCTCTATCGTCGCAACGTAATGTCGTATTTTATTTCCATTTCCATCGCCCGCTCCCGGCTGGTTTCCGGCTTCCGGTTGTTGCTTCCGGCGATCCCAACGCAGGTCGTTAAGATGATGATGATTGTGGTGATAATCTTTGCCGTTTGTTGGCTTCCGTTTCAAATCTACTTCATCCTCACGTCGTACTATCCGGAGCTGACGAAGAAACCGTACATCCAGGAGGTGTACCTCGCCATCTACTGGCTCGCGATGAGCAACTCGATGTACAATCCCATCATCTACTGCTGGATGAACTCACGGTAAGGGGTTGATGGGGGGGATCGTTGTGCAGCTGCACCGCTAATGTCAATGTTCTGCTTCTGTGCTACCGCGTTAGGTTTCGGCGCGGGTTCCAGCAATTCTTCCGCTGCTGTCCGTTCGTGCGCGTCACACCGGACAGTGCCAGCAGCCATCGGCGCACCGGTACGTCCCGTTACTCGTGCTCCGGTTCGCCGGACCACTTGCGAATAGTAAGAAATGGTGTGCATTAGCGTGTTCCGTCCCTCACGAGTCGCGTCGCATCGTAACGAGTTCCTCGCCATTTTTCTCTCTCTCTCTCTCTCTCGCTCTCACCCGCCCCATTTCCAGATACCGAGCGTTCGTTTCTGTACAACGGGTCCCAGTCGCCGACCGGGCAACGGAAATGGCAAACCGGTAAGAATCTGGCCCCACTGCAACTAATCGATTTATATCCACGACGCTACTCAGCTCCCGCGACGCGATTCCTCTAATGCACGTGCTTCCTTGTTTCTTCCTCCATCCCTATCGTTCGTGACCGCAGGTCCCATGCGACGGGTGAACACGATGCTGACGAGCCAGCTGAACCAAACCACCAGCCTGTGCTGTGCGTCCCAGGACAATCCGCAGGGCCGGCCGGTAAAGGATTAGCAGCAACTGCACGAGCTCGGTCGCGGCATCTGCGGATCGATGGCGTCACGTCGCCGTGCGCGATCGTGCCAATCGGTAGAGGAGCTGTAAATAACAACCAGCGCCCACCCAACAACCCCCCAGGTTGGGGGAGCACGTGTTTCGCAGGTGTGCAAACACTCACTGGCGCGTGTGACGTATTAAAAGTCGTACCAATCGAGGTACGAATATGGAGCAAAAGGCCGGTGTTTGTGGGCACAAGATCTTTTAAGTCCATGTAAGATTAGTAGTGGTCGTGCAAAAGGGACGCAAAAGGTGGAAAAGGGGAGGAAAATTGGAAAAACCCAAACCGAAAGTCGAGATGAAAGGGGTGAGACTGCTAACCGTACTCAACCGCCTCTGTGTCGGTGTGGAGGATGAAGGAGGAGATTGAAAATCTCGTAAATTAATTTGCCCACCGTGTGTTAGCAGCAGCAGCAGCAGCAACTAGAATTGGTGCTGAAGAAGTGTTACGACCTTAGGAAACACTCCACAGTGAGGTGTATTTTTCCGTCGGCTGCGCTACAATACAATACAATCATACCCAGTGCGCCAACGCGTACCTACCGGTGGCGAGTTAAACTCTGAAGAAGAACCGACGCACCGGCCGAAACCCGAAGTACCGGTGTTAAGCTGATTAACAGCCCTGCCCAGGCGCTTTATTTATAGCGAGGCAAACCGAAAATCCCTCTGCGAGAATGGTTTGCTCCACGACGGGTCGCGGTTATCTGTGTCAAAAGCAAAAAAGGGATCCTGTTGTTTTAGAGACCCGCGATCCCCTTTTCCTTCGCCTGATTTTCTTTTGCCTACACGCGTTCCCGTTTAGCGAGCTGAAATTGTTCCTTCACTGTTCCCACCCACCGTGCTTTTTTCTTTTTTTCCTCTCGAAGCGTCTACCGGTTGTTTTCCGGGGCATTTCAGGGTTGCCAAGATTAGTGCTCTGCCTAGTCTCATACCTAGCGTATTGGTGTGTTTTTCCCCGCCTGCTCCGAAATTAAATGGACGACCGTAAATCGAGTGCGATTTAATCGACGAAGATTTAGATTTGACTCCATTAATCACGATAAGTGCGAAACGGTGTCGACCGTACGGGGGAAGGTTCTCTAACGCGAGCCTTCCGAGAGCTGCTGGTGATAGTGGCGGCACGCTGGAAATGGCTATAAGCCACAAACAATAGACGCGAGTCAAAGGACCAATTTAACCGTTAAGCGTTACGCCAAACCACACAAAGTACACTAGAACGCAGTAGAAGTACGAAACAAGCTCCCCAAACCACACACCCCCCCATTAGAAACAAAGAAAAACCAGAAAAAAAGCTGTGTTAATTCTGTGCCACCCGGAACCGGTGTGGTTTTGATTAGGAGAGGGTGGGGAGAAAAACAACACCCCAAACCGGTCAACGGGGCAAACGAACCTGGTAATAAAACTTATTTGTGGCTCTCCACTGGATGTCGATATATGTACATGTGTATGTTCGGAAAAGGGTGTGAGTCTGGAGTTTTTACTTTTCGCCGCCATTACTTGCCGCCCCAATCGTGCAGCAAGCACACGAATCCGAAGTTCATCATTACGAAGCGCTTCAGCTCTCGAGTTTATTGTAGTGGGATTGTAGGAGAGGAAGAGATGTACATATGTACAGAACGACTACTTCACAGTTCGGTCGTTTCCAGGTTGCGTGCACAGAGCGTCGATTCACTGCCGCGCTTGATCTGATAGTTAACGGCGTTGTTAGCTTCGGCCCCGGCCTCGAGACCCTTCCGTGCCTCGTACTGCAGGCAGTTGTCGATGAAGAAGCCGGAGCTAAGCGAGCGCTCGTACTGTGCATCGATCGCGTCCTTGCACTTGTCAAACTCGTCCTTAAGCCATTCACCGTCCGGATTGCCGCTGCCGATCCAGATCGGATTGCTGCCCTTCATGCTGTGCTTGTTCGTGTTCGGTACTGCTCCGAGTACTTCCTGGTACATGCGACTAGGTCCCGATGCACCTGAAATTGGGAGCGTAATGATGAAGGAAGGGCACACGAATCGTTGTAGGTACACTCACCAAATGCAGCTATCTTGGCAGCTCTTAACCGTCGCCGGTAGGATAATCGTTGCGATATCGAAAGCCCAATCACAACGATCAGCAGTGCACCGAGCAGAATGTTCGTCACAAACAGCCATATTATGTTGACCGACAGTTCGTCCATCTCGGCCGTCTGTACTAGCTCGGACGCCTGCGTGTCTAGCACATTGAATTCCTGCAGCGAAAGCGAAAGTTGTGAGTGCATCAAGGCGGTCAATTCATCAAGGCGGCCAACTCACCTTAAACAATCGATCCAGCTTTTCCACGTGCTTATCCAGCAGCTGCAGCACCTGATGCACCTCCAGCACCGAGTTGTTCTTCTGATCGACCAGATGCATGAACATGTCGCTTTTGGTCCGATCCACCGACCCGTCCGGATTCTCGTGCACACGAATATCGTCGATATTGACGATACATCCACTGACGTTGCTCAGTATTCTGCAACAACAACAAAAAAAACCGCCCCACATTACCGATCGCCCCACTATCAAACCTCCCAATCAATCAACTTACTCTCGAAAACTGTTTATATTGTGTCGAATCTCGGACGGACGTTGCCGAAGGATGAACTTTACCCGCTGATCCTCGCGTATCAGATAGATGAACACGTGCGCCCGATCGTGGCAGCCGTACGAATCGTTTGCCGTCACCGAGAAATCGAAGTAACCTCGCATCGACTTTTGTGGGAAAAAGTTCAGCAACACTTTGCCCGTGTCTGCATCGACGAGGAATGGGTCGGTACGTAGATCGTCCAAACCTTCGGCAAGCGTTTTCCGGACCTCACCGTGCCGATAGTACCGGATCAATCCGTTCAAGCCATCGTCAGCGTCGCTGGCCTAAAGTGAAGGAAGTGAAGTTAATGTTCCTTACAGTGTCTTTGCGTTATGACTTTACTTACCTTCAGCTGCAGAATGGTTGCACCGAACTGGGATGACGTTGAGATACCGCCGGTGAATATCTTCGACTCAAACACGGGTGAGTTGTCGTTGATGTCGTTTATGTACACGGTCGCCTTCAGCAGATTGCTCGTCTGTCCACCCATGTCAGACGAAAGGCTTGCGTTGGAACACTCCTCCGATGCTTTAATGTGCAGCTTGTATAGGGATCTATTCTCCCGGTCTAGCTCTTTCTCCACCTAAAACAGCGCGAATGTGATTAGGAGGAACTTCACCATTCCTTCTACCTTCAATCCAACGTTACCATCAAGTCATGCGTCACTGGATCCAGTGCGAAGTGTCCATCCTCGTTTCCTTGCACGATGTAGTAGCAAACGACACTCGTCGACGGTCCCTCCAGTGGATCCAGATAGTCCTGGTCGACCGTGTCCGGCAGCCGTACTCTTTCTGTACCCGGTATCATATGTTCGGTAAAGTTGAGACTAATTTCTTTCAGCAAAAACTGTGGCTGATTGTCGTTGACGTCCCGTACGTATACGATCAAATCAACGCTGCTGCTGAGCGGTGTTGGAATACCCTGATCGTACGCTTCGATTCGCAGATCGTACATCATCTGTTGCTCTCGATCGAGTGCCGCTGCCAGGCTGAGTTCGCCCGTCTCTTTATCGATCGAAAACTTTCGATAATTACCCAGCGAGTCCATTTTGAGCCGATAGCGCACGATCGCGTTCTCGCCGACATCTTCATCGTAAGCGTGCACTTGAAAGAATGGTTTGCCGACCGTTGTGTTCTGTGCGGGTTGTTACAATTGGGTGTTAATTTTTTAACAGGATGAAGACCACACGTAAGCCGTACAAACCTCAAACACCTTCACGGTCGTATTGCCACTGGGAACGACAAACACCGGCGCATGATCATTGAAATCAGTCACGCAGATCTCAACCGTATCGCGCACCGTATTCGGTACGCTACCGAGATCACTCACAATCAACTCCAGCGTATAGTTCCCGTGCAGATTCTTCAGCGGACCGCGGGAGTATATTTCTGCGTACTGGGCAGACACCGGCTGGATGTAGAAGATCCCGGAAGCGTCACTTATGTCGAAGCTGAGCTGACCATTTCCGTTCGCTGGATCATCTGCATCGGTCGCTCGTAGCTTCACGATCGGGTCGTTGATGTTGTGGTACTCGGTGATCATACTGCAACCGGAAGGTTTCTGGATCACCGGTGCATTATCGTTATCGTCCACCACGTGCACTCTAAAGAAATGAAGAGCGTTAGCTTTAGGCTCAAAGCTTCAAATGATGCTTCGCATTGTCTTACAGAATGTGCTTAAAGGCATTCCGACTCTCTCCATTCAGATATCCGTAAGGATAGTTATCCCAAGCCTCCACAGCCATCATGTACTCGGCAGTTTCTTCCCGATCGAGTGCACCCGCCACTCGCAGGATTCCTTTCTCCGGATCGATACTAAACTTTTCCTGCAGCGTGACATTACATTGATTAGAAAACCACCACCGATCACCCCACCTTTAAAACCTTACCTTTGAGCTGACACGATCCAGTATGTACGTGATGCGTCCGAAATCGCCGGAATCGAGATCCTTTGCCAGTATGATCGCTATCTCCGTTCCGATGGTAGCATTCTCCGACACGTAGAAATCATTCACACTGTCCACGAAGTACGGATTGTTGTCATTCTCGTCCAGCACCTGCACAAACACCTCCACAAAGGATGCTCTCGGTGGACTGCCGGTGTCTGCCGCCCGTACCGAGAAGTTAAGCCAACCGTACTCTTCGTGGTCGATCCGATTGCGCACCACGATCTCACCGGTTTCGTCATCAACGTGCAACAGATCCAGCACCCCTCTGTCACCCTCCAGACTGTACTTGACGGTTTTGTTTTGGTCTGCGTCTTCGGCCACCACCGTACAGACAGCCACCCCGTACTGGCTGTTTTCGGCGATGGAGTGTTTGTAGAACGGTTTCCGGAACTTGGGATTGTTATCGTTCTCGTCCAGCACGGTGATCTTGAGGAAGGTGTTTGCCATCTGATCGCCTCGTTCGGCTGCTACGTCCTCCACCACACAGGCTAGCTTGATTTCGGCAATTTTCTCACGATCCAACAGCTTTGCAATCTGTATGGTAAGAGACACAAGACATAGGATAAAGATCAGAAAGCTGTGAAAAATGCGCCAGAGGTGACAATTACCTTCAGTAAGCCATTCGTCTCGTTGAGCACAAATGCCGCTACAAAATCGTAGTCGTCCAGCTTCACCAACGCACCTTCCTCGGTTTTTCCCTCCGATTGGCTACGATCGATGTAGTACCGTAGCATTGCTCCATCGTCCGGATCGCTAGCAAGCAGTCGGTACACCTCCGTTCCCACGGGTGTATTCTCACGCACCGCCACTGCCGTAGGCCCAATGAAGTACGGCGGTTTATTATTAACGTCAGTGATTGTCACATTCACCAGACAGGATCCTTGCAACTGCTGGTCCCCGTTGCCACCGTCCGTGGCGATCACTTCCAGTACGTACGTCGATCCCGATCCCTGCTCGTCAGGACCGATCAGATTCGGATCGAGCGATGCCCCATGCGTGACCGATATCTCGCCCGTGCTTGCCCCTATCACGAACCTACCATCCGCACCCTGTTGTATCCGATACGTGACGAGATTGTTGGGAAACGAGCCATCCCCATCCATCGCTGTCACCCTCAGCACGGGCAGACCGCTCGGTGTATCCTCCGGGATAACGATCGCGTACTGTGCCTCGAGAAAAACCGGTGCATAGTCATTCACGTCCTGCACGTACACCATCACTTCAACCTCAGCCGTTAGCGCCGGGTCACCGCCATCAGCTGCCTCAACGTGTAGTGAAATAGTGCGCGTGTCGCTACTTCCACCACTCTCCAGCCGCTCGAAGTCAAGTGCCTCACGCACCGACAATCTACCGGTACGACGATCGATGTGAAAGTATTCCGATTGATGCGTGCTTACCAACCGATACTCTACCGCACTGTTCGGCGACCCTTCCAGATCGTTATCACGTGCCTCAACTGCGATCGGTGATTCAAATTCAAACGCATTCTCTTTCAAGCGTACCTCGTAGCGTTTCTGCACAAAAATCGGTGCATTATCGTTGACATCTCGCACGTTCAGGATAAGTGGAACCGTGTTTCGATTGCCCCGACCTTCACTGTCACGAGCCTCCACAGTAAGGTAGTGCTTTTGAACGATTTCGCGATCAAACACTGGGTCACCATCGGACGCCATGAGCGTAATGGTACCGGTGCGTGGATCTAGGTGCAGAAAGCTCGAGATACTACCGGTAAGATTCGTGTACCGTATGCCTGCAGTACCGAAGACACCCGAGTCTCCGTCCGTTGCTTGGATCTGTACCAATACCGTGCCAGCGGTCACATTCTCCGGTACATCAATTTCGTAGGCTGGCTGCACGAACTCCGGAAAGTTGTCGTTCTGGTCCAGCACCACCACACGCACCTGGGCCGTACTGCTGCGGCCAGCCGTCTCAATCTCACTTGCCACGACAGTTAAGGTAAGTTCACGTACTCGCTCGTAATCGAGCATTGTGGGGTCCTTTACACGCAACCCAAAGGTAGCTTCATTGATCGCTCGTTTCGGAATCACCTCAAAGATATCGCTCGGTGGATCGAGCGATAGTCGGAAGGTTCCATTTTTACCCTGATCGTAGTCGTACACTTCGTTGATACTTCCATCAATAAACCTGGCCAGTGTGTTTTCCTGAGCATTTTCCCCAATTTCACACTCATAGCCTTCGCTTCGGAAGCGTGGAATCTCATCATTCACATCCGTCACGATCACGGTGATCTCCATAGTCGAGGAGGGTGCGGGCTAATTGGGAAGAGAGTGATCATCGTTTAAGCATCGATCTGAAGACATCCCTTGATTACGCGTAGTGATTTACCTGCTGTTTACTCTCCTCGGTGGCCACTACTTCCAGTATAAAAGCACCATTGATGGGATTTTTAGGGTCTTCCCGATCGAGCTGCTGCTTCGTTCTTAGTGAACCTTTGAAGCGATCGATCTCAAACAGCTCGCTGGCGTTGTTGGATATTCCGTACAGTATGCGATTGTTGATACCTCGATCACCATCTACAGCTTTGACTGATTGCCAATAAAGAAGAAGAGAAGAGACTTAAGTCAACTTGAAAGGATTAAATATGTTTTATTGGGGGAAGTACCTCGCATCACTTCCGTTCCGATCGGTGCATCTTCAGAAATGCGCACCACCGGTTGGGTCACCAGAAACTCTGGCGGTTGATCCTCGACGTCCTTCACTCTGACCAGCAAAGCGGCAGTTCCTGTGTTGATTCTTCCCTGTACAATAGCGTAGAATAGGTAAGTCTTACCACCGGAGGAGTATCTTGTATTGCTCATCAAATTACCTGTATAGCCCGATCAACTGCCAGTACATTGATGTGATAGAAATGTTGCCGCTCGTAGTCCAATGCACGCGTCAACCGCACAACACCCTTCCCGTTGGTGGTTGAGATCGAGAATACGTTGTTCTCCTCGCGCAATCCCTGTATGTAGTACACAACCTGCCCGTACGCTCCTTCGTCCTTATCCACCGCTTCGAGCGTGGTAAGAATCCCTGGTGGACTATCCTCCGCCACCTCCAGCACCGAGGCAAACGGTTTAAAGATAGGCTCATTGTCGTTGATGTCCTCCACCAGCAGCAGGAAGCTTTGCGTCACAAAGTTACCCTCACCCAGCCGACCGTCGGTGAGCGTTAGTATGAGCGTGTATTCTTCCCGTGCTTCACGGTCGAGCTCATGGTTGAGGTAGACGAACGCTTCATTCGATGCGTTCTGCTTCAGTCTTATGATGTGGCTGTCGGCACTTTTCTGCACGCCAAAGGTGAGTGGATCACCGTCCGCATCGTGCCCGCGCAGATGATAGATCAGTGTGCCTACCGGCGTTTCGGGGAACTCCTTCAATCTTATAACTATTTCGGCATGATCGTCGATCAGAAACACCGGCGCACGGTTGCAGCTGACCAGCGATGTGGCAAAGCTGAGGCACAGCACTAGCTGCAGGAAGAAATGAGATCCAGCTGCCCAGAACTTGCGGACCGGCTTGAGCCGGCAGACGGTGCGTTTGAGTATTTCCATCTGTAGCTTGTCGGTTGAGCGATTCTGTTTCATGGTCGGTTTTCCTGCGCACCATCAAGCGGAATGATATCGGTTCTGGAATGAAGCCGAAGCACACCAGAACAGGGAGAACAATTAGCACTCTCCGTCTTTAATTCTTTAATGTTCTTATTAAGAGCTATCTAAGCACTTATTGTTGGGCTTGGATGTCTATTCTGTGATCTTAAGAGTTCAAGGGCTAGAGCGCTTATTCACAATGAAACAAGACTATCTTTAGAATATTGAGCCTATTCTTATTCACCTTTCAAGCTAAACTATTTTAAAACTATTCATTTCACAAGAATCATCCAGAAAGTGGTGATGAAAGGATAGGACCATAGTCCAAGAAGAAAATCCACCTGACTGCATTTGCAATGCTATACCCTCCAAACTTGTCGTAACTCAATTTTTGCGACACACAGTTTGCAGGATTCGAGTAAAAAAATTCCACTCCACGTGAGCAAGGGCCAGCAGCAGTAAAATACGAATGAGCAAGCCCGCCAACTGCAGCGAGCGAGGCAAACGAGAGCAGCATGCAACAAGGATGTAGTTTGAAAGAAGCTTTATAAACAATGCTGCCTTTTTCGCTTGAAATTGCTTTTTTTTATACAGACCCGGCACAAACAAACCACACAAACAAGCGCAACCTTGATCAACGTCGCCCGCTGATTATTGATTCGCTGAAATGTGCATGGCACAGGAATGAAACTAGGAGTTTCACACAGCATCATGAAACACGATACACTTTAATACAACCACTCGTCCCACACGCGCGAAAACTTTACATCACCTTACTGGTAAAACTGGCCAACGGCACTAACTGAGACCTGGAAAAGTTGTCGAGCCATACACCAGTTGATTTCAACCCGGACCGGGGAGAAATTGAGTTCAAGATCAGTGCGATAGTTCATGTTTGCTTATCTTACCCCTATCGGTAAATAAATCTTCATCGCCGGTTACTCATTTCCCCGTTCCCGGTGGAGTCGGCTGTACGGAGGTGCACGTATAATTACTTTTCAGCGCAGAGGTTCGCACAGAAGAGATGACGCGAACGGAAAGCAGGCACACACACACACACACTTCACGGTCACAGACAATGAGGTGAACCGAGTTACGTGGCTTGTGAAGCCACCTTGATGGTAAGCCGAGAGTGTGGCAGAAGATAAGAATCCGGCGGCCTGCTACCCCTGGCAATTGTGTGCTTATGTGAAAAGCACCATTCTTAAAGATGCTTCATCTGTATCTTCATCAGATGAGCGCTAATGGTTCTGTTCCCACATGCATCTCGCCTGGCATTCACCGGGCTCGGACGTATCGGTTCCGTTGACCGTTTTCCACCCATTTGGCCCGCTGCCGAAGGGATCCCTTTCAACAAGCAAAACAAAGCTTTATTAAACTGCATATTTGTTTTAGTCCAGACCGTAATCGGGGTCGACTCGGGGGGGGGTATGCTTACAGGATGAGAGCGGCTTAATTGAATTGCTGCTGCAGTGCGCTTCTCGTCAGGTGGAATTTCATCTCGTGACCAAGAAAAGTGCGATAATCATGTAACCAATTCCAATTTCAACGGCACTCTAAGCTATTATCACATGTAAACCTTTGTTCTCCCGTGGAGTCTTTCGGTAGTGGCACGTCTCTCTCTCTCTCTATTTCTCTCGTTCTCCCCCTCAATCCCTCTCTTTCTCATTACTTGTGCAATAAAAATATCAAACTTAAAGGCTATTACTTTTACTTTATTGTGTTCGATATAAAACGCCTGAAAGTATGCAATAGCTAGGTTTTGGGTATTTTAAATTTTCAGAATAAAACATTGCTGCCATCTCACACGCGATAACCCAGTCAATAACCCAGGAAGTTCTTACACTCCCCACATAGAACTGAGCATTTGATAAGTCTTTTGCATCCTACCAGGCGACTGAATCCAAGCAACTCTTTAGTTGCCGAAGCTTCTGAGGAACTGTTATCATTACTTTAAACCACATAAAAAAGATACAAGAAAAAAACCCCAGGTGATTTATATTTAGGGGAGATACTTGACCAATCTGCAGTCTTAAAATATTATTACCAAACAAAGAGAGCTTAAACAAATTGCTCTCCGCTTCCATTACATTTAATAGCATCTGAAACAAATCTGTTTACCTGCGCCAAATTCCTAACCGGGCGTTTCGAAATTTCTTGGTTTGTAATAATGTTGGACATGCCTGTTACGACTAAAATTTAAGACACTCAGCAATTACATCAAATCTACCTTCACTCATACTGCCTATGGCAAACGAATCCCCTGTTTAAAGCTTAAATATGGCGAAAGATCAATGAATCAACCCTTACTCTGCAAACAAACAGCCCATCCTGGGGTGCCTAAAATATGGTCCACCTTCAATGATCGCTTGCCGTTTACGATGTTGATAATTTACGTTTTAGCGTCCTCGCTAAACAGAGACAAATCACGCTCATTTAATTGATCCCTCAAAACAATTCCTCTTCGGCCGAAAACAACCCGCTTTCGGTGGGGTCTCCGCCTCCGGGCATGGTGCAACTGGCCACGGGAGCGTTTTGAGTGGCTCCAAACGAACCATTTAATCGCATCAATCAACGGGAACCACCACCAAATTGAACCACAAAGCCACCTAACAGCTAGCCACCGCTAATTCCACCGACTGCCCTAATTCCTAATTTTCCGTGGAAAGCAAACACTGCCACCAGAAACGCCGCTCGAGTCGAGATGGGGCGGGTGTTAGGGGAGGGGGTGTAAAAGTCCGTTCACGTAATTTGCACCCCTTCCACCGGTAAGGAATGGCCATTTTCCCATCCCCTCCCATGGCGAGGTGCGATGACGAAATGTGGTCGCCCGTGATCGTGTGACGACTGTGTGCGTGTTCCGAGGAAAAATGCCATACCACTCTCGCTGACGGCGTCACAAGCTCGCTCATGTTTACATGAACTCTACCAGCAGTTACAGCATTGCTGGCCTGACCTAGGCAGCCACCTTCTTCCACCGGGTACATTATGCGATATGAACTTCCATCAGTACGCGAGAGGGTGATGAAAATGCGTGGGAAAATTAAAAGACTGGTCAACCGCGCTTGTTCGTGGATGAGGCTGGCGCATGACGGTGCGTACGTACGTACGATGGGAACTCGTTGCGCTAGGTTGCGTTTCACATCTCGCAAGAACTACCTGGCATCTTAAGAGTGATGCCGGGGGTGTTACGCGCGTATCAGCTCCACAATCTTGAAAGGTTGAAATTGGGCGCTCACATCGAGCGTGCTCGGTCTTAAGTTGGTAAAGTGATATTTTTGAAAATGATATAACATAGCCCGTTGTTGGAATACTGTGCTTAAGATACACGAGAAATCTAACTACCATAAGTGAACGTAAACGAGTTTGTGTTTTGAAGCCATTCGGCTTGTAATTTGCATCCGAGAAGCATTTTGTCGACCTGAGAAGAGCCTTTACGTCAACTTTTTGAATTTGGTACAATTGTCTTTAAACTTTGAGAATTGTGGCCCGAAAGTGAACGCCTGCAAGTATGCCACGTTTTTGTACATTCCAATAGTGTATGACTAGATGATGTTTTCGGAAATTCCAGACGATTATACCTGTGCTTGACCTAACAGCTAGAGAGATGATGGAGATAGTATCCCTATCAGCAGGAAACTTCGGTGGATCATCTTCAAGTACAGCAAGTCAATACTGATCGAGTATCCATCTTTCGTCTGTGGCTTTCCTATGTAGGGCCAGAGATTAACAACACAAAATTCAATGCTGGCATCACAACTGACCCTGCTAGCAGACACCAATTGATTTACCGATGGGTAATCGCATCTGTCATCCAGAGCTTCAAATAGCTTGGATTCAAAATTAGAAGCGGCAACAGAATAAATTTTTGGAAGACAAAAGTACGGGCTTCTATCCGACTCGTTGAAGTAATATTGAAGTTGGAGTACTGCCAGTAGCTGAACCTAGGAAACATAGACCCTATCCAACATTATGGAAAACCTCTGAGATGCAATGTTCCATAACTAATTCCAGGCTGGATTAGATTGAAGTGAATTTGCGAATGAACAATAGCTATAAAGAAGTTCTTTATTAATAAAGTTCGCTAGAGATCTATGTGATGGCCATTTCTTAAAAATGGACCCAGACAATCCAGCCGACATAAACAGAGGAGGCTTCTCACAGGAAGCACGATGGCAATGATGCATCCACCAGATATCTGATTAGGAGAACAGGACGTTCCACTGTGTTGCAGTATCAAGGAATCTTGTATCAAGTATGGAAAGTAAACTTGCATTACTAATTGTGTTAGCTTAAATAGGAATGTCAATAATGTCTCTGACATCTAGCAACATCGCCTGAGATTGGCCTTACTTCGCATAGTACTACCATTCAACTAATGATACCCGGTTCATCTTATTAGCCTTTTTTGGATAAATTTATGGCAATCATTTCAAACGATCACCTTAAATCTCCCTTCATTAACGACTTTCATTAAATCGCTAATCATGCTCATCATCGCGTGTGACCACAGTGATAAATTGCTCGATGCAAATTGTAACAAAATGCATTCCACTTACCTCCGGCTTTTCTTCGGTAGGCCTCAAGGGTGTGTGTTTGGCCACAACACTTTCTCCAAATCGTATCCAGAAGCTATGGGTCTCACAGGCGCCTATTTTGCCTTGTTTTTTTGGCTACAGCCCTTCACCGCACAAACACTCCACTACTGTACGCTTAAGCAGACTGGACTGCCTCACTGCCTCATTCTTTGCAAAAATATGTTTTGCAACATGCCTACGAGCCGCACTTCAACAACACAACACTACCAGACACGAACCAGGCTGCCGCCCAGCATGGAGATGATGGCAAGATGAATGGTGAAAGTCATAACATAGTCGTGGGCCGCCAAATGGCTTATCAAAAACATAATTTTAATTCACCTTTTATGCTCCACACACACACACACACATGCCTTTCGCTCACCCCACTCTTGTTGCAGTGATAGTGAACGACACGGGAGAATGGTGAGAAACTGTCGGATGCAGTTTGTTGTTGTTTTTCCACCTTAAGATAGCGAGAAACCGAGCCCTGCCTCCCCGAACACTAGAGTGCACTCATCTCATGGGGTTCGTTCCGCCTTTCTACTGCCGGTGGTTGTTTGGAATGCACTTCCACGTTTCCGTTCGTTCCACCAACTTCACGCCCCACACCCCGAACGCTTCAAGTTTCGCCGGGGAATCTTGCTGGTACTAGAACTTTTAATAGTGCGCCAATTTTGGACATGACATAAGAGCCTCGGCAATTTCCGTGCTCTGCACACGTCTCGCGGTCAGTGATGCGTGCACGGTCGGTGCATCCGTTCTGCTTCAGGTGCACCCCTTGTAGCGATCCGCTGTTCTAGCCGACCGTGGGGAACAACCGGAGAGGAACACTTTGAAGCAACGGCGTCGCGAAGGCAACCGAATCATGCAATGGAACGTTTTTTTTTTTTTTGCGGGAAAATCGCACCAAAAAGGAAAGCCCTCCGTGCGCTCCTGGTCTGGTTCACCGCGTTTGGGTCACTGTCACGATTTTTGCTGTGTGCCACTGTGATTCGTTCGTTAGGGAGATGTTTTTTTCTTTTTCGGTAACGATTGTTTACACTCACACACTGCTGCTACTAGCACCGAAACACAAAGCCGGACCGGTACGCTGCCTACTAACTCGACGACTGGCGTTGCGATGGTAACCTGTCGAGCGTCCAGCGCGGTTTTCCAATATTGAAGCTGTGCTTTGACACAACGCTGTCACTCGCAGTAGGACACACACACTCACATACTAACAAACAAACAAACAGACGCGAGTAGTGCAAACTGGACAGAACGAGCTATTTCAGGGCTCGCTAGGGGACGTTAGTCACTTCCGGTTGACACAATCGAGTGTGTGTGTGTGTGTGAGGTTCGAGTAGTATCCCAGCAGACGAAACCGGAATGTGCAGAACAGCACAACGCGTCGCAAAGAGTGTGACTTCTGGAGCATCCGGTAGATTCAACACCAACGCACCGACTGAGCCGGGGAACCGCGTACCGGAACGATGGTGGTGGCTTTCGTTCGGGCTGCCTGCTGGCTGTGGGTCGGTTTCCATTATTTTCCAACTTCATTTCCAAACGTTTTTCCACACCCCTCCCCGCCACATTCCTCGTGCTCCGGTTCGATTAACCCTCCAGTGTACAGGTAAGCCTTTTTAATTGTGTCTCCTTTGCAACCAACGCCAGCTACGCTTCCATTTCGGCACACACACTGACTACCGAAGAGTTGAAGTTGGTTCAGTGCGCGCGTTATAGCTTCCCACTCCCCTCTGCTTCGGGTTTGGTGGGAACAGTACGTAGAGGCATGCAAGCGAGAGTCAACAATGCGTAACGCGCCACGGCATCGGCATCCGAGCAAATGGCACGCCGCCGCATGAATTAAGCCACCCTTTCCCCGGCTTCAACATTCCCCCCAAAGTACTGCGTTCTGGCAGCATTAAACAGCATAAGGTGCGCTTGGTTGCGGTATGCCATGACCCCGCGCCGACCCGTACCATATGGATCCCAGGGACGTTCCATCACAACCGCCCCTCGACACATCGGAGCATAGCGCAGCGTGTGTGTGTGTATGAGTGCGTCACCGAACAGAACGCAATTATCTTTCACCCTCACCAGATGTCGGGAGAGCGTTCTGCCCAAAAATGCAAATTAACCAAGGCTCGGGCCTCGGGCAGATGTGTTCTTGAACTGTGCAGACACATCACATCCCATTTTCGATGCTAATTAATGCCAATGCCAACCGTTCCGTGGTGGCAATTTTGGACAAAAGCCTATCGGCGACGACGACGCCCAGGAATAGGGATCCATCCTGCCTGAGTCGGTACTGGTTGGCTGCTTTAAACGAGAACACATGTTACCGCCAACACTCGGCGAAATGAGGGTTTCTAGTAGCTACCGGAACCTGTTGAACGGGAAGGGTGGGGTGGGGGGGGGGGGGGGTGGAGAGTGGCCACCCCGCTTTTTTCTACCTCTTCAGCGCTTTCGCGATGCATTGCGACATCCAAACCCCGCGCGGTCCCATACACGCTCCGGGTGCACCGTAACCTAAAACCAAAGGTAAACGGAACATGGAGGAAAATACGACACTGTTCTTCAGCGCCAGCGAGTGCCTTGCATTCACCCCGTTTTTACACCCCGCGTGTGTTACATAAACATAAACATGTAAACATGAAGCACCCCCACCCCGACCCGGACACGCCGTGCTCCAGTTCTGAATGTTGCTCACTGCGGCCGCCTGTGTGACATACGGATGGCGGGCGGTGAAGGAAAACTTTTTCTCTGAAGTCTCTGAGGCCAATTTTCCGCCTTTGTTTGCATTTGGCGAGCGAGCTTCCGCCTACTAATTGACTTGCGTCCTGTCTTGGCCTTCTGTCTTATGTTTGGACCGGCCAAACCAAAGCTCACCATTTTCTCTTCGCTAACGGCTAACGGTGCGGTTGTCCTCCGTATGTTGCCCGGTGGTCCATCTTAGGTCCACTGGGAAATTGGGGGAAGAAAAGAAGAAAAGAAAAACCTTCTTTCGGCCGTGAAAGAAATGGTTCACTGGAGCATCGCGTTCGAGAAGCACAATTTATTGGTGTGCGGTACTGTGCGAAAGTTTATGGCAACGTGTCCCGTCAATTCAGGGGGTGGGGGGCGGGTTTGCTTCAAGTTCATTGTGCGGCTATTACCGACAGGTCAGACATTCGAGATCCGTTAGTGGAACAGTTTTGGGTTTTCCGGGAAAAACCGCCCAGACAAGGTAGAATCGCATGGAATGTACCGTCATCGACGACTTCGACGCCAACCATCCGGCCGGGACAGGTGTTTCGTTAGCGATAAGATTAATGGTCAGATCTTGGTAGTGGACCGGACCAGTTGTCATGCTGATTAACATGTGTGTATGTGTGTTGTAGAACTCTCCGGCTCGCTCGCTAATTGATTTCGAAGCTTTCCCCGTCATTCTTTTTTCCTCATCGATCCTCAAACACGATCCTCATCGGCTGCTGTCTAAAACAAATAGTAATTTTCATCCCATCTCCATTTAAACTTTGCCCAAAGTTCGCCCCCCACCCTACCAGTGCAAATCAAAACTAACAAGTTTGCGATACCATTCAACCCGCCCGTCGTCACACCACTCTTGCTAACAAGGTCATCGGGAGTTTGAGCCGGGAGTTGGAAGCGATTCGAAATGGAGACCAGAGTTTTGGCAAAACAACTACCACCAGCAAAAGCAAAAAAAACTTCCCTCCTGCGCGCTCAGTAGATTGGGGAAGTTTTTCGCCCCAAACACACCACCATCATTATTTCGTTTGCTTTCTTCACAAAACGGAGAGATCTTAAGAATCGATTACAACAGACACTGTGTTTGAACTTTTGCCTGCAGGCACCGATTGCCTTCACGGGTGTGTTTCGGTTCGGTTCCGAATTGAATTGAATGATGATTTTTTTTTTGTTAGTCACCGTGTCCTGACTGAGATTTGCCGACGAAGCGGTAACTGGAAGGTTGTTATCAAATGTTTGGGACAAAGGCGAACATGTTGCGATGGTTAATTTTCATAGTTCCAGCTCCGACGTGAGTTAAAACAGACTTGGAGCCAAAAACTCACATCAAAGTCATTTTTATGCCGAAAAACCAAACAAAACAAAACAAACATTCTTCTATTTTCGGTTCATCCTCCGCAGTATTACAATCGCGCAAAGCACGCGAAAAAAGGTGAACCCATCTGGATGGAGGCGGACCAATCGAGGCGAAATTGGAATTTGCAATGGAATTTCCTCTTGAAACAGCTCTGCCCCAAGAGGAACCAGAGGAGGAGACAACAACAAAAAAAATGGAATAACTTTCAAAGATTAGAAATCACAGTGACATTCTTCTTCCCCGTTCCCCGGACCAAAAATAGCCGTACGAAAAATCATTTTGTCATGCTAAAAAACGTCAATCAAACGACACGTTTGAAGATTTTCTACGAACCAAACGAAGTACCAACATCTCGGGATTTTTTTTTTAATTTCCCGAAACCCTTCAAACACAGATGCGTTGAAGAATACGGGTGGCAACCACCAGCAACAAAAAAAACATCATTAACATTCTTCGGGAGTAATTGAATCGATCGAGGGACAAACAGGAGTTCACCAAAGTTGCTGTAAACGGCTTTAACTGGTCGGCTGCCTGTGTCCCTCAGGCCACACACCCCCGCTCGCCGGATAATTAAATCAATTACGCAAACCAAAGATGTACTTTCTAGCTACCACCAATGCACGATGACCCATCGTCCGCACGGTGCAACAATCGAAGTCATTAGAAGGCAGGAGAAGGGATCACCTTAGCCTCCGCGGAATGCTAAGTACAACACTCCGGCCTGCCTGCCTCCGATTGTGCATTCCTCCTGTCCCACGGTCACCCTCCACCCCCCCACAAAGCGTGTATTTAAATATATCTTCCACTACAAAATGTAATCTAAATACGGCAAACTTGAATGGAGACATCAAGCGCCCCGGCTGCCGTACCGGGAATCCCTCCCAGAACCCCTCCACGAGTTGCGCTAGGTTTGAGCTATTATACACGGCTGCCGAGAGAACGCCGTAGAAGTAATTGATTTCCTTGCCAGCTCCAGCCCCCCACCCTTTCTTTCACGCCCAAGCACCATGCGCGTACGCACCCAGTCACAGATGGTGCTTCCGGCAGTACCCGGGACGCACGCTTCGACTTCGGCATGACAATCTTCCATCAAACGGATATTAGCTAAGCTTTCACGATACCTCCCTCTGCGCCTGGATGCCGTGGTGCTGTGGTTCACCCACACGCAACGTGTGACACACATGTGACACCGGCGGCACGGTGGGCCAATAACAGGCCAAAACAGTGGGTCTCTTCTTAGCGTCAAATAGTGTAAAGATATTCGAATTTTAGGCTGATTCTGATGCATTTAAATTAGTAAATAAATACAGTGGGGCGGTCCGCTAGCCGAGGCGATAACGGCGCCGATCTTCACACGGCAGGACCGGAGTTCAAATCCCATCCAGACCGCCTTCCCGTACGCAGGGCTGACTACTTTGCTACGGGTAAAATCAAGTAACAGAAAGCCAGAAATGGCAGGCCGAGCCCTCTCGAGGTTGTAGTACCAAGGAAAAAGAAGTAGAAGATGAGCACACAGTTATCGGTGGGGTTTTGGGTGGACTTAAAAGAATTTCCGGGACGAATCGTCCAGTGAGTGTAAAATGGGAGGGTTTCGTCAATTTAGAACAGAGTCCATGTCTCAGAAGCGTATGTGAGTACTGGGACTATAAAGGTCCCAGCTTCATCCGCCGCGACATTGAGTGAAAAAGATTCCTTAGTCTAGATTGTTATCGGTGCTGACGTTTAACCCCAGATAGGTGACGTTTTGAACTACTTCAAAGGTGTGATTGCCTCTCCATAGCTTCCGTAAATCGGTCTGTGTTAGTGTTTGTTGGTAGGCCCACCATTATTTTGGATTCTCCAACCCAACACGATGAATGTTGGAGGCTTAAATTTAAATTTTGCCGCATCCGAAAAATTCTCCACTTCCCAGAAAGCTGTCATGAATTAATTTGTTTCGAGTTTTGACATCTGATATCGGTAGAGATTGAGTTCGGTTCGGTTTGCCCAAAGTTGTACCTCGGACACGTCCTTCCACGAGCCCACAGTGCAGCCTTACCGTGTCTTTAAACGTCGTTAAACTGAAGCCATACGTACGGTTAATACGTACGGAAGCGTGTGTAAGGATCTAGACGTCATTTCGGTACATGCCGGGACACAGCTTTCTTTATTGATACGCTTTCTTTAGCCTTTACTTCTAAAGACGATATACGCGCGACGATATACAGCGACTATGCTATCGTTTCAATTAACCTTTGGATTTTTTGGAGACGGAAACAATGAGGCCACCGCGGCACCACCAAGCCAAACCTCCCCCTTCTTCCCGGGGGATTGGCGTCGGAAGGCCGCCTACAACCGCACGCCTATTAGCACGCTTGGTCGGCTTCCGATCTGCCGCTAGGTGACGCTTTCCACACTGTCGGCGCTTTCGTTACACTCCATTATGGACTGGAAGGTGACGAGATGGGGCGTACCGGTGTCGCTCGGTGTACGACCCAGCTTCGGTCGTGCCGGCGTCGCCGTAACGCCACGCTCATCATCTTTGGTGTGCGCCCCGGATGCTGCCGGTACGTTCATGTACTCCGCGCTCCCGAACACCGGCACATTCGACGGATACATTACGTAGTGCGATTCGTGCTTCGTTCCACCGGCCCACGAGCCCGCACTGCTGCTACTATGGCTGCTATGGCTGCTGTGGTTACTGTGGCTGCTGGCGGTACTCGAGCAGCTACCGTTGCTGCAGCGGTTAAGGGCTCCGACGAGCGTTCCGCTTCCCAACCGCACCCCCCGCACCAGATGCAACTCTTCGCTGATGGGCCGCGGTGACGGCGGTACCATGTAGTTCTCGTTCTCGGGCGTTCCTTTCGGCCAAGATTTGCTGTGCGAAAGACGCCGTTCGCTGCCGGCACTCTCCGTCGGCGTGTGTACCGTGCCGGCTGACATCCGACCGCTGCTCTGCTCTGAATTATCGCTTCCCATACTGTTCATGCTGAGCGAAAGGCTTTGCGGTCGTACCACCGCGTACCCCCCGTTGGCCGCGCCCCCTGCCATCGAGAACTTAATCTCATCACACACATCAGCGCTGGTAGGCTCGTTCGAACCCGACCCACTTCCTGCCCCCGCTCCGTTTGCTCCCCGATGTTTGGATCCCGATTTGGTGCCCACGGTGGGTGGTTTCGTGCGCGAGAAGAAGCTCCGCATCCGCTCGAACGGCGTCGGACGCTTCAGCTTGTCCTTCAGCTCCTTCTGTATCTGCTCGTAGTGTTCACGCATCCGCTGCAGCTGGTCCTGCTTCTCGCGGAAGCTTTTCTGTACGTCGTTGCGGTTCTTCCACAGCGTTACCAGCTGCTCCACCTCCTGTATCGAGAATACGTTGTTCTTGAAGTCGGAAATGATCTCCAGCAGCTCGTCGTCGACCGTGCGTCCCTCGGAGCTGGACGTGTTGCGGCGCCGCGGTAGGCCAGCCGTCGTCGTGCCGTACGTATCCTCGGTTGGTTCCTCCTTGCGGAAGCTTAGCCGCACGTGCGATGCCGATTCGGGACGTTCGGTTCGATCGACCACTTCCGGCACGTTGCAGTACGGGTGCACCGGGATGTTGGACGGCTGTATCATGTAATCGCCCATCGGTTCCGCTGTGGTTGGGAGTGGCGGTGGTGGCGGTGGCGTCGGTGTGCGGTCGGACGGTGTGAAGGGTGCGTTCGAGGGCTGCAGCATGTAGTCGCCACTGCCGGCACATTCCGCCGATGCGGTTGACCCGGCCTCACAGTTTTCCAACAGATCCGAACACTCGTTGCTGAAGATGTCGTACTTGGACCGTTCGGACGACGATTCCATTGACCGCAGCGAGCCGTTGCAGCGTCTGTCCGTGTCTCGGGCCACATCGAAATTGTGCTCATTTTCGCCGCAAACATCCTTCTCGTCCGGCCCCGGCGGTGTCAATTCGGTCAACGGTCGATCGTTCAAGTAGTGGATGTTTGCTACACTCGCCCCGTCCACCTGATCGGAACCGTTCGCACAGTTCATGTCGATATAACCTTCCGCTTGCTTGAGCGCGTGGACGTGGGACAAAATCTTCTCCGCGTCCGTTTTGTTTTGTGTGCGTATTGTCGGAACGGTTGAGGTGGCACCAGCACCGAACTGCTTCGGTTGTATCATCACCTGATCTGAGCCGGCTCCGTTTACGCCTTTGAAGTAGTGATACATCGTGGTCAGTTCGTTCATTTGCTGCAAATGAAGCAATCGTGTTAACACGGAAAATACACACAACACACCGAACATGAAACGTACCGAAAAATTCTTCAATGCGCTCGAGATTTTGTAGTGGCCAGCCACCTCAGCGATGTCCGACGGTGTCCTACCGTTAATGTTGCGCATCTCACACGCAATCTCCCCGCCGGGCGATTCGATTAGCTGCATGCAGAGTCGCTCCAGGCCCCATCTGGCGGCAAAGTGCAACAGCGTCGGATACTCTTCCGGATCTGTGGGAAAAACCCCCAAAACAAAATCGATCGTGAGAAAGTGCTCGCGTTTCGCACTGCGGGAACGGGAAATACCTACAGATGTCACGATGGCAGCCCATCCCAGCCTCACCGCCTCCGCTACCGTAGTTCAGCAGGTTGTAGTTCGGTGGGACGTTCCGCAGGAAAGCCTTCAGCAGCAGCAGATCCAGCTTGTCCCGGTCGTTCGTCGACAGGCCGACCGACTGACAGATTAGCTCCATCGGTGCATCCTTCGACGACAGGATCTGTTCGAGCTCGCGCATCTGGCTCTCGCACTTGAGCGGCCGACTGCCCAGATCGACATTATTCTTCTCCAGCCGTATCTTAATCATCATCGATATCTCCATACAAACCTCTGCAGCGTGCACATAGAAATGCATAGAGAAAAGAAGCAAAGAAAACCACGTTACTTTCCCATTGATGAATTCAATTCATCCATATGGCAGCACTTCCGCTTCGTATTTCACAGTTCGTTTCCTCGAAGGTGAGAAACGGATAAGCCGAACACGACCCGGCGCGCTAGTACCTGGCACGCTGAACTGTATGGTGTAGGGATTGCGCCGCTTGATGTTCGTGATCTCGATCGTTTGGTCCGCCTTTTCCACCTTGATCTTTATCCAGTCCTCCTTGGTGAGCGGTTCGTGCAGGATCAGCAGGATCTTGCTCTGGCCCACCTTCACCTTGCGCGGGAACAGCACAAAAGACTCGTGGGAACGGTGGCTGCTACCTGCGTGGCCTGCGGCACCGGCGAGGTTACCGACACCGGCAGCGGGCCCGGTTGGTGTGGTGGGCGTTTTCGGTTCCGTGCCAGATGGCGTGCGCTGCAGAACTGTCTGCTGCCGTAGCGCCTTCCCGAGAATGTCGGTAGCAATGCCGAGCAGTTCGCTCACGAACGCCGTATCCTTTTCGCGCACCGGGCAGGTTCGCCAGCGACTGTAGCCGGGCAGGGCGGTCTTGGCGAACTCGTGCACCGCACTCTCGGACACGTCCAGCAGCATGCCAAGCACTCGGTTCGGTGTGAGCAGTGTGCTGAGCTTGGAGTGCAGCAGAGACGGCGCGAGTCCCATTAGCGCCGGACACACGACTACGATCTGCAGCTTGGTGGATTCGCACTGTTGTATCACGTGTGGCGGTTGCTGTACCACATCCTCGTCTAGCTTGATGTGAAGGAATCTGGGCGATATGAGAGCACAAAAAGCGAAGATCAAAACTGCGGCCCTTCAAATCTTGAAGCTACCATGATGTACTCACTTGAACGGTAGCCTGCCGCGCTGCTTGGTAATCTTGTCGAAGCACACCTTCAGATGGTTCACCCACAGCATACCATGCTCGCTGTGGCGCGCCGTCACGAACAGCACGTCCATTGCAGCCGCCAGCAGCGTTCCTGAATGCCAAAGCAAAAGTGTCGAACGACCAGAAGATCGGAGACTATTACCAACACCGAATGTTTTGATACAGTTTTACACAAGTTTACTGCCCGTCGAGTGGGCCACACGACACCGCAAATAAAACGCTACTCGGAAGCTTCCCTTGAGCAGCGGGCCACTGTCACTGCAGCGCGTTCTGCCGACCAAATAATGCAGCTCCGGCACGAGCTCGCGATCGAGCGGATGAAGCTGATCGCGCTGTAAAAAGCACGATCGTCTTCTTCGTCACCATCATCGCCGTCAGCCTTCTTGCCGGAGGACGTGGAGCATCGGATCGGCAGCGGCAGGCGAGGTTTAGTTTAATGTGTTTGTTTTCCGGTCGTTTGTGTGTACAATACGCATAAACCACGCGATACCACGGGGGGTGCACGGCGATGGCAACACGAGCGCGTCCGTCCGTTCCGCTCGCTCGCTGGGCCGCCAGGGAGCAGCGGAACGTGATCAAAATAAAGAAAGCAAGAAAGAAGGAAGGGAAAAAATGGCCATCCGCGCGTCGCGTTCGTGCTCTGGCGGGCTCGCGTCCACCGCTGTGGGGGCAAATTTGAATGCATGACGCGGTGTGGTGAGTGTTGTTCTCGCCATCAACCACTTCGATTGGGCACGGAAGGAAAGGCCCTGGTCTACCGCGAAAGGGAATCAAATGATGATGGTCCCAAGAGTGAGAGTAGATGAGTTCGGCAGGAATTGCAACAGGGTGGAGAATGGGGGGGTGTGGGGGGAGGGTAATTAGGATGGGCAGAAGGCCGCAACATTAGAACATGAGGCATAGAACGTTTCCTGGAGTGGCAAACGATGGTAGAATGATAGTGCTCTATCGTGCTCACTTTCTCTCTCTCTCTCTCTCTCTCTCTCTCTCTCTCTCGCTCGCTGGATGATTTGTGTGCACAGTTTTTAATATGGCCACAAGTGTATGCACGCGGAAATAGACATCAAAAAACCTCTCCATAAGCGTAAGAACGCGAGGAAGTACGCGCGTACTCTACCATAAACGGAACGCGAAAGGTTCTGCTTTCGCTGTCTATCTCGCTCTCTCTCTCTCCCCCCCTGCTCCGGATGTGTCTTTCTTGCTGGGTGATTTTGAAAAGCCAACACACACCGGGCCGCAATCGCCGTTATGGTAAGCGTTTCTTGACAGGGATTTTTTGTTTGGTTTCCTGTTCTCCAGCGGGAGCATCGCACTTACCGGAATCGGATGTGTTCCCAGCCGGCTGACAGGGTGCTTTCGGGGCCGGAACGTCGGGTACCTGCAAGAAACGTGCCGGGTAGACAGCCCGAACATCCAAAAAGCAGCATTTAGTTGGATTGCGAAAGTCGATGATGGAAGCGCGGAAACAATGCATAGAAGGACTTTTAACCGTGCTGCTGATGTAAACCATCCGGCTCGCCTGCAGCACAGGACGGAAGCACTCGGAAAAAAAGGGAACTAGAAAAGAACAGGGAAAAACCATAGCACACACTTACCTCATCGATGGAGGTTTCATTTTTCATCATCAGTTCGCGGCCGCCATTGTGCTCCAACTGCTGATGCTGTTGCGCTGGCGGCTGTAGCTGTAGGCGATGAGTCGACGTCCCGAAGGAATGTCGGCGCCGCTCCGGCAGCGTCCCCGAACGTCCACTGCTGCGTGTGTTTGGGAATGTTTACAAAGTGCTTTCGATTAGCGCAAAGTGGAACACAACCGACGCCACACAGCGGACACTTACGCAAATGGCGGCAGTAGTGACAGCAGCTCCGGTGGGGATGCTGCTGCTGCTGCTGCTGGACGCATCACGATGGGACGCGGTGCACCGTCCTCCAGGAGGTTCGGTGATCCATCCAATGGAACGCCGTTTCCCGTGCATGACGCACTGTTGCTCCGGTAGCGGAAGATCGTACCGGAGGTGGTGCCGCGGATCGGGGAAGGCGATTCTGCGTACTCTCCGCCCGTCCGCCCACCATCCGCGATCGTGGCGGTGCGTTTCAGCTTCGAGTAGGTCACCAGGCGCTTTAGATGGTAGAATCGGTGCTTCTTTTGCTCCACCACCTCGTCCGCCGGACCGGACGCGGCATCTTCGTTAAAGTAGTTGGGATTATCTGTTTAGCGGTGGTGCGAAGAGATGACAGACACGCGGGGTAGAATCAATTGAAAAATCGGACTCGAGGATAATCATGCAATCATCGTGGAGGATCTAAGATGAAGAAGAAATGGCCAGACGAGCGCGAGTCGGGTCCGCCAAACACTACTTCTCACTCACCTGAACACAGTGGTAGTGGATCCATTTGCCTGTCGTTACACTAATATCAGTGGTACTCAACTTCCCACGTAAATTGCTCCACAAATGAGGATCACTAATCGGCGCAGGGATCGAACGATCGTCGAAGGAAGACGTGTTACAACACACGGTCGTTTAGCTGCATTCTCCTGCTGCTACCGTTTAAGTCCGTTGCATCAAGAGACGGAGAAAGATCATTATTCGAGATCTTGCCTCGGTATGGCAAGATGCGTTGCTGCAATTTGCATACTGCGCACACACACACTCACACCCACACACTTCTACACCCACACAAACAAACAACCAGACGTCCGCTATCGGAATGCGAGCGGAAGGAAGCGAACGATGCTCCGGAATTGCTATTGATCGATGCCCCGAGGAAACTGCTACTGCACTTTTGCCGTTCGGATCGAAGCAACCCGGTTCAAATCTCCTAGCGTTTGTTTATTTGCTCTTGCTGTCAGCGTCCATCTCTCTCTCACATACACACTCTCTCACTCTCACTGGGTGTATTTTTATTTTCACCGTGAATCAATGAACGCACGGAAGGGATTTTCCTCACAGTTTTTTGAGCATAAAGATGCTACAAATCGTTTTGTATCACAATGATTTTTAGCGCAATGGTACCGATCACATGCACTCTCACTCACTTTCCACACAGCTAGTAGAACCTCCAGTTCACTCCAGGCTACCGGCAGGCAACCTCGCAAAACGTGTCGTTCTCGGCCGTCTGTCTTCTCTCGACTACCTCACTAGCCTCAAAAGAGGCAGCACACACCCGCGGCACGTCGTCCAACGCGAGACGGCGAGCATCTGATCGAATTATCTAATCTAAACTAAACTCTCGTCCTCGCCGTCGCTGTCGTCATCGTCGTCTCGCATCCCGCATGCGGGAAAGGCAAAAAAGAAAAAAGATTCGAAAAGAGACACCACACATTTCGTCCATGCCGGGTTCGTTCATCATCACTCGCGCATCGCCAGTAGTTCACCGCGCAATGCGTTTTTACACGGGCTTGTAATGTTTACATGCAGCTTTCTCGCTCACTCGCCCGCGTCGAACGGTTCAGTTCGAGAACGCTCGCATGCCTTCCTTGTCGCACCGCCGCCGTACCGATCGCAGTGTGCTGTTGTGGGTTTTGGTTATATTTCGAGTATGTTTTCAAGGCTTTCGGGTTCTTTGCGCACTTTTGGCCCCGTTTCACTTGCTCTACCGCTGTGCGCTGGCTCTCTCCGTTTCATTCATGCTGCTAAATGCCGGTTTCGTTTGTCGCTTCTTCCGCTTGCGTGCTGCGAACGAAAGCGTGTTTTTATTGACATGCGCACCGCATCGCCCTCATGCACATCCCACATGCGCATACGCATATTGTAAGCGTATGTTATTTGCCGGGCTGCTTTTGCTTGGGCTCAGCGGAGAGGCTTCGGACGGTTTGTCAAACCGTCGATGTTGCGGCTTCCAGCGTTGTAAGGGCGTGCAGAGAGCGTAGGCCCCGGGGTTCGGGAGTGCGTAGGCAGCCAGCCAGCCACGGCGCACACGGAGACGCGCGTCTGGTGTGCATGTGGTGGCTAGGGCCGTGCAGTGAGTGAAGTGGGAAAGAACAGCAAGAACAGCACCATGTGAGAAAGGGCCGTCGCATAAGCCACGAACGGGACATACATGTTGCGCATCCCTGATGGATGTGGAATATCCGATGCCTACACACAATAACAACAACGAAAACCCCCTTTCGCTGATACGATTCCTCTTGAGCTGCAGCGAACTAGGGGAAGAAAGGTTCGGTGTGCTTAAGCACCAACTTTTTATCGCGCCGGAGAATTAAATCGTTCAATATTCACACCAGGCTCGGAGACCGGAAGTAAAGCACCCTTTTCTTGTTTGTATTTATGCAAGATAACGATCGGTTCGAAGGGACACAAATACGATTCTTTCATTGCCCTGAGCGTTTCTTTACTTTTTGAAGGGATCATCGTATCTTCCGGCGAAACGTGCTTCGGCCCTGAAAAGTTATGCTGCTGTCCGTTATGATTCGTATCCGTAGCATACAAGTTGTATCAAACGGGCGCAACGTTGCGTACAAGTGGCCATCAGAAGCTTGTTGAGGAGAAACTGAACGACCAAGTCACAAAACTTGAAAACACTCTGCTTCAATTTTAGTGGGATGAAATTACAATTTAACTTGAATAGTTATTCGAGAAAAAATGTTAAAAATGCACGCAACTATAGCAATTTATAGGCCAGTTGCTTCCCACAGAGCGGCACAGAGTTTAGAAGCACTGGCTTCCAGCTGTCAAATCATAAACGTCAACAAAGCCGCGCGCAAAGTAAACAATCATTCCCGATAAGAACGGCGGCGGATTTTCACGTTTTTCCGCAGTGCTGTGCATTTCTAGCGACAACCAGCAACTAAAGAATGACGCTCGAAGCAATCAAGTATAAAGCCGGCCAGCTGCAAATACTGGACCAGCTTCTACTGCCCGGTGAATCAAAGTACATTCCTGTTGCCGGTGTAAAGGATGGCTGGAGTGCGATTCACAAGATGCAGGTAAGTTGAAACGGATAAGACCCTGTATTGGAATGTGCTAAATCTTGTCCGCCTTAGGTGAGAGGGGCACCAGCCATTGCCATCGTTGGATGTTTATCGCTGGTGGTGGAGATTTACGATAAACAGTACGACACGAAGGTTGCGCTCGAGAAGGAACTAGGCGAACATCTGCAGTATCTCGTCACGTCACGACCGACGGCAGTGAATCTGAAGCTGGCCGCCGATGAGGTGAAGGATCTGGCCACGAGTTTGTTAAACAACGAGACGGTTAACGTTGACGGGATGAAGCAAGAGTGAGATATTGGTTTACTACTCACTGAGAAGACGGTCTTTAACGAATCGCTAAACTGTTTTAATGTTTACAGGGTTATCAAATCTATTGAGCAAATGCTGGAGAAGGATATTAGAGATAACCGTGCCATCGGTGACAATGGTGCCAATGCACTACTGAAAGGAATAGATAGACCGTTGAGGTTGCTTACCCATTGCAACACGGGATCGCTCGCTACGGCAGGGTAAGCAGGAAAAGAATGCCTCAATTCAACTGCTATTACAAAACTTTTACATTTTTAGTTATGGAACCGCACTTGGAGTGATCCGGAGCGTAAATGAAAGGAATCTCTTAGGTCAGTACGCTTGCAATGTGCTTGCAATTTGAGCATGATTGCATATTAATTTATTTCAGATCACGTATACTGCACGGAAACCCGTCCGTACAACCAGGGCGCCCGTCTTACCGCCTACGAGCTCGTGCACGATAAACTTCCGGCCACTCTCGTGACGGACAGCATGGTAGCCGCCCTGCTGAACAGCCGTAAAATCGATGCCATCATCGTCGGTGCGGATCGTGTCGCTGCGAACGGTGATACGGCTAACAAAATTGGCACGTACCAGATGGCTGTGGTGGCGAAACATCACGGCGTACCGTTTTACGTAGCCGCTCCGTTCACCTCGATCGATGTCGCCATCGCGAACGGTTCGTACATCAAAATTGAGGAACGACCCGAGCACGAGCTAACGCACATCGCCGGGCAAAGGATTGCAGCGCCCGGGATTGGGTGCTGGAATCCGGCATTTGACGTTACGCCGGCCGAACTGATAACGGGCATTATCACCGAGCGGGGTGTACTGAAACCGAGCGAACTGGCCGAAAAGGTCAGACAGAAATGAATGAAGTGATCGCGTTGCGGTTGAGTAACGTTGTTTACACCAGACGAGGGTAATGTTTCTTCTTTATTTTTGTTAGTTTCGGTACGGTAATCTAGCGCGAGAAAGAATGCATTAGCTGAATAGTTAGTTCCGTTGGTGCGTGGTAAATTCCCGCACAACGCTGGAGACTTAAATTTGAATCATGCGGCACATGTAAAACGGCTGCGTACTTAACGATTCAAACTGACCGTTATTTTTGAAAAAGGTTGACGAACCCTGCACTTCTAACCAACACTCAATAATGTGATGTATATGCCACTAACGTCGCAATCCATTGCGACCGACTAGAATCTGTCCATTCTGAGTTGGACAGAAGGCAGTCAGACAGCTTGTCCCCATGTACGTGCCATATATAACACATTTACGACAAGATTTCAACTTACTAACCAAGTTGCCTCCATCTCCATCGTTCTTTACATCCGTCACGTACGGTTCTCAACGACCGGAACATAGCATTGCACACAACGTTCTCGATCGCGAATGCTATTGACACCCTTCTGGACGATTTCTAATAGTTCGAGGCGTTTTGTCGTTGGCCCTTGTTGTTCAATTATCGTAACAATCGGTAAAAGGCTTCTGTGCAACGGTGGAGAGATAAACTTGTGTGCTTAATTACCCCGATACTGCCAATGTCTGTGCGCGTCACCCATCGGCTTCACGGTGTGAGGCATTTTCTTATCGCACACACATTCGTTATCGCGCCGCGGGTTACCGAGCGTTCCCGAAAAGCCCTTCAACAACCTATTTGCTTTAAGCCGGTCTAACAACACCTGGACCGCGGTGCTGGTGGATGGCGCGGGAATAGATTAGTGATGAAGACCGCGAAGCTTCAAGATTTATGGAGTAAGAAACGGTTGTATTCTATTTAAATTAGAGCAACAAACTCTATTAACTGCGCGATGAAGTACCTTTGGGTAACGCCGAGAGAGAGAGAGAGAGAGAGAGAGAGAGAGAGAGAGGGGCGAGGCAGCTTATTTTAAAGAATCGGTCGAAGATGAGAAATTTGGTGGGTGATATTAGAGATTTGCTTTTCAAGGTAGCTTCTCCATCACCTAAACATTGAACTGCTGGCAGGACAACCCACTCGTCGGACGAAAGCAATCATATGATGGACTGGCATTCTTGGGCACCTTTAAGCCTCACGTGACGTTCTTATCGCGGCGCAACGACGACAGCACGCTGAATCGTTCGTCCGTGGGCCTGAAGCAAGATATCGCGCTATCACACAAAACGATTCCAAGATTGGTTCGTCACCGACTCGACCGACAGAGCAGATGCCGTCCAGCAGTGGAACGGGACAGTCGTGAACCGCGTGTGCTCAGCTCAAGTACCTGAAGATTAGTCGACCAGTATCCCAGTGCCAGTTTGATCGTGCCGCCGTTGTTAAAGTAGCCGGGAAGGGAATCTTCCTCCACCGTAAGCCGCCACCATGGGTGCGATGTTCCGTAGCGAGGAGATGAGCATGGTCCAGCTGCTCATCCAACCGGAAGCGGCCTACCAATCGGTGGCCGAGCTGGGTGAACTGGGCATAGCGCAGTTCCGTGATGTTAGTACCACCTTCCGACCAGTGAACGCCGAGACGAGATGAACCCCCCCGTTTTGCGAACCCTTATTTTTGCAGCTGAACGCGGACATCAACATGTTCCAGCGGAAGTACACGAGCGAGATACGACGCTGCGAGGAGATGGAGCGCAAGATCGGGTACATTCGCCGCGAGATCGTGAAGGACTCGGTGGCGATCCCGGACATGCCGGAAGTCATCCCGCGCACCCCGAACTCGCGCGAAATTATCGACCTCGAGGCGC
Organism: Anopheles stephensi; assembly: GCF_013141755.1. Classification (NCBI taxonomy): domain Eukaryota; kingdom Metazoa; phylum Arthropoda; class Insecta; order Diptera; family Culicidae; genus Anopheles; species Anopheles stephensi. The sequence continues at coordinate 81,683,912 of NC_050202.1, read as the reverse complement.
AGCTCGAGAAGACGGAGAACGAGATTGTGGAGCTGTCGGAGAACAACAATGCACTGCTGCAAAACTTTATGGAACTGACCGAGCTGAAGCATGTGCTGGAGAAGACTCAGGTAGGGGACGTTTGCTGACGGTGGAGAGTCATCGGTTTGAGCTGCTGCCCATACCTTGCTGCCCTTCCCATCCGCAGGTGTTCTTCTCGGACAAATCGAACGTCCAGAACCTGGAGGCTACCGGCGGTGAGGCGGCAAACGAGGGCAAACCGCTCGGCTTCGTGGCCGGTGTCATTACCCGCGAACGCGTCATCGGCTTCGAGCGTATGCTGTGGCGCGTATCACGTGGTAACATTTTCTTGCGCCAGGCCACGCTGGAGGAATCGCTGGTTGATCCGAAAACGGTAAGAAACGTTGCGTACGGTGCCACGGTGTCACGGTAGGTGCGGGATATTATCGGGCCTCGCCATCAGCAACGTGGAAACGCGCTGTAGGATCGAGTGGTTCGGTGTCTTGGCGGTGTGTTTTACAAGCGCAACAACTAGCGAATCACTGGTCACATGGGGTTGTTGAGTTGTAGCAGATAAGGTCACGAGGTGTTGGTGATGGCGCACCGTAAGGCAGCACCGTTTGTTTGCAATCTTGGTTGATTAGTTAAATTTTGGAGCCAGTTAAATTTCGGACCGCGAATGTTTTGCGGGGTGGCGCAGTGAGCGTTATGTAACGGCGGTGTGACCTCCTGCAGATAATGTGACGCTGTTGGCCTCTTTTTCTTTGGGGTGGACGCAATCTTCCTATCACTATTTACCGTGCATTACCAGCTGTTTCTGGTTAACTTTCCTTTTATCTTGACCATTCCGTTCCGCAGGGTGATTCCGTTCACAAGATTGTGTTCGTCGCGTTCTTCCAAGGCGAGCAGCTCAAGTCGCGCGTCAAGAAGGTGTGCGCTGGGTAAGTACGGGTGCTACCAAAAGCATTCTTTGGTTTGTGTCCCCGGGGGAGGGGGTCAGTAATGAATGTTGGTGCCTTTTCCGCAGCTATCATGCCTCGCTGTATCCGTGCCCGAACGAGTACAGTGAGCGCGAGGAGATGCTTCGTGGCGTGCGAACGCGCATCGAGGATCTCAAGATGGTGCTCGGCCAGACGCAGGATCAGCGCCAGCGTGTGCTGCTGAATGTCGCCAAGGAAGTACCGAACTGGGAGATCATCGTGAAGAAGGTGAAGGCCATCTATCATACGCTGAACATGTTCAACGTGGACGTATCGAAGAAGTGTCTGTTCGGGGAGGCCTGGGTCCCGACCGCTGGTCTGCAGGACGTCAAGACCGCGCTGGTGAATGGGTCGGCTGCGGTCGGTAGTGCTGTACCGTCGTTCCTGAACATTATCGCCACCGATGAGGATCCGCCGACGTACAACCGAACGAACAAGTTTACGCGCGGCTTCCAGAACCTGATCGAATCGTACGGTATCGCCACGTACCGCGAGGCAAACCCGGCCCTGTACACCATCATCACGTTCCCCTTCCTGTTCGCCATTATGTTCGGCGATCTGGGGCACGGTATGATTCTGTTCCTGCTCGGCATGTGGATGGTGCTGTGGGAAAAGACACTCGACAAGAACAAGGAGGAAATCTGGCAGCTGTTCTTCGGCGGTCGGTACATTATTCTGCTCATGGGCATCTTCTCGATGTACACCGGGTTCGTGTACAACGATCTGTTCTCGAAGGGTATGAACATCTTCGGTTCGGCCTGGAGCATCAACTACAACACGTCCACGATCATGAGCAACAAGGAGCTGCAGCTGAACCCGACCGAAGATTACTCCGAGACGGTGTACTGGTACGGGCTGGATCCGCTCTGGATGTTGGCCACCAACAAGATCATCTTCCTGAACTCGTTCAAGATGAAGCTGTCGATCATCTTCGGCGTGGTGCACATGATCTTCGGCGTGTGCATGAGCCTGGTCAACCACAACCACTTCCACCGTCGCATCAACATCCTGCTGGAGTTTATCCCGCAGATGCTGTTCCTGGTGCTGCTGTTCGCCTACATGTGCTTCATGATGTTCTTCAAGTGGATCATGTACTCGGCCGTTACGGATGAGGACCATCTGAAGCCGGGCTGCGCACCGTCCGTGCTGATCATGTTCATCAACATGATGCTGTTCAAGAACCAGGAACCGCTCGAAACGTGCAAGGAGTTTATGTTCGAAGGGCAGGACACGCTGCAGGTCATCTTCATCCTGCTGGGTCTGATCTGCATTCCGTGGTTGCTGCTGGCCAAACCGTTCTACATCATGATCCAGCGCAAAAAGAAGGGTAACGACCACGGTTCGGAGGTGGCACACCAGTCGTCGTCATCGGGCCACCATGACGATGAGCCGATGAGTGAAATTTTCATCCATCAGGCAATCCACACGATCGAGTACATCCTCAGCACCATCTCGCACACTGCGTCGTACCTGCGCTTGTGGGCTTTATCGCTTGCTCACGCCCGTAAGTTGCCAAGGACTCTTCAGACTAACCTCAAACCCGAGCGATCGATTTGACTGTTTTTTTTTTTATCCTTCCAGAGCTGTCCGAGGTGCTGTACAACATGGTGTTCACGATCGGGTTGAAAAACGACTCGTACGTCGGGGCCATCATGATCTGGCTCGTGTTTTGGCCGTGGTCCGTCCTGACCATCGGTATCCTGGTGGGCATGGAAGGACTCTCTGCCTTCTTGCACACTCTCCGTCTGCACTGGTAAGAACAGTTATTTGTGTGAGAACCGTCGCACGCAGCATCTAACACCTTCCCCCTTCTCAACAGGGTCGAGTTCATGAGCAAATTCTACGAAGGTCTGGGCTACGCCTTCAAGCCGTTCTCCTTCAAGGCAATACTGGAGGAGGAAGAGGCCGACTAAAGCAACGTGCATAGCTGAATGCCTGTGTTTGCCGAACGTAGATTGCCACTGTATGAAATAAACGATGGTATAGAATGCACGATAAGGCGAATGTTTCGAGCCGAGCGAATATCACAGTGATGGTGGCACGTGACTGTTGTACGCGGCAGGTAATTCATAACCAAAACTCGTATCTGATTCTAAACCCAGTCAACTTAAAATTGGTTGAACGGATGTCCCCGACGTTACAGGGTTTCCGAGAAGAACTAACGATGTGCGAGCCATTTCTGGGCAAAGGCTAGGTTGAAGTAAACAACTGCCAGGTAGAACTGGCGATCTGTTGCCCTTTCTGGACTATGGCCAAGTTGAACTAGACACAGGCTAGGTTGAAGTGGACGATGGCCAGGTTGAACTGAAATGTCAAATTTGAAACAATTGCTGAAGCGTTCGCAAACGGTTGAAGTAACGCTTGATTTTAAAAAATATTTAAAAAATGACCGGTAAAACCATATTATTTGTAATAAATTTTTTTAAAGGATATTAATTGAAGAGAACGCTTCAATTGCAACGCAGCTCGTATGTAATTATAAAATTATTGTTTACAGCTCTTTGAGCATGTTTCAATGCTCAAAAATATTTTTTTTGTAATGCTATGTTTGCTTTCCAAGTGCAGTGTAATTGAGCAATATACGCTAAATTTAGGTGAGTTCAATAAATATAATATCTTGAAGCAAGCCATTGCAAATTCTAAAGCTCAAAGCGCATTAAATAAAAATTTTATAATTACATACGAGCTGCGTTGCAATTGAAGCGTTCTCTTCAATTAATATCCTTTAAAAAAAATTATTACAAATAAAATGGTTTTTACCGGTCATTTTTTAAATACTTTTTAAAATTAAGCGTTACCTCAACCGTTTGCGAACGCTTCAGCAATTGTTTCAAATTTGACATTTCAGTTCAACCTGGCCATCGTCCACTTCAACCTAGCCTGTGTCTAGTTCAACTTGGCCATAGTCCAGAAAGGGCAACAGATCTCCAGTTCTACCTGGCAGTTGTTTACTTCAACCTAGCCTTTGCCCAGAAATGGCTCGCACATCGTTAGTTCTTCTCGGAAACCCTGTATTGAGTTATTTGAAGGGAAATGAGTGCCTATCTTGAAATGGCAAAATGTTCTGGGGAGCTTACTTATTTCGCAACTTGGTTTAAGGCGTATGTTTCATCGCATTCGCCTCCACACAGATTTGCATCGCTATCAGCGCATCGTGGGAGAATCGATATTTAATGAGCCTCGTGTCTGCTAATGGAGATGAACCTTCATAAAGCATTCGTTGCAGTCTAGGCAATGCTGATTTCTCAGCTACCGACATTGGAGGTAAAGCAGACAAAATGTAAACTGTTGGACAACAACGAAGTGCTGGATAGTGTAGAATATGGGACTTTTTTTGGACTCTCCATAGTACTTATCCTTGGACTTCATTGGCAGATTTGAAGGGTTCAGTGTCGCTTTCATTACCAATTTATTGATTCATCGTTATTAGCTACAATTACACGATTTAGGAAAGGTCTTGATATAAATACAATATTAATTTAGCATGATGGTCACTGACGACGTCGGTAATAAATCGACCTGTAACGTTACTGGCAATAGAAATACTCTTCTACGAAGCGGAAGCATTCACGCCTTTCGCTAACTTCGCCAGGTTACAGCCCTAACGGAAATGTTGTCGTGGATCATGTTGCAACGGAAGTCACTGTCTGGGGAGGTTGGGAATGCCGCTTCACAAGCACTCATCTCGTTTTGTCGTCCTCATTTCTAGTTTACTCGTGTGTAAGTTGTAACAGTTGGATTATACATATGGTAAATAATTACTTAACTGCTTTCTTCTCTTTACTCATAACGTTCGTTGGCTCGTACTTGGGCTATCGTTTCTTATGATTATTTCGCCCGGTGATTTTAATTTCAAAATAATAAAAAAGTCCGTTAAAATGAACACATGTTTACTCGACAAACAGAGTGAGTGCCAGGCTGTGGATCTCGTTACATCCCGCGCGCCCAGCAGCCACAGTGCACAATACACTCGAAAGCAAACAACGGCCACCATTACACAGACCCCGAAAAAAAAACGCTCTCATACTAAGCTACGCCTTGCTTCGTACACAGTCCGGGTGCAGGTGCGTGACTACCTTTAGTACTACCGGCTACCACTACTAGCAACAGATCGAGAACCCCCTTGAAACCAAAAATGGCTCGATCAATCGAAATGGAACGGCGGAAGGAAACGCGTACCTGATCGCTGGGCAACCAGGCGTCGTCCACGTTTACGACCCATCCGCTGTAGGCGAACAGTAGGCGCGTGACCTTCCGACCACGACGACGACGACGACGACAACCTGCCAGTGTAATGGTAGCATGTGTCGCGATCGCACACACTACTCGGCTGGTTCGATCGGTTCGCGTCAGTGATAACCGCGCGGCACTCGGTACGGCGTTGCATCCGTGTGCAGCGCGCGCTCTCGATTGGGTGAAGCATTCTTCTTCGCATCACATGATCGCACACACAAGCGCCGTGCGCCTTCTCCGCTACGGGTGTGCCGTTGTTTGAGGTGCAAATTAGTGCGCGGATCCGGCAAATAGGTGTCAACCAACCACACTGCACAGCAACTCCTGGCCGAATCGATAACGGCAACATCATCGCCATCGCCATCACGTGAACCGGAACACCACCACGAGCACAGCGATCATCTCGGTAGTGTAAGTATAGCCGAGCGTAATCGATCCCCGAAACCGAGCAGGCCGTGTAAAAGAGAGGTTACATTGATACGCCGCACAAAAGGGGCCAGCCGAATGTAAAACAAACCAACATTCTAGGGACGCACACGCACGAAGCGGCGCAAACAAAACAACACCGACCGTCCGCCGACGGCGATCGTTGCAATTAGAACAGCACACTGTCTGTACTGGCTCGAGAGCTACGATGACGCATGGTGGGGGGGGGGGCTCATCGCAAGATCGCTCGCGGTGATCGATCGCTGCTCGGAACCCGAAAGCAAACACTCCACCGCGATCGGGCTCGCTTTCAGTCGTTCAGTGACACTCGACCGGAAGGCAACCCGACTTACCCGATCAAAACGCTCGAGCTCGATCGGGCACCACCGTACGTTTCCGTCCTTGAACTTTAAGTCTACTCCAACCCGTGCCAGGGTCATCGGGTTGTGTTGCGAATATTGGTGAAAGTAAGTGGTGCTGGAGGTAGTCTAGAACCGAGTCTCGAAACCACCACATTGTACAGTCGCAAGTGATTCCGCGTCAGGTGATTGATTTTTCGAACGGCGCGCTGTGTGTGCGATACGATCGTGATCGTTACGCGTGTCACGTGACAGGCATCACGGGTTCTTGGGTGCGAGCGCTCACGCTGCTCTGGGCCATTGTTGGCAGTGAAATGGGGGCTATTTGATTGGATCGCTTTTGTTATGTTGTTGAGTTCGTTTGTGTTAAACCCTCGTCGCGTTAATCTCGTCTTCTCTTTCCTCTAGCTCGCTACTCCAGTACAGCAGGCGCGCCCCGTTGCAGCAACCGCCACACCATGGCGATGATGTTCCGGAGCGAAGAGATGGCCCTGTGCCAGATGTTTATCCAGCCGGAAGCGGCCTACACGTCCGTGTCCGAGCTGGGCGAGACCGGGGCGGTCCAGTTTCGTGACGTAAGACTCACCGGACCTCTCTCGTTCGAACACTTTCCCCTCTAACGCACTTTCCTCTTCCTTCTCCTCCGCACACAACAGCTAAACGCCGACGTGAACGCGTTCCAGCGCAAGTTCGTCAGCGAGGTACGCCGTTGCGATGAGATGGAGCGCAAGCTGCGGTACGTCGAGGGCGAGGTGAAGAAGGACAGCGTCCAGATCCCCGAGTGTTCGGTGGACGATTGGCCCCGCGCACCGAACCCGCGCGAGATTATCGATCTCGAAGCGCGGCTCGAGAAGACGGAGAACGAAATTCTCGAACTGTCCCAGAACGCGGTCAACCTGAAGTCGAACTATCTCGAGCTGACCGAGCTGAAGCATGTGCTCGAGCGGACGCAATCGTTCTTCTTCGAGCAGGAGGTGATCGTCAGCACGGACGGCGCCAAGAGCAACCTGATTGCGGAAGATCCGACCGCGGCTCAGAGCCGCGGCCGGTTGGGCTTTGTGGCCGGGGTGATCCAGCGCGAAAAGATGCCGGGCTTCGAGCGGATGCTGTGGCGCATCTCGCGCGGTAACATCTTTCTGCGCCAGGTCGAGCTGGAGGACCCGTTGGAGGATCCGGCCACGGTAAGATAGCGGAGACGAAAGGGGCATTCCCTCTTTCTTTCAACGTCCTTTAGTTATGAGAGATTTCGATAGGCGAGACAAAAATAGTTGCTGGCAGCTTTTTTTTGCCGGCGTATAAATAGAAGATCTTGCTTTCGCTGATCTTCCTTTCGCTTTCTCGCACCGGGCATTTTCTAGGGTAACGAAATCTTCAAAACCGTGTTCGTGGCGTTCTTCCAAGGTGAGCAGCTGAAGGCGCGCATCAAGAAGGTATGCACCGGGTACCACGTGTCGCTCTACCCGTGTCCGAGCTCCGGATCCGAGCGTACCGAGATGGTGAAGGGCGTTTGCACGCGTCTCGAGGACCTGAAGATGGTGCTGAACCAGACGCAGGATCATCGCTCGATCGTGCTGGCTACCGTCGCGAAGGAACTGTTCAGCTGGCGCATCATGGTGAAGAAGATGAAGGCGATCTACCATACGCTGAACCTGTTCAACATGGACGTCACCAAGAAGTGTCTGATCGGCGAGTGCTGGGTGCCGGTGCCCGACCTACCCAAGGTGCAGAAAGCCCTGTCGGATGGGTCCGCCGCCGTTGGCAGCACGATACCGTCCTTCCTGAACGTGATCGACACGAACGAGGCACCGCCGACGTACAACCGAACGAACAAGTTTACGCGCGGCTTCCAGAACCTGATCGATGCGTACGGTATCGCGTCGTACCGGGAGGCGAACCCGGCCCTGTACACCATCATCACGTTCCCCTTCCTGTTCGGCATCATGTTCGGCGATCTGGGGCACGGTATGATCATGGCACTGTTCGGCCTGTGGATGGTAACGGGCGAGAAGAAGCTGGGCGCCAGGAAGTCGACCAACGAAATTTGGAACATTTTCTTCGGCGGCCGGTACATCATCCTGCTGATGGGGCTGTTCTCCATGTACACCGGGTTCGTGTACAACGACATCTTCTCCAAGTCGATGAACATCTTCGGCTCGGCCTGGACCATCAACTACAACACGTCCACGGTGATGAGCAACAAGGATCTAACGCTCAATCCCGGCTCGATCGACTACCACACGGACATCTATCCGGTCGGGCTGGATCCCGTGTGGCAGCTGGCCACGAACAAGATCATCTTCCTGAACTCGTACAAGATGAAGCTGTCGATCATCTTCGGCGTGGTGCACATGATCTTCGGCGTGTGCATGAGCGTGGTCAACCACAACTTCTTCCGCAAGCGCGTCAGCATCGTGCTGGAGTTCCTGCCGCAGATCATCTTTCTCGTGCTGCTGTTCGCGTACATGGTGTTCATGATGTTCATGAAGTGGGTCGCTTACACCGCCAAAACGGACTACCAGCCGCGGACGCCCGGCTGCGCACCGTCCGTGCTGATCATGTTCATCAACATGATGCTGTTCAAGAACACCGAACCGTTCCACGGGTGTGACGAGTTCATGTTTAGCGGCCAGAACGAGGTGCAGCGCACGTTCGTGTTCATCTCGCTGCTGTGCATTCCCTGGATGCTGCTCGGCAAGCCGTTCTATCTGATGTTCAAGCGCAAGCATGCTTCACCGGTGAGTACTGCTGCGACCATTGCGTGATGCTGCGCCACGGGAAATGACCCCTTGTTTCGTGACCCTTTCCTAGACACCAATTCCCAACAACGGGGACGTCCATCAGGCAGGTGACTCGAACCACGCGTCCAGCCCGAAACCACACGATTCGCACGACGATGAGCCGATGGCAGAGATCTTCATCCACCAGGCCATCCACACGATCGAGTACGTGCTCAGCACGGTATCACACACCGCGTCCTACCTGCGTCTGTGGGCGCTTTCCCTTGCTCATGCCCGTAAGTAGCCTTTCTTCGATTGTTTTTTTTTGTTTGTTTGGAAACCGTAACCTAAAGCTTCCACTTCCGCCCAGAATTATCGGAGGTCCTGTGGAACATGGTGCTGTCGATGGGACTTAAGCAAACGTCCTACAAGGGTGCGATCATGCTGTACTTTGTCTTTGGCGCCTGGTCACTGTTTACGCTCGCCATCCTCGTCATGATGGAAGGATTGTCCGCCTTCCTGCACACGCTACGTTTGCACTGGTACGCCTCCACCTTCCCCCGGTGCCCTTAGCAATTCCAAACTAATTGTGCCAACGGTTCCTCTCTCGTTCTCAGGGTCGAGTTTATGAGCAAATTCTACGAGGGTTTGGGTTACGGTTTCCAGCCCTTCTCGTTCAAGCTGATCATCGATAGCGATGAGGATTTGGAGTAATATGTGCGACGTTGAATGTGTTGTTTGGAAGGGGTGGTGGTAGTCGCAACAGATGATGACTATCGTTCGGCACCTAACACATCCAACATCCCAACATCTTCTTCCCACACCTTTGTAGTATTGGAGGGTATTGCGACGGGTTGCGAGGTTCTCGACTACTCGCCCTCACCAGCGACCTGAACAGAACAAGCGACCCCAAAACTGACCCATACCCCACAGCATCCGTAATCGTAGTTAGTAGTGATGGTAGTATACGCGCGCAAACCTGCAATGCAAGCTCCTATCTGCACGGTATTAATGCATGCAAAAACGCTCCGTAGCATGTTGTTTCATTTCCTCGATGACTTAACAGCAGGACGGCCGAAACGGATGAAGCAAAGTCGCAGTTCGGTGGGACTGTCTTATTGCTAACTTCTACAGGATGGGAGTAGACCATCATTTCCTCGAGCCCATTTCACAGCAGCTCGTAGTAAAGTATGTCAAGTTGATCCCTCCGTGCACAGAGCGGCGGTTTCTTCCAACGTTTCTACTTTGGAAACTGATGCGTTCCTTCCTTTGCCGGTTATTCCTCTATCAGACTTCTGCTTCTGCTTCTTCCTCTTTGGCTTAACGATCTCTTAGGTCATGATGCCTACCACTTTTGGCCTTCTAGAGAACCGTTTGTTGCCTCTACCACCGGGCGGACCACCCTATCCGACTATTAATGTAATTCGACTCATCCCATTCGTTGGTAGTGCGCAGTAAGGTTGGCTGGCGTAGCATTTACGGTCGCTCTTTCGCTTCCGAGTAGAATTTTTCCGGCTCTGATGATGAAATCATGCTACTGCCACCTACCATTGATGAAACACGACTGGCTATCCGTCGGCTCAAGAACAACAAGGCACCAGGCACCGACGGAATAGTAACCGAACTGATCAAAAACGGTGGTGTAGCACTCGAACAGGAAATTCATCAAATTATTGCTGAGGTATGCGGATAGCGAATCGATGCCTTGTGATTGGAATCTTGGTTTCATCTATCCCATATACAAGACGGGAGATAGGCTAGAGTGCAGCAATTACAGGGGTATTACGGTGTTGAATACCGCCTACAAGATCTTCTCCCTAATCTTACAAGATCGACTTGTCCCATTCGTCGGAAGAGATAGTCGGAATCTATCAGAGAGGATTCCGAAACGGAAAATCAACCACTGACCAGATTCTCACGATGCGGCAAATCTTGGAGAAGATGGCGGAGCAACAGCTTCACTCCTACCATCTCTTCATTGATATTAAAAACGTCTATGACAGCATAGCCAGGGTAAAACTGTACGACGCAATGAGCTCTTTTGGAATCCCGGCCAAGCTTAGCAGGCTTGTACGAATGACAATGGCCAACATCACATGCCAGGGGAAGGTGGATGGAAAACTCTCAGGGCCCTTTGCTACCTCCAAGGGCCTGCGCCAGGGAGATGGGCTCGCCTGTCTCCTCTTCAACCTGGCGCTAGAGAGAGCCATCCGCGACTCGGAGGTGGAAACTTCGGGGGCCATCTTCTTGTTGAGCTTCTCGGTTTGACGCGACGAGTGCCTATCAGGCAACACGGAATGAGTGCCAGTCGGGCTACACTTTGTACAACACACACACACACTTTAACTTTGAATAAAGATTTATTCCTGCATCAAGCGTACAAGCGTCTACACGTCTTTTCCTTTGGGTGCAACAGTCCACTCGCTTTTTCCGCTTTGTTTCTCTTCTAGTTCAACAGGTTATGGGCCCAGCTCAGTGTGGCCAGTTCAATTGAAAAGTGCGCGACGCGGTTCGGAATCACAGTGATTTTTTCGGCGTGAAAAAATTAGGACATTTCCGGAAGGTACGCGGTGCGGTTAAGGAATCGTGTGTTTTTCGTGGTGAAAGAAAAAATCCAACCGGGAACGGTTCGGCACGAGCAAAAATGGATTTTTCGAAAGTGGGTGTCATCCGGCTGAACAACCGAAACTATCGGTCGTGGGCTTTCAAAGTGCAGATGTTGATGATGCGGGAGGGTACGTGGACGTACGTTGACCCGGGTGTCGCGCCGACACCGGTAACTCCGGAGTGGACGGAGGGTGATTCGAAGGCGCGGGCGACCATTGCTTTGTTGGTTGAGGATAACCAACACAATCTCATCATGACAAAGAACACAGCGAAAGAGACATGGGATGCGCTCAAGGCACACCACCACAAAGCCACTCTTACCGGGAAAGTTTCGTTGCTGAAAGAGATTTGCAATGCAAACTATCATGAAGGTGAGAATATGGAAGATTTTTTATACGGCATGGAAGATCTCTACTCTCGGCTGGAGAATTCGGGTGAAAAACTCTCGGCGAACATGCAGGTGGCCATGATTTTGCGGAGCCTTCCAAAAGCATTTGACGCTCTTACTACCGCTTTGGAAAGTCGTTCCGATAAAGAGCTAACGATGGAACTTGTGCGGGCAAAGCTGATCGACGAAAGTGAGAAGCTGTACGGCGGAAAGGTGCAGGAGGAGCGAGTGCTGAAGGCGAAAAGTGAAGCAAAACCAGGCGCGTGTTTCTTTTGTGGTCAATCTGGCCATAAGAAACGGGACTGCAAAGAGTTCCTGAATCGGAAGAGCAGCGGGGAAGGCGAAAAGAAGAAAAAGAATAAGCCGAATAAAAAAGAACTAGTGAAAATAGTGCGCGAAAACGACACAAGTTCGTTTACGTTCATGGTTCGTCAGCCTGAAATTCGCGGTAACGATCGGTCGTGGCTAATCGACTCGGGTGCTAGTTCGCACATGTGTAGCGACAAAAGCGCGTTCACGGTAATGGAACAAAGCTTGCGTTCAAATGTTACCGTCGCAGATGGCAGCGAAAATCGCGTCGAAGGTGTTGGCGATTGCCTGATCAAGTGTGCGGTTGAAAACGGCGAAATAATTGAAATCACGCTACGGGGTGTGTTGTATGTCCCTACGCTGGAGGGAAACATGATTTCAATCGGTAAACTCGCGGAAAAAGGTGTGCGTGCAGTTTTTGACAACACCGGGTGCAAACTCGTTTACGGAAATACGATCGTCGCGGTCGCGGATAAAGTGAGCGATATGTATTGGTTGCGAATTGCACAGGATCGAGTGATGAAATCAGTCGTAAAAGAGCACACGAAAAATTGCCAACACACTTGGCATCGTCGTCTTGGGCACAGGGATCCAGCTGTCATCGGTGAAATGAAGCGGTACGACTTGGTGTCGGGTCTAAAAGTGGTCGACTGCGGTATCCGCTGGACCTGCGAATGCTGCATCGAATGCAAAATGGCACGCTCGCCATTTCCACCAGTTGCAGAAAAAACCTCGACAGAAGTGCTGGATATAATACACAGTGATGTGTGCGGCCCAATGGAAGAAACGACCTTAGGGGGATGCCGTTACTATATGACCCTAATAGACGATCATAGTAGGTATACTTTCGTCTATTTTCTCAAAAAGAAATCGGAGGTCGAGAATAAGATTCGCGAATACGTGAAATTGGTTCAAAACCAGTTTGGCCGGAAACCGCGGATCATTCGCTCCGATCAGGGAGGAGAATACTTCAGTAAGGCGCTTCGAAAATTCTGTGCGGACGAAGGAATAAAGATGGAATTTACTGCAGCATATTCACCCCAGCAAAATGGTGTCGCGGAGCGGAAGAACCGATCGCTCACGGAGATGGGTCGGTGTATGCTTCGGGATGCAGGTATGCATAAGCGATTTTGGGCGGAAGCAGTCAATACCGCTTGCTACTTGCAAAATCGATTGCCGTCTGCTGCAGTAGATCGTACGCCATTCGAGATCTGGTTCGGCAAAAAACCAGATTTGACCAACCTGCGACTGTTTGGATGTGTTGGATACGTACTGATTCCGTCGGTGAAACGAAAAAAGTTAGACGTCAAGGCGGAGCGTATGACTTTTGTCGGCTATTCCGGCGAACATAAGGCGTATCGGATGCTAAACACTAAGACGGGAGAAATTCAAATCAGTCGGGATGTCCGTTTTCTTGAGATTGATGACGGATCCAAGGAGCAGACATACGGCGATCCCAAAATAGAGGATAATCCGACTGAAAGCGTTGAAATTGAGTGGTCTCTCGATGAAACGAAACAGGAAGCTAAAACCAACGTGGCCAATGAAACAACCTCCGAATCTGAATTTTACGATGGCTGGCCACGAGGTTTTTGGAACGATAATGATAACAATTGGCTTCGCGGACTGTGGGACGATGACGACACTGAAGCTGGAGCTGCGGAGCCGGAGGCGGTGCTGGATGTAATACCGGAGGCGATGCCAGCGGCTGTGCCGGTGGTGTCGAGTACTCCCGTTCGTCGTTCACAAAGAGCGACAGCTGGCGTTCCACCGGCAAGATATGACGAAGAAGTATATCTGGCGAAGGAATGTATAACCGAACCAAAAACGTATAAGGAAGCTGTATCTGGTCCTCAGAGTGCCGAATGGAAATCAGCGATGGCAGAAGAAATGCAGTCCCATCACGAAAATGGAACGTGGGAGCTAGCGGAGCTGCCGCCGCACCGAAAGGCTATCGGGTCGAAATGGATCTTCAAGTGTAAAGCGGATGAAGACGGTCATTTCGTTCGGTATAAAGCACGGCTGGTGGCGCAGGGTTTCTGCCAGAAATTCGGGACGGATTACGACCTAGTGTTTGCCCCCGTCGTAAAGCAGATTACTTTCCGGACGATGCTGGTTCTGGCGAATAAAAGGAAGATGTTAACAAAGCACGTTGACATAAAGACGGCGTACCTACATGGTCTTCTCAAGGAGGAGATTTTTATGCGCCAGCCACAGGGATTCGAGAGCGGTAACCCGAACGAAGTCTGCAGGCTGCATCGCAGCATTTACGGGCTCAAGCAGGCAGCTCGTGTCTGGAATACGAAGATCGACGACGTACTGAAAACAATGGGTTTCATCCAATCAACGGCGGACCCATGTTTGTACATACGCGAAAAAGCGGGTAAGTCCATTTTTGTTCTCATTTACGTTGACGATGTGATCGTCATATGTAACACGGAGGAAGAATTTTCTGAGGTAGTCCACGTCCTGACACTGAATTTCACGATCAGCGTCATGGGTAACCTAAGATTTTTTCTCGGCATACGAGTTCGGCGGAACGATGGGCGTTACTGTATGGACCAACAAGCTTACTTGGAACGAGTTCTGGAGCGTTTCGGCATGCTGGATGCTAAACCGTCCAAATACCCGATGGATCCCGGCTTCTTAAAACGAAAGGAGGAGAATGGCAGGAAGTTGGATTCGCCAAAAGCGTATCAAAGTCTCATAGGGGCTCTGTTGTACGCTGCAGTGACCAGCAGACCCGATATTGCAATCGCCACGGCCATTCTGGGCAGGAGAGTGCAAGATCCATCAGAAGCAGATTGGAACGAGGCCAAACGGATACTACGTTACCTCAAGGGTACACTGGATAGTGTATTGTACCTTGGAAGCGGCGAACAGAAGCTGGAGTGTTTTGTGGACGCCGATTGGGCAGGCGACGAGAGCGACCGCAAATCCAACTCGGGGTTCGTGTTTAAGTTCGGCGGCGGGCTCATCGGATGGGGCTGTCATAAGCAGAAGTGCGTGGCACTATCTAGCACCGAGGCCGAATATATTTCTCTTGCCGAGTGTCTACAGGAGGTAAAGTGGATCCTGAAACTGATGGCGGATGTTGGCGAGCAACTGGATGGTCCAGTTCTGGTCAACGAAGACAATCAAAGTTGCATTGCGCTGACTAAAGGAGACCGAGCCGAACGCAAAGCAAAACACATCGATACGAAATTTAATTTCGTGAAAGATATGGTTCGGGACGGCATCGTGAAACTGCAGTACTGCCCAACCGAACACATGCAAGCTGATCTGCTTACCAAACCGTTGCAAGCAGTGAAACTTCGACAACTTAGGGAAGCGATCGGAATAAAATCATTCAGTGTTGAGGAGGAGTGTTGAGCTTCTCGGTTTGACGCGACGAGTGCCTATCAGGCAACACGGAATGAGTGCCAGTCGGGCTACACTTTGTACAACACACACACACACTTTAACTTTGAATAAAGATTCATTCCTGCATCAAGCGTACAAGCGTCTACACGTCTTTTCCTTTGGGTGCAACAGTCCACTCGCTTTTTCCGCTTTGTTTCTCTTCTAGTTCAACACTTCTATAAGTCAATCCAGATGCTGGCATACGCTGATGACATAGACATCATTGGTTTGAGGCTCTCCTATGTAGCAGAAGCCTTATCAAAGGATCGAGCGTGCGGCACAGAACCTCGGGTTGGAGATTAACGAGGCCTCCAGCGGCCCTGCTAACAAACACTGATTTTCGCAGGGGTGATGTACAGATAGGTGACCGCACCTTCGAAGTCGTCCAAAACTTCACCTATCTGGGGTCAAAAGTCAGCCCACCGACAAACAACATTGATGTTGAGTTACGCGCACGGGTACTGGCTGCCAACCGGTCATACTACAGCCTGAGGAAACTGTTGCGACGGACGAAGCTGGGACTGTACAGAACATTTATAGTCCCAGTACTCACATACGCCACTGAGACATGGACTCTGTCCAAAACTGACGAAGCCCTCTTAGCCGCGTTCGAGAGGAAGATGCTCAGAAGGAGTTTTGGCCCCGTCTGTGAGGAAGGACAATGCCGCTGCAATGACGAGCTCTACGAGCCTAGACTCGCCAGGCTCCGGTGGGCTGGTCACGTCATTAGAATGACACCGGACGACCCAGTCCGTAAAGTCCTTTTAGGTCATCGACACGGACGCGGAGGAGGCGTGGCATGCCCAAATTGAGATGGAGTGATGGCGTTGGTGCGGATAACGGATTGGCAGACGACGTAGGTAAGTGAGTAAGATGAAGAAACCCGGTGCCGAATGGTTAAGGTTGACATGTCACTTTTATTATTATTAATATTATCATACACGTATTACGATTACCTATTTATTAATACAAAGGAAAAAAAGAGAGGAATGCAGGAGGAAGCGGCAATGTTTCCCTGTGCAAGGAACTAAGTGTAACTAAAACCCATAAACTGAGCCGATGCCTCGAACGCCTCAACCTCCACGTGCTCATATTCGCACCGCGGGTCGACACACAATGGTCGACACACACGCACGCACACACACACACACACACACACACATACACACACACTCGCCACAATATAAGTTAAGTACGGATGATGATTCCTACAAAAAAACACATCTTCGTGTAAATCCCCTTTGCTAAATCCCCCAATCCCCGTCTGCTCTCCTCCATCCCTCCCACATCGATCCCTCGAATGGTTGACTAACGTACGGTTACGAACATGGTGGTTTGTACAATTATAAAATACCGGTTGAAATAAGGTAGCTGAAATTACCGAATTTCCAAGGTTAAACTACTACTACGACTACGACATCCTTTTACTGAACTGGGTCAGATCGTTTCATCTCCACTACGCGGTATGCTTATATGATTTTACTTCGAGAAGAATGACTGTAAGTCTTGAGATTAACGGCAGGCAGCGCCATTTGCACGGGGAAGGGAGTTTCGTAATGCCGCAGTTGCACGGTGGCAGCAGCAGCCGCACCATCAGGGACAATTCGGTGCGAATCGTTCCATTGCTGGTGTTGCTGCTGCTGCGTCTGTCGGGCGGTCCATCATGTACGGCGACTACAGCTTCAACGAAGCTCTGAACGTTTCGCTATGAACTACTGAGTGTGGGGATGAGTATCGTTAGTTACGGACAGATAGGTTTCTTAGGTTTTTTGAGTTCAGTCTCTTCCTCGCCCCCGCGGCGGGACACCTCCGTGTACCGTTCGCCCTTGAACGAGACGATCTTGTTGTCCCGGTATCGGATCATCTTCTTCGGTTCCACCTTCGGTGCGACCGGTTTGTATTCGCGGTTGTCCTCCTTGTCCACGTACGAATATCTGCAAACGAGAGACAGTGGAATGTTGAGTGATATGATATAGGGGGGTGCAAGAAGAAAAAATCCTCCTCATACGTACTTAGAGATGATGCGATTTTTAAGCTCGTGTTCGTCCACCTGCTGGTGCGGTTTGCCCGCCTGCAGCATGCTGCTCGATGGGCCCTTCAAGCTTTGGCCCGCCTCCTGGCGATGGAGCAGCACCTGTGTTGCCCGATCGACGTCACCATTGGCGATCAGCATGCAATGCTTAACCTGGGCAAAAAAAAAAACAAAACGATTCCATCCAGCTTTGCTTTCTTCGCACCCAACCGACCGACCGACGCCTCACTTACCTCGATGAAGGAACTGTCGGGAAACATTTCCTGCAGTATTTCGCACTGTTCGGCAAACAGATCGTAATTGCATCCTTCGGTCGATCCTCCATCGCTGTCCGACAGGCGGTGGGTTCGTTTGTGCGAGTCGTGCGCTTCGCGATCACTTTCGGACGAGTGGCGTCCCCGAAGCTTCTCCTCCGGTATCATATCCACCAAGGAGAGCGAGCTGCAGGTAAAAGCCGCATTAGTTAGTTCGTCTGGCGAGCGAGCGCGCGCGCGCGCGCGGGTTGATGCTTACTTCAGCGACAAGTTGTTCGATTCCGTCTTGGAGATCGGATTCTTGTTGGAGATTTGATTTTCCAGCTCGAATATCCAAGCGCACACCGTTTCCGGCTCGATGTTGGCAAATTCGTTAAAGTACGCCGACATCATCTCGATGAAACCTGAACCCCAAAGCGATTAGTAGAAGCTTATTGTTAAGAACGCAAATTCCCGTCCCCTGCTTTTTTGGTGCGCTCCCGGCATTTCGCTTACCTTCAACGTCGAAGCACGGATCCTGGGAGGCTTCCTCGAGAATGGATATTACGTACGACAGGACGATCTCGTCCACAATGTTCAGATCCGCCTTCGGTATGTGTTTGCGGATGAAGTGAAAAAAGCTTTCCTTAACCACGTCATGGTGTTGCTCAATGTTGGTCATTTGGTAGAAATTCCTACGGCCAGCCGGATGAAAACGCCCGTGCCCGGGATAGGTGCAGCAACAGCAACACAGATGGGCGGAAAAAAAAGAAAGAAAGAAAGAAAAAAATGCCAATGAAACCGCCGACGACCTCCGCCTGCTACTGTGTGCACACATATGGACGATGGCAAAAAATCGATAATCCTTACCCGTTCTCCGGTTATGAGCTGCTGGTGTTTGTGATCTGCTGCTTGCCGATACGTTTTCACCCGATGCGGTGCCTCCAAAAATGCTGCTTTCACGCTTAATTACCCCTAAATTGCAGGCCTATTACACACACCCGAAACGCAGAGATTTCCAGAACCACCTCGGGGAGGGAGAGACAGCAGATTCTGCAGATTTGTTATTTTTTTGTGTTAATCCCAAACATCCAAACAAAAGCAGTGCTGCCAGCGAGTGTACGCGTTCGGGAGAGCAAAACTCGTTTGACATTTCGTATGTGCGCGTGTGTGCGTGACACCTGTCTGCTGGTGGCGCTGCTGTCAGGCGATGTTTATTTTCAAACTGCACGCATTCGAGCAGTATGGTTGGCTGGTGTTGTTGTTGGAAAAACTGACCGTTACAGATGATGGGAGGGGACCTTCTCAGCCAAATCGGCAGATTCTCGTGCTTTATCACTTATCAAACGCAGAATATAATGATCCAAAACCTCAATTAACATTTCGGCCAGTTTGTCAAGATTACAATCTTCTAGCACAAACCGTTTATTCCAACACATGAGCGTACTACAATCGTAAACTAAATATAATGTTGTAAAAACACAAACATCACACTACACACTACTTATTACGACAGTGAAGGCAAACACACAACTATCGTCCGCTAGCGTGTGCGCAATGTGTCCGGTCGTTGCCTTTGCCTCTTCTTGGTCAGTTCACGTGGACGCAACACGCCGCGCGGATCAGAGTTTACCCTTTTCTTCTCACTGGTAAAATGGAGGACTGGTCGTCCGATTAGCATAGAGTAAAGAGTAAAGGAAAGTGAGTTGCACAAAATTACAAACTAATGCGGCCCCCATTCAAAAGTCCGTCTTGGCGCGCTTTGCTGGCGATGTAAGTATAGCGTGCTGGTTGGTGTTTTCTATTAGGATTGGCTTCAGTATGCTCATTTCTGACCGTTTGTACTCCGTGCCGATGGTGTTCAGATCGAGGTCCGCATTCAACACCAACACCTTGCGGATGGAAGCAAAACAACAAAAAACACGTCAGCCGGGTGAAGAATAATAAAAGGGAAGATTAAATTGTGCTTACCGGAGCGGGACGTGGTGACGTGCCGTGAATGAGCCAGTTTTCGTGCAGCTCATGCAATTCCTTAAGGTACTCGAGCGGAACGCAGCTCTCTTCCGAGCGGGCCCGTTCCTTCATCCGTTCGTACACCACTTCAGGGCTTGTTTGAAGATACACTAGAGGAAGATAAGAACCGGGCGGCGGCCCACACATTATGCATACGCCTTCTTCTCAACCGATCGTTCCTTGGTTCAACCATTCCGCACTCACCAATTAAGTCCGCCTGTATGTGAATGTTGCAGCAAATGAAGTCATACCATTCCTGTAGCACATTGTACATGCCTTGATGCAGCGACCCGGACGCCAGCATGCTCTCCACGAAGCAATTTCTATTAGTAGCAGAGAGGGGAATTGAGTGAATCAAAATGCCATTACCATATGATGCGTTTGTGAGACATCCTGACTTACCTAGCGCTGAATAACGATCGCTCCATTAGTTTGACCGATTTGTCCGTCTGGAGCGTGTGCATTCCGAGCATCGTTAGCGTCACGTAGGTCTGGAATGGCATCGCCCAACGATGGGACTCCTTGTACATGAGATCCAGCAGATTGACGCCTCCGCAGTTGCGCCACTTCTCCACCGGCTCGGTCAGCAGGCAGATATCATCAAACTTCTGGAAATGATTCAGGAACGTCGTCTTGCCACTGCCAATGTTACCTTCCACGAACACAGTGAACGGTTTCTTGCCATTCGAGCCTAACTTTTCACTCGCTATCGGAGACATGATGTGAACGTTTCGTCCTGCGGATGGGTGCGGTTGGGGGAAAGGAAAACAGGGAGACAGGAGAATAAAAACTGCACTTTAGACTTCCACAGACCGCATACTCAAACCACGTTTCACGCTTACAAGATAAATATTTAAAATGTACCTAGCAATGGTACAACACAGCAAGATGGACACACACAACACAAACGTTTTATCAACACCACACTTTCAGTAGGCTAGGTTAAGCAGGTAAAATAATTAGTCCGTCCGGGAGGAACAAACGCGTCAACTTGCAAACAGCGTACACGCAGCAATGTGAAGAAAACTCTTTTTTGAGCGGGAAAATCCGACCCCCTTTGGGCGTGTGTCAAAGTGTTCGCGCGGCAGCTGCAAGACCGCGCCAAAAGCTATGTCACCAGGGGTAAACTTGGAAAAGATAATCTTCTAGCGCAGGTTTTGATTTTTCAACTATTTCCATTCATTCTTTTGCTCTAGTTATCGGGGTGCACAGAGAAATCTTTATAAAACAAGGCTGAGGAACAGAAAAAGAATTCGAATCGGCTGGAAATGTTTGAAACAATTCGGAACCGTTTGTTTTACACCAAAAAAAAACACTGTTTACAAATATGAACTCGTTTACATGGCCTGACCCAATACTTTACATTGCGACAAGTAACACAAGGTGAATATATGCAGTTGCACAAACTCAAGATCAGTCTAGAACAATTTGTAAACAAACGGATTTGGTCAAACCAAAATGGTGAATTTTTTTAAGCATTCAGCTAATAATTAGATTATATCGCTTCGCACAGTCTATTATGGCAATAATTGTTTATAAATATGGAGCTATCGACACCTCCAACGGAACCCATTAATGTATGTAATGAAGGATCAATCGAACACGAACAAATCAATCGATTGAATGAACTTTTCGCAATGCAAATCGGATAAAACGAAAGCGGTTGAACTTTTGGGCTGAATTTCACCTGTTACTATTTCTTCACTTGCAGTCAATACACAGTTCGAGCCTTTCCCGTTCGTTGAGGAAAGATGATGGTTACGAGTTGGCAAAGACATCTTCAAACAGTCACACAGGTCACCAATTAGCCGGTCTAATCAGCTCGCAATTACGCGGACAACTGCCACCACACACTACAGGGGATAAATTTAGGCATAAATTCGCAATTAACGCTTCTATTCTACCCGAGTTCTAGTTCCCGATATCGTCGTCCTTAACCAAACGTGTGGGGGACGGGTGAAGGCACGTCGGCGGTCGCTCTTACCAAGTCGACTGAACGGTCTCGACGGTCGTAACATGCAGAGGAATGTTTTAGCCAGCATCGTATACTGTGCAAATGTACAGGAAGATTCATGTAACCGATTTTCAAGGAGGTGCAATAGTTTTCGCGGAAATCACACGGCAAAATGATACAACGCACATTATAAACAAATCGAATGTCAACAATTTGCAGCTTCCGACGTGCAAGATGAATAGACGGTACGGTGCGTGATCCACTGATCTAGATCAGTTTGGTGGGAAAAGTTGTAAAATGAAGGAAATTACTTTTACTTGCGGATTGATGTTCAAAACTAATATAATTATAATCAAATCACGGTAAATGGAGATAAATTAATAAAAAAATAAATAAAATAAATAAATAAATGAAAACTAGGCTACAAATATTGCGATTGTAATTCCGACATCGCATAGCTACACACCTTGGCACACCAGTTTGACAGCTGTCAAAGCACCGTCCTCGAACAAGCTTTGTTGTGGTGGTCCACAAAAAAAAGCTACAAAAGTTTTGTTTGGTTTCCTCTCAACGGTGAATTTACGCACGATGCCGAAATACTACTGCGACTACTGTGACACCTACCTTACGCACGATTCGCCCAGCGTCCGGAAAACACACTGCACCGGCCGCAAGCACAAGGATAACGTGAAATTCTACTACCAAAAATGGATGGAGGAGCAGGCGCAGCATCTGATCGATGCGACCACGGCAGCGTACAAAGCTGGAAAGATTGCCCCGAATCCGTTCACCACGGGGCCACCGAAGCCGAACATTTCCATACCACCACCGACCATGAATATGCCGCCTAGGCCGGGTGGATTGATTCCCGGCATGCCGGCCGGTGCACCACCGCTGCTGATGGGACCGAACGGACCGCTGCCACCGCCGATGATGGGTATGCGTCCACCGCCGATGATGGTACCGACGATGGGTATGCCCCCGATGGGACTCGGGATGCGGCCACCGGTGATGAGTACTGCACCGCCCCAGCTCAACCCGAAAAGCTAAGGATAGATTAGGATTACTGTTTGGCTTCATTCTTTTACGCTATGGAATAATCGTGTATCAATAGAAAGTACGAAAATATAACCGAATCCTGAGTGGGTGTGAGCGCAGATACGGCACACCAAATCAATGACGCGTGTTTGTAAGAAATTTTTTTTTTCCATAAAACCGGAATACGACTTTCCTCTACCGCTCGCGTCCCAGTCCCGACTTCATCGTGCTCAACAACCGACTCCGGTTCGTTCAACATGCTAAACCGGTAACACCCACGAGTCGGCCTCAATTCCACTGAACACTCCCTCGAGAGAGGGAGCTCTCGCATGAAGATTTGTAGCCAGCAAGAAAGAAAAGAAAACAAGCACCACTTTTTAGCGCTAAATACTTCCATGCTTTATTTTGAATTGCTTCGTTTAAATATGTCTCATTCAATAGTGTAACAATATTTAGTTGGGATGGGTGGATGTTTCACTCGGAACGTCCTCCTCCATTATCCGGATCTGTCTAATATCCATCTGTTTTTTGGACTCGATTTCCCACTGGATGTCGCCGCCCCATTCGTTGCCGGCCTTTGCAACAAACAAAGGTACGGGGATACACACCAAACCTAAACACGGGAGGGCGGCAATTGATATTCCGGGTGTTTTTTTTTTTGTAAATGCATACGATAAGCCTTAAATGCTAAAATAGCCTTGATATGAAAACTACAGCGAAGATGCGCCTCTTTTGCCGCAGTTTTTGCCGTTGCTGTAATACTTGTTCCAGCTTCGAAGCGAAATGGAGGATTGATTTAATTTGGACAATGGAAGATGCTTTTCGAATTTGGCGACACTAGAACTAGAGCAAGATTGGGCCAATTTCAGCTGCTTACAATCCCTAATCGTCGCTTACAATCTTAATTTTAGGGTGTAAATTTATCGCTTGCTTAACGAAATCTTTCAACGCCTATTGCTTCATCGATCGAGAGACTCTCTCTATCACCGCTTGCAAAGGAAGGTTCAAGCGCAAGTCTTCAAGCAGCCTCTCGCCTTCTCGATCTTATAAGCACCCGATCGTACGTTTCTTTTGGAAGTTAGAGCGTCATAAAACAGAAGCAAAAGATGAGGTTTCAAAATTTAAAACAAAGCAATTTTCGAACAATAGAAACCGAGAAGCTTCCGTGCTTTGCCAACCTGCCTGAATAAATATCTAAACAACAGTTTCGAACAAAAAAAAAAAACATAAAAATGTGAAATAAATTAGAATAAATTAGGATAAATACACGCACTCTAAAACAGAGAGGGGACAAAAAGAGTCGTACAAATATTTAAGCTACCTAAAGCACGGATTTGCAGAAAGGTCCCGGATAGGTCGGTCAGCAGGGAAATCTTAACAAGCTACAATAGAAGCCTCTAAACAAGGCTCACTCTCTCTCTCTCTCTATTTCTCCCTCGTTTAGAGCGCCGTCTCGAGGGCTGCCGACGCCGATTCCGCGCCCGTAGCTTGGTCCCGGGCCATCAGTTTGGCGGCCATGTCCTTCACCAGCTTACCACCACCACCACCCCCACCACCACTACTAACGCGCGCAGAATCGGCAAACGATTTGGCCAACCGTGGCACCTCGCCGCGCATGAAATTGTTTTCGTCCTCTTTGAGGAAAATGTTCTCCTTAAAGCTAGTACTGATCGGTTCCTCGTCGACCACGTGTTCCGGTGGTGGGACAACCGCTTCCAGGCGAACGGTCGAAGTTGCTGGCAGCATGTCTTCCTCACTGTTCGCTTCCGGGATGGCGGTGGAGATAACGCCCGTGCGCATATTGTTGTAGCGCCAGTTCGATCGCGAACCACCGCCACCCTTCCCGCCGGCCCCCTTCGTCGGTGAGCCACCGTACCCGCCCTGCTGGGCCATTCGCCGGAAGCTGTACATTTTCGGCGAGGCGGACATATCGAGGATCGCCATGCTGCTGGCCGGCGAGCTCGGTTGTTCCTTCGGGCGCGTTGCGGCCGTTTCCTTGCTCTTCTTCAGCAGCTCCACGGCCGACATTTTGGAGCCCGGGCTGGCGTGTGACTTGGTGCCGTGGGCAAGCAGCAGCTTCTTGAAATCCATCAGGCTCGTCTTCGGTGTGCCCAGCCGATCGGAGCAAGTCTTCGGCACCTCGACACTGTTCGACGCCCAGCTATGGCGGCCCCGTGGTGTCTGTGGTTCCAGCATCTCGCGCGGTGTCGAGCGACCCGAATGCACCGGCGAGTTCCCAAGCGATCGAACGTTCGTGGCGTTGGTGGAAAGTAGTCGCTGGTGTGCGGGGCCGATCACATCATCCTCCTTCGACGGGGTTGACGTACGGAACGGGTTCGTTTGGCAAGGTTTGATCGGTGACAGCTCACTCTGCTCGGCCAGTATCGTCCGCAGACTGCGATCGAGCGGCTTCGCCATGACACTCCGGCCCACGGCCAGCGGGGATGGTTTCAGTTTGTTAGGGATCGCGTACAGACTGTTCGGATCGGGCGTATCCGGCACGAGCGGACTGGCCGGCGGACTGGCGAAGCTTCCCGTCTGCAGTGCCCGGGGTGGTTCGTAATCCTGACCGCCGGCCCGGTACGTTCTCGCATAGTCCGGTCGGGTAGACAGTGTGGCAAGATTTCGCTGGACGGTTAGCTTGTCCGGATACCAGTTCCGTATGCTAGAACGGTCCAGTGAGTGTGCACCTGCAAAGAAGCGGTAGATTCAGGTTCCAGAATTACTTCCACGTGAGCTCGCACGTTTTCGTATGAAGGATGACAACTGTGCTTGTGTGTGTGTGTGTGTTTGTGTGGATGAGTGCTTCTGTATGGATAAGGGAGCCAGTGTGTGCTGCGATGAAATTTACAACAGGCCAAATATTACTGTACCACCGCGTGACGACAAAAGAAAACCCAAACTCACACACACGCAATTAGTCGCGGATCTATGCATACAGAAGGTGTGTGTTAGGCAGCAGCTTCGAAACACAAAACACAGATATCGTTTCATTAAAGTTTATTTCTAAAAAGCAGTGAAAATAGCACTTGTAAAAGTAAGTAAAACCTTTTCCCCCGGCATAAATATGAAAACCCTCTTTTGTACTAGCTAGTAAGAATACTGGTGCGTTGACCGTTTTAAGAAGAATCTGGCGTGTATCGTACGCGCCACGGTAGAGTATTCGTGTTGCGTTGTGTTTTATCCCCAGCATTTCACATTTGTTGTGTAGCAATTAGTTCAAAAAACAATTGTGTGTGTGTGTTAATGATGTGCGTTTGAAAAGGTTGTCGCTCCACAAAGCGGCATCGTATGTACACTCGCTGGTAGCGGTTAGTTGGCCACATCCGGTAGAACAACAAACGAAAAAGGAAGGAAGCAAGCGATGGTAGGCTACAAAACAAAACAATAATGGCGATGCGCTTCTGCGCTTTTTTTTCTGTGATTCTCTTTCCTCCGCGATGAGTCTTCCTCCACGCGTCATTACAATTGTGCAAAAATATTCTACTACTTCTGTGGTGCATAGAGTTCGTGAACACGGAAGCGCATAGGCTGCTTACCTTCGGGATACAGTTTAGCATGGCCTACTGTTGCTGCTGCTGCTGCTGCTGCTCCAGCGGCGATGGGCGCCTGACGGGCTGCAATCGGTGTAGCACCATAGTATGAGGCACCACTGTCGGCCACATCGGCACCGTACGGGGAGAAGGAGTGCATGTTGGCCAGTTCACGGGCCTCCCGTCGGAGCGGTGGCTGGACGGGTGGCTGTTTGGCACTGTTGGGGAGAATCGTGGCCACTAGTGTTTTCTTCGGTGGTTCCAGCAACACACCACCGGGACCCAGGATCGGTGACGGACCGATCCGCGGTGAACCGTACCGTGCGGAAACGAGCGGACGCTTTAACTGTCGCACCGTGGGAAGAACTGCTGTTGCTGTACCGTCACCACCACCAGGTTCTACTGGGTTCGTTGTACTGACTGTTCCGCCACCATTGCCACCTGCGTACTGCTGCTGCTGCTGCTGCTGTGGATGCTGTAGTACAATGTGCGGTTGTTTACATTGTGCTTCGCGTGACGACACATCCTTTACGCATGGTCCGGGAGCGAACGTTGTGTGGGCACCCTTCCGACGCTTCAAGCTGTCAGATGAGAAAATTACTCGCCCGTTCGCATCCAGCTTCACACGCGCAGCACCCTTCAGCGCAGCGTACCGCGAACCGCTCCCGGCCGCACCTGCCGCTGCACCCGTGCTGCTTCCGGCGCCATCTTGACCCGATTGTTGCAGCGAGCCAGCTTCCCCAGCGCTCTCGGTGACGGATTTTTCGCCATCGAGCGCCAGGAAGTTGGCGCTCTCGCACTTTATATTGCAGGGCAGCTCGTTCAGTGACACATACTCGGTCTCTTCGTTCAAATTACCGGACAGTACCGTTGCCAAATTGCGGCGCACGGTTAGCTCGTTCGGGGTTTTACGACCCTTGGAAATCTCGACGTATTCACCCTCGCCCATTCCTTCCTCCGGCCGAAGGGTACCCGTTCCGGCCAGCTGCTTCGAGGACGCGAACCCACCGGTACAATCTTCCTTGGTGGGCGATTTTTTCAAATGTGGCAATGCACCCTTAATCCTATCGAACACGTTGTTCAGCGGAAGGAGCGAGTGTTTGCGGAAATCTTTCGGTTTCTTCAACTCGAACGAGACCGACTCCGTTAGCGAGGGTCGTCGCTTGTTGCCGCTACCCTTGTCGGTCGACTTACTGTGCGTCGACTTCGCACCGGAAGTGCCGGAAGTCTGATGCTGAGGCTGCTCATCGTCACTGTTCGTTGGGGTGATGATGCACATGGAAGGAATGCGGCTCGTGTTGATGGTTGTCTTCACTTTCAGTCTTTCAGTACGCTCCACACACTCCACATCGGACGATTCGGAGTGTTCGGGCTCGGCAGTGGGTGGTAGTAGCTTGTTGCTCTCGCTGGACACCGTTCCACCCGGCGGCGGTTGCTGCTCGGCCCCAGCTACCTTTGGTGCGTTTCCATCGGCCACATCGAGACGGTTGTTGTTCTCCTGTCGAAGTATCTTGAGCACCTCCTTCTGGATCAGGACACCGTTGCGCTTGATCGTACCGGTACTGTCCAGCGTACTGCCAAGCGTACTACTCGAGTAGCTACGTTCCAGCGTTCCATTACTGGCTGTACTATTGCTACGATTTAGCTTCGTCAGGGAACTCTTTCGCTCGGGGATCTTGGGTAAGTTGGAGGCACTTGCACTAACGTTCTTATCCCCTTCGGCCAGCACCGTACATATCGTGCCCGCCGAGCTGGTTGTCGTTGACGTTGATCCCTTCCCGTACACATCATAATCCGTGTCCTGCGACACAACGGTTGTGTTACCCGAGCTCGAGAACGACGTGATGCTTGACAGTGCCGTTGTCGATTGCAGCGGTGTCATGGGTTCTTCCTCCTTAAGCGTCTTCAGCCCGGAGTCCACGTGGAACGAAGTGTAGTAGCCTTCCGTGTCACAAGAATACACCGAGCTAGTCTCGCCACCCTCATCGTGATAATCGAACGTCTGCAGATCGGGAGTGATCGTGCCCTCGCTAGTGACGCTACTCGATGCCGACGTGTTAAAGAACCGCCGTCTGCTAACGATCGAGCTGGGTGGTGCACTCGAGCTGATAGGATTGCTATGGTTCAACGAAGTACTCGAAGCACTCGATTTCGGGTGCGTGTTGGTCGTCGTGATCTCGCTACCGATCGATGTCCTGCCGGATTCCGAGCTGGCGCTCCAGTTACCGCTCGACGAGTGTGGCTCATCCCTGTTGCCCAGCGCCGTACGACGCTGCCGCCTTATCGTGGACGTTTCCCTCAACTTGACCGGGTTGATGGAGGCGGGCAGGTACGTCGTGGTGCCGCCAAGGATGCCGGTCGAGCTGCGCTCCGACGATGAGTAAGACGGCTTTCGATCGTGCGAAAGGCGCTTCTCCCGGTCGGAGCCCCGGCGCCGGCTTCCACCGAGGCTGGGCTGACGCGCGAGCGTGGTATCGTGGATATTGAAGTCGTCAATGTCCTGATCCTTGTCGCGGTGGCTCGCCGACTCGCGGTTTATCATCCGCAGCCGGTTCATGCCCCACTGCTTGAGCGAGTTGAAGTGGGACATCTTGTTGAAGCTCTTGGCAAACTCGGCCGAGAAGGACGGTTCCTTGCGCAGCAGATCGCCCGACTTGCTGCGGATCGCTGGCATTAGCTCACCGAAATCGCACACCGGATGCTCGTCCACGGCGGTACCGCTGTCCGGTTCGCTGTAAAGAACAACCGAAAGGGATGAAATCGTTAGCGACGGAGCCGTGGAGCTTCAGCATTGTGGGCATTATGTTCTCTGGCCATTATAAAAAAAGGAAGATTTATACAAAGACTGGTCATCTCAACACCGATCCCACAATGCTGAAGATGCTGAACACGCATTAAATGCTAAAGCGCTGCTTTGCCGTGTTAGATGCACATTGGTTTGTTAAAATGCAACACTTAACAAAAATACAGCAACAAACAACATCAGATGATCACACAAAACGAAAGGCGCAAACTTCACAGAAAAAAAAACCCAAAAATTGAATCGGATCAAATTGTGGATGAAGATGATAAAGCCAGTAAATGAGACAGAAAATTCGATCATCGATGGAGGAAAGATCCGAAAACCAGTACGACGTACCCCTTGTTGATAACCTCGGCGATTTCCCGCTGATCAGAGCTTGCGATCGTGTTGCGTCTTTTGCCCCGTGGTCGCCGTAACCGGGACCGCCGCCTAACCGTATCCTCTTCCGGCTTGCCATCATCCTTCTTGGGGCGTGTCGTCGTGTAGCACACCAGCGACTTCCGTGTCGACGACATACGATCGAACGCCCGTCCTGAAGTATCAATTTTGATCGTTTCCGCTGGGAACCTGTGCAAGGGAGGGGGACAATGTAAACAGGAAGTGTAGGTAGGTGTTAGTTTTTTCATCGTGCAGTGAACGAAGCCAAAGTGCATACTTGGAGGCTAGAATACGGCATTGCTCTGCTGGGGATGGCAGCAGGTGATCGACTCGATCATCGCCACTGCTGTTGCTTGCGACCGTTTCCGCCAGTGTCGTGATGGCATCGATATCCGTATCGTCGGCGGCCATATTGGATGTGGTCGGAGCGTCGGTAAGGTCGGACGGTGTCGTACACGTTTCGGGTATGTTCGGTAGGACGGAACTGTTTGTGATACTGTTGGACGCGATCTTTACGGAGCACGCGACACCGGTGGTGACGTCGCCGATCGCCTCGGACGAGGTCCATTTTCGCAGGTCTTGTACGGCGGTAGGCTGTTGGGTTGTAGATTAAGGGAACGGAATTGATTAATGAACTCATTGAGGAGGAACAGCTTCTCTTGGCATCGTTTGAATGGAACAGTGGAGGGTTATTCTCCTCTCATAGGCTTTATTCGGGGGGGTATTTAGGCCGCTTCAAAAACGTAGAGCTAGTCTACTCGTAGCAAATCTTGATTGATGGACGAATGATCGATATTATGAGGAGTTCTTCATTCAAAGCACCGTGGAGAAGACGATGGTCTGTTGACTATGATTTCTTGAGCTCTTGTGGAAAGTAGGAACTCAGCAAGTTTGTACTATCTCTCAGGACAACTCACTGCTAGGTTGTGTCTTGCAGGCTTGAATGTATGACATTTGTTATATTGCAATTGCTAGACATTCGACTCACTTCTCCAAAAATCTTTTTAAATTCTCTAATAATTGTATAGCATGTCCTCAGGGTTTTCCTCACAATTCTCATGCCAATCAAATAAAACTATATACACAGTCCAATAAAAAGGTTAACATGTTACTGGAGCTAATTACACGACATGTCACTCGGGTAAATTGTTCATCCAAACGGAAACGCGACAGAAATGTATATACATTTCAAGATGCAGAGCGATAACCAAATACGCCAGTCAATGGCAAGTCAAACAACGTCCCCCAATCGTCTCCCATCTGTTTACAGAGCACTTGGTCAAGCTTTGTTTGCCTATCGATAGCGACCAACTCCTGCCCAACGCCTCAAGAAGAGGGTTTACTCCCCCCGCACAAGTGTGAGGGTAACATCAATCAACAACGGAACTGATACACAGATTAGATTGTACCCAGGGCAGCACTCTGTAGGACTCCCGCAGGTGTCGGGGAAAAGATGACTATCGGGTTGCCGAACGAAAAGCATAGACGGGCAACAACAAAAAAAAGGAAAACCGACGTAAGTAAATACGGGCTTTGTGGTCAAATTGTGTGTAGGTCCACCATTGGTACGGTGCGCGGTATGCTTTGATTCCCGGACATGACCCTGATTCCGGCCTCATTACCGGTCAGCACTAATGAAGACCTTCGGAGATGGATACACACGGAGCAGAGTTCCCTGCCACCCGGGTAACGTGATACATACCAGACTGACTTCGATGTCCATGTCGACGTTGTGGGCACGGGCGTTGCGCCGCTGCCGGCTCAACACCGGGGTGCAGATGAACGCCTCCGTGCTGTTGCCGGCAATGTTGCCCATGATCCGGTCCATCTCGGCGATCGTCGCGACGGGCGTTTTGGCGGCCGCCTCGTACAGCTCCCGCACCGTGTCGGACCGGCTGGCCACGGTGAACAGGGCCGTGTCCACATGGTACTTCGTCGTGTAGTGCTGCTTAATTTGCACGAACGTATCGAGGTCACTTTCCGCTGTAAGGCGAGACGAGAAGCATAATTAAAAGGCGTGAAGAAGGCAAACCTAGCGAACCGGCAAGCGAAAGCAAATTAGTGTGCGCCAACTCGAGTCTGTGCCGAGGCTGCGGTGATGTGGACAAATGATACCCAACGAGACTGAACCGAGGGCACCGGGGGAGGGGGCTCGGGGACTAGAGATTTCTCACGTAACCGCTAGGCCGAAACCGAGAAACGTATGCAATCTCCCACTGTCCTCTTGACGTGTGCAGCGAATGCTAATTCGCTTTTACTTTTGTCCGGAGGTCTTACAATGGTTGCCAGGGATATCAGCGTGGTGAATTGTTTTACGCCATGCTGATAATTAATGCCGGGCCTGCTCTAAATAGCCACACGCTCGGTTCCCCCGGACAGCCCTTGACACGGAAAACCGGGTGCCAGTTGATTAGATAGAAACGCCGGGGCGCCCAAAGACCTCAAGCTACTCAAAAATACCACCGCTTGGAATGTGTAAATTAGGGTCCAACTTTGTATGCGGTTCGGGCGGTAAGCTGACTGCTGCTAGTTGATATGGTCGTAACATAATTGAAAATTAGTGCAACATGCAGCACCGTACCGCCACACCTTTCCCACACCTGGACACTCACACCACCAGCTGTGGGATGCCTGAAGCCGGTGTGTGTGTGTGGCCCACGGAAGATGGTGTTTCGGCTCGGCACTGTTAGCGAAGCCCATTGTTGTCTCGTCAAATGGCAAATGGCAATGTCAAATTTAATTTCACTTCCGCTCGCAACTTGCCACAGGACCTGACGGATGATGGCCGAAAGAGAAGAAGAGAATAAAGAGCTGGCACAGCCACATCGACACATGCCCGTGTGTTAAAGATCTCACCGTGCGCGACACTGAATGTGCGCAGAGCCGGCTCAACCGGTCGCACGGAAGTCCTGTCTATCATGCACACGGCATTCATAATCATCATCATGCAGCGGCCATCGGTGTGGTTTTGGTCATGTTTTGTGCGTTTTTGTGTTGCTGCTCTCGATTTAAATAACAAACGGAACATTTCTTTTCGACCTACAAAACCGCCGGAAAGGGTGTGCGATAGAGAGAGAGCGAGCGAGCGAGCGGCGCAACGAGAGCGACCATCTGTCGGAGGGTTTTTGGGAAGGGTAGGCCGGCAAATGAATGGCTGTCGGTTGGTTTGGCTGTGGGGTTGCCATGGGTTTTTCAAACGTACGAGACTATGAGCTCTTCCTGGGAACGGATCCGTACCGGTGTTGGCATGATGATGATGATTGCAGGTAAAGCTCAGCATGGCATGGCCTCGAAGGATAGGTAGGAAGGAAAGAAGCGAAACAGCACCGGCAGAGGTGTCAAACGGGACAGGAGATTTATAGTGTCAGAGTGTGATTTGTGATAATTGTTAAGGTTTTTGATGATTGTCGGGCAGAGGAGGACATATTCTTTTGTTATGCATTTCTTAAAGAACCTCTAAAATTTCAAAGATTAAATACATGTGTTCCTCAACTATATCAGTCCCTACATTCGACTTCTAGAATACATATTAATTTTTCCACTATGCTGTTCAACATGTTCCAGTTTCCAATTTAACAAAAAAGTATATTTAATTTATTTTCTTCCTAAACTTAAAACTGAAAACCTTTTCATTTTTTTTGTTCTCATATTTACTCTTTTTTCTTTGCTAGTTTGTATTTGTTATAAAGTCTTTTGTATTTATTATTGTTAAACGAAATGGTATACGGACATTAACAAACAAAAACAAAATCTGAATCTATTCAACAAATGCCAAAAAATTGTAATAAGTAGCTAAATTTATACTGTCTGGTCATACCGACCATGTGATAGTCTGATAGACTTATTAATACAACTTACCCGGCTAGTATCGTAGTTACGGAGCAATGATTTTAATGGGATTTGATACCAAGTCCTGTCATGTGAAAAATCGACTCCACTACCATCTCGACCGTCGTATCTCCCCTTTAAATCGCGGTGCAGTAAATTGCATTTATTTTTTGTGAAACGACATGATAAACAATCATAACAAAGAAGCAAAACTTTTGGAAATTATAAATGACCAACAAAAAGTCGTCTATCAACAAAAGGGAGTTAGTTACTAAATATGTTCTTATTCATTTTATTGCCATAACCGACTGCCAGGTTTTCGCATTTGGCTGCATGGCTTAACTGCTTGCTAAGTCATCCCGACCATATAACAGGTTAATATAATTATTGATACCGCTTTGCACGATAGCCAGTCCTTCTAACGGGCTACCGTTTCGGTCACCGGACTACCGCTCAATTCATGTCGGTCTAATAGAAATATTTATTACTATCATACGACATTAGATGGCTCTTGATTCGGCTCGTGAATGTATCACAGGTTTGTTGTAATTTTAGACATAACGGTTTATCGTTCCCGTGCGTCGTAAAATTTATTTGTTGAAACTTATTCTTTGTCATACGATCCTGTCGATATTTCTTAGACAGGTGTAGAATTAAATCTGAACAAATTTAGTGCTTCAGACCAAGCGTCTGTGGTGACTCACTTATTTACCCTTTAGTGGAGTTTCGATCAGTTACTCATAACAGATTCGTAGAAACAAATGTAAACTGAACTGTTTTTGATATCCATTTTAAACCCTTTTTGCACCATACTGCAGTACTTTTATTTCCAACATACCCGACCCGTCATTTCCGTCCGAGGAACAGGTTTCTACAACCCTGCCAGCAGCATCGTCGCATGGCTGCAAGATTTAACGCCGATACCGAGTGATGGACGGGTTTTGCGCGATCCAAACACGCGTGCTGCTGTTTGTTTGGCATCGTATTGGTGTGTCCAGCATCGCCCATACTTACGGGTAAAGGTGTGCGAGCGGCGCATACACCACTACACGCAGGTAGAGCGCCTCGTCGAAGCAAAACGAGTTGCGCACCGACTCATGCTGCCGCGCTGCTTTTCCCATCCCATTCGGCCGTACCAACCAACCAACCAACCAATCAACCAAGCGACTCTCGAGCATCATTGCTTGGTTGGACCGGAGCACGGCTTGCGCCACACGACCCTCGGCGAACGGCCGACCGAGCATTCCAAAGAAATGCACAAACGATCAAGACGATCGCTTGCTTCCAAAGGGCACGCCGTCACACAGCACGCTTGCAAGACGCATCGCCATCGCCGCTGGTAATGATTTTGAACTAGAGCACCGGCAAACGAAGACGACGACGGAGAAGGGCGCATCGAAAAATGGTCGCAAATGGGAATGCTCCGGTGACAACTGGGACCGCCGAAATGTAGCGACAGCTTCCACTTTTCCCGACCCAAGGTTTTTAAGATGCCAACGATGCAGTTGACAATGCGCTCGCTCCCTTCGTGTGCCAGCGTATCAACCAGCGGGGAGAAGAAAACAAAAAGGCCAGGGGCTCGTCGCTTAAGCCAACCCAAGAAGAAGGAAGCGCACTCGCTATCTGCCTTCACTCTCTTCCGGCACTTTTATTTGCCTCGGTAATGGAAACCCACCAGTGCTGGAAAGCTGGCCCGGGATCAGAGCATTACGTCACGTAATCTCGGCTCAGCTCGGGATGGTATATGGCTTCAACCATCCAACGTTTGGGATGTTGGAGTTTCTCTTCTTTCACCACCCTGTACACATTCCTCGCG
This sequence comes from Anopheles stephensi, assembly GCF_013141755.1. NCBI lineage: Eukaryota > Metazoa > Arthropoda > Insecta > Diptera > Culicidae > Anopheles > Anopheles stephensi. Next base: position 81,648,863 of record NC_050202.1, on the reverse strand, counting down.
CGAGACGAGCGGAACCGGGCTCAGAACTGCCGGAAAGCAAATGGCTCCGAGTGGGTTCTCCCGATCGTTGGAGGCCCGCCGATCCGGTATCTGGTTTGCGTTGATCACCACAGATGGAGTTAATGGGTTATTGATTTAAACCATACACATGTACGGAACGCCCTTACTTGGGAGCGTAGTTTGAGGAAGTTGCCTAAGCCAATTTGATTATCCATGTTCGGACATTGTAATGCTCGGTTATAGTTCCCAGACGCCGACTCCAATGGGTTTAAGCGGAGTTCTGGAAGAGCACCAGCTGTACTTACGGACTGTGACCTGCTTCGGATCGAACTGTTCCACCTTCTGGGACAGCCGGTCGATACGTTGCTTGATGCCGAGGGATCGCTCATTGACGCTGGACAGCTCCTCGTGCAGCTCGGTAAAGATCTGGTTCGAGATGTACACGAGTGATGCGAGCTGGCGTAGGGCGTTACTAAGCGTGACGTTGGTCAGCGCTTCGAACTCATTGTCCGCCACCGGGATGGTCGGGGCGGCCGCGTACGGCTGCAATGCCAACTTGGACGAGCGGGCGATGTACTTTGGGGTTACGACACGCTTCACGAACGGCATTTTGCTTCATGTTGTTTTCACCTGGGTGGTCGTCGTTGAAACAATGCGCACATACACTTATACACACTCACACGTACACTACCTACTGGCCAACACAACATAAACGCACACACACACACACACAGAAACCCCGACTTCGTGAATGACTTCTTGACCGTGCACAGGTTGGGCTTTCAATTAATTTTCTTCTTCGATTTTCGTAGCGCACGGCGCTTTTCTCGGCTAAAACAATAACCAATACCACCTCACATCCGAAACATCATCATCATCATCATCATCGTGATCATCAGCTTCAGCATCACTAGCAACCAGCACTTAGCGCATTGGAATGCGAACGAGAAGGGAAGAAACTGACATTACGGGATGTTGCACTGGACACCGATCTGATCCGCACTCAGATACAGACACATACACACACACACTGGAACACATTCGGGCGTGGGAAGATTTTTGTATCCGCCACCCAGGGACACACTGGTTGCGGAAATGAAAAGTAATGCTGCTGCAGGCTCCGGAAGGATCACACCGTAGTCCGTACCTGCCGGAAATACATGCTACGCGCAAGCCTAGGCGTTTTTGTGGATTGACGCCGCGCGACACAAACGTCCTACCTGGTTGGCGTGTGCTGAGAAACTGGTTGGCCAGCACTCAAACCGCGGGTACGTTGGTCGCTCACACGATTTTTAATTATGCGTGCACAGTAGAGCTTCGGTAGGACAGAAAGAGGTGCTTTTTTGGGGTTTCAAATAGAAAAAAAATGAATTGTGTATCCATCGAGGTTTGCTCGAACTACAGATATTGTTTGAGCTAAAAATGTAAAGAAAAACTTTTCTTTGGTAAATTTTTGGAACTACAATCTCAGCAGGCCTTTCTATTTGGTCCAGAATCTTTTATTTTTATTTTTTCCTTAGCTAGCCAATCAACGAGAGAACGGTTCAGACAGGAGTTGATATTGATTTTAATGAGTGAAAAATCAACAAAACTTTCCCTAACCAAACTTGTTTGACCTTATATATTGACTACTTATTACTTATTACTGCTTAAAGTTCTTCGGATACTATATCCAAAACGGAGACGTCCCGGATCTGGTTGATTGTAGCGCCAGTTCAGTTCAGAAGGATGGCATTTGGTAGGCTCTGGAGCTTGTCTTGTTATTTCCATATTAAAAATGCTTCTTGCTGCCCATTGAAACTGTGACAAGAATGTAGCAATAAACAATTTTTTAACTAGGGACTCAGGACTGACTATCGACCTACTAAGAGTAAAATAGGTCCAGAGAGCCAGAAATGCCAGAACAAGACCGCTCGAATCATTGTATGAAATTATTGATATTCATAAAGCTTGTTTGAATTGAGTACGAGATAATATTTTTCAATTTTATCCATAGAGTTATTTGAATATAAATTTTAAAATATTCGTCGTTATTATAATAGTATTTTTTTCCTTTTTTTGCATTTTTTTGTAGACCACCGCTTGTTCATAGTGTGAGAGACCGACAAGAGAGAGAGAGAGAGAGAGAGAGAGAGATAGCGTTACCAACGGAATGGGGAAAAAGAACGAGAAAGCAATAGAATGTTTAAAAAATTAAACAGTCACACACACAGTAGCATATGCGTTTTCCCGCTCACATACAGCCACACACACACACACATCCATCCCGGCACGCATTCCGAATTCCGGCGATCGCATGCATCCTCCGATGCTGAGTTCCGGGCACTCAGCACCGGGAAAGATCACGCAACCGTAGGCGTAGATGAGTGTGAGGAGGGTTCATCCCCGATTTCCAAACCGCCATTTTCGCCGGAAGTTGATTGATGATTGTTTTGGCGTAAGGGTGTCTTTCCGGTTGCGGGTCACTGTACGATCACGCTCAAACCGTTCACCGAAGGATACGGTCACCCACAAACCGTCCAATCGTAGCAGATGGTTCCGGCACTGTGGCGGTGCTGTGTGCTGCGAACGGCGTTTGCAACGTTGGAATTCCTCCTTTTACTAACACCACTCCATCACGACGGTGCACGCCGGGCTAGTTATGCTGCTTTATGCTCGTGCACCACTCGCACGTCTGCTCGCTCGCCCATTGCTGACTTATGCCGGTGTGCGGTGGTGTGTTGGTGTGGTTTCGGCGGCGCCGTGTACGTGCCGTTACATTTGCCGGGCGGCTTACCGGGTCCGGGAGCGGCGGAAGCGGAGATCGGAGCCATAAATACGTCGATTCCGACCGCGAAACGATCTGACGAAGGGAACGGGAGGATGGATGGACCGGAGTGGGGTGTTTGGAAAAGGGAAAAGGGTAGACCCGGTTTTACTGACGCCGCCTTTGACACTCTCCAGTGTCGCAACAACCTGGGACGAACCAAGAACCAAAGGGTGAGAGATGTACGACGGATGGTGGACGGGCGATAGGGGGCCGGGTACGCCAATACAGACGACGTCACCAACTGCTGAAGCCAGCATAATGCGCCTCCAAGCCAAGTGGAGGCTTCGGAGTTCGGAGAACGGCCGCCCGAGGTTGATTTGTGGTGTCGCTGTTGGGCATCTACCCACGCGCTGCTGCATATGCCAAGCGCGATCGGGGACACACCGGGACCTTTACGTGTATGCGTGGTGTGCAGGCTTTCTCGCTTCCATTACTATCCGGTGAGTTCTTGTTTTCTTTCCCATTTACAACAGCGAAAACCACTTGACCGCCAACGGACAGTCACACACACACACACACACACACGGTTCGTTCGTCCGTTCATTCGTTCCCGTTCCATTCATGCGCAAGGGCAGGTCAAAGTGGTGCTTTTCTTCTTTTATTTTGTCGCCCTCATTCTTTACACCCTTGCTGCCACGGTCCTTATAAGGTTTAGTCCTACCAACTATCCCCACCACGGCACTGCACCGTGCATGCATGTGCAGGGCAGGGCGCACAAGTCGAAGGGAATCGAACTCCCGACTGCCATGGCGCGCATTTAATTCATCTGTTTTGTTTTACGGCGCTTTTCCCCCCCCCCCCCCCCCAGCGAGTACCGTCCCACCGTTCCACGTGTTCTAACGGACAATTTTCAAACACACACACACGCAAATATCACCTGAAGAAGTAACGAACTCCCTCTTGCTCGGTGTTTTTTTTTTACCATCGAAAGGTGTATTTTGCTTTAAATTTTTCAATGTTACTACAACGAACACATCACGCCAGCCAGGAAAGGACGCCTCACGCAAGATGGCAATTTTGGTGGGCGTTGTCCACGACGATCCTGGACGCCGTCTGGGCGATCCAAAAACGCGCCCCGTTCGATGCGTGAGGCAAGTGGAGGAAATTGAAAAGGAAAACCCTCAACGGCAACGGCGACCCTTCGCCAGGGGGGACCGGTATCGGAATTGAATGTCCGGGGGCCCGCACATTCTGTACCGGTAGTTTGGTAATTTAAAACAAAGTCGCATTTTTGGAATAGACAGGGGGCGGAACCTGCCGATGTGGTTTCCCTTGCAAACATTGACTGGGACGGGTCGGGTTATGTGAGGGGGGGGGGGGGGGTGGGCGTACAGTCTATTAACATGGTCGTTACTGGATGTCGCTGTCGGATATAGGCGGAGGTACGGAGGAGGTTATTGCTTTGACTGATAACTTTTTTGTGAAGGTTAACAACTTCTGAGGATGCGGGTAACTCTAACGATACTGCAGAGAAATAGCTTAAGGTAGAAAAAATGCTTTAGGTGACTGTGGTCTTCGGAAAACAACAATGGATTCCTCAAAAAAATCCGCTAGGCCATACCGTCAACATAATGGGATACTAAGCCTCATTGGGAAGATCGATAAGATAAGGATTAGCATCAATAATGCAGAACCTCGTGACATTAGATCGTGGGACTTTTTTGCCAAGTACAATGTAAATATGAAACGATTTCTTCACGTTCTGTGACCTCGCATCTGTGAGACATTATCATAACTTGGGCTGCTTTACATCACAATCACCTCTGCAGAGCTAATGTAAGAGCTAACGAGACTCTTGGAGGTAATCTTTAGCAGTCTAGTGTGTAGCAGTAACAGTGCGAATTCGTCGCCTTAGTTACTGCTATTAACGTCGCCGAAACCTGGATCTCCCCAAGCCCCGAGTCGGCCATTTGAAGTGTCGCTGCGATTGTTTTAAATCATTTACGTGACACGTTCTCACGCTCAGCATCAAGGCGTGCTGAAAAACGATCCCACACCACAAAGTCATACGAGCTGGCTATGATGAAGCGGACAACATCCGAGCCAAGCTGCAGGGAAAGTGAGTGAGCCGGGTGTAAAATAACACCCATAAGCATGCTTTATTACTACTCGCTTGGTCCACACCCAACCCAACGCTCTGCCAATGCTTCGTGTGTACGGGGCTCGTGAACGTGAGCCTAAAGCCCAAACAGTAAACCCCGTGACAGGGCTCTTGTCTCTCCTGCAGCCAAACTAGCGTACAAAGTTGTTCAAATCGGATCAGTTTCTACGGGCGGCTCTTAGTCCACTAGACGATAAGCCGTTTGTGATACTTTCCTAAACGGACCCGATTAAGGGGTGACTCTCTCGCTCTTGGGTGTTGTGTCAAGCTTCCAACGACTTTTTTTTCGTTGTGTTTTGTCAGTCGTATTTTGAACACGGAACTTAACCTTCAAGGGTACAGGGATGCTGATAAGAATGTTGCCTTTTACTTAAGCCGTCCCTGGCCAAGCCTTCCGTACAGAAATCCCGGACTGGAGGTGGAAGGAATATTTACATTTTCAATCGTCGTGGCTGGTGGAATGGGAATGGGTAGCGACGATCCCTGTTTGGGCCGCCCAGGGGTACCATTTACCCTCGGCTTTGGAAGGTAAGCCCACCTATGGTTCATTGGGACGCAAATCACCGCATTTTATGTGGACGTGAAGATTAGATTTGCTCACTGACCCTTCAGGTCAGGTGTCAGATTTCACTGTGTATGCCTCCTCACGCCTTGCGGGCGATGATTCGCCAGGTCCATAAAGTCGACAGATCTCGGGGAAAACCGTGCACCCCGTGCACCGAGGTTTATTACCAAGCACTCCCTTTCGATCTACCTGTGACCTTCTGCAGCTTACCTGTGAATACGCCACCTCCCGTAGATACCGCCATAATTCACACACACACACACTCACCCGGACATCCGGTGCACTCGGTGTAAATGATCCCATAAAAGTCATCCAACAGATACCGGAACAAAAAGACCCACACAGGAGACACACCACCGAAAGCTTCAACCAAGCAAACATGTTTATTCAGCTAAATATTGTAAATACGCATCATTACAAAGACGATGTACGTGTACGTGTGTGTGGCTGTGTTCTGAACGCGTGTGTGTGTGTTGGGAAAACGGAAAGAAAAACGTTCGTTTTGTTGTTTTTTTGTTGAAATACCAACCAAAACCACATATCGCAACACGGATTCCGATATTATGAAGTTGCCGATGTAAGAAATTACACGAGCGATGTAACGAGAATCTTTCCGATCTGTATCTGTAGTCTGTTTGCTTCATCTTGTGCTAAATTTGTTCTCAGAACACTCTTTCTCTTTCTCTCTCGCTCTCTGTTTTTTCTCCTTTCCTGTTCCTCTTTCCTTTTCTTGTGATCATTTTCACCTTCTTTCTCTTTTGTGTTTAGCTTACTGTTTTCTTATGCGTTTTTGTGTACCAGCGTTTTTGCTCATCTTTTCGGCATGGTTTGGGATAGAAGAGTATTATTATTATCATAATTATTATTATTATTATTAGATGATTTGATAGGAATTTGATGGGCGGCATTTGGTAAAACCGTGTTACACTGTTCTCTTTCGCGTTTCTTGCTTTTTCTTTTCCTTCTTCTCGTCTCTGTCGCTCTCTTTCCCAATTGTGGTTCGGTTGTGTGGTTGATTTTTCTTTTCAATTTGTTTCTTTTGTTTCCCCTTTTTCTTTGTTCTATCTTGCTTCTTCGTTTGTTTAAAGGTAGTTGTTTTGTTTTTTGGAATTTTGTTTCGCAGTTTTCTTTTTCTTTCCCAAACAGGAGCTGAAAACAAATTTTCTGTTGCCGAATTTTTGCAGTTTCAGTACTATTTCTTACGTTACACTCCATTCCTCACCCTTGCCTGATCACGATCGTACGGGTGTGTACTTTTGTGTGTCTGTGCGTGTTTTTGTGTGTCTGCATGTGTGTGTGTTGGAAAAGGGTTTTCCTGGCTGGAAATGTTACGCTTGCAAGCTGTCCATTTTTTGTTGTGGTATGATTGTACTGAGCAGTCTGAGATTGTTTCACCCATTGGTTTTCCTTTTCTTGAGCGAATTATTCCTTCTTTTTTTCTTTTTGTCTGCAGGTGGGAAAGATAGATAGATGGGTCTGGTTACGTGTCGGACAGGTGAAGGTGAAGCATTTTGAGGGAAAACCCCCCTCAAGCGAACCGAGTCGAAAGCGCTTGAATGGTATTTTTTGAGTATTTTACGACGTTTTGCAAAGAAAATCGTTCAGGAGAACCTTTTCCTGGTGTGCCCAGTGTACATAAGTGTGGATAAGATCATCTTAAAAATTATAGACAACAAAAGAAAGAAAATGATTAACAAAACAGTTTTATCTCTTTCCCTCTTTCCAGCTCTATTGCAAAGCAAAGCCAAGTGAACCAAATGCAACGTGTGCTTCACATTGTCTTCATTTTTCGTGGTGGAAATTTCAAGAATTTCAAAATTTTTGTGTTCCACCTTTCAACTGTTTCCTTCCGGTTCCGGTTGGATGTATCATCGTGTCGAGTGATGTGTCCTTTTGCGCTCCTCACGTTATCCGGTCCGTTTTCAAGTGTTTTCTTCCTTGCATTTACCTCTCTTTCCTTCCGTTTCTTCCTTCCTTTTGTAAAGTGTCTGTGTATGTCTTTTTGGCTTCTTTTTTGTTGTCCTTTCTGTCCGTAAAGCCGTTAAGACCGTTACGCGTTTTAGTTGTCTGTTGGTTGTTCTTTTCCACGTTTTCCACCAGTTATCGATCGTGCTAGTGTAGTTGGTGATGCATTTCGTCTTTGTTTGATTGCGTTTTCTGTTCTTTTGGCAATTTATCACATTTCTAAGTTTTCCTTAAGCTTAAGAAAGAGAGAAAGAGATATGATAAAAAAAAAACTGAAGGAAATAAGTTGCGCAAAAACAAATGTGAAGCTTATGCAACGCCACATCACGGGGATTTCGTTCATTCACTTACACGCTTATCAAGCGCCTCCTTGCTTGAGCCACAACTGTTCCTAATCTTATTGGAAAGGTGTTTTTGTGTGTGTGTGTGTGTCTGTGTTTGGATCTGTATGGTGACTGCTTAGCTATTGGCTGGAGCTGTCGTCACTTCAAAGCATCCGCTGGTCGCATTTTTCCACCGTCCCCAGGACGACGAACTGCACACCCTTAGAGCACACAATTTGTTTTCGGTGGGTATGAGCATGATATTGGGGCGGAAGTCCGTTAGCCGAACGGTGGGTGGGTGCTCCAGGACACACTCGCAGCACATCGGAACCGGGTTGATTTTGAACCGGCCAGGAACTAAAGCACGCCAAACAGAAAACATAAACACCGTGTAACGTAAAACCCAAAACCGCGGATGTACTTGCTTGCTCTGTCGTTCGCGTGTTTGCGGCCGTGTGAATCGTTTTTGTTTCTCTCCCGTAATGCCGTGCCAATGTAATAATCAATATGAACTAAGAATATGTATATGTATATATATGTATATGTATATTGTATGCGTGTTGTATATATATAAATATGCCCATCCGGCTCTTCGGCGGCTTGACAAATTGCTACGACAATGTTATAATATGAAGCACGGCCTGTATGCCGTCCGCTTGTGTTGATTTTCTGTTTGCTGTGCTGTTGCTGAATAGCCCTTTTTGTTTTGCTTTGCGTGTTCCAATCTTCCAATCTGCCTTAGTGTACCAACTGTCAACGCCTACTAACACCTGCTCACCGACTGTAGCTAGCGTTCGCACGTGTATAATAGAGTGGTTGATTTCTTCACAAGTGCGCCAGTGTGTTTGAATACTTTTCACTTTTTTGTTTGCTTTCATCTTGTAATGTAATTCTTTCGCATCTTTTTTTCACAATAAGCCAAACTTAAGCACAACTATACAACAATGCTGCGTATGTACAAGTTCTGAATGCAACACTCTAAATGCTCTCGTTTGTTTCCCCGCCCCATGGAGAAAACCTAAGTAAAGCGAGCCTTTTTAGTGGGATGGGGAGGATAAGTGATTTAAGGGGGCTGGATTATCGTTTAAATGTGTGTGTATGTGCGTGTTGGTGCTTGTTTGGAGCCCGGTTTAACGTTTAAACTCAACAAATGCTATAGCAATACGAACGATACCTCCCGAAGCTAGTACAACAGATCGACCGCAAATTTATTTATATTCGTTTTTGTTTTGTTTTTGCTTGCATTCCTAGGGAACTCTTACGGTCGTGATTTTTTTTTTACGGCGATGCAAAAGTAAGACGCAAGCAAGCTTAGCAATCGACTACGTACATGGGGAAAAAGGTGCTTCCTTCTCTTGCATGGCTGTGCTTGCGTGCGTGTGTGTGTGTGCGCCCTTGCAGCTGTCTACTTACGGTTTCATTTGACCTCGAGCACGGTTGCATAAATGCAGGTGCTGAGATACCGTACGAGTGTTGCCAAACGCATAACCTGCCGAGTGGTTGCATCGAGCGGAGGTGGTTCGAGGCACTACAAACGGCTCATGTTTCACTACCATTAGTCACGGTGAACAGATTAGACGCCGTGAACACTGTGGTGTGGTGTGTGTACCATCAGGGGCTTGTGCCAGAGAGATCCAGGGCTTGGTCTATCTTCTCTACAACTGCGCGGTAGTGGAAGTTTTTGGGACCATCTTCTACTAGTGTATTAAGATTCTGGCACATGCTGATGACATAGACCACATTGGGTTGTGCCTCTCTGGTATAGAAGAAGCTTACCAAAGGATCGGTTGGAGATTTATGAGAAGAAGCAATGGCGGCATCACAAATGGCAAGAGGAAGATTCACTTCGATAGGAATATTCTTAGAATTTGTTTTGGCCCTCAGTTTGTGAATAGTCAATGAAAAGCTCTACGAGCTGTACGGTGAGCTCACGACCGCGTTATGAATTAGACACGCTGGACGCCGATGACTTGGTCATCTAATGAGAATGGCACCCTACGAACCAGTCCGTAAAGTCTTGCTAGGTCGTCCACATGAAGGTATATGGATATACCAGGTAGAGTTGTTTAGAGCAAATTGACATTTCTCAACCTGACATAACAGTTCCGGGGTCATCGAGGGGAAGGGTATTGAAAAGAGTGTTACAAGCGTCGAAGGAGGCGCTGGTGGTTGTTTCGCTTGCGATTTTTTGACGAAAAATCCAACCAAATATCGTCAATACTCTGTGGCACAACAGTTGATATGCGAAGATGACCCATAAACTAGCGAAATTTCTCAAGGGACTGAGAATCGAGGCTGTTTGTTCATGTTGGTAGCCACATACCATATGATTTTGTAAAAAAAAAATCTGACATATCTCGACTAAAATGGTGCTTTGTCCAATCGACAAAAATTCACCTTCTAAATACATACACCTTGGTCCACATAGACAAAGGATGCGTCAGGACTCAAACTGACATAAAATGATTGCGTTGATGCTTCCGCCAGAAAGGTCATTCCACTATCTAGGATTAGCAGACGATGGAGCTCGGCGCTGATACATTAGTAGCCATGGTAAAGAGGCAAGCAAATAGTGGCAGGTTGTCACTAGATAATCTGTCAACGCTGTCAGTGTTGACATGTATCGCACACACTTCCAAATTGTGTTTGATTTTAGAACGATTAAGTCAGCCATGGTTGTTTGTTAAATTATAAAAAAACACACACACACACATACACAAATCCTTGGCGACAAATGACATTAGCACGGTTCCTTTGGCATGCCTTCCATCACTACTTGCATCGGTTTACTTTTGCTATTGCGCTGAGCTGCTGTAACACTTATGCGGATGATTAGCTTCACATGGTGGGAGTGGGTCAGTGTAGTGGGATGTAGCTCTCGCCTGGGTTTGTGTCTGCTGTTTATCCCCTTTTCAAGAGGTTTCTTTATGTGTTTTTGTTGCAGTGTGCGTGCGTGTGCGTGTGTTGTCTTTTCTTTTGTATCCTTTTTCTGTTGCCATACCACGTTTACATCACTATTATTGATTTCTATCTACGTTATTGTTATCCACGAATATTTGTTTGTTTGGGCTCTGGTCGGGTCCCGCGCCACAACCGCGTCACACTATGGCCGCCACCAAAAACAACACAGCTAATATTGAATATATATTCTTACGTAAGTGTTTCTTACTATTTTTCACTTTTCTTTTTGTTTGCTCGTTTGGTTTGGTTTGGTTGTGCTAGTTTTGTTTGTCTGCTGTTACCATTGTTTTGTCGACAGTATTACCACAATTGCGCTAGTTCGCGCCTTTTACATCACTGCACCAACTACTACTACGCTTGTTCTATCGCTTCCTTTCGCACCGATCGTGTGTAAATAGGCGAGCAGTGTATGTGAGTGTGTGTGTGTGTTTCGTTCTGTTCCTATTCAGTGAGGAAGTAGTGTGATGATGAGTTTAGTATTTTTTGTTTGTCTGTGTGTGTTTTTTTTTTCTCCTCTCTTATCAACTCTACGGTCTTTCCCACATCGTCGGACCACGTGTGTGTTTAGTTTGTTAAAGTTTTTTTTTTTTTCGTTACTTTACTCATTTTGTATCAAATTTGTTCTTCTAAAGAGCTCCAACCATCGTCATCGTAGCGAGCTCTTTGCTGAAACACTCGCACAAAAAAATTGGAAAGCAACTTTGTTTCGAGGGGAAACTTGGCTTTCCCACTCCCCCCTCTTTTTTGTGTATGTTTTTTTTTTTGCAAATTGTTTGTTTTTCTTCAATAGTGTTTCATCTGTTAAATTTATTCTGGTAGTTGTTTCCCTAGTTTTTTTTGTTTGTTTGTTTTGTTCGTTTAGCGTTATCTTCTTCACCTTCACAACTGTGTGTACGGTCAAGAGTTGAGTTTCCGTTTGTTACCTTACTTTTGACTATCTTTTTCTGTTTTTCTGCTTCGCGCGCTACACTTTGTTGTCGCTATGAGTTTTTTTTTTGTTTGTTTTTGTATTATTGAATTGGTCTTTTGCTTTAGTTAATGTTTTACGTTTTAGTGTTGCCTAATGTAGTGTGTATCCCCTTACCTTTTTTGTTTTTGCGTTACTTTTTTGTTGTAGTTGCTATTTCTCCTCGCATCTAATTTGTTCATTTTGTTTAGCTTTGCTTTGCTGTTGTGCCACAATTTTGGTTCCACGTGTTCGGCGTGTGTCCTAAGTGTCCTAGGTGTAAGTGTCCTTAGTTGTGTTGTCTACGTTGGATGATTCGATTGTGTAGTTCGGTGTAAGTGTGTGTGAATGTGTTTGTGCCTAGCTGTGATCCAAAGGAGTAACAAAGAAAAAAAAAGTTTGATTGAATATGTAAAAACTATCTGTGCAAAAATAGTTGTGTTCTTTTATCATCCCTTTTTTGTTTGCTTCTTCTTTCTGCCTCTTCTTTCCTTTGTTGTATTGAATACATTGTTCGTGTAGAGATAGGTGGGTCATTTCATCAATGTTTGTTTGTTTTGTTTCAATTTTATCTTTTTTTTTTTGTAAGTATCCTCTTGCTTTGCCTCTTCTTTGTGGTTTTCCTTCCTACTTACTATGTCCTTGGAGAAATGATCCCCACTACAGCTACAGCCGCGGGGATATTAGTGAGAGTTTCCGAGGGGGAAAACAAATACCATCCGCCATTGCGAACGTGCATAGAACTCGCTAAAAATTGATTTAAGCATTAGCGTCCATAAACAATGAATGGCAAGCATTGCTACCCGGCTGCCTATCGATGCGAATCCTTATACAATTGAAGCGGTTGTTTGGCGGACGGCGGGCGGAATTAAAAACTCAAACTGTCAGACCAACTCTCAGCTAACGTCAGCTGACAAGACAATCGAACCGAAACCGAAGAAACGCCGGAAAGGACATCCTACAGGAGGGGAGCGGAGCTTACTGTTCGAGATAATACTGCCAGAGTGTGACAACACCGCACCGTGGGTTTGACGTTGATCCCCTCCCTAAGGCCCTGTTGATTGTTAATTCACATTGCGAACGAACGTCGTCCCCATCACGTGTATCACCTGTCCCCGAGCAAGCAAACGAAAAAAAGACGCGCCAATTCGGTGTAATGCCAGGATCCCCGTCCAGCGATGATGGTGCGATGTGTTGTTGCCCACCGTCTTGAGCTACCAAGCGAACTAATGATATAGAGTGTGTAGTTGCAGCAGCAGCTTCGGGAAGATATGGCGCAATGGGTTTTTTTCCGTTGTTTGTACAGCCTGATATTAGCGGTCGCGGAAGTACCGATATTCCACACCGTCGTCCATTTCCGATATACATATGTAAAGGTTCTTCACGAAAAAAAAAACAAAACGGAACAGAAATGTGCAGCGAATGCACGACGCGCGCGCTTGCGCGTCAAGCCCAATAAAACTCGCCCTTCATCGCAATGAGTGTCTACGGTTTAGACGTTCGATTCGATGACGAGCGGGTTTTATTTCTGGTGATTTCAGTTGTCCACCTCGTGGCAAACCTCCATGTAGTCCGGATCGTGCATAATGTCCTTGATCATGTCCTTCAGCATCGTGTACCGGGGGAAGATTGGGTAGATTTTGGAGTTACCGTACTCGGACTGCAATCGTTGGTAGATAGGGTGGGGGGGAGAAGAATCATTTGTGGTGCTGAGACAGTCGTGAACATTTGTTGGTTTACCTTCAGCTCTCGAATCAAGTTCCTTAGACCGGTGTACTTTTTCAGCAGACGATACAGATCGTTTATCATCTGCGTGTTTTCCTGCTCGATCTGTGCCGTGGTCATCGCTGGAATGGGGAAAAAACGAAGCATTAGTACCGGGCAAGGAGTCTATCCACCGTCGGAGTTGGATCCCTACTTTCGAGCCGCTCCATCCGTTCGCGTCGTTCGGCCGCTTCCTCTGCCAGCTTGGCGGACGTCTTCACGCCTTCGCCCGACTTTTGCGATTTCTCCATAATGCTACAGGCACGCAGTACGAAGGCCGGAACAGTTTCTAGCTTCTCCTGCTTCGGGATCTCGACCAGTGTCCAGTACTGCGTTTCCAACCGGATCACATCCTGCGGGAGAGTGTGCAGCCGAGGGTTAATCGAAGTCGCTATCGGAACGCTACCCGAAGCTTACCTTAATCATGAGCTTCAGCATCGGATAGCGATTGAAGATGTTGCGCTGGCTCTTGGAGTCACCGTATTTGTTCATCAGGTTGACCAGTGCCTTCTTGGCAGTGTCGTACGATTCCTCCAATCGGATCCGGACCGCTCGAAGCCGTTCGTTCGTCTCGAGCAGCTCTTCACGGCTCATGCCACCTGGATGGGGTTTTTTTTTTCGGAAGCGATTAGTAAGACGATCTCGATGCGGCATCCAGTCCATTAGTGCGAATACTCACTCGGCGAACCTTCGTCCTTCACATCTTGCACTATTCGTCTGACGCTTTGTGTAAATTTGCCAACTAAATTTGTTGAAGCTACGAATGATCAATGAATATTTGCGCTATCAATTGGTATATGCTATACACTCAACCTACGTTACAGCTAGTGTATGTCAAACCTCTCCTACAGTGTAAACTATTCTATATCTATACGACTGTACAAAAGGAATTTAAAACATCTAGCACTCCAGCACTACAGCAACTGCTGTAACCAAATATGCTTACTCACCATAATGCTTGGGAGATTCTGTAACGATAAGTACAAACTCGATTAGTACGGGCTTCCACCTCACGACACCTGTCAAACAGCGTCACTCAGAGAGCAACTAGTGTGGATCAATCTGCAGGTTTGACACAAAGTTCGGGTTAAAGGAAAGCAGCGCCAACACATCAAACCACTACGAAACGATAAAAAATGGAGCCTACAGGGCAAACTTACAGTGTGGTTGTTTTACTGTCGGTATTTGAGAGAGAGAGAGACAGAGAGGTAGACAGTGGTGTTTGAATAATGATGGGTAAGTGGTGTGTCTTGTTGGTGGTGTGTGTCCTGTGTGCTGTGAAGAAATAGAGAACGCTGGAAAAGAGAAGTAAACCCCCCGGAAACATTGTCCTCGTCCGTGGACGAGTGATTAAGATTCATTAAGCGTGTCAGCCGACTGCTCCGCGGCGGAGTTTGTGTATTGTAAATGGCATTTGTTTTTCGGCGGTATCGGCGACGAGTACATTGTAGAACGAGCGGCCATAACGACCCACATAATATCACTTTATGGAAGAGTCACGACAGTTGCCTTTCGGGACCGCGTGTGTGTGTGTGTCTGCACTGTCAGGGTGGTGCAGCCCGTAGGACGAACCTTTTTCCGCGTAGGACAGTATTTTTGTGCCGGCAAACAGATTGTGCTTGTCGCCGGTACTGCCTCCACCGCCGTGCTCGGGCCCGGCCGGCTTGCTCTTCGTGCGCTGCTTTGCATTCTGGCTGGCAGCTGCCGGTTGTTGGGGTTGCTGCTGATGTTGCTGCTGCTGCTGCTGCTGCTGCTGCTGATTGGCACGATCGGTTGCCGTGTCCGGTCCGCGGAAGAACGCATCGACAAAGTCTCCGGACAGGTCGGAGGACAGGTTGGCGGTGAGATAGCGCCGGTAGTAGTGCTCCTCGGCGTACGTGTTGCCGATGTTGATCTTGTTGCCGTAGATCCGGTCGAACGCTTCGAAGACGTGCTCGTTGTTGAGGTGCTTCGTCAAGCGGGGACGCTCCCGCAGGCCCAGCTTGTGCAGGATCTGATGCTTGATGGTTTGCAGCAGGATCACCTCGATCGGGGGATTGCTTTTGGTAGAGCCCGAGTCGGATCCAGGCCCTCCGGGACGTCCACCGGGTGCGTAGTACAGTCCGTTAGCGTTGGCGGCGATACGACGATTGTAGAACTCGGACAGTACGTCCGTCACGAGGAAGATGGTGCTGAGCACGATCTGTGACGTTGGTTTGAGTCCTTCGTGTTCCAGCCCGAACTCGTACACCTTCCGGTTGGTGGACAGGAGATTGTTAAGGCTACAGCCGGTGGGATGGAAGTCACGCTTGGTGCGCTGCGTTGACAGACGTTCGAGACGACGCAGTTCCGTCTCCTTGCGCAATTTGCATAGTTCTAGCAGGACACTGGCATGGAAGCAGTAGAACGTTTGCTCAATCGCATCCGCTTCGTGGTGAGTCGATCCGGTGCGCATACAGCGCCCTTCAAGCTGATCGTCGTACAGTGCGTACAGATCACTGGCTAGCCCTCCAGCGTGAGTCCAGGAGCAGGTCGCATTCGGGGGATACATTAGCTGCACCGCTACGGACAGTTCGGTAGGCCCGTGCACCGAAAGGCCACGATCGCTGCTCGCTTCTACCGTTAGCTCAAACGGTTGTTCATGCTCCTCCACGAGAAGGAAACACTCGAGACACTCGTCCTCCCCGGTGCGGCCTGCACCGGCATCATCTGCCCGACAGCTTCCAACCATCCCAACGGTGACCAGTAGCAGCAGCAGCAGCCGTGAAACACTGGAGCAGGTGGCCCGAACCGAAACCAGTCGGAGCCTTTTCTGGCGTACTTTATCCTTATATGGAGGTAGCCTCCATCGATGCGACGCTCCAGTAGCGCGAGTGTAGTAACCTAACCATGTGGACCGAATGTGTGTGTGTTTGTGCATGTGTATGTGTGTGTGTGTGTGTAGGTGCGTAGAAGTGACACGGCAGTTCAACCCAAGGCGGTAGACGACGGCAAGAATCAAAGAAGAAGGATAGGAGAAAAAACAAACACATACACACACACATCAGCCATATTTGGGGACGTTTGGTTGCATCCCGTACGAAAAATCGGGAAACAAAACGGAAAAGAAAAGAAAAGAAAGAAAACATACATCGATACGCGAATCAATAAAAAAGAAACCCCTAGGAAAAAGCTTTCCGCGTGCTGTTGACGCAGCCCAACTCCCCCGTGGGCACGACGACAGTAACGCACACACACACACTCACCGCCGGCATCCGAGGATCGCTGGGAAATGCCGCGCTTCATGTCGTGCTTGCCCATCTTGGCTGCCAGCTCGTCGCGTTGCAGTTGCTTCGAGTTGCGTCGACTCGCTGTGGCCCGCGGCTCGCCTGAGCTGGTGGAGGTGGTGGGCCCGTGGGACGACGACGCCGATGGCGGTGGCTGGGACAGTGGGTGCGATGGACGGCGGGAGGACTGCGAGGTGCTGGAATGCGGTGCGTCGGCTTGATGAAGCGGCTGCTGGTGATGCTGCTGCTGCTGCTGATGCTGCTGATGCTGTTGCGGTGAGGGTTTGGAGGATGTTGGTTGCGGTTGTTGTGGGCAATGTGGCGGCTGTTTGCTAACTTTCCTCGGATAGCGTAGTTTTCTTCCGAACCCTTTATTAGGGTAGGTTCTATACTATCGGTTAGCTTTGCGGACCCAATCTAGGTTAGACTCATTGTTGTACCAGATGCCTGGAAGTGGTAAGAAAAAAAGGGGGGGAAATGCGACAAAACGTTACTGGTTGGGGCATGCTGCGGTGGCGGGCAGGGACACGTGAGGCAGATGCAAAGGAAAGCACTACGAACTAGGAGTGAGAGAGGGCTAAAGTGAGATGCTAAACGGATCGATTCGATGTCTAAAATCAACAAGTCTAAAACTGTTCTAAAGGAGTCCTATGGAGAGCAGCTCTACCAGCTGCCAATCAGCAAAACTTTCCTATTAATTGTCACACAGCTAGCCTATCGGTGGCTCAGGTTCCCTCGGGAACTCTCTATAATGGGAAATCGCTATCTACCCAATCGCAGCATCACCGCTCTCCTAAAGGTGTACTGAAGTCTAAATCCCCCATGAGGCTACACGTACAGTGCGTTCAATGGAAAGTGGGACACCATTTGTTTCGAGCTTTTTTTACAAATTTATGCGAATTCTTCAAATCACATACAATAGTTCGGTTACTACTGAAGAAGGCCGTCTTTAAATCTAGAATGACGATTCTGCTGTCATACATTGGAAAATATTCATCGTTCCTTCCGACAACTTAACTCAATCTGTCTGTCAAGTTATGGATCGTGGAAGAACACGAGAAACATAATCGCCAACCACTTGTCGAGCTCTTCCCAGTTGTCTGAATTCGGGTTGACCTAGATTGGGTTGAACAATGCTCTATCCAGATGGAAATGTAATTGTCGCGGATTCTAGTCTAGCACACGTTTCTTTGAAAGCTACAATGTCTTAAACTACTTTCAAAAAAATTCAAACGTATTCGACTCTACTCTACTTGTCTAAACCGTAAAACATCTGTAGGCCGGTATGAGCAATCCTTCCATTGCCTGTTATTCTTAAATATGGAGAAGTGTTACTTCATCATAAGTTCAGGCCAATTCTTCAATATATTAGTGATTTACCACAGCATACGTTACTCTAGATTATATCCATTGCTATAATCATTGATATAATCAGCAATCTATGAATTGAGGCGGTCCGGTGGCCGAGGCGATAATGGCGCCGGTCTTCGCACGGCAGGACTGGGGTTCAAATCCCATCCAGACCGCTTTCCCGTGCGCAGGGCTGACTACTTTACTACGCGTAAAATCAAGTCATAGAAAGACAGAAAAGGCAGGCCGAGACCTCTCGAGGTTGTAGTGCCAAGGAAGAAGAAGATAATCGGGTTGGTAGAGATGCGACAGCGGCGCAAGTCGTCACACGGCAGGACCGGGGTTTAAGTCTTATCTGGGCCGTTCCCCCATAGTGCGGACTGGCTATCCAACTATGCGATAACAATAAGTCTAGTAAAGCCAAAAATGGCAGGCATGACCCAAGAGGCCGTTAGGCCAAGAAAGAAGAAACAGATCCAAAATTGCTCTACAACAGTCAACCATCCGACGTCAGCAATATTTGTCCGAGTTTGTCTGCGACCCACTGTATGCAGATCAAAACCCCTTTGCCATCGCACGTTCCAGCAAGATTTGTGGTGTTTGTGTGTAAAGTGTGACCCAACATCATCATCATCATCATCACCGTGATTGTGAAGAGCGGGAATAGACAACAGAAAAGGAAACTTTTCCTATTACTGACACTTCATCAAACATTTAAAGCACAAACAAGGCACAAACTTTGAGCAAACACACACACACACACGCATATTATTTTTACGGAAGCTTTTTGTCGAACGTCACCCGGGCACAAATAAGGGACGATCGGGGACGAATCTGCTTACGCGAAGTCGTTCCGCTCTTCGGAAGCACACGACAAACAATAATATTAACACTAACACTAACAACCAACAACCCCATCCTTCACCCCTTTCCGAAAGACATCCGGGGGGTGGGGGGTGTGGTTTTCCGGTAATATTCCCAAGCCTCCGAGCGAGCGTGGCAAACGGTGATGAGCAGCAAACACGAGCCACATTTCCACTTGATTTGATGTCCACTTGTTCCGATCAATATAAGGGTTGTTGAGGGCGAGGACATCTCTTCGGTAGCGGTTGGGAAGCGGCAGTGGGTGAGCAAACCGGTGAGGCCTGTTATTGTTTGGTGGTGAAGCCACAAAAACCACGAGGCCAACCATTTTTCCCCGAAGTCAGAAGGTAAGTAAAAGTACTCTTAAGTCATAATGGGCGTGCAACAAGAGTAATCGTGGGCCTTCCTGTGACTGTGTGTGTGTGTGTGTGTAGATATAAATAGTGGAGACCTTCCGGAGAACCTGAGCGGGTAGGGAAAAAGCTTTCCCGGTATTCAAGAAGTGACCTAAAAAAAAATGGGCTGATTGTATCCTTAGGTTGGAGCCAACTAACTAGGCCGGTGTTCTGTTAATAATGGTGTGATGTCATTTGTTGGCAACTTTTGCCTGTGTTCCCTTCTCCCCCCCGCCCTTCCCACTCAATCCTCACGAGTTAAAGTTGTGGCATGGAAATACTTTTTCTTTGTTCAGCACTTTTCCTCCAAAAACGGCCCTCTCTAATCCAAGTTGAAACTAATCTGACGGCCCGGATCGATCGATCTGTCATCCGGTGTTTCCTCGTTTATCTTTTGTTCCTCCAACAACTCGCCGCACTCCCGTTTTTTTTCCAACCTGTCAGAAAGCATTTTCCAGCAATATGCCACGGGCGACTGCCGAGGGCCGAGCGCCGAGTAAAAAAGGGCTGTCTGGCATGTCAACCCTGGGAAACGTTTCGCAAAATGAACGCGCGCGCACCGAAACAGCCACGCAGCCGAGGCGAGACTTGAGGCTTCAACAAGGCCCCTTCCCTCCCCCCTCATTCCCCTTTCATTCCCCTGGCGAAAAACCTCCACAATTCGATTGAAAGCCTAGTTTGAGCGGCGTCGGAGGATGAAAAACCGATGAAGAATTGAACGAAATGATGGGTTTTTGCCGGCAGCCAGGGAGTATGGCTGGTGGTGGGCAGACAGCAACCACGAAAAGACGGCCAAAGCGACACACACAGCCTGACGAACATGGGCAGCAGATAAAACAAAGAAGCGCACACACTAAACGGCCAACACACAAATGCCATTGACAGCCATTTCTTCAAGCTCTTTGGCTTCGGTACGGCTCACGGAGGGCTCAGTTGGTTGAATGGTCGTCTGCCGTGCTCCGTGCTGCTGGTGTTGCTCTCTTCTTAAAGCAATAGAAGAAGAAAAAAAAATTGCAGCGCTTACGATGAGCTCTCGTCAAGCACTGCCGGAATTGGAAAAACTCATCCACGAGAGGGGGAGGGGGGAGAGGGAGGGGGGAAGTACCAGTGCGGCGGGAGGACATTATTTCTTGTTTGGGATTTTCATCCTCCGCTCGTCGTCGTCCTTTTCGGCGTCGTCCGTGTCCGTATTTGCCAGTTGCTTTTACTCTTTATCTCTGCCACGTTTTCCTCTGTTTGTGAGACCGTGCAGAAGCAAGGCTCGGGCCCTGTCTGCCGGTTTGCTGTACTTTCGTCAAATTGCATGACGAACAAGAGCCGGTTTTTTGCTGCGCCAATTAGGAAAAGCAGATGTACATTTTGTCCCGTGCTGAGCTGGGCGAGAAAGCACGGCAACAAGCACTTGGCACTCGTTTGTCTGGCCGTGTCCGGACGGCCGGGAATGAGCTCGCTTCCGGAGCCCATCATGTGGGGGGAGCAGCTCACCAAACCGTTTTGCAGTGTCGTTGCGAGCACAATGATACCACCGGGGGGGGAGCTGGTTTGCGACTGAACGCTCATCGGCACGCTCCGGCCCCACTGGACACTGACAGCCGACCCCGGGAATGAGTGAAGTGTGAGGATATTAAAAGCTGGTTCACATCACCAGCCACGGGGATAGTGCTTTGCTAATACCGGGAACGCTTCAGTCTTCCGCCTGGCGCATAAGAACCAGATCATGGCGACACGTTCTCGTCAGGTTCTACGGGTCTGCACAACGTGCACAGCACCAGTCGGTGCACACATCGGTGACACACAGGTGTCAATATTTCATAAATTCTTGCACCCACCAGCGACCCACCAGCAGCACACGTTGACACTTTGGCACCGGCTGGCGAGGACACCGGGTGTGCGGTGTATGATTAAAGAATTATCAAAGACACACTCCTGAGCAAACAGCACCCCGTCAGTCGTGTTCTATGCTCACGTAATAATAATCCGCTCGCCGAACCGAAGCGCAAGATAACGCAGGCTCACAGCGCTCCAATGGTCGGGTCGGGGTTCTGCCAGCGCCGGAAGTGGCACTGCATTCGGAATAATTATTTAACTTCGCAAAGAACTCGAGCGCCCCCCCCCCCCTCCCCCCCGCCCGGAATGTGATCCCCGCCATATTGTGCATCGCGGTTTTTCGGTTCGCCCGTTCGCCGAAACCGATTGAAGTGCTTGCGGCGTAGAGTCATGCAAATTCTACAACCGTCTCCGGGTTTAGGGGGAGAAAGGGGAGTGGGCTGTGGAATGTGCCCGCGGAAAGCGGATTAAATTAATTAAATCTCACACCTTTCCCGCCCTCGGAAGTCTTTTCCCACCCGTGGATGGAGCCGAGCTCTCCAGGATATCCCACGGTAGGATTGAACCTAAACTGTGAGAACAAATGAACCGGAGACGGGCAACTCCCTTTTTGTACCGGAGTTTCCACTATATCAGCAACGACGTCTGTGGTCGGAAAGCCTGCTATTATTGTAGCAACGAAGGGCCACCGATTCGCATTTTGGGCGATTGGGTTTTTTTGGGTGAAGAAATATAAATATCCTTTCCGTGCCGCGCGATCCGGCTTGCCCGAGCACGGGCTCATAAATCCCCCGGTGTGGTGATATCCTTGGGGGTGTTATAAATAGCTGGCATTAAAATCTGACCAGCTTCGCCCCGAACCAGGATCGAACGGCGAGCGGATCGAGATCAAAGCGGAAGCGTCCAGTGCTTCGAGCGAGGGCGAAAGGATCAGGCTTTTATTGGCGTCCACTCCCACCACGGCCGACGGGGTGACGTTTATATTGCCGTTCCGGCCGTTTCGTGGTGGCACATCGTGAAGAGGTGCCCCGAATGTTTTGATTATGATCCCTTCTCGAAAAAAAAAAAAACAACCGGAAGCTGCCAACATGAGGATGGACAATTTACTGTCCGGTCACTCGTCAAATTCCACGATGCCCTGTTACGATGCCGGATAGGAGGAGGGTGAGGAGGCTTTTGATATTGCAACCGTACCGTTCCTATTTGTCACCGCTTACATAACCAGCGCTGTTCGTGTGTGTGTGTGTGTGCAGAGGCCTATCCGGGAGCATCCGGATGGTCGGTCGTCGTTTGCTAATTCAAGCGATGGAGCTGCTGTTTGCATGCCGTTACTTCCCCGGAACTAATGAACTTTATCGGCTGGAACAGGCCGACCGAATGATCATGGAATGTCAATAGGCGTGTTGGTGAATGTCTGTGTGTGTGAGAAAGTAATGGAGGAGCACACCAATAAAGGCACTCTGCACACCACCCGGACCCGACACATCGTAACGACGCCTTCCGGGCGCTCGGCACAAAAAACGAAGCCATTCGGAGGTTATGTAATATTCGATCCTTTTAATATGGCCGCTTCCTACCCCGCATCCTCGCATGCCGCAGATTCGCGCCGGCACGGCTCATTACTCTCGCGACGCAGGACTACGGGACTGGAGGTGAGTGCATTTTCCCAGCGAAAAATGATGAGAAAGCCGCCATCGCCGCCGGCTGTGCCCGGATGTACCGAACCCGAAAGGTGGGAAAAAAGTGCAAAGAAATCGATACTCCGTCTACTTGCAACGGTGAGTCCCGCTTCTTCGTGTGGATGCGTTGGACGAGAAAATGTTTTTGTTGGGCCCTCATAACCTCATGATAACCTCATTTCCGGCTAATTACGGAAACCGCGACGCGAAACCCCCGGCGAACGAAACGAAAATCTTTCCAAGCACTGCCGGGTGTCCGTGTGGCTAATGATTATTTTAGGCCCCCGGGGGTAGGAAAATCCGCGCGATGAAAATGTGCAAGGTGCGAAAATTATAAACACGATTTTGCCCCCGTTCGGTCAGACACCTGATGACAGGCTAATGGGTTGGGGTTTTTTTTTTAACTTTCTCTCTCCCTCTCTCTCTCGCGAAGAGCAGATTCGGAAAGTGCGTTGACGGGCGGTGAGCTGTTTGTCGGTTGCCAAAATCGATAACTAATTGAAGCGGAACCAACGTTCCCTGGACTGGACCACCGGGTGGAAAGCTGAATTAACCACAAGATGGACCAGCCGGCAAGTGCGTGGATGTGTGGTGTTGGGAGAGGCGATTCGTTTAAAATTCTGGTCGTAACCGTTGTCGACAGCCACGAGATCACCACCGCCCAACCGCACACACACACAAATCTCGTCCTCTGCACCGACCGTCCGAACGCGTTGACATTCGCCGGGAACAGTCGGACATGGCTTCGAGCAACAGTTTAATGAACAAGTTCGTGTTCCCGGTCCGTCCGGGCAGCCATGGCAACCGTGCGGAAGTGTCAGTTTTGCTATCTGATGGCTGCCGGGCGAAACTTTGTGCAGCCGTTCCTGGCGGGTGGGGTCCTGCGCTGCGGTCGTTATGGCGAGTGCTCAGTAATAACTTCGTTACCGTGTTTTCGGTTCGTGTCCGAAACCGGGGAACCCGGGAAAAGGGTGATTCGTTCCGGGACTTCGGTGTCCGAGCACCGAACTAATCAGATGATAGATGAAGTGAACATCAAACTGATAAGCGCCCGGGAGATGCCGGGACAGCTAGCACCGCATCTAGGGCGGTCGAGTATTTTTTTTTACGAACGGTCCTTTTGAATATTCTGGGCGCAGATAAAAAAGTAACGCCGGATAAGGTACGGGTGAAATAGATGGGGAATGAATTTTGATCAGGCGGCTTCGGCGAGAGGATAACAAAACTCAGCCACCGCCACCGGCCGGCCGTTACGGTTGAACGACGGTGTGCCGTCAACGGGGATCTGTAAATTGAATGAAAGCTCCCGCATCTCTGTAACTCCCTGCGTGTGCGTGTGCGTGTGTGGGAAGCAGACAAATTGCAACCAGGTGCCAACGCACCGTCCACCAACAAACGGTTTCTTCGTAGCGAAGTGTCCCAAGACCCAAGAGAGTCCTGCGGATCAGGTTAGAGCTAGTAGCATATTCATGTATTCATTTCCATCCGAAATGGAGTGTGAGTGGATGGGAGAGGGTGGGAAGCAACAACCACGCACCACACCCCACACCACACCCGCGGTCTCGAGGGAAGAGATTTTTCGGTCTCAGTCTATTACACACTTTTTTATCCTACGACGCCCTCTACGCCGCGCTAGCTGTTCAGTAGTGGCTGGCCCCTTGGGGACCATTAGGTAGGCTTTCGTCATTCAATTTCGGCACCCTGGTTGTCTTTGTGCAGGGGTTTTTTGTTGTTGTTGCGGATGTTGGACAGGGTTGAGCAACTCGGCGGGGATTGTTTTTTTGAGCGAGGTTTTTAAAGAGACTTAAACATTCAGCATAGTGAAATGAAGTAATTGGACGACGTTTGTAGCTGAAATATAAAGAATTGTAACTTCTCTAGAAGCTAGCTTAAATGTGTGTTGCTACTTACTAATTCTATTCGAATCTACTTTATTCTACTGATTGATCTACTGAGCATATTAGTAATGCCACCAGTTGATAGCGCAAAGAAACCGGACCTTATTCGGGTCTGATCACCTACGGCCATGGTCATTATAAAGTTGGTTGCAGGGCTTAAAGTAGTTTTCTGATATCATGTGCGACACCAGTAATTTAAATTGTTATTTATGCTTTAATAATGATAAACGGTTAATTTTAAAAAGTATGTAAACCGTTTCAATGTTATCCCGCTACAGATTAAATAAAGTCTTGAGTGAGAAATGAGACTAGTGGCCAGAGATGAAATATGTTTCAATTTTATGCCACTATCTGAAAAAATGAGGCGGATACCTCTCGAGGTTGTAGTGTCAAGGAAGAAGAAGATCTGAAAAAAATTACAGTTTAAAGAGGCACTTGCTGTTCTTTCTTGGCCTAACGGGCTCCTTGGTCATGGCCTGCTATTTCTGACTTACTGACATGTTTTTACCGCATAGTTGGAAAGTCAGTCGATGGTAACATCTCGAACCGTTCATTTCATTAACCATGGCGTCATTTGTGCTGAGACCTGAGCAACTCTCTATCTCTTAAGCAGTTCTGTAAATGTTTCTTCGCTTGTTCAATTTTACGCTTGTAGTTCAGAATTGCAGTACATTTTCGTAAGAATTTCGGGCGTTTTTTTTAAAACTATCATCATCGTGTATGCTGAGCTCTACAGCCTCAGGCCCATCAGAACGACAGCTAAGTACACCCGGAAGGCATGGATAGCAAGTAGATTATTGCGGTCTTAAAATGATAAAACAAACACTTTAAAGATTACGAGCTTTATCCTCCTGCTTTTTCCGCGAATTTTCCACCGAACCGAAGCAAACCGAGTTGTTCATCCCTGGCAAAGTGTTCACTTTTATAACGCCCTGGTCTTCTTTTTTTTTTGTTGTTGCTCTCCAAGGTGAGATCTGCGTATCGCGCACGGTACGGAAAACCACGCACCGAAAGGATAACGCACCGTGCAACTGTGCACAGATAAGCGTAAGTACCGAGGATCTTGTTTACCCTTTCACTCATCCTCCCCCCCCTTGCTGCCAGCCCCCCCTTCATTCTGACCGGAGAAGATGAAGGGTATTAAACCGGTGTCGGCTGAACGGTGAAACTACTTCGCCTGGCGCTAAATTTGGCCCACCCTCGTAACCTCCGGAACAACCGGCGTAGGTCGGCGCATGCATTATGAAGCAGCATGTGATGGGGGGTGGGGGGGAGGGGAGGCTGGGTTCTCGCGGAAGCGCAAAAAGGGATAAAGAGATCTGTTTTACGGAGGTTGTGCGTGTCGGTGTGTGGTGTTTTTGCATTCCACCTTTACTTGACGGAGGTGGAAAGCCTTTCGACACGCTTTTCCTCAGGTGGCCTGGATTTGATGGCCTTTGTAGCCGTCCCTTTAGATCTTTCAGTTCATATATACAATCATCATCACGGTCGTCATCACCATCATCATCATCATTACGCGCGCCGCTGAGTTATCTCGTTTTGGTACGCTTTGGCCACACGGTTTTTTGGGTTTGTTTGGTCCAGATGTCTATAAAACCATAAGACCATTTCCTTTCGCGTGGGTTTTGTGGAAGCGGAGAGTGGGAAAAGGGTGGCCAGTCGGGACGGCAAGAGGTGAAAGAAAATGGAGCTTAGCTTTAGCCACGTTGGGATTGGGATGAAATGAATTAACGTCTTTTTAACTGGTCGTTTCAATTAATAGAACCTCAGACAGGCTGAAGTTTGCAATTTTAACAGATACAAGTACAAGGATGGACTGTGGAAAATCGGGAAAGTACTGGTGAAGGAAACCCTGGAAAACAAAGCACAACATAGATCGCTTAGGTGCGTGTCGTCGGTGAGGCGTGCTAGGCGGCACACACGTACACAGTCTCACCAGCGCAAACAGTTGACAGAGAGACAGAACAGAACAGACAGAACAGACAGGACAGGACACACAATGAAAGGGGAGCACAGGAAAGTCACGGCAAGCGGCCACACTGAGACTTACTAATCATTATGGTGAAGGCGCTTGTCAAATGTCTTCGTACGCTGCACACTGGTTGGTACGATCGGATCGGAAGGAGGTTGCGTGCGTAGTAGTAGTAGTAGTACAAGTACTGTAGGTGGTGGTGGTAGTAGTAGTAGTAGTAGCAGAGAATAGTAGTAAAATTAGTAGTAGCAGGCTGTGAAGTTCCGGCTATTTTCCGACGCTCTTTGTGCCCTGTTACACACCTTCACGCGCACACACACACACACTCGCTCTCTCGCTCTCTTTCTCTCAATCACTCTCTCTCACTCACTCACTCACTTTCACCACTCGTTGTAGTTCTTTCCAGACCGGGATGATCTTGGCACTGTACACCAAGGACCAAGCACACACACACACACAATTTGCACAACACACACACACACACGCGCTCTGTGCACTTGACAACTCTATTTGAGACGACAAGTTCGGTGAAAATTTGCAAAGATCCTTGCGCTATTAAACAGGCGGGGGGTTACGAACGGAAGATTGGGAGGCGGATGAAGGTGGAGGAAGGTCCTTGCGATGGCGGTTGTTATGTAAAGCGAGCGAGACTATAGCAGCAGCGCGAATCTTTCACCACGTTTCGGAGCACACACACACACACACGCGCATACACACTCACACGCCCTACGCGGTTCAACACCTTCCCGTGTGGAAAAGCACGAGATCACAAACGGGGATGGGGGAAAAATCCTAACCTAGCCTCTGTGTGTGTCTTTTCGTTTTTCTACTTTCATGGGTTTTTTTGTTTCCTTTTCTCTCTCTCTGCTATTCCCGTTTATAGCACAAAGTCGAGAAGTTGGACGGCAGGCATGGAAGGACACGTTTTTGCACGAGGGAACCTGGGGAACGTTGTGGATAACGAGATGATACGGTACGAAGAAAGGAACCACCACCCTAAACCCGTGCCTGCTGTAAGTGTGTGTGCGTGTGTGTGTATGTAGATATGCACTACAGAACGTTTTTAAGTGAACAAGGGCCGTCGAGTGGTGGACGTCGAGCCTGCAAACTCGCAGCAACTCCGGAGCCTGCGACTATGGCAACGGGGCCGATGACTATTTGCCCGATTTTTGCGATTCGCGCCCAACCAAGAGCACAAAGAGGTCGGCCGTTTTTTTCCCACCGTATTGTACGGGAAAATTTTTTGGAATGCAGGTTGGGGACAGACAATGTGAAGCGCTACTACCCGTACCACCACGACCATGGAGGAGATGGAAGGGGAGTGAAAGGGGAATGGAGCAGGAAGGATGCTGCTGTGTGAAATAATGGCAGGCGGATGTGAGGATTTCGGATATATGTTTCAGGCTCGTGCACACACGCACGCACGCACGTACACACACACACACAGCTGTGCCACACACTCACGAGCACTTTGCTGATTCAAAGCTGGCTGCTGATTTGCCACACGCTTGCCATGCACACACATACACACTCACTCGCACAGACACACAGACACACACACGCACCGTGGAGAAAAAAACGAGGGAAAGCACATACGACGACACGGCAACACGGAAAAAGCACAGCGTCCTTAGTCGACCGTGGTGACTGAACTGGAAATGGGATCTGCGTTTTCTCGGCACGCGCTTTCCTGGCACGAGCGTGCGGCTCTCGCTGCTCGGAAAACAGCCGAGGAGAAAAACCGGTACCGCGCGGGAGCGAAACTTTTTCCCGTTTTGTCGTTGCTCTCGGGCTGTGAGCCCCCCCCCCGCGCGCTTTAAGTTGGGGGTGGGATACCAAGGATGCAATCTCCACTCTCGAAGAGATTTAAGCTAGCCCTAGCATCGCAGCATCCTTTTGCCGAGAGTGGTTCGGGAAAAAGCTTGGGCAGTGTTGCCAGATGGGATAGCATGTGGTTTTGAGGGAAAATTTTCCGGCTTTTCCCTCCGAGTGGAACAGTTGCTGTTGCAATCGTCATTTTGTAGCTAATGTTTTGTGAAACTTGACACGAGCAAAATGCTTAATTATCTAATTTATTTTACATTTTAGAAGATTAGGAAAAAAAGCCCGGTGAAAAATGGTTTCGCTGGTCAAGGAAAACTTTCATACATTTAAGTTTGAAAGCTTCCGTTTAAAGCGCCATCTGTTAATCGTTTGTGAAAGCTTGATTTTGAAATTCGATTGAAATATTTCACACTGGCATACGGAATGAAATGTTTCTATTGCATCGTCGTATGAAATCGACGACCATGTGGTTGTTTGTCTAAAGTTCGAATTTAAATTATGTTAAATTAAAGTTTAAGGGATTTCTATGACGTTTGCTTGTAATGAGTGGCTGCCGATTGACTTTCATATCATGCCTGTTGAGTACTACCAAATAATTACTGACCAGCTGTATGTAAAATAGTCTAAAGACTACGTTATCTAGCTTTAGAGACAATCGTGGCATCTCCAGTGTCTTGCACAAAACATAAAAGGACTGAAGAGATAGACTATAAGTAAAAATGACGAAGAAGATCCTGGATTAGCATTGCTGTACAAAATATCCACTCGGAAGCCACGCATATCGCATATAGGATTTTAGCCTTAAACCCTTCATGGGAAGCCTCTTCAATTGCCATTCCTAACAAGTCCATAACTCTTTTCGGTTATTATATCGATTATCTACCAAATGAAGAAGGAAAACACCAGACACACCACACTTTAAAGTAATAAGTATTTCTAGTTTATTTTAACATTTTTCTTGCATACCTTTCACAAACGCGTTCCTGCCATACCTCGGTCGGTCGGAAATCGGATACCCCCTCTCCCTTCCCACACTATCTCCCCCTTCCCTTTATTACAGCGCACACTATTCTACACAAAACAAAACCGGGGGATCATCATCCTTCTATAGCATCGATCCTCTCGTCCTTCGTTTTTATCCTATAGAACATCGTGTTCCCGATAACACTATCTCCAGCCACGTTTCGAAAATTTACCCTAGCACATCCCCATCGTCTTACTAATTGCTAATTCGCAAACGATCGCAGATGTATCGAGAAAAAAAAACAAAAAAAAACGAACAAACGACAACACTTCAACATTACCGTACTAAAGTAATTTGTACAAAATGGCGATAATATAAGTAATTAAAAACACAAACCTCTCTCTAACAAAAGGATGAAAAGCAGGTAAAAGGGGGAAACAAATATAGAAGAAGTGTGTGGTGGTTAGTACGAAATAGAGTGGATAGAGTAGAGTTTGGAAAACTTAATCAATCGCGTCGCGTAGAACCTGCTCTTGTTTACCATTACTGTTGTTGCTGCACTCTCGTCGAATTAACTGCTTTTAAACAACAGCCGTCCATCGTTCGTCGTACCGGCTTTTGCTGAACACATGCGGGGATTTTCTTTTGTTTTGTTGCTTTTGCACGACGATCATTTGCTCACAGCTCAATCTATTTGTTTTTGTTTTTGTTTTGCATTTGACAAAGCCCTTTTACATACATCCTTACACACAAAATTTACCTCCCCCCAAACCCCCTCCTCCTCTCGGCTCAAATGGCATTGCTTTTAGTTTTAGTTTCTCACGCGTGTATGTGTTTTCGCTTCTTTTTTTTGTGCCTTCCGTTTCCGACGCTCGTGTGGGTGTGTGTGTGTGGGTAGGTGTGCATAACCTTGAATTATGTGCTTCCAAACGGGTGCGTCCTACATTCATTCACATTTTGCTACGCCTTTTTTACCAATGCCTTAGATCATTAAAATAGCTGATGATTCTTTACAAACACTTTCATTTTGCACAATTGTTTAACAATATGCGTTTTGCCCTGTCTGCTACATGCTAGCGTTAAAGTGTAAGCTACCACAAGGAGAAACTTTTAGTTACTGTACAGGGTTTGATTTTTCTTCTTATCAAAACTTATTAAAACTTATCAAGCTTCTACCTTCGCCAAAGGCGTCAGCAAACAAACAGCCGTTGGGGTTGATCGGTGTAGCGTGGGGTGTCGAAACAAAAATGGAGTTTGAATTTTGGATTATAAATTGATGCTTTGTTCCTGGTTTTAAACTACTGCTTCTACCACTACTCCCCCCAATCGGTTGGCCGTTCCCATTCCAGCTACCAAAGCCATATTACACACTAGGTATGATTTAAATTTGATTATTACAACACTCACACACGCTCCCACATTCACTCCCGAGTCCCGTTTGCTATGATTAATTCGTTCGTCTTAATTACAATTTAGCATCCATTTTCCCCGCCGCCCTAAATGATGATCACACACACACACACGCACACAGCTACACAGCTTGAGAACCGTGGTAGAGAACCGATGTACCTTATCTACTAGCTTTAATAGTACATAGATGTGTGTGTGTGTTTGTGTGTTACTTATTATTCACTAGATTCTCGCCATCACCCTCCAAAAACAGCCATTTATATTTATTTATACGTGTGCTTTGTGTGTGTGTGTGTGTGTAGATGTGTGTACTACTAGTAGCAATAGTAGTCGATTGGTTTTCCATTTCTATTGCAGTAAACCGAAAACTCCTATGCAAATCTCTAGCTGATATATAAGTGTGCCGTCAGAGGCACACCCAACAAACAACTGGTACAATTTACAGGGACAAGCTTTGTATTTTCTTTCTCTCTTTTGTGTGTTTGTGTGTGTTTGTGTTGCTGCTGCACGTACATATTACTATTAGTTTCACCCCTAATGGCACTGCGATTTATTGGATAAGAAACGCTCTCTCATACTCTCTCTCTCTCTCTCTCTCTCTCTCTCTCTCTCTCTCTCACTCTACACAACACACTTAAGATGTAAGGATATACTAAAGTATTACGCTCGCAGTATTGTAGTAGAACGTTTGGGCAAGCTAGTATTGCGTTTTGCTAGTGGCCGAGTGGAAGAAAGTCGAATCGGAATTGCTTCAGCACTAAACACCGTTCCGATCGACAGGTTGTCAGGTGATCGTTCAATAAGGTTAATATTTTTAATTTTTGGAAAAACGAAACTTATTTGAACAAATAATTCAACAAATTGATTTGTTCCAACACCAGTAATGTTAGCAATGCAAGCTTCTCGGATCAGCTTTCGGTTTCAACTTTACTCGACCACCTAACTTCTCAATTGCTTTTTTTTGCCTTTTCACTCGTCTTCGATTGTGATTTTGCGCTTGCCGCTATGGAGCCTGCGAGCCCGTCTAAAACGATTAACTTAGCAAAATCTTACCCACCTATATTGTCGTCACGTATGTACAATTTCTTCGCACTCTTAATTATACGTCTGTTTTTGTTTCTGTGTTTGTGTGAAGGGGTTTAAGTTTAACCGTTAATTCATTTGCCTACAAATATATTGTTACTAATTATCCTTTTCTCATTACACTTCTACAGTTATGTTTAAAGATATCGCTTCCGAAAGAAAAAAAAGAAACGGTCTCTGTACACACACACAGGTACGCACGCTTTGCATTGCGCACACGAACACAACACAAGTTTCAAAATTAGTAGAAAAAAACAGAATTACAGAAATAACAACAGTTCTATCTATCTGCTCTCTGTGAGTAACAAAAAAAAAAAACAAAAACCTGGAAGGAAGACGCAGGATTGAGAACATAAAGTTTGCGAGGAAGAAACACGTGGTCGGCACACGTGAATTTTACTAGCACCAGAGAAAAGGGGAACGATAGGGGTTTGGAAGTAAAAACGGTTAAAAATTAAAAAAAACGTTAACAAACACTTTAACAACCAACAAACTCTAATTATCGGTTTCAGTCCCATAGAAGAAGAAAAAGAAAAAACAAAACAACAATTCCTTCACTCTCTCTCTCTCTCGCTCTCTCCCTCCTTGCCGTCCGTCCTCTTGCTGTCCCGTACGCATGTGTATGTGATTGATGCGTTTTGCGCTTAGTAAAGTAAATTAGTAAGCTTAGCTCGACCTGCGTCAGGATAGCTGCGTGATCTACTTGGTGAAAACTAACGCTACTACTGGTTCTGCTACGTCTACGCCTACTGCTACCACTACTACTACTACGGCTACTACCACTAGATAACTGTCAGTAACTATCCTTGCTTACTACTGACCACTCTTCCTCATTCATTCTCATGCGCACACACACACACATACACTGGCTATGTACAATGAAAAACAAAAAAAAAAGCTTTGCTTCCGTTTCCTTTCATGTTTGATGAGCTTTTCGGTAATAGTAGCCTAACAATAGCACGATCGTATCGTCCTATCGTCCTATTCACACAGCTACTGCTGCCGGATGGTCGGCCACGCCTGTTGCATACTTCACGGGAGGATGACTCCATCGTTTTGGATCGTTGTTTGTTTACTTTTGTTGTGTTCCCTTCAAGCTGAGCTTTTTTTCTTAGCGGGGTGGTTGTATTCTAAAAGAAAGTAAAAGAGAAAATAGGGAATTGGTTAATTTTATTTGAAATTTTTTTTGCCATATTTAGCGGATTAAGAGAACAAGATTTATGAGAAAAGTAATAGGTAATAGTGATAATTATTCCAGTGACATATACCTCTCGGAGCGGTCCGGTTGTGAGGTGACAACGGCACCGGTCTTCAAACGGGAGAACTGAAGTTCAAACCCCATCCGGACCGTACTCCCGTAAGACGTTTAAGAGGACGTTAGGCCAAGGAGGGAGAGGAGAACTTCTCTTCCTCTTCCTTGGCACTACAACCTCGAGAGGTCTCGGCCTGCCATTTCTGGCTTTCTGTGACTTAATTTCACCCGTAGTAAAGTAGTCAGCCTTACGTACGGGGAGGCGGTCTGGATGGGATTTGAACCCCGGCTCTGTCCCGTGTGAAGACCGGCGCCGCTGTCGCCCCGGCCACCGGACCGCCCTTCTCGAGAGAAGAGAACATATCCTTCTATAACCTAATTGTCACAGCAACATGAATTTGAACATCCCATTGACACTTCTTGGTGGGACCATTTTTGCATAGTTTACTGTGAGCCATGTTTGGCAGAGCAAAGAATCCGCTTTCATTTACATTTTAATCGATAAGATCACTTCTATAACGACAAAATGGCAACAAATTTTATCGTTCCAGTTCCTCGCAGGCAAAAGGCTATTATGAAACGAACCCTACCGCGCGAAGAGTGCCCCACTTGTGTTCGATTACCGATTACCGTGTGTCACACAGGAATTTCAATCACGCCCCCACTTCATCCGGTCCGGTCTGTCCGGACTAAGCTTCCCCGAAGCAGCGGGCGCCTCTAATCCCTTGTCGACACTTGACAAGGGTGGGTTAAAGAGTGTGCAACAATGTGCACAACGCGCCGGTTTCGACGGTGCAGTCCACGCTCGCTCACCGAACGATTCATTCATTGCGGATTAAAACAGCTTCTTGCCAAGCTGCACACTTCAGTTGCTTTTCGCGAAGTGCTTTCACGATTGACATCTATTGCCAGCTCTGCATCCAAAGTTATCGGCACTACAACAAGCTGTATCGAAGCCAGCGAAATCACGACAGACGTAAGGATGATAGGATGATGATGATGATGAACGAAGTTGGCGTCAAATATTCATCGCCAGGGGGGATGATAACGGGGGCGCCGTGTCGATCACGCCCACCATCAGGGTTTGGATAGCTGACACGGAGAGCGTTACGGTTCAAACGAGTGCTTCCGATCCTAATGAGCAAACAGGAGCTCACCAGTTAAGAAGTTTTTCGCCACACACAAGAGAAAAAAAACGGCAATGTTAAGATGTTTTGTCATTTTGGTGGGTTTTTTTTCTCTCTCTTTCATCGTTGCCTTGCCTCGTCACTCACGATTGCCACCGGGTTGTCAAGCAGCTTGGCGCCACATGATCGGGGTGACACAGGAATAAGTTTCGATTATGGAATGATTAAATATTCATTCACCTTTCACCACGGAGGCTTGCGCCTGTGTCAAGGAGGATGATTTTTTCCTCCCATCTTGACACACTTGGGCAGGGAAAAGTTTTCCCTTTCGTTTCCCTCTTTTCGCATCAACCCACCCTTCAGGCAAATCATGCAACACTCTCTACACCCACCTTTCGGTGGAAGTACCTTTCAGATTTTGTGGTTAATGAAAGCGTGATGTGATAAGATCGTTTGAAGGAAAATTTCGCCATTTCTTTTATGTCGGAGATGGCAACCGGAGGAAAAAAAAACACCCCATCATTGGGTTTCGCTCAATCGCTCATGAAGATTTAATTCGATTGGAATTTTGGCGAAACATCGGTGAAGTGAGACTTCATTCACTCGATGGATACTTGTTGGTGGAAACGAAATGGCGGTTTATAAAAATAGATTAAAAGTGGGCGTTGGGTTCATGGGAAAATTGGGAAAGTCGGGGGCATTTGGTACGGAGTAGATCGTCAGCGCGAGATTAAATGTCTTTCGATTGGGCAGAATTTTAAAATCAGATCGTTTGCTTCGAAATAACTTCCTTCCTTTTATGTCCTTGAAGTGTACTAAGAAATGGTAGAAAACGGTTTTATTATAAAGTTTCCTTTTCTAAAATGAAACAGGATCAAAATCTATAATCAACCACAGATATTTAAATGATTGGAAACCCCTCTTTGTCGTAATGTTCAATTTTTACATCATTCTCATGACGTGCCTTTCCTGAAAGAGAGCTCTGTGTTCAACATTCAAATGAGCGCTGTATGCTTCCACAATGTCCGTTACGAAAATCAAATCCATCTTTCCAATCCCGTATTGATTTATTCCCCCTCAAAAAAAAAAAAAAACACAGCTCATTACACGGATTCATGGCCCCAAATAAAAAAAAAAGATGGACACCATGACACCATTATCCTTATGCTTCCGTCGTTTGCGCTTACAAATGTGCCCCCCCCTTGGTGAAGGTAAGCCACTCGGGCCGAGGAAAGAAATTGCCCTCTTCATTACGCTAATCGGTTGCATCCATAAAGTGTCGGCAGGACAATCGCACAAGTACGTCCTTCCTGCGGCGTACCGAGAAAAGGCCGGAAGTATACATACACCCCCAATAACGATGGGGGGGAGGTGCCATACTTTCTCCTTCACGACCGGCTGGGTCGCAGGCAGAGCAAGTACAAATGACCGTCGTTTCGATTGCTGACGTCCGACAGCAGCGAAGCCGACGAAGCGAACAAAATGACCGTCCGTCCGTTCCACCAGCTGCCCCAGTAGGATGAGCAGGCGATGAAAGTGAAACGACTTCCCGGGGACTGCATGCTCCGCGTTTCATTCATTCCAGAGCACGAGCTCCACAGCGTCGCCAGCGACAGTGAAAGAAACACCAACGCGGTCAAGGCGAACAAGGAAGAGATCAAACTCCCAAATTGATACAATAGGAAACGTATACAATTATTTATCCTGCCTTTCCTGTGCGGGATGCTGGCCGAGCGAGCTAAGTTGAGCATCTGATTTCCGCCCGATTTGCGCCCTCATCCATGGGGAGGTTGGCCGGGCCGGGCGCAGCATCCTGCTAACTGCAAACATTTATATTAGATCCAATTGATTCTTGGCCCGTCCCAGCCGTTGGCAATTGTCCTTCGCACGCCGGAACAAGTACACACTTGAAGCAGCACGAGAAAGGACGACCGTCTGCTCGGGAAGTCCGTCCGTCCGTCTGTCTGTCTGACTGTCTGTTCGTCTCCGGGTTCGTTCGGGTAGCTGCCACGGATCTGGGTACGTCCGTGTGGTTCTCGGTACGTTCAATGGTAGCAAATTACCGTCGACCACCGTTTGTCGATTCGGTTTCGGTATGGCGCTACTGGGGAAGACATCTTTTTTTTTCTTTTTCTTTTGTGGACGACACCACACGCTTTCGCCCAGAGATGGAAGGCAAATTGGCCATTGAATGGTGAGGGTGAAGAAACGGCATCGATTTCGTGCGACGGTCCTCGATGTCATCATTGAGTGGCTTATAGCTTCTTGTGAGACGCGGTTCGGTGAGCTTATGATGTCCAGCGTCTGTTCGGTTGTACCGAAAGT
Source organism: Anopheles stephensi (assembly GCF_013141755.1). NCBI lineage: Eukaryota > Metazoa > Arthropoda > Insecta > Diptera > Culicidae > Anopheles > Anopheles stephensi. The sequence goes on along the minus strand of NC_050202.1, from coordinate 81,612,214 downwards.
TTTTCGCTCTTTTCATGTGGAAAATAGTGAAAGTTGGGAATGAGTTGCGAGGCTAAGGACGCTGATGAAAAATAGTGAGATGCAAATTATAGCAAACGCTTCAAGTTGAACTTGGACACAGATGCTGAGACCCAATGACTATTTAAGTAACTTCACTACAAATAACTACGATATTCCCACTCCCAGCTGAAGGCATACCACGTCTAACGTCATACTATTCGGTTTTCCACTCTAATTCCTGAAACCACAGCAATGAAACTATTCATCGGAACACTCCTTCCTCCCTACAGCGCTGTTCACAAGCTCTTTTGCACCGATAATGCTACTGAGTACCGGAAAGCGCTTAGACCACTACCAAGCATACCATCAATGGGCCAAGTGTTGGAAGGACAAACACAACCACTACAACATCAGCAAAAAAAAAACCTCCCATAGAAAGCGTTCCACCCAAAGATGCCTTAGGACGTTGTGGAGGTGTAGAAGCTGAAAAGCATAATTTATATCATCACACTTTTACGCTCGCAGCACACAACACATCGCTTCGTTTCTCCCCCACCTGGTCTTGGGGGTTTCTCACTCGACAAATCGTTTTCCTTTCATGTCGCATTTAACGGGCGCACTCTTCAGCATCCTTCCAGGCCGGTTCGGACCAAAGAAAACGCAAGCAATCTGTACGTACAATGTTGTTGCGCTGGAAACTACGCTGTCCCCTCAAGAAACGCGGTAATTGGGTAGGACGACACTACACCATCGATAAGCGGCCGCGTATGAGAATCATTTTCCATTTTCCACTCGGACAAAGCCAAACGCACTAGCTTTCTGTGGAGCGTGCACGATGAATGGGAATGTTTCATTTCGCCCAAAGGGGCTTCACTTTTTCATTTTTGGTTCGGAAAGCTGCTGGCCGAAATTTCTGACTGCAAAGAAGGCGGAAAGCAACAAGTAAATGGTAGCAGCAAGCGGTTTGTTGGTTTCTTTGTTGGATTTGTAGCCATCGAAGGATGCCAGCCAGGAAGGACACCGATGAAGTGCTGAAGCGATATTTAGGTCGACGCTGTTCGGTGAAATCGTTTGTTGCGCGATGGGAATGAGGGCTTGCCATAATAGCTCTGTGTTCGGGGATCTCGTGATTAAGAACGGGTCCGTTTCAGGGAATGGTGGCTATGATCGTCGGCCAATTGTTGTCAATTTTCAATTAAGCAGACGTCAGGCATCGTCACAATTCTTAAGGGGCAAACATCTATGCGAGGCCCCTGACAAACTGCATGGTTGTTTGGTGTCATTCTCCTTACGTAACCCGGATGCTAAAGCCTCTAATGATCTAATCTAAAGTGCTCTAAAGAACTTGAAGAATTTTTCATGATATTTTATAGGGAATTTTATGGAATTTCGGTCATCTAGACATACATCGGAGATAGCACTAAATAAAAATATTGCATTACACAAGCTTTGAACATAGAATAGACTTCAAGGCTTCTTAAATCTTATCTCAAAGAAGATCATATCAGCTCACCAACTCTCACCCGCTTAACCCTTACTCCTGCCCAACGTCGTACAAAAAAAGGCACAACATTAACTATCCGAATCTGTTGCTCAAATAAAACTGAATGGAACGGTTCAGTTCAGATCATCAAAAAAAAAAAAAAAACGACGACCAAACATTCGGCGTTCGGTTCGCGTCCCGAGGCACATAAAACTTTACTACTTTGCTCGCAGCCATTTTTCCCAGTGCGATAGTTCCACTATCAAGCCATTATGCTTATGAGCGGAATATGTCAACCGGAAAAGAATGGCTGTCTTTATAGGAACGCCTCCCCCCTTTACAAACGACTTCGGTAGGCGCCAATCCTTTTCAACACTCCACTCACTCCAACCCCATCATATCCAGACGGCGAGAGGATGATTGGAAAATAAAAATGTAGCGCTACACATATCATCATCAGCGGATGAGGCACGAAAAAGGTATCTACATCATACATCAACACGAATTTACCGACGGATTGGGGGTTGCAGATTTGGACTCGCTCCCTGGCCAACGCCAGTTTGTGTATACGTCAGCAGTGAAGCGTTTTATTGAATAAAAAGTGATTTAAAACTTTTCCTTTTGCTGCTGCTGGTGTGACTTCCCGGCCCTCCGTACATGGTGGCGACAGCCGGCAGGCCTTAAATCTAGTCCTCGGCCGCCCCACAACAGTTCGACGTTTTATTGACTTCGTTATCAGTCGGTCGTTTTTCCGCTTCGCTAGAACTGTCCCTGCTTGGATTAGAGGCTGATTCCACAATGTATGTGTCCTGTGAGAAGCATTTTCACTGTCCTCACATCCACCGTCGATGGCGGTGAAGGAATTTAACCTCCGCTACTTGCCAACAGCAATCAACGCGGACGCACTCGCCAAGGATCAAGGTGAAAATTTGAATTTGAAATTCAACTTTTTTTTTTGTTGCTCTGTGGGAGCAACATTTCTTGGAAAATTGTTCTTCAAAAGCCGGCGGCCATTGGTCTCTATAACGTGAAGTTTTGCTGACTAATTTGATAAATGCTCTCCCGCTTACCGGTGACAGATTGTCCTGCTTGCGGTGATTTAATTATTTCCTTACCGACTGGTATCACGGCGTCCACCGAATGGCGTTGGTACGGCAATGTGTCACAAACACATTTCGTGGTTGGGGGAAAACACTGGAAACCCCCCCCACTGCAGTACCTTTTTCATATTGCTTGTTTATGCCGTCTTGAAAGAAAGTGCTTGCCTTGGGGAGGGTTTATTAGCAGCGCAACTTGACATTTTGCATACAAATTGGCGGACCTGGCCGGGTGGTGGGTTCTGACGTTCTGGGACGGGGGACCTGTGATGAAGGGCACAAAGCGAGCACAGCTCAAGATGGAGTAGAATTTCATAAAAATCCCACGACCTTCTCCCTTGTAACGAGCGTGATTATGTGGGAAAGCGGTAGAAGAAGCGACTCCTTACAGACCCGGGCACCACGCGAACGGTGATGATTGTTCACGTTATGTCAATCAAATTATTCCATTATTTCTTGCCTTGTCGAAGCGCGTGCCTTGTGTCTTTTCTCCGCTACTGGCCGGGGAGGGGGGGTGGTGGCTTCGTAAGGACTTCGTGCCGGTGAAGAAGAGGAGCCAGGGAATTAATTTAACGTCCAATTTGGCAGATGAATTGATCGTTTTGATGTACATTTTGCAAAGCCATTTAGCATCGTTTAGATGGCCACCAATGTGCATGTTCAAAGCCTAGCCTAATACCATCAGTGTCATCGTGTTGCGGCGATGTGATTTGCGTTTGTGAATTGTGCTGCTTTGAAATGGGGACCATTATTACTTCGAAAAGCATAGCTTTTTAGCATTTAAATATTTTTTTACCTATTTAATTTCAAGTGATTATACGTCCATAAGATGATAAGCTCAAGAGGCAGGATAATCCATGCGATAATAAGGAGTATTTGGTACAATCTCTGATTAATAATAAATAATTGATTTGTTTCAATGATAAGGCACAAAGAAAGAATATACGTTTCCGAGCCGATTCCTTAAAGAAAATTCCACAAAATAACTGCGGACACGATCTTTAACCAATACTTTCTTCATTTGGTGGGACGTCGTAAATGTTGTTTACTGTGAGCTGGTAGATAAAAGTCAGACAGTGGACTTGGATGGCTTATGGCAAATGCAGTGTAGAAGAAAGCTGATAAGGATCAATGAACCTAACCGAAGACGCGAAATTAGACGAAAAGCTAAAAGCTTGTCGATCGCCCTCAATTTTCGTTGTAAATTGAAACGAACCAGGATGATTTGATATTATCCTACATCATCACCATCATACTAAATATCCTGTTAAGCCCTCTTATGGACCATGCCATAAATTCTCGGACATTCAAAGTAATAGCATCCTTTCCATCGTTGCAATGGCAATAGCCACACAGCTCGTTTATGATGTCCTGTCGTTTTACAAGTACATACATCGTGGTTTTTAATAATATGCATGTTGCAGCTAGTGAAACACATCAATAAAACATGACTTTCATTGCGTACGATCACTTTCGTATCGTAAGAAACTCCACCCCATACTCAGCAGCCTTGGTAACTGTTCTGTTCTGTGAATATTCAAATCGCCTCTCATCGCCCATCACTGCTAGCATTGCCTAGGCTGGGTAAACCGTTTCCGAAACGGCGAGTTCCCTTTACTGCCTTTTGCGTAATGGTAAAGTTCGTTATTGTACCCACTTAACGGTTGACTTATTGCTCGGTTTCGGGTTTTATCTTCTGCTGGTGTGTGTGAGTGTGTCTGATCATTTCATGCTTCGTCTTGCAACAAGAAAAAACCCTCCACCGAGACCGGGGCGTCGATTTGCGATTGGTTGAGGCGCGGAATCGGGCGGGATCGTAAAGTTTACGAGCATGATTTTATCGCTGAGCAAATTTAAAGTGAATAAAAAAAAAACCTCCCCGTGCGCCCTTCGAGAGCATAAAATACGGATCGTGGCGAGCAAACTTTTCCCTGCCTGCTATTCATCGTCGGTGGGTCAACGGTTCAAACGGTTCTGTGATAAATGCAAAGGAAAAGGTGTTAAGCTTCTCCATTCTTCTCGCGCAAAAGAATGGTTCTGAATTGATTCGAAGGAAAAGCAAGGCAAAAAAAAAGAAAATCATAATCCACAAAAACAGAAAGAATGGACAGATCTCGATATTAACCTGTGAAGCATTGTGTCCCCACACACAGGAAGACACTGAAAGCTGTCACCCAGCAGAACACACCGACACTTCCGTGGCACGGTACAGGAAAATCGTTTCTGACACAAATTTGCCACACACGTAACGTAAGCAGATCGGCTTAAATGGCGGAAGGGAGCTGCTGGGTTTCCCACACAATAGCAGAGGAAGAATAAAAATGGCAAGTGGTTGAGTTGTGCTCCAGGAAACAAAAAAGCAAAAATCCCTCCCGAACAGAGATTCATCTTCACCGGGGGTTGGATATTATAGCGTGCTTACAACATACTCAACTCTTATGCCCTTGTTTGGCTACAGCTTTTTTCTGTTTGTTGTCGACTCCACCATTACTCGTGTATCCTTTTATGTCCTTTTGTTTTTGTGGAAGGAGAACCCACTTTGCTTCTTCCTTCTTTTCCCAACGTTGCCAGCAGCAACTGCTTGCTGTCAGATCTCGATAAAAGAAAGAGTGCGCGATCCTTCGCAACCCCCGCGCCCGGCCAGTCCTTTTGATTCCCGTTCTTCACAATAAAAGGGGTTGAAGGATGAGAGATAAATAGATAACAAACTGGAGGGGGGGTGGCGAGTGTGAGCAATGAATTATACGCTTCTAGGGAAGAAGGAAGAAAGTTGAATTTGCACGTACTCCTTTAGGACTTTAGTAGGTGAAAATGGAAAAGAAATGAATTCGTTGAATTAAAAAGCAGATAAGAATGTGTCAGAAAAAATATTGTCTTTTTGTTTTTAGAGCACATAATTCATGCAATATTTTTATGGTCCAAAAATAGCCCTTAAGCTAGCAATATGCGTTGTGTTTAGATTAATTTCTAAAACCCTTTTCCCTAGCGGAATACAAATTGGAAATTATGGCAAGAGAGTTTCTACCAAAAAAAAAAAAACCTTCCATGTTCCAGATAAACATCCAATCACTTGTTGCATTCCGGAGGCAAAAAAGCTGACCATACAAAACAGGCAAACATGCACCGCCGCCCATAAAACAAACACAAACCATCCCTCCACCAAACAAACCACAACCAACCACGGAAGGAACGCCGAAAGGACTCTCGGGGGGGAAGAAACACTGGACGAACCCGTTATCGCGTTGAAAACAATCTGTAAACAAACACTTATTTTGTTGCCATGTCGCGTGTATCTTCCTTGTTTTCGTTTCTCTCCTCGCCATTCATTTCCACCCATTTTCCCGCCATCGCACACTATCAGCCCAAAGCGAAGAGATGGATGACGACGGTTGGCACGTCGCAAAAGGCGCAACAAGTAGTAGCATCAAAAGCTTCTACTCACTGTAAAACAGAACCATAAAATACCCTTTTCAAATTGAAGGGACAAAGGAGGGTGTGAGACAAAGAGTGGACAGTTAGGAAAATGCGACCACGTGGAGGAGCGTACTGAGTTTTGATTACCGCATCGCATTCGCCGGTGCAACAAATGGGTTAATTTTGGTATGCAAAAATCCGGAGTCGGGGAGGGGGCTGACGAGTAGGTTTTGATTGGTGTGCCACCGATGCCAAAAAGTGTGTTAGTTGGTGTGTGTGTGTGTGTGTCGTCATGAATAAATTGGGTTTGTGTTTATTTTTACCGCGAGTTCATTCATCGACTTGCAGTTGCAATTTGTCCGCGCAGCTTGTGTGTATCCAGAATATTAATTTTAGATACTCGGAATTCACATTTAGAAATTGTTTTTGTTTTTTTTGCGTCGGAAGCACAATGAACGGTGGGACTAATTCTACATCTTCTATTGTGAACCATACATTGAGTTTGGGAGCTTCAACCTGCACAGCCCAAATTAGTACACATTTTAGGTAGAGAACATTATGCTATTATCGTATTCCCATATCGCTCTTCTTCTGAGGATGTTCGTTTAGGAAAAGCATCAAAAATATGCCCACCTTCCCCTTCCCGAATTTCCCACCCCGCACTCTGTGTTTAATTAAAATATCAAAGTACTTCAGTGCGTTGCCTCGGGATAGAGAAGCACCTGAAGCAATCTCCTTCCCCGATTTTCTTTTTTGCACGTAATTGAGTCTTTTTTAATTAATCTCTTTAGCACATTGGAGATCACACACGCACACACCCTGGGCAACGACACGAAAATAGCACGTCGCTAATGCCGGAAAAGTGTGGGGAGCACACACACACACACATGTGATACTGGCAGACCACATAAGGCGCACAAATCAAAGCAGCGAGGGCTCACCTTTCAAAGCATCCCGAAATATAAAGAATTATGTGCCATGCCGGCAAAGCTGGGACTGGGAGCGAGAGCAAGGATGGAAGCATTATTACCGGCAGCGTAATTTGGTTTTGGGGCGTCTTAAGATGTGTAAGAAAAGAAATTGAGCCGAAAATGGTGGGGCCCATTCAAAGGTGAACGCTGACACTGTACATGATGCGGAAGAAAGTAGATTACCCAAAGTGACAGGGTGAGTGCGTTGTGCAACAACACACGGTTCGTTCAGAAACCTGTGATACATAGAAGAAAAATGAAGTAAACCAAAGCATTCGAAGCTTCCAAGCTCTTGATGTTCTTGAACATCTTCTCGGCAATAGGTACCAGAAGGTACTTGTTTTAAATTCAATTGGCTTCTCGGTAACGTTGCACGGTGATAAGCAGTAGCGGCGATTGACTCAAGAGTGACAGGCGATGTTAAGGGCTACCGAGAAATGCGCCAGCCTTGCGACACAGATGCTGGATTTAGACATTTCGCCCCAATAAGTTGGCATTCCGAGTTTCGTGAAGTCTAAAATAGCATTTGGTGAGCAGAGGTTCATGCTTATTTTGTCCAGTGCTGCTAGTATTCAGAACGCATAGTAAACAACATTTAACCGATGATGAATTTTAATCATGAAAACTTAAACTCCAACATGCTGTTTTTTTATAAGCAACGATAGCTCAAGTCCTACCAGACCCGCAAAGTCGCCTGTATTATGCATATAGATGCACATCATGTTCGGCTAGATGGAGCGAAACGAACTCTTGGCGGAAAATTCATACCGCACCACATACACACACACACATTCGCAGGGAAAGAAAAGAAATCAGCAGCAAGAAAAAGTATGCCATAATAATCTTGTTCGCAACACACTCCCCTTCCAACGAGCAAAGCGTTGGATGCTGCTTTCTTCGCAGCCTCAATTACCACCACCCATGGCACAAGTCCTGCTAACGCGGCCAGTCAGTCTTCATTCGGTGCCGGCGAAGAGTATATGGGTTTGATGAAACATAATTTCTTGCATAATTTATACTAATCGCCAATCCGTATCCTTCCAGTTCACTTGCTCACGAGTCATGGTGGCGGCGTCCTTCGCACGCCTGTGAGAAGCTGAAAAGATCAATCAGCGCGCAGCGGGCGGGCCAGAAACCCCCGGCCGGGAACTGTTTCCTCTTCGATGCGCTTAACAGCACTACACCACTACCGCCTGCTGGTTGGTAATGAGATGCCCGAGCGTCGGATGACTAGCAGCCGGAGTCTCGGTTCCGGACTTTTGGCAGCTTTTGACGGTTTCTGCGAAGGCTGCTGCTGTGGGTGCGCTGCAATCGTTCATCTTCGTTGCCGGCGCGCTTGGCTGGCGTTTACGCGCGCCACCGAAGGACATTCGATCACGTTGACGGTTGGTTGTGGCGAGTGGAAAGATTTAGTTGTTTAGCCTGCCAACACACACACACACACACATAATTAAAGAGCAAATTGGAGTAGAGTGGTAGGCCCGGTAGCAGCCCCGGCGTGAGAACCGCAAACACCCGGCAAGCACGTGTACGATGGACGATTTTCATTTCCGTGTGCGGTTAAAGCGTGTAAAGCGCACCGAAACACATCATCAGGAGGAGGTAGTATGCGCAGGGAAAAAAAAGGCAGGCAAGGTCGTCGATTGGATGATAGGGCAGCATAAGTTACAGCTCAATCAACTTTTCACACCGTCTGACCGTCATCAGGCCGTCGACCACGTGCGTCAGGCACGAGATTGGATTGGGCTTTTCCTTCCTACAAAAAAAGGAAAGTCCTGCGGTACCGCCAACCGACGAAACAATCTCGGCAACGAAATCTTCACCCCAAGAACACACGCACCCTTTGGCACTCGCAGTGTTCGGGACAGGCTGCAGGCCCAAACTACACTCCTGACGCCAGAAAGTCAATCAGCAAATTATGCCTTAACTTTTCACCATCCTCCACCATAGTTGAGGTTATGATTCGCTGCTTGTTGGATGGTCCTTTTGCTTTCTTTAGCTAAGCTGGGGTGGACGAAAAAGATGACGAAAAGAAAAAAACTCGCACAAGAGGACGACGCAACAACTCATAGTGGCAAACTTGTTCGCAACTTCTTTCTGACAGTTTTAGTGTCCCGCAGGGCAAGTGGATGCCGCTGTCCGGGTTTCGTGTCCTCGGGTCGGGTGTAACAAGGACACTACGCTAGCTCCCTGGGAGGGCACATTTAGTTTTACAAAGAGCAACTTTCGTGTGTGCGTGTGTGTGTGTGGGTAAGTCTCGTACAGTCTGACCTTTGCTGACTCTCTTGCTATGAATTTCATCCACCACAGTATGGTTTCATCAATTCGGAAGGTTTTGGGGCGCGAAGATGCGCTCCATGTGTATGTGTGTGTGTGTGTGCGTTCTATGTGTGCAAAAGTGATAAATCACGATGGGACTACTTTCATGTCAGAAGACATTTTTACGCCGTGCCGTAAAAATCCTGGTTCGGTTGGTGATAGTTTTGCGTTCAACATTAATCAACGCCACGCCGAAAATATTGTCCGTATCGTAAAGTGGACAGTATAAGGCGCAATCTGATTTTAAAAAGGCACAATTTCGCCCCTTTTTCAGTTCCCCCCCGTGGTGAAAGGGCAACGGATATGACATCCTTAAAGCGCTAAATTTAATCAAGTAAGACAATTCATTCACTCACCTCACAGCACTGGGCACAGGTCGTTGCGGGAAAGCGATCGTATCACTGTGCGTACACACCCCCGAGACACCAAACGGTGGTGCGGCTGCTTCTTAGTGCACCCAGGACGGTGGCGTGACGCTCGTTCGGGCCGCGTACTGGCCGTGGTTGTGGGCGGCCGTCTGCTGGTTCGGGCTCGGTGCGGTCATCGCACTGATCCCGGACGATGAGTCGGACGAGTTGGAATTGTTCGGTGCCGCGTAGTTGTTGTGGATCGAGAGCGGCAGGTTCGAGAAATCGAGCGATCCCTCCAAGCTGAGCTCGTGCTTTAGCACCTGCAAATGGTCGAAATGGCGGTGCGGTGTGAGTGAAAACTGAACCGGGCAACGCGGGGTTTGGGCGAACCTTACCTCATCCACACAGGGAAACGATTCCACGTTGATGTTGATGTCGTCGATGTTTGTTTGGCTGTTTAAAGCTTCCATCACTTGACCCATTAGCGTCTGCGGTGTTGGATCTGGAAAGATGGGGCATGAGCGCGACGTTACCGATTAGCTAAAGGGTGCACGCGAATCTTCCTCCGTTTCGCCTTCTTACCTTGCTGCTGCTGTTGCGGTGGTGGCGCTATCAATCCGCAGATCGTATTTGGCGTTAGCGGAGGACTAGACGAGGGCGTTCTTTGTATTACGCGAGATCCAATTAGCATGGCGTAGTCAGGTGACGGTTCGCTGTGCGGATATGAGGGCGACATGCCAGTTCCGGACGCTGGCGAGATGCTCTGCGGAGAGGCGTGAGGACGTGATTAGACGATGGCGTTATTAGCATGGTTGATGAATCGGTCGCAAACCACCCGGCTGTTTCGGACGAACACGTATGCGGATAGTTACACTAATTTTCCAGCGCATTTTAAGCTCGTCGATGTTCGTCATTGACTAGCCAGCTGGATAAACAATCGATCTCTACAGCTAGGCGCGCGTTCGTGTGTGTGTGTGCGCGTGTGTGTTTGGCTCGACCGTCTGGATAAACTATTTTCAAGGTGAGAAAATGGCAGTTCGCTTGTTCGGTGCGGTATTTATCACTGCGTCTACTGGCATACTTTGGTATGCGAAATTTTTCACACCACGTGCCAAATACGATTTGTGGTGGTCCGTGTTGCGATCGATGCATTGTTTACAAATCTTCGGCAACAGGCAAGCTAACAGCTGGTCCTGTTTACACCCCAAAAAGGCGAGAAAAGATTGTAGCACGTTTCCTACTGTTTGTTCAACTTGCATGTCTATAATGGAAAATCCAGTATCTGGAATATTCTAGACAAGCCACAAGCCATGTTTTAGAGGAACACGTTTAAATTATTTTTAGACTATGTCTACGCCATATCGCCGTGTTGTCACATGTGTGTTTAAGGTGTTATATAAGCCGAGCCGAACTTGACTTACATTTACTTAAAATGCCTCACATTAGTCTTACTCACAATAGATGCTTTAGTTGTCTGCGTTAATACAATTCTTTTTTTGCTAATTGAGCATTGGTATAGAAAAGGAAGAACAAACTCGAGCTTGAATTACTAGCAGCAACTTGATTTAATGTCTGACGTTTAAATGTCTAAACACTTAAGAGATGCTATAAAATAACTTAGCTCGAATAGGGCTTGTTAGCTCGATTTCGCATCGAATTGCATCAACAACAACCATTCAGCAGCACTTGCCTAACGTGCATCCGAAGAAAGCATCCAACAATATGGTGGTAAATAAATGCGATAACACCTGAAGAAACCCGTCGCCGACCGGCAACATACACACAAGCGTATTCCGTATTCCGCTTCGTCCTTCCGTATCAACGAGGGTGCCGAGAAGCGAACACTACAGCCCGCAAGTTCCGCAAGTATAAAAAGCGTTGCGAGTATTAAGCTTGTTTGTCGCATGATTTCCAACCGATTCCGAACTGTCGTTCAGCAATTTCGCACACAATGGGACACACACAGACACACACGTCCGCTTTTTCCTCCACGCAGCGAAATCGCTGGACACTGGCTGACTTACCTCACGAGCATTATTCTGTAGCATGCAGGTACAATGTTGTATGCGATGAATCGGGCACTGATTCTGTTGCTGCGGGAGACCGTAGGACGGGGCGACCGAGGCCATCAGCGAGTAGGGCTGGGGCGGTTGGTACGGTGGCGGTGGCGGCTGATTGTGCATCGCCGTCGACTGGGTGAATCTGCTCCAGTACAGTGGCCCATTGGTTGGAAAGAAGCAAAAGCAAAAGAAATACCCATTGATAATAGTGTCTTCCGGCGCGTCGAAAGGATATGGATGGGGTGGGGGAGGGGGAGGGTTTTGCAGGATCCACCGTGAACGGGATCCACTTCCGGGGGGTGGGGACGGTGGACCGGATTAGGTGCCAGGTATGGAGTGTAAGATGGAGAAAGATCCGGTGCGATAATAGGCGATAAGACGGGCAAATGCTATCTCAAGCTCTACTAACACGATAAGGGGGTTGCAACAAGATGGCAACACGTGAATAAAAGGGGAAAGGAGAAAACTGGAGTGCGACTAAACAACATTCACTAGCATAAAATGAGAGAAAGAGAGAGAGAGAGAGGAAAGCATGCACATAACGGGATGGTCGAACTATCGTCGAATGGATAGTCCTGTTGTGTATCCATTTGCGGGTTTGAAACGAAATCCGTTTCCGTTTGGACCATTTTTAACACCTTGCCGTATTTATGTGTGATGATATTTTTAAATGCGTGTGGGTGATGAATGCAACAAAAGAAGAGTAATGCTTGATGTCGGTTCGGCGATGTTGGATGATGAAACCATACTGACCCTTTGAAGAAATCGTTCTGCTGCAGTGTCAGCTCGTCTGCCAACGAACCGGCCAGCTGATCGAGCGCACCGATATCGAGCTCCAGCTCGTCGCCCTGTGTCTGGTCGGTGTTGTCGGCCAGGTCGGCCACATCCACCGGCGTGTAGTTCCACACATTATCAACACCCACGATCGACTGGATCGGGCTCAACCTACCGCACGAGCTCGCGTTCGACGACGCACGCTGCCGGAAGTCGGGCGACAGCTGGAAGTTACCGCTGGTGGACGGTGGACGCATATTATTGTTCCGCATCAGGTTTCGTTTGCACATCAGATCAACGCGCAGATTATGGTGGATGTTGCCGATGTAAAAGATTTCCGTAAAATTGTTAAAGAAATGAAATAAAGCAAAGAAAAATGGAAAAGAAAACAAAACGAAAACATAACGTAAGAATTTAAACCATAACAATCGAGTAACTTAAATATAAATGTAAACCAACGACTTAAATAGTAGTAAATCAGGGAAACTGTTCTCAATGAGGTATAAAAAGAGTTGGCAATAAATCTGGTAATGGGGTTGAAGGCTAAATTTGCTAACGATTGATAGCATAGACATTCAAACTAGAATTACTACTAAACTTGTAAGAAAAATATGCTACAAAGTGAGCAACTACGCATCCTTACACACATTAAAAGCAAGAAATGTAACATGATAGATATATGTATAAAAAGAACGGTTCATAAGAATGCGGTCCGTCTAATAAGAAATACGCTCTACACAATTTGAATACTACACTTCTGGTAAACTTTTCTTGCAGCATACAATTGTGTAACTAGTAGCTTAAGAAGTAGCTAAAGTACTAAGAAAATGGAGGCAAAAAGAAACACTACAAACACATCTATCGGACAGGGCAGCTTAGGGCCATACCTATGCAGTGGACTCTCTGGAAACAGATCTAATCCTTCACTAACACTACTGCTCGGCGACGGGGTGGCATCGTTGAGAGGGTTGGCTGTTGGTGGAAGAAGAGGAGCGAGATTTAAAAAACTGGACAACACCGGAACACTGCGCGCCCTTAGCATACTTACTGGCCAGACCGAGGGCAGCCTGCTGCCGTATCGCTTCGACGCGCTTTTTCGCCCGGCCCCGGCGCTTCTCGTACTTGGACGTTTCCATCGAGGCGGCCCGCCGGCGCACCGATTTGCCCGGCTTAGCGTCCGGGTTCAGCATCCACCAGGACGATTTGCCCGTACCCTCGTTCTGTACTCGCATGAAGCGATTGTGCAGCGATAAATTGTGCCGGATCGAGTTCTGCGGAAAAAAAAGAAAAAAAAACGAGAGACAGGAAATTAGACGAGCTAAGAATCACACGCAAAAACACACACACACACATGAGCAGGAACAATTTCGAAGAAAGCAACGCACAAAGACAGCGTGAGCCCCAAAACAGTGGAACCCATCCCTGGGAAAGCACAGCAGGATCGGAAACAGGAATCGAAATGTTGAACAGAGAGAGAGAGAGCGCAAACAAAAAGATGGAAAAACTCCGGTAGGAAAAGCGGCGAACGAAAATTTATTGCACCGTGGAAGGAAATAAATTTTAGTCAAATAATTGATGGTCAACTGGCGCGCCGATGGTCAACGGTGGCAGAAGCCCAACGTCGAGCTGCTCAATTACACACACACACACACAACGGGCAGAGGGCGCAAAGGGGTTCAAATTTGCGCCCCGTCGCTTGAGGTCCTCGAAAGGTGACGGTTCCTTTTGGTCGAAATCTCCGAATATCCGGTAGGATCGTTTCCTATCTTTCCCATTTTTCCACCGGAGTCTGTCGGAAGCAGAGCGTCAAAGCGTTCGCAATGGTTAAAAGAAATCGGGCGCTAAATTCTGCCGACTGCCAATGTGAATTGTACGGCCGCATAACTCAACCCATTGGCAACATAAATCGTGCGGATAGAGAGTTCTGAAGGTCTGTGAGTGCGCGTGCGACCACCGGAAAGGAAGCAAATTAAATTCATCGTCGAAAGAAAACGAGTGAAATTTAATCGGACATGTATTTTACGTTCATTTTTAAGAGCAAAAGCTATGAATATTTCGAAAAATAATTTACTGCTTAAATAATACAATGAACTTACAGCCGAACCTCTCACTTATCTAAAGTTTCTTATTGAAAAAGATGCACGTGGCACAATGCTATAAAATGGCAAATCGGTTGCTATAAATTTTACGCACTTGTTTAGAAAAACATGAAACATTTAAAATTTTAATTTATTCCCATTATTTTAAAAATATTTCATAAAACAACATTTTATTTAAGAAAAAATAAAACAAAAATAACTTTATTTTCATAATCATACACAATAAATAAATAATTAATTTCTGACATTATCGCACATGTGAAGCGTCCGTCCGTAAGCGTACAGACGTTAAAAGTGCAAGAGCGTTGAAAACTTTTGTTAGCAAAATTAATATTAAATTCCGATGTAGATCATAAAACATGAAAAGCAATAAATAACACCGATCAAACTGTTCGCTGAAAGCTGGCCAGATCAAGTCCCCCACCACCAAGAAACGTTTTATCTTGTTTTCTATCAATCGATGTCCGTTTCGGCGTTATTAATTTTGAAACGTCGATGAAAAGTTTGCTACCTTATCTCCTGCTGTACCGGTCGGTCTCTGCTTTCTTACTTGAACGGTAAAGTAAAACAACAACGAAAAAATCCTTCTTATGCTTTTCTCTTAAAAACAGACGTGCTGATGAAAGGATAAAAGTTATGACGGCGTCGCTGTGAGCAAGGGCGGTAATGTACCGGGGTTAATAGAAATGTTGTACAATCGAAAAAGGGATGTTGCCAGGGAAAATAGTGAAACATATTTAACAGCAAAAGCTAGCCATTTCTAGCCAAATGGAACGGCGAAGAAAAGTGCTGCTAGTAAGCAAGACTTTGTAACAGTCATCACCATTCACCAGTCGCTCTCGATCCTTCTGCCAAGACGACGACGACGACGATGACCACCACGAACGAAAGGAGAACGAGCCAAAAAAAAAGACGCTACTCCGTTTCATTTCATAAGAACAAAACCGAAAGTAGAAAAATTGGAAAACTTGTAAAACCCGAACGTGAAAGCGATCCGGCCGTGAAGAAAAAAACCCTCCACCAGAGCAGCGTGAGCTTGCCGGGGAGAAAGCTTTCAGAACAATTCTTTTCAATTATCAGCCAAGGGCATTAATCAGACTATATTAAAAGGATATAACTTCATTAAATCGCGCTTTAAGATGCTGTCTCTATCGCTCCGTCGGCTGAAAGCGGTCCACCAGCAGTAGCATTATGTAAGCCCGGGTTAGGCAGTCGGATCGAAAATGGAAGGAAAGGAAATCGGCCACGCGAATGCGAATTTCGCCATGACGTATCCTTTCACCGTTGCGGTACGCCATTGGAGAGAAGCAGTCGAGGGTTAAGAGGGGTAGTTATTTGAAAACAGACATTATTCCTCGCATCGTTTAAGGGTTTGTGCTGGATGGATAAAGTGCTCCTGGGTGAGAGTTTTTCCTTTCACTGATGCGATGCAGTTTAGTAGAAAGCGTTAAGCAATATTGTAGTTTGGATAAGCAGAAGAAGAAGTCACAGATACACGTCAACGATGAAAGGAAAAGAAAAGATTTCTAGTCGAAGGACGTGTCGCATAGTGTGACATACAGTGGAACAGCTGACAGCGTTTTAGAATTGAGAAATAAATAATAAAAATGTGAAAATTTACTTAGTTGCTAAATGAAATTAATAATAAAATATTATAAAGTAATTCAAATAAAACAAGTGGAAAATTACATTTAAAAATGATTCAGCTATTAAATAATTTAAAAAAATCTCATCAAAGGCACAACTCATACAGAAAAGAAAGACTAAGTATAATTACGAAGTGGTACAAAAAGATATAAATAATTGTAAACGAAAGAAGCAATTATCAGAAACAAAACTTGAAAATTGAACTAAAATTTAATAATAAATGTTACAAGAAATATTACTTCCAACGACGTAATCTAAGCATAATAAATAGCAACAAAAAATCGCTTAAATCAAAGGGAGTAATTTACTTCATTCTAAATGAAATTTAATTTGAATGGATTAATTTTTCTCTCAACCTTGTAAGCCATTAATCATTTTATGTTTGATTCGGCATTTTACTAAAAATATGAAGAATTTATTTTTTTTTTAATTTAGTTGCTTCATTACAACTTTTATGTCCAAGCCCCTTTCCCACAGTGCACATCCTCTTTCCATCAGTCTTTTTTTCTCGAAACTTCAAATCACAATTTTTATCCACCCATTGGCGCTCGGTAAAAGTGATCCGAAAAAGTTGAGCAAAAGATTGGCGCACTTCACCACGGTGGTTTCAGCAGCAGCTCCGAACCACTAGCGCAGCATATCGGCGATCTGTTCTTTTTTCCTTTCGGTCCTGCCAGCCCGTGGCTATCCCTCTTTCGGTCCCCGATGTTCGAGAAAGAATCTCGCGAAACCGTACCGTACCTTACACCTTACCGTCGTTCCTAACCCGATCCACTTCCGTCAGGGAACGGGTTAGCCCGATGGCGCCTTTTTGGCGCACCGTCTGATTTAAAAGAAGTCAAGCACAGCTCGTTCCTCCTCACCGTACACCCACGGAAGACTTCCCCGGGGAGCCAATATCGCATTCTGCATAAAACTTTTTAATCGAACGCGAGATGTGTCAGGATGAACCGGGTGGTGGTCGTGGTAAACGCAAGAGAAAGTATGCTGTCGCCGGCGACAACATCGGCCGTCGGTGGCGGCCGGCGTGAGCGAAGAACAAGAGCCTCCGGGATGAGCCGCGCGAAACGGAAACCCCGCTTTCTCGCCACAACTTTGCGAAGATCGATGCACACTGGCGGTACTTGCCTGCTTGCTTGTGTGACTTGACGTAACGCAAGTTTATTACAATGCAAGCCTTCCGTCTGTCCGCAGGAATTAATTCCATTAGTCTCGATGCCAATCCAGTCGCTCCCGACCTACCCTCGGCACCGGACGTCCCAACCATTCCGGTGGACTTTTGTGTAAGAAGCAGCAATAATTATTTCATTAACAAGGATTTTTGCCGTTTTCCCCACTCTATCCCGCAAGATTCCATTCGCCAAAAGCTGGCCATTCGGCGAAGCATCACAAATCATATCTTTCCCTGCCTTTGATTCCTCTAATGAATATAAAGTACAGCCGCAATTGGCATCGAGTAAACTCCTGCTTTGCTCGCCTCGTGCTCTTGCTCTTTCTGCATGAAGTTCGAAATCTCAGCATGACAAGCACAAGCTCTAGCTCGAATGTCTATGCTCCTGTCGTGTGGTTTGGCTTTACGCAGGGAAGTTCTATTTATCATTTGCGCTTGGTGGTTTGCTCTTGCGAACGTTTGTGATTTTTTTGTTGCGTTACTCGCTTTGGCCATCCCTTGGTGCAATTGAGCACAACTAATGAGCATAATGTGGTACCGCGACTACTACCTTCTCCATGCCACCAGCCGCTTTCCGGTCCCTCATCCTGCATCTAGCGGGGGAAATCCCGAACATTCGAGGCTGATACACATTTAATGACTCGCGTAATTCGGCATTCGAGCAGGGTGACGGTAACGAGATGGAGGGAAAAAAAAAGCAGCTGGCTCACGTTTCGAACCCGACAAAGCGATTTCAATTGGCTGAAATTAGTGGGCAGGAATTTGGAATGGAAAATAATTAAACTTATGACACGGAGCATGGCCGTGCGAATGGTTAGATTGTCTATGGGTGGAAATGGAAGCATCAATAGATAATCAAGTGCGTGCCATTTGGTAGTTCCCGGAAACGCATTTAAATATCTGTAATATAAAATATTTTAAAGTTCTAGTTGTGAATAGCCAGTTAGTCAATGCATCCAGAAATAGTAATTCCTTCAAACGGAAATCCGCATCAGAAGAGATTTGACCCATGACCTCAGAGGATGATCACGAGCGAAATTTCTTTGGGCATTACCTGTTTGGTGTCATGCCCGTAACATGATCCTCCATGATCTATGTGTCCTTTAAGACATACCTTCCTTCAGATGCAACCTGACCAGCCGTTTGAGCAAGAATATCTGACTCGGTTCAGACTTCCACATGTCTTTCGCGATGGATTTCTCTTGGAGGATTCCGAACTATTTATCACCAAAAATCCTAGCAACAGGGATTTAGCTTTCCAGTTCGTCTTCAAATACAATTCCCAAAGTTATTTCACCGACGAGTGCCTTTGTAATTTTCACAACTTCCCTGAACGGTTGCATCCAGTCCTGCCGCCAATTGCCGAAGATAACTCTATTCAACGCAGGGATATTAGGCACTGTGCTTCACTGGGTCTACAACCTTCTTCTTCTTCTCCTTCCTTGGCACTACAACCTCTAGAGGTATCGGCCTGCCATTTCTGGCTTTCTGTGACTTGATTTTACCCGTAGAATAGTAGTCAGCCTTACGTACGGGGAGGCGATCTGGATGGGATTTGAACCCCGGTCCAGCCATGTGAAGACCGGCGACGTTATCGCCTCCGCCTCCGGACCGCCCCAATCCCTTAAACGGAGCCTACAACCTTAAACACTTCTTACACTGGTCCCTTAACCTAAAGAACTTCTCATCCTGGACAAATCACTATTTATTAAAGCACTTTTTAGACACTGACGATGACTTGGAAAACAATACGACCCGATCGTGGCAAGCGATTAACATTGACTCAATCGTCACAGCAAACTACTCTGCTTTTTTACCTGATACTACTTTGATAGACAGGTTTACTCTTGGAAGCAGCCTACTTCGTCCCCAAATCGTCAATTGTTTCTTGCTTAGGTTATTCCAAATTTGTCGCCACCTAGAAAGACTGATGAAACTACCGCATAAAGACCCACTTCCGCCATCGCTTCTTCTGTACCGATATGTCTTCATTCGTGGCGTCTTCTAGTGGAAATTTTGTGATACCAGGACATCAATGAGGCGATGAGCCAATAGTTTTAGTCCACGATGTCTAAATATTCCTAAAGAGTTGCGATTATTTTTGTCAGCACAATTAATATCAATGCCTGAAATAAACATCATCCGGATTAGACGATTATCTTTACTACAGCATAAAGCACAACTAATTGGTCTTTTGCGAGCATGTATTTATTTATATTGCCCCATTGTACGATTTACATCACTGGATGCAAAATATCTTCCCCGAAACATCACGCTCAAGCTTCCTGGCGTGTACCATCGATCGTAAAGTAATATCGCCCACTGTTTCCGGTACAGCCGCATACCAATAAACAAAAAACTAAATACGTTACATTAAATCTCCGCTTTTATGACTACTCACTTCAATTGGAGCGTGGTAATGGCGTCGCGTAGCGGAAAACTCTACACCCCACCATCCTTTCACGCAGCACGAGAGCCTACACACACGAGCATTAATCAAATCAGAGCGTTAGAGAAGAATGCCCAACCTTAAGTGTGCAATTCCTGCTCCCCGATAAGCTGATGCTCAATTATCCTTTGCTGTGGCGGTGTATGTTGTCCCCGCACTGGGTATATAGAGTGTGACTGATTCGTTTTTTTCTCTCGATCTCTCGTTTAGAAATAATCAATGTAAATGAAAAAAAAAACAACACCGCAGGCTCCATCCAGCCCCACGTGAACAAAAAAGGATAAAAAAAGAGCAGCGAAACCAGGGGCGCTTAGAGAGGAAGTTTAACATTCGTGTCAACTTTTTTAGTGACACTGATTAGGTTTTATGACTATGTATGGGAAAAGCTGTGGATGTAGCGCGGCCATACATAGCTCAGCCTCACGGGCTGGTGAAAAAGTTTGTCTTCCACCACCTCGCCAGACCAGGCCGGGGCCGGGCAGGCAGCATTTTGGCCATCCATAAAGGAAAGTCAATCTCTTTCCGATAACGTACTGTCATCGTAAGCGCTTTTTTGTCATGGCTGGTGTGCTCTTTATTATTATTTTTTGTCCCGTGCGTATGTGTGAGCATGTGGATTTACGTTTTTTTTTTCGTTGGTCCTTTAGTTCCGTTTCCCGAGTCGGAAAAATGATTGGAGCTACTAACGAATGCTTTATGCGCCCGGTTTTTGCGAGTGAAGTGAATTAGCAAGCAGGACGAACGAGGCTACCCGGAGACGTTGGGGAAGAAATATGCCGCCCGGAGATGTAATATTTGCGAACTTTGTCCAATAATCGTTTGCTGCGAGGTTTTCGGGCGTGTATGTGCACTGATATACTGACGCTTGTAAATATAGATTAAGTAAGCCGATAGCAAACGCAGGCCCCCCCAAGTGGAGCAAAGTTGGAGAAACCCCCCTCTTTGCATTTGGGGCAGAAAGTTGTGGGCACCGAAAAGAAATTATGAGTACTAGAGCTCTCCAAACCCTAGCAGCGCTGACCGACCTAGATCCGATCGGACGCTAAGATTTTATTCCACTTCGCCTAACTAGTTTCGCGCGAAATGAGTATCCTTATCCTGTGTTCGTTGGCAAAAGTTGACAAGAGATGCTTCATTTATCCAATTTACGTTTATATCCCCCGCCCCACTCGTCCGCCAGGCTGCCAGGCAACTGGGGCAGATATTCTCCAGGATTCTTTGTGAACTTCTCGAGGCGAGGCAAACACAAGCAAAATGTAGCCGAATGCTTCAAATTACATAACATTTTTATCTGGCATCAAAACTTCACGTTAGACCTGTTCCACCGTCGTCGAGCGGGCCGTTCATGGAAATGGGAAAAACGCAACAGTATAGAGTTATAAAACTATCGGCGATATAACCACAATCACACACTCCACTATCGCAACACGGCGCAACATGGGTCGCGGTTCGGTCGGGACTGGAGGAACTTATAATTTGTGTCATTCCGTGCGAAGGGCGCGCGCGCATATCTCGAGCGATCGCGATTTTTATTTATGAATACGGCCCGGAGATGGCAGCTGTTGAAATTCCCATCGTGAGAGGCGCCGCCACCGGTTCTTGGGCCGCCACGCGGGGCATGGGGTCCTGCTGATGGGGTTGTCTCCGTGGAGAACCGTAGTTGCCGATGACAAACCAGAGATAGCCATTAATGGGACGGGGCTAACCTGTGTTCCGGGCGAAGCATTTCCACCAACGCGAGTCCTTCCCATTTCCCAGCAACATGTAGCAACAGGGAAAATGGAGCAGGGGGTTCCATTTTTTTATCGAAATCACAATCAAATCCTTTGATTATTTCCACCGGCCAACGCAAGGTGTGTCCTTGAGGGACATACACATACATGTTGCGCGACAGGGAGGAAGGTCACCTTCAATCGTTTAAATTGTTCGATTTTTTTTTTTGCCAAACACAGGTGACCGCCCTTTAACGTTCGAAATAAGACCAACAGACGAAACGACATCAGTACAAAAACTCCCGGGGTTTTTCTCCCCAGTTTTGACAAAAAAATCAGGCCGCCAGGCACGCTCTATCGGTAGTATTTGAATTCGACTTTTTCACGAGCAAATCGTTAGGCAGACATACTGCTGGCGACACCTATGCGACGTGCCGTCTCTTACGCCTTCAGACTTGATGGGAGGGTTTTCCCAGAGAATAACGAGCGTGACAGTAGGTGGAACAAAGTCTCTTCTAGCAGTAGCATACGGATGGAGGTTCGAGACTTCCGAGCGTGTGCAGGTTGTAGAGAACGAATTTGAATTTTGGACTGGTTTGCGTAGTAGTGGCGTATACAACTAGCGTAAAAAAAAGGTTGAAAGTGATTGAAAAATACATTCTACGCTTGATTGTATCAAGTAATTTTTTTTAACAAAAAAATATCAAAAAATAGCTCTAGAACTTCAAGTCACTTAGAAGGGTGTTTGAAATAGATAGTAGAAAACTGCAAGTTCAATGTGGAACTTTGCAATCATTTAATGGATATTTGTATACAGTGAGGGGAGATTTGCAACTAGGCCAATTTGCGCGTTCCCTGCGTTTCTACAATCAATTTAGGGTAAAAGTCAGTTGGGAAAGTAATTCTAAATAAAAATTTCACCAAAGAGTATTATTCTCACAGCTGACATTCATTCGAAATAGTACCTTTATTAAGACTTGCATGTCCTTGTACGTCCCTAAGCGCCAAAATTAATGAGAAATTGTACCTCATCTTTGCAATAATTCTGTTTGATTGAATTTTTTTGCTTGGTGGTGCGTTTTTTTATTAATAAATCAATTCTTGAATATAAACACTTAAAGAGTGAGCTAAGTCCACCTCGCCACACATGGTCCCAGGCAGGCAGCGATTGCCATTTTCCACCTTATCCGGAAAACCCTAACGATTCGGTAGTGGTAAGCAAAAACGGAACAATTTATCGATATATCTATAAATTTATTCCCCCAGCGCGCCCACCCTCTAACACACATCGCACGCCGGGATGTACGCACACGCACATCCTACCCGGAACACCCGGAACACCCGGATGGGAGCAACAACGAGAACAAAAAAAAACCGTAAAAAGGACGAGGAAACGAGAGATTGAATTGCCACTATCGAAAACTTTCCCTGTCCTTTCCCTGTCGAGTAGAAGTTATTTCAAGCCGGGGGTGTGTGTGTGTGTACAGACGAAGGTTCCCATTTAGGGGTAGGGCGGCTGACGCCAGAAGCATCCACCATCTAGTGCCCTGGTTGGTGGTGTGCTTTCTACACACTTTTCCACCAGCTAGTTCCATCTTTTTATTCTTGAAGACTTTTTTCTTCCGCCTCTTCCTTACTTTCTTTAACTCCCTTCTGCCCGCGGCAAAACCGGAAGCCGATCCTGACGCAACGAAGAACCGCAAAAAAGGGACACTTTCTCACGTATATCAACGTACGCCGCGGGTGAGATGGGGGTGTGGTGGGTTGGTAGAAATCTTTTGGTCCCCCCCCCCCCCAGCCCACCTACCTTGCCCGCTGCCCACAAGTGGCAACAAATGCCGGAATAAAGGGAAGGAGGTAGACACATAGTTTCAAACGGCGCGCTACTACTAAACCCAGCAGTTGATCGTGGGGCGTAAAAGTTCGATGTTCCACACCCAGACGCAGCATCCCCGCCAAAAAAAAAGGGAGAGAAGAATAAAAAGTAGAAAGAACAGCTCCTCGCAGGCACCCAACGGATCGTGACGCACCCGCACGGGTGGGTGGGTTGGGAAAATTCTTCGGGGGGGGAGGTGGCAGCAGTGGTGGTGTGGAGAAGAAAAATGATCCATTAATCTGAAACTCAACGTCTAGGTGGCGCCTCCAATCTTCAATCGCTCGGTCTCTCGGTCTCAGAGGACGCAGGAGCATGGGAGGGGCAGAAAAAAAAAGTCCACCGAGTGAAAGGTACTCCTGTGGAGCGAATCGGCATGAGACGAACAGACCATCACCACCACACTATCTCTATCCTGGTGTGTTTCTAGTCCGTTTGTGCCATTCAGTGGTGGAGATACGGATATTGGTAAATTCAAAACTGCTCCTGATGATTCGCATGTGCCAGGCCCGCCTTGCTTCTCCTTTGCTATTCATCCACACACACGCACACATTCATACCCACAAACCCGGGAAAATCGCAACGAACGATTTGGGGTGGAAAACTATCGACGAGGAAGAACCGACTTCCGCCCTTCACGTGGCGGACACATATAGAAATGTGTGCAACAAGAACAAAAGGGGGAGAAAAACTGAATTCGATACGCGTTTGCCGACACGCTGTCGCATTCCGAGCATTCCGCGGGACGGATTCCACGGAAGCCACGCCAGCCACAACCACGTGTTGTACACACACAAGTACAGAAAAATTTTCCCTCCCCGGAATGTCTTAAGAATGTCGCGGAGATTTTTAACGATTAACCTTAAGAAGTTTGCATGTTGTGATTTTTTTCTCCTCTCTCTAGTTTTCACTATTGGAACGCTCTGTGTAAGGGTGGTGGTCCTCCCCCACAGGAATTCACACGACACTGGAATGGAGCGGGGGAGGGGGGGCGAATGGTTCCCTTTTTTTTCGAATTCTCCCGAGAAGCTTATCAGCGCTCCTCAATTGGAGGGAAGATTTTACATTCTTTCTTACGCCAGCTCGGTTGCCCAAGAAACGGTTCCCCGGACCGCCACATAAAAGCAAGAAACTGCCTCCATTCGTTAGGAAGGATCATTGCCACCGTCGTCTTCCAGATCAAACGGCAGATGGGGATGACAGTGAGAGGAGGGAACGGTCCGGGTCCGTGCTTCATTACAACCCATAAACACTTGCGTGCCGGCGAACCCACACCAACACACACACAATTGTCACAACTTAGCGGATTGTCGAGATTTACACAATCGGATCAAAGGCCACATCAACGCAAAACCGGGTTGGTAGGGCCACACGAAGGTCACCGGAAAGATAGTGGAGCGGGGGAGAAAGAGGAGGACGAGGGGTGGTTCGTGCACAGCCCTGCACAGTAATGAAGTTATCAAGGGGCAAACGCTGACAGGCCCCGGTCATACCGCGCGCCGGGCTTCAGCCACGTACCAAGCAAAGTGGCGTGTAACCCCCGCACATAACTTTGTGGTTTCATGGAGCCATGATTAATTTTCCGCGAATCGTATCATCATCATCTTGATCGCCACAAAACCTTTCCATCCGGTCAGATTCACTCCAACCAACGCGTGGGAATCAGAGCCAACTTGTGGTGTGCCGCTTCTAACTACTTTTCATGCATTTTTTATTTTAAAAAGTGGAAAAGGAGAAAATCTTTTTTAAAGATTGAAAAGGACATCTTTCTCCCGGCGCTTCATGCTTCAGCAAGTCAGTAGCTCTTTTGGAGCGGTGGGGAAAAAAAATCGCCACCGCAATGTCCCGCCCAAAACCTGGAGGCCTGGTGATGACATTTCAGTTTTCTTTTTTGTTTTGTTATGTTAAACCTGTACAGTAAAAATTCTTTTTGAATGAAATTATGAATAATCACTTGCACAAAATCGATACTGCGAGAGGAAAAAAAACAACGAATGCTGCCCATTACCATGACGTGGTGTGTTTCGGGGAGCCTGGAACAGCGCCGGCTTGAACCATAAACGGAATTCTATTTATAATGGCACACTGAGCAGAGCATGTCCGGAAAAGTGTGCAGAAAATATTTAAATCATTTAAGGCAATTCAGGTCAATAGAGTTTCTTGGCATATAGCAAATCTCCTATGGGTAAGAGGAATGCTAGAATCAGAACTGAAAATTGAATCCTGGCCACGGCACCACATTTTATTCAAATGTTTCATCGTTTAGAATTTTGAAATAATTTTTGTACAAGTCATAGGACGAACACTCAGGAAGTTGAATTCGTATCCTGGTCACGGCACCAACATTTGTTCCACTGTTCCGTACCCGGATCATCGATCGTCCGGAAGTGTGTTTGGCTTCTCGAAAAGAAAAAAAACAGCAACCTATTATAAATGCGGTTGCCAAGCCGACGGGCACACTTACGTTTTGACTGACCGATGACGCGTTGATAGGCGTCGTGGCACCGAGAGGAAACTTCTTTCCCGACGACCCTACGCCACGTCCTCTGCACATTTTTTGACACCAATGTCTTACACTTTAATGGTTGTTCGAAGGTTGAGTTTAACGGTCGGTCAATACTGTACAGACGACGGGAGCAATAAATCGCATCGATCCGTACGATGGGCCGTGTAAAATTATTCTACATGGTATGGGAAGGACCGGTGTGACAGCTCTGGACTTGATGGTTGCAAACACTTGGGGACGACAGCATCCTGTTGATAGTGAGTGAGCAAAGATCAACTGGATGGTAAAACACTGCCCAAACTCCCTCATATACCATTACAGCAAATGTTACAATTTTCTGACCAGCAAACCTTTTCCTCCACAGTGCAGCACCTCCTTTGACCATGAATGGTCAGACAGACATTTTTATTTACCTTACCGACCTTTCCACAATTTCCTGCTTAGATGTCTTTCTCCAGCTATCGCATCCCTTGCACTAAAAACATTTGAAGCGCAAGAACAAACACATCGCCCGAAAGCCGAATCCATGGGAGTCGTATCCAAAAAAAGAAAATTGACTCCACATTTCTCGAGCAGTCGTCACTAAAAGCATCCCAACGAAGCCAGGTATTTGCTTCGAACTAGCCACACACACACACACACACACACAAACGCATATACGAACGATTTTACATTTGAAATATCAAATTATCATATGCATGAGCAGCTCATCCACACAGCCACTCACTATCACATGCGGGATAGCCTTCACCTCTGCGCGGTGAGTGCAGCATCAAACAACATCGACGCGACGAGAGATGGAGTGTGTGTGTGTGTCCCGGGCCAAATGCAGTGCCGGCTCGGTAAAACTTACTCAATATTGAATTAGTTTATGCTACCGTGTGTCTCCCCTCCTGCCATCCACTCTTACCCGCCCCGAGGGAAATATAGTTCACGTTTGCATTTGGGTCGTAAAAAAGTGCTAATCCTAACCTGGGCAGGATAGTTCGCAGTCGTGTTTGAGGCCAAAGTTTGCAAAGAAAGTTTTGCACTAAGGGTAGCTCTGTGCCGGTGCAACGGTAAAGATTTACCTTCGGTGCAGAGTTCACGGTGGTGTGGGAAAGCTCACCAAAATTGCACCAAACACCTGAACCGGTGAGGACGAACATGGTCGGTGCTTGTTGAATTTATGGAGTTTGCAGAATTAATAATCAAGCCTTCCAAGGAGGAGTTGCTTAAAATATTAGGTTTACGTCATTTTTATAGTTTTTAAACTCAATGACTAGAAAAGAGTAGCTGAAGAACTCTTGCTCTCTTAATAAAAATATCTTAAAACCTCCTGCTAAACCTGTGAAGCCATTCAACAGCTTCCACCAACTCCGGTCAAGCATAATCGCATCTCTTCCAGCAATTTATTCCTGGTAACCTGGCCCCAGATAATACCCCGCAGGTTTTAAAGAAAAAATCTAATCAAACTTCTCAATTGCATCATCCACGATTGGTGGTGTATCAGCCCGGAAACACCTAAACCCCCCTGGTTCGCGCTATCCTCGATCGATTAGCGAACCGATAGCGGGACGGTTAGCCATCGCTCCGTCGTCACGGCTAGCAGGAAGCGATTACATTATAATTCTTTTTTTTTCCTACCACAACCCTTCAGAACCTGCTGCCGGCAATCCGTATGGACACACGAAGGGATTACACCATGTCCAGGAAATGGGTTTGGGTAACAACAAAAAAAATGGCGCAAGTTCTTACCCGTCATAGGGATAGCGGTTTCTCGTAATAAGCACACCTACCTCGGTGAGTCGTTCGTCGTCATCGTCGGGATATGGGGAGCTTGTAAGCTGAAAATTCGATTAAAACCGATTTAACCGATTTTTCTCCGTCCAATCTAGAACAGTTTCCCTCACGGATCTAGCATCCCACCAGTGTGCAAATAAAGTCCCACCTTCACTACCGGAACAGCGTGTCCGTGTTTGTGGTAATTGTTTACCTTTTTTTTTTTGTTTGGTCCTTTCCTTTGCCACACCACGAAACGCTACAGCGATGTAAGACGAGGCCGGGGAAGCTGCTCTCGGCCAGCTGTCAGCCAGCTATCTGTCAAATCTGTCCCAAGCTGTCGATAATGTCATACCATCAGCGACACATTAAAGTGGATCGACTACCGTGTGTCATTATCGTGTTAAAGTGTGCGCCATCACACATTACGGGAGGGCAAAAAAAAGAAGTTGGTGCGCGTTTGGAGGGTTTAATGTTTGCCATCAGGGTTACCGTCCAGCAGCCCCACACCCTCCTCCCTCCCCCCGGCAGTACTTATCAGTTTCTTTTGTTGTCATCTATTGACAGATGAAATAATGATATGTTGTGACAGATTGGAGGCTTCCTGTGGTACTGCGCGATGATACGCTCGCTTCGCACGGCCCGAGCGAGCCGTATTCTTTTACACTTCCTTCCTGGGATCTCCTGCCCCCGTGAATTCGGGAGCAGGCTTATAGAGGCGCGCTACTTTCTTTCAGCAAATGTCCGCTTTCATCCTGGTGTTGATGTATGATGACGGTACAAAAAGCCAGAGCGGATGGGCTCGATGACACTTCAGGGCGTGCGCGTGCCTCCTACCAGAAGTGCCGGTGACAAGGCGGAAATGGAGCTTCTTCCCTTTATTGTATCGACTTTTTTGTTGCACTCTTATCTTACCGCCACACATCCCCACAATCATTTACGGCCGACCCATGCCAGGAATGCAAACCCCGAGGAGCGGCCCCGAGTACCAAAGTGACGGGGGACGCGTAAATCCCTGTCAAAAATTAATGAGTGATAAACTGTTCCGA
This sequence comes from Anopheles stephensi, assembly GCF_013141755.1. NCBI lineage: Eukaryota > Metazoa > Arthropoda > Insecta > Diptera > Culicidae > Anopheles > Anopheles stephensi. The sequence continues at coordinate 81,583,479 of NC_050202.1, read as the reverse complement.
GGGATTTAGCACGGCTCAGGCGTTTGATGTGCCGTGGCGAATCGCTTCTTAATAACGCGCCCGTCTTGTATGTCTTTATTCGGTTTTATATCTTTAGCATTTTTTTTCCCATTCATTTGCTTCATTTCCGTTTCAATTATCTCGACCAGCCGCGACCCCGACACCGCCCCGAATGGGATTATTACTTTCGCTTCGCTGAAATGAGCGACGAATGACGGGCTTTCCCTCAAGGACTTCGGTACGGGGAAGACTTTGCCAGCAGTCGGAAGTTAATAAATTATGTTTCACTTTAGCGGGCATCTGTTATGTCGTGCCTCACCCCCCCCCATCCCGGTACTGGGTCGAGGAAAGATCGTAATGTGAATTCTAATAAAACGTCAAGTTGTCAGTAAATTTTTCTTTTACGACAATCATTTGTTGCCCCGTGATGGCGGTGGTCCGCCAGTACCGTCCACTTCGCCCGACCGACTATCGAGGACACAATTGAATATGCAAATGGGCGTACCGAACTCCCCCTGCAGAACAGAGAAACCGGTACGCCACAAATCCATTTATGTGCGGTGCGCCGCCCGCCTTTCTATTGGCGTCTTGCACGATCGGGCACGAAACGCGTTTGGTCGCGCTTTATGATGGGTGAGGAGGACGATGGTTTTTTTATGAAGATTTGAGTGAGAGAACTGCTTGAAGCTTGAAGATCGGTAAAAATAAAATGCTATTAAAATGAATCGCTTGTGCGATGACGAATTCGCCGTTGGATACTGTGACGTTAGCGATGCCCAGCAAGATCGGCAAAAACTAGAGCAAATCTCTCGGCACAAAGGTCTGGAGAACGGCAGAAAGGTAGCTTATCAAACTGGTTGGGCGAAGGTGCTAATTGGCAGACACCCCTCGTCCTACGGCACACCTTTAGCAAGCTGCCACACATGGCTGCCACAGATTGTCAGTATGAGTGGACACTTTCAAACGCAAAAAAAGAAATAAATCCTACAAACGAGTTGGAAAAAATGGCTTATTTGTTGCACTGATGAACATGTCGCTGTTTGGACGAAGATCCCGGAATAAGATCTACCGCGTGTGTGTGTATGGACGGCTTCTCATGTACGTACATCTCACCAGTGTGCAAATTTATCAACACAAAGGGCGTGTTTGGTGTGGCCAAGAGTTGCCTGATTTCTCCTGTCAAAAAGCTTCTTTTTGACGAAGATTTTAACCCAAAACTTAGACGAATCCCTCAAAACGCTTCAAGAAACAACGATGTCAGTTTTGAGGCAAAATTTAGCCAAGAGTTGTAAACTGCAATTGCTAGTGGTTTGATTGATAGGCCCAGTCCCTCCAGGGGTCCAATCAGGTCTTCTAACTTTATAATGACATTTGATATTCCTATACTCCGGTAGGCCATTACACGTCATGAAAATAATGCCGAACGATGCAGCATGTGACGGTTAAGCCTATTTACCTGACAGAGCCACAAGTTCCTAAGACAATGGAGGTCAAGAGTAGTTATTTTGGACATCCGGATATTCCGGGGAAGATTTCATGTTTTATGTACTTCTTCTTTTTCTTCTTCCTTGGCACTACATCCTCGAGAGGTCTCGGCCTGTTATTTCTGGCTTTCTGTGACTTAATTTTACCCGTAGCAAAGTAGTCTGCCCTGCGTACGGGGAGGCGGTCTGGATGGGATTTGAAGGGTTATTATTCCAGACACCCAGATATTCCGGAGAGCAGTTCATTTCAAGAGCCTTGTTTAAAAAATCAAAGAACGCCATTTAATATGCTTCGTTTGCCTAACATAATGAACGATTTGCTATATCAAATGATGCATTCCCATTAAAGTACTTCAAATCGGTACCTAATGTCGATCGAGTCCCATCGAGCCCGACCAGAAAACTACCACTGAAAGCCATAGCTCCCGAAAATCTGAATTTACAAATGTCCTTCCTTCGGGGAGGTGCATCTCTTCGCTTAGCTCATGAAATTCTAACCACGATCGGTCGCCACTTAAAAGGGATAACCCCGCTGCTAACGGTGGTTAGAGTTACCGAAGCTAAACCAACAAACCACCCCAGCACTGGCCATGAACTACCCCGCACAGTTCAAACGGTGGACTTGATTTGTTCAGTCTCCCCGCTGGCGATTGCGGTTGGATTCCATCTCTCTTTCGGACAGTTAACCGTGTCGTTGCAAACCATCGTCAAACCAAAAAAGAAAAAATAGAAAAGCTCACTTCAAACACGTCCACAGCGTTTCGCTGATGGTGGGCGTAAAGCGAGTTCGAGAGCTGAGCTTCCGTTCCTGGTTGTAGAACAAATAAATTTTAGCCCGACCGAGTAAACGGAGCAGAATGATGGCACCCAGCAACTCGCTGTCGCACAAGAGCACAGCAGCAGGGTTTTTCTGTTGCTTCTTGGCTTGGGAAGCTTCCCGGGGTTCGAACGATAAAACGTTCTAGCTGCTGAATGTGAGCGCTATTGCCCAAAAGACAAGCAATAAGGCCACATCCCGCATCAAAGGCCGGTGCGTGATCCTGATTGGGCTCGGCGATGTTCCGAAGGCTCTCGCATGTGCTACAAACTTCACATTTAACCGTACCAACCAAATCAAACAGATGCATTTGATCGGCTGCAGATCAACACAGACGAAAAAAAAAACAGTCACGCACCCATCATCACGCTCCGAAGGTACGAACCGGACATGGATTGGATGAGAAAATCAAATTCCTGCATCGAACCGCAATCGAATTTGCTCGAACCACGGCCGGCTGTAGTACCGTTAGCGATGGGGAGGGGGGGAGGTATTGAGGGAGGGAAGCACTCCCAAAAGGCAGCACATATTTTGTTGTGCGTCGGAAAAAAAACAGTCACCCTTAAAGTCATCCTAATCGAATTTGGGCAGTTTGACCAGCACGGTCACCAACACACACCAACACACCAAGGCTTCCGGAATGAATTTGACTTATTTGCTTTAATATATACGATTTAGTGTTTGCTTATCCGGGCCACACTCCCTTTACCCTTATTCGTGCCCATCGATCTTCACGCGTCTTCATCGTGCCGGGCCGGTTCGTACGTAAAAGTCACACCAAACCAGCCTCCTACCCTCCGGAAACGGATTTCGTGTCCATCCAAATTGCAATGGCTGCTGCCTGCCGTGTGAGCCGTGTGCGTGGTGTTCCGGATCCAACAGCTTGCCTGTGGAGCTCTTCCTCGCGCGAGCTTTATTTTTATTGAAACAAATGGCTTTCGGATGAATTGTCTCCCGGGTGTGGTGGACCGCGGTCTGTCCCCGGCGCACTCTCTCCCATCCATGGTTCGAGCCGAGCCGTACGATAAGTCATTGAATATTGATTGATTTAGATTTAGTCCATCCGTCCGTCGGTCAAACGAACGGCATCGTACACACGTACATACACTCCCTGGGCGTCCGACGAGGTGACAAATGGAGGCGCAACAAAATGTCAGCCAACGAAAAAAAAAATTGAACGCCGGAGAAAAAAAAAACCTCCCAGCCTCTTCCAAACCAAAACTCAAACACCCAATCTTTTTTTGGTTGGAGCTTCTCCAACACATCCTTTCGTTGTGTTACTATTTAATTAAGGAATTTACTCTAACAACCTGCTCGTCGTCGACTGGATACACCGGACCGGGCCTGTAGCCCTTTTACTACTACACTAACACCGTTCAGCGTGTCCGCCGGGCGAACGGGCAACCGGGGCGTAATCGAGCGATATAACTAATGACAGCGGATCGGTACGGTGATAGATTTTACTTAATCAAACGGTTTGCGTAGGTAGGAGGAGCGTGACGAATAAAAAAAAACACACCTTCTGCCCTTCTGAAAATGTGTCCTGAAGGTAAAGGATAGAGGGATGTAATGGGATTTGTTTCACCGGGTTTTTTTTTTCTATTTATTTTGGCGTTGCTTCGAAGCGGCCTGTTGAAACGTGTACCACTGGGTGGGTGTATGAAACTGACTTTTCTGGGGGGACAATTTAAAAGGTCATGCTCCAGATTGCAGACAGACGCAACTGACGGTTAGGTCGAGCCGAAGCTTTAAGTGGTGTGACGGTTTGGACGAAAGGTGTGATGAAAGGTTTAAATTCTACGTGCTTTGAGTACTTTTTAATCTATTTATAGCATTTTTATAGCACCATGACATACGAATTTATAGAACTAGATCTTGTTTCTAGGGTAACTGTACCAGTTTTCGGCACGTTAGTGCAGCTGATCAGAAAAAAAATAAAAATACAATTATTAAACTTAATAATTTTGATTGAAGGTGGTACTATTTTGGTTGTAAAACTATCAAAGAATGTTTCAGCATTTATGATTTATTGATTAAACCCAGTTTTGTAGAAATATTAGTAAAAATGCTAACATTGGTTTTGCTCCTATTTAGGGCAGGCTGTGTTCCTATTTTCGGCATCACGAATAGACGATTTGAAACACTCGAAAAGGTGTAATTAGTTAAAGAAGAATATTTTAAACAATTTTCTACTCTTACTTTGCTTAAATTCTTGATAGAAAGTAGTTAAATAATTAATTTTATGTTGCCCATTTTGGATTTCAAACTGCCAGATTTTGACGTCTCTCGAAAATCGCTCTGAAATTGCACTGGATTGAGCTGTCAAAAATCAACATTTTCCATGTACCTATTTTCGGCAGCCTTTAAAGCGAAAAAATAACCATTTATTGGATTTTTAAATTCTCAATGAGCTTTGAATACATTTTAACTTAATTTTATTGTTTAGACAAATCGAAAGTCCAATTTTTTTAAGCTCTAGTTTGCTAAATCTCAAAACTGCCGAACTATCGGCACAAAGCTAATCTGACGAAATGTTTTGAGCTCGACACAAATAATTCGATATTTCGATAAATATCGATCTAAATGCGTCAAAACTTCGAATTTAAAGAATAAACAATGATTTATTCCTTTAAAAGTAGTTGAAAGATCATTTCTTTTGCGACTTTTCCCATAATTTTGCTATTTTTGCCGACCTGCCGAAAATAGGTACACTGCCGAAAACTGGAGCAGTCACCCTAATTTAAAATGTGAAGAAAGCGATAAATCTTAAAATAACTCAAATTTTAGTTATCATAGCTGAAAACTACTAAAAGTAGGTAGATTATATTGAAAAAATAATTATCCATTTTTTACTACAAATAATACATTTCAGATGGCCCTTGCCATACTTTCTTTCTCGTTAGGACTTTTCCCAACGAATAGCCACGTGCCGTCGACTTTAAGTACCAGCATCTTCATCTCTGTCCACGTACTTAAACGGACATTCAACCATCACAATATATGGCACTCGACAAGGATACATAACAAAAAAAACGGGAAGGTAAAAATATAGCCAAACCAAAAAATCAACAATCTGGTCAGCACGAGAATAGTTGATAACACGTGGCGACTCCATCAAACAAACGAATGGCGCACGAACCGCAAAGCATGTGTGTCGTACAATAAGTCACCCCACCCGCCCAAGAAACACGCCACACGGCTGGTGTGAAATTGGATCCATCCGGTAGGATATGGGGACGCGCGCACCAAGACGGATCCCTCCGGAAAGCATAGCAACCTAGTACGATTCCTTGCTGCCAGGGAGAACTCCCATCATCCTTCCGGCACAGTAGCTCACCCATCCTACCTTCCTTCCGCAACGAGCCAGCCAAGCGTAAATACGGGTACGATTGACACACGGATATAAACCCTTAATTGATCGCGCGAGCGCAAACGGGACGACCATTGGCCGTACCAGCTAAACGACCGATTTTGATAGGGTAAGTACGCACAATATTTTACCATCTAACGAGATAATTCTCGGTCACGCTAGCCCAGTCTCCAGAGTACCTTTTTTCCTTTTTTTTGCTGGTTCATTCGTCGCACACAGGGTGGATTTCGATACAGCCGGAAGCTACGAACCACCATAGGAACGACGGGGGGGGGGGGGGAGAGGGCGACCGTCTCCAAGACAGTAGCCAGTCAGCCAGCTAGCCAACCATCCAACCAGCCGGTCGAAGATGGCTTGTCGATTTCCCAATTTTTTCTTTTTTGTCGTGCCCAATTTTGTGTGTCACTTTAATGATCTGTTAGCTGCCGATCGCTTTTTCGGTACTTACGCTGTTCATTTGCATCCGGAATCCGGGTTCCCGGTATTTCCCCGCCCATAGAAAACTTCCACGGATTCCCGTGCCAAAGTATCCCGTTTCCCGTACTTGCGCTCCAGTTTTAAGTGCGCATTTGTTTACTTTCACCTTCTTCATTCACTGCCAAACAAAACGCCCTCGAGCAAAACGAGCGAGCAAGCGAGCGAGCGTGGTGGTGGTGGAATAAAAACATCTGTAAGAAATTTGAAGATTAAAATAATGCCACTCCTTCCATTCCCGGGATTCCCGGTGCAAAAAGTCTCAGTCAGTCGAAGACGTCCTTCGCTTCCTGCACCATTCCTGCCAGGAGTTTTCAAATTTTCTCCAGCACCACCAGTCCAGGGCCAATTAGTGGAATGCTCTGGTTATATTGCAGCCACATTAGGATGCGACCCTTCGTACCGGTGTCGCGTACCGGCAGGATGATGATAGCTGACTAGTCAGTCAAACTCATCCTCAGTAAAGGGCACGGGGGCATGTACGGACCGGCGTAGACGATAGCGTAAAACACCGACCTAAGCAACAGACTCGCTGCTCATCAGTGTCACGTGGTCGTGGTGGAGCGAGCCGCCGGGGATTCACGGGCTGCGGGGATGCGACCGAGCATACGGAAAACCATTCGCTAATTATCATTATCCGATTAGCGTGAAACAGATTTCTTCGGTGGCGCGGTGGCTCGTCCCGCGGGAGAATGTTGCTACCTTTTCCGGACACGAGATCTTCCGTTCGGGATTCCGGATTCTTCCATTGCTTTCTTTCTTTTTTTTTGCCTTTCTGTCTCCCGCAAAAAGGGGAGAAGCGAACGTTCTTGTTTGCCCTTCCCCGGCGGAACGTGTACCTTTTTGGGTGGGGCAGAGGAGGAGCAATTGGCAACCAGTTCCGCTTCCACTGCGATCAAACGAAGCGTAAGAAGGTGTTGCTTTTAATGCTTTGCATCATACCAATCGCTCGGTGCTGTATCTGTAGCGCGCTGGGTGTTAAATAGACTTCGCAGTTGCCGTCAAGCGTGAGAATTGTTGGGTTGACACGAAAGTTGCGCTCATTTGTTTTGGAACATCTTTCCAATTTCGTTTCCACTTTCAAAGTTTTGATTAAAACTCCATTTTCTAGAGTCAATCACCTAAAAAACCGTAAAAAATATTATTTTTTTAAGTCAAAAATGCATATTTTTTAGGATTTATTTATGGTTTCCTTTTAACTCTTCTGTGCTACGTCAACTCTTTACCTTCGAGAGAGTCTCGAAAGGCCATTTCTGGCTTCATTCACTTGATTTTACCCGTAGTTGGGGACATGCGGAAACGGTCTCCTGACGTGTGAATACCGGCGTAGTCTCCGTCAACCAAATCGCCTCTTAATTATATTTTTAAAATAAACATTTTTTATATCTGCTCCAAGAAGCAAGCAGCTTTTCGTACGACCTAATACCCCCATAGCATCGAACATCTTTGCTCATTTTTTTCACCCCAAATCGGAAGTTAACAACATCATCAGGCTTCGTACTTCTGTTTCGCCATCATCCTACGGGGTGCATGTTTCCGGATGTCAACACACACACACAGACACACACCAGAATCCTGCACCATATGGTTGGAAGTATCGCCACATTCAACAGGCAGCAGCAGGGCGGCAACCACCGAACGAACGGCAACCATGCTCGTTACGGTTCATCATTGTGGGGATCGTAAAGGCAGTGCTGGATGTTGTACTGAATTATTTGCTCTGGCGGGGTACACCGGTGGCTTGAGCGTGAAGTTATTGCCGTCGTGACTGGTAACGAGCAGCGCACGCTGCGCTGAGGCGATATGTAAGACAATTCCTTCCTTCCCACCGAGATACCAGCTGATGAGTAGTTGTTCCCTACGTTGGCCGCCCGTTTAGCCTTATGTTGAGAGGGAAACAATCGTACAACTTTTCTTCAACAGCACACTTCAGGTATTTATTTGCGTTAGCGGGCGGTTTTGTTTTGTTTTTTTTTTTTTGTCGTGTGCGTTCTGTTGGTAAGTGTTTTTATTTTTGTTTCCAATAACTCGAGCGCTTACTGCAGCTAGCGATACTAAGCTTGTGAAGAAGTGAACCAAAAAAAAAATGAAGTTCACTATTTTACAAGCGCTTTAAAGATATTTTCCACACCGGTTCATTTCACGCTGGGAATGGGGTCCCCCACCGGGTACGACGTGTAGGAAACCCTAATAAAGCCATTGTTGACGTGCAATTTAGATATTACAGCTCGGAAACACTCAATTAGTCTGCGGCACTGTTGCGATTTCTTTTCAAAATCTATTTCAAGTTAGCGAAAAAGAAAAAACGGATAATAAATCGCGTGCTATTATTAAATTGATATTTTTTTTGTATGTGACTTGTTGCACGTGCCACACGCCGATGGAGACGCCTGATCGTTTATAGCTTAGTATGAAAAGGCTTTTGCTATAAAAAAAACTTCAACTATTCAAAAAACGTTTGGATGAAATAAGGTGGAAAAACACACAAAATCAGTCCGCAATCTAAGGGGTTTCTTCCTATTTAATGATTTGGAACCGTTTGACTCTAGAATCGATCAACGAAATGTTATCGCTATAAAATGATACCGATATCTGGAATTATGGATTATACCACAAATAGGCAATGCACTTCCAAACCCACTCGTATCGATCGATCGTTATGGTATCAATTTTCTCCCCTCACCACGGTAGTGCCAACACTCCCAACAACACAAGAGGTTTTTCCCCAGTTCTGTGCTCCGATTGTAGGAAAAACGATCGAGAGATTGCACAGAAGCTTACCCAGCAAACAACCTTCAACGAAATCCCAACCCTCTTATAAATCGAATTTTTCTTCGTGAGCTAACCTTAAAAAAAGAACCTCGCTTCGTACGAGAACCCAACGCGTTATGCCTGCAGGAAATATTACTTAATATAATGAAGCCGATCTTGCTCGCTCGTCCACCATTTCCCAAAAAAAGGGGGTATTCTATTCCACCTGTGTCGTACGAGATGTGTATCTCATATGGTTTTTTGTTTTTGTTTCGCACACCTCCACGTGCTCTCCGTTACGTTCGTTTGGCAATCAGTCATCGCCAAAGTCTAGCAAAGCAGCAGCGTCGGTGTTGGGTTCCACGGTTCCACCGTACAAGCATGCTAACATTACTTCAAGGTGTGGTTTTGAGTGGCGCATGTTTGTTTGTCGGCAGCGAGACATTCTCGTCATGATGCTCTTCATCTTTTCTTCAATGGTTTCCATCACTAGCGACAACCAAATAGCAAAGGAGGAAGAAAAAAAGTCCTCCATGCCATCCTGAACGAAATCTCCATATAGTCTTCGCTGGCTTCGCTGGCCCACCTACAAATGCAAACTTCTTGACACACCTTCACACCAGTGCCGAAATTCACCGATTCTGAGCTTCGAGAGCACTCAACTCAATTTGCCCCGTTTATGGCTACCGTGGGGGCTCCGTGTGTGTGTAACCGGATAGCCCGAGTCTCGTCTGCTGTTTTCCCTATTCGGCATCAGTCTAATAAGCGAACCGGGCGCCGCCAATCCCAGCCTGCAGCTAGTGGCGAAGGTAGGAAACCTTTCTTCTGAATTAAATGTGCCTCAAGGAAAAAACGGGGCGAGATCGGTTCGGTCGACCAAAAAAAAAAAATATCTGAGGGATGTCCTCGCAAACTGGTAAAGGGTGCGTTGAAGTGGCATAGACGCATCACACGTAACGCGGTGCCGTTGTGCCCGTACTGTGTCTTTCCCTTTGAGCTTGTTCACGCAACTGCACACAGATTGATTGAAGGCGTATAACGTTTCCCGTGGAACATGTGGTTTATTGAATCAACTCCACAAATCCTCGTGCGTCCCCCGCGTTTGCAAACATGTGAAAAACCGGGGCGAATCAAGAATCAATCTCGGAACGGTGGGGTGTGTTATTATTTTCCCGCCAAACCACGGCTAACCGCAGCAACTCTCCGCTGGCAAGATGATTTCACGAAAAATTGGATTGATTTATCCATGGCTTCCCGCCGTGGTTGAATGGCTCGGGGAAGAATGGGATGCCCACTTGATTGTTGCAATAAGAGGACGAATCAATCATGCCCCGGGGGTAAATCCATGGTAAGGATGTGTCTCTTTCGATGCAAATATCTTAGTAACCGGTTCCCAGGGTTCCTTCTCTCTGCACCGGCTGGGTTCGAGGACCAATCGAACAGTTTTGTTATTTTTTAGTTCGCAAGAAGCTAGCTTTTCTATTGAATAGTTCAAGTAGCTCCCGGAAAGCTAATATGTTTGTGCCAGCTGTGCTCCTAGTGCTGCAACACTCGTATGAAGAATTGTACAGAACAAGTGTCCAATTTTTTAATATAAGTTCTTCACGGTTCAAAAAACCTAAAGCATCAGAAGAGTTGGTCTTGAACCTAAAACTAAACCTTCTATTTACGTAGCAGTCCCCCGCTTCTTTTCCTTTTACTTTCCTAGACGTACTTTCTCCCAGGAAAAAAACGACCGCAAATAGAACCGCCACCCGCGAGTCATTGATCGCCGGCCCGAACGGCACGCTATTTGTGTGGCTAATCGCGCCACCCTTTGCTAGTCAATCCACCGGCGAGACTATCTAATGCTTCGCCTGCATCTCGAGTACCGTCACGTTGCATCCCGATAGTGGCTAATGCCGCCTGAAGCGCCCCTCACACCACGAGCTACTACTGCTGCCACTGGCTGGCGTTTCGAGGCTCAACGTGAAACTGTTTATAAACCGCCTATTTTTTTTGTTGCCTTCGCCCAGTTGATAAGAGAGTGTTGCTTACGGCTTCGAGTCCTTCTCGAAACTCTCATCACAGAGAGAGAGAGGGCGGAAACTTTCCAATGCCAATGCCTTAAAGATGCAGCATTATATTACGCTGTAGAAACGATCACCCGTCAGCGAACTTCAACAGCCAACGTAGCGCTTTATCGTACACAGCACTAGTGACACACTATTGCCCGCTAGAGTGGGAGAGCGTTGGGTGGGAAATAATTATGTCCGGCAGTAAGTACGGTACAAAGTTCAAAGGGTTTGTTTGGGTGCATCCGTTTGGGGGCAATTTGCAAGACTACCCGCCTTCGCACACGGGCCTGGGCAAGCAGGATGCTTGGGTGTGAAAAGCGGAAGTACGGATGCTTCGCATCGTGAAATGATCCCGAACAGGTTGATGAGAGCAATCTAGTGGTGTAATGTTGCGAGCAGGTGAATCGTCTCCTAGCTCGACGACGACGACGAGGGCGAGCAATTGCCACTTGAAAGGGAAGATGAACCACATGTATATGTATACTACGACGGATGGCGGCGTGCGAAGGATGAACAGGGTCTGTTTGATTCTCGGATTCACTCTGAATGAATTCTAAGCTCAAAAATAAAACAAATCAGTCAGAATTTTTCAAAATACCAGTCGACCGGCTAGAATTGCTATGAATCGAAATCCCGAGCACGTGTCTACACCGCTTTGATAATGGAAAGTTCTCTAATTATCTTGCTTGCCTGAACCGGAACAGCACCGGGAAAAAAAAAAACATCACATATAATGCATGTCACACACGTGCTACGGCGATACTTGATACGATCCGTACGTGCAATGGACCCTTGCTCACGCATCATTTGCCGCGACAGTATTGCCCCAATGCCTGGCTGACCTTCCATAAATTTGTGTGCCCTGTTCACTCTCTCTCTCTCGCACCGATGGATTTTTATTAGTGGCATCAAAAATTGGCCACACGAGTCACACAGCCCGGTCAGCATAAAGCATAAAAACCCCCGATGTGCCCCGAAACCCGATGAAGGTGGTTTAAAATTCTATTGGCGTGATTTAAATTTTAATACCATAATTTCGTCTCAATTTTCACACCACCTGGAGCACCTGGGTGGAGCAGGGGATGAAGGTCTCATTTTCCACCCCTACATCGGTACCCCACTCAACACCCGTTTCTCCGATGCGTACGAATGCAACTACGGTACGTGCCGTGGGGAAGCGTGAACAGGTCCCAGCCACTCTCGATTGCATATGTTCGTCCCCGGGTGCAATGGAATGTGGTCGATGAGTTTGTGCAAATAAATTCATGTATGCATTCGATTTGATATTTTCACCACAAATCATTTCCATCCAACCCTAGCTTTCGTCCATTTCGATTGGAAATACGTTTCCCCCGGAGCCGCAACGTTCAAAAGTAAGGTCATTTGTGGCAATGCAATGCCATCATCATCACACGCCCCACAGCATAGAGGCGATGTATACATTCGTTTTTCCCATTGTTGGGAAAAGCCTCCCGGGAGGGGGGAGAGAGACAGTTGCTTGCTCTCTGTGCGCGTGTAGTATTGTCACTCGATCAGAACATCGGTCAATGTAGCGCGCGGATTATCATCATCTCTAGTTCGCACATTGGATCGCCCAGCATGGGGAAACATCTCAATCAACCTTTTTGTATCCACACACGTGCCACCGCCGACAACCAAAACAGACACGTTGCGTGTCGTGTTCGATGAGGCAAATCATGTGTGTACAGCTGCCGCTCCACCCGACTACCGCCTACAGGGGGGGGGCATTAGGCGTATAGCATTAACCTTAATGAAGATTAGCCATCCACAGGAACGGTTTCCGGGGATGGGGCTCGACCCGAAACTCCTTTGTCGGCTTCTAGGTCCAGGACACCATCCCACTGTGGCGGAAATGTGCGGAAACCGACGTGCAATGATGCTGCATTGCATTCGGATATCAATTGAAGAACGTCCGGAATGCGAAGGCAATTTTTGTGTGGCACGCTAAATCGGACCCTTTATTCGATGGTCATCACTGTGGTCGTGATGTGATGGGTGTGATAGCTTTGGGAGATAAAAATGGAACGAAGCGGACGCGACTAAACCACCTCAATGGGTATGATTCTAATCAAATTATGGAAAATTGTGAAAATTCGGCGAAACTCAATCGAAAGTAGACCGATCCAGGAATGCCATGCTGCCAGGAATTCCGGTGACCGGCCATTCGAATCTCTTTTGTTAATATTTTATCGTTTAACTTGAAGTGGATGACCTGCTGTTTTCTTTTAAATTATTATTTCAACACGAGGAATCCTGAGAGATATCCCTCAGGCCTCATGATTGTTATAACAATATCATCGACCTCCAATAAGATGGTCGAGAAGGTCTTTCTGAGGTTCTGCCTTGGATATAAGGATACTAAAGCTGCTTCCTGTATTTAGCACTCTGTGACTCTATAGCTCTGCGTTCCGAGATCTTGAATCTGAACGCCACGAATTCTATGAGAACTATAGCCTGAAGTTATACAACACAATGCGACTTAATCAGACCTTAGCACTAGACTTCATCAACAACATTATTAATGATCATTAATTTGGCGATTAACGCTTATTAAGCTAAATAGAATCCTCTTGTCAAATAAAACTCTTGTGCCCTACTACCGGAAGCAGGAAATCGGACATGTTTTACCTCAAAGAATCTATCACGGCAGTAATAAGCAGGTTAAGAACTTCTTGACTGTGGAAATGATGAAGTTGAACCCCAAAATTAAACATCCCGATACTTCACAAGGTCGATCATCGCCAAAGCACTCCGATCACTAACACACACACACACACACACAAAATGAATTCTAGATTAACGCGTACCACCACTCCATATTCGTGGACAGTAATCGGTGCCTTCCCATCTTGGGTCAAACCGCAAGGTTAGCCCTTTTTCGAGCACGGCCCCAACACGGAAATACCAATTGAAAAGAGCGGCGATGAAGAAAAAGATCCCTTCCCAGCAGACCTACCTTCCAGCCGGCGCTGCTGGTCGAGTCGCCCTTATCCTTGAAGTACGGCACATTCTGCACCATCCATTCGTAGATCTGGCTGAGCGTTAGCCGGCTATCGCTGGCCGAGCTGATGGCTTGTGTGATGAGGTCGGCGTACGACAGATTGCCCCACGCGTTGCGCCGCGATGAGTTTTTCTTCGACGAGGACGAGGCGGCCGTCTGCAGCTGTGTATTGCTCGATCCTGTACAACCGGGGAGAGGACGAAAAAAAAAAGGCTAATTAGTGGAGGCTCCGAGAGAGAGCGTGGAGAGAGGGGCAAACGGTACATTAGGCACCCGGGGTATTATGTTGAACCTTTATGAACGAAAAACTGGCTACCGGTAGCCCATTAAACGATGATTTTGTGTGCAGTTAATGTGAGTTTTTTTGCTCGGGATAATTAAGGGAAAGGACAACATCGTAGAACTTGCTGCCGGCTCTTCTCACGTGATGTAATCTTTGCCAAGTCACCAACTGTTCGTATCAGTTCGTATACGGCTTTCTAGCGCTTCCCATTTGCTGCCCGAAGCCTTTCAGGTGCACAGGATAGTCAAACACATGCTACCCAAACAGGGGCTTGGAATATGAGCGATCGCAAGATGCTGCAGCCAGATGCTGCTACCCCGCTGAAGCCCTCTCGCTAAGAACAGCGATCGTACCGGGGCTACCTCAGGGCAAGAAAACCTTGCTGTACCGTTACCGCTCCCTTACAGGAGCGCCCAAATATAGCACATCAACCTTGAACCACCTATTCAACCATCAACACACCCTCTGCTGTAACGGAACGCTAATTGAAAGGATCAAATTAAAAACGGTCCGGATCGACTACGGCACCCCGAAACGACTTGTCACCGAAACGTGCACCGGCACCACTGCCTTGGGTGGTAAAAGTTGTCAGACTTTCCAAAAATACCTGATCCCTCCAGCAGGCGGAACAAGTTTGAGGGCGATCAAGACGATCGGGGTGCTCTTTCTCGCTTCTCTCGAACGATTTAGCATGCAATCTGGTGGCCTTCCCATCCCCGGGGGGGCAACATTAACGAACGGCTAGAATTGGCGCGGACGGTTCAAGCGTCTCTAAAATCTCCCACCCCCCTTCCGTTCCACGTTCCACTGGCTGCGATTGCTAATGGTGACCTCCAATCGAAGTGAAACGGAAGAGAAAAAAGAACCTTCCACCCCGAAAACCTGCGCGACTCACTCAAGAATTCAGAACTTACAACCCGCCGGCCGATGGAGCAAACGGACAAGGTCCATTCTCTTGCTAGCTATGACCAACCGAAATGGACAGTTCTAAAATTAGCGATACACACACACACACACGCGCGCGCCAAGTGAAGGAGGTGTCCGTTTCGTGTCCGTTCCCCTCACACATCGCCCGGATCGCGGGCAGATCACGCGGAAAAAAAAGATACGAACCACACGAGGCAGATCGTAAAAGTTTTATTATTTTTTTATTGCTTTTCCACTTCGAATTGTAACTGTGGCAAAAAGGAGGGGGCCCCCTAATAACTGAAATCTCATGGAACGAAGTGAAGTGCGAAAACGCGACCCTAACGCGGAAATGAGATGCAAACGAGAATGAGAAGCAGGGAGGAAAACCCTTGCCCAAAAAAAACCGGTAGAAGCCGGTTGCGGGTTCGCACAGCATTCGTCTTGCCACTTTTCAATTTAGTATTGGATTGGAAAACTAGAGCGAGCGATCACACTTTCGCACTCGCACAGCTTTTCGAATGAAAGAAAAAACCCTGATCGCAAGACAGAACCATCCACGTGGCCTCTTTAGTGGTGATCTTCGATGTCCGAAAATAGTGTTCCCGCCCGCCCTCTGTGATGTTTCCCGCCGAATCAACAGGGGTGGCGGGATTCGCCCCCCCCCCCCCCCCCCCCCATTTCCCTTACACAAACTGTGTCTCGTCTAACCGCAAGACCTATAAAGGCGAGCGCGGTAGGAAAAAGACTTTTGTTTATATTTATCGCACACCCTCCTTCTGCCTCGCCCACCGCCTTTTTGCTAGCCTTTCGAACGGCGGATAGTTCATCCTTTTCTTACGTAACAGCAACGCCCTCATCGCCGTACTCGGGCGGGCACGACGATGCCGCCAGAATAGACAGTGAGTTGGCAGTTGGTGCCAAAAGAGCGAAGCCAGAGATTTTTCCTCTAGTTTTTTTTTTCGGGTGTGGAGACAGGTTTGGAGGAGTTTTGATATCTTGGATGAAAGATTTCTCGGTGGAGGAAAGATGATTTCGTTCATGGAGCTACAGAATACGATCAAGTGTAGAGCAAGTTATTGGATCAAGTAGGCTAAGCTTTCTAAACTCATTTTCCGTTCAGGGCTACTGTACCATTGTACTGTACTGTACTGGCATTGAGGACGGTTTATCATTAAATTGATAGCCCCGCTTGTCCGATATCAGAACGCAATCAGCCCATCAGAAATTGTGGGGACTGTGAAAAGCTTTGCGTTAGTTAAGGTCAACATTGTTGTACCCAGGTCCATGTTTACTCAGGATCCAAAATTCTGCATCTTTCTCTAGTAAGTAAGCTGAGTCCGATTTTCAGCTCACCAACATGTCTTAACGCTATAGACAGAATAGTAACTTCCGATCGACACAGCTCTATAAGTCATTCATTGTTCAATACTACTTCAACACTAGCTTCAATACTAATAATTGCCCCTTCAATCGAAGGCCTTCGATTGTTTTGTAGATGAACAGATAAGCAGAAATAACTGATCACCAAAAATGCCAGGATCCTGCTAGACTGAACAGAATAATGGTTGCCGACATCACCAACTCTCTTGAATCTCGAATCGCTAATTGATTGACTCCAATAGGATTTGTGAGGCCTCGAGATACGACTCGATAATATTGATAAAAGCGTTTCTACCTATTTGCGGGTTACGCTGTTCTCGGAGCCTCGATCATTAAGAGGGCTCGAATTCCGAACTTCATTCGGGGGTTCGTCTAGTGTCACCGCTTTACTCAACATTTATTCTCCCAGGAACTTGATCCTTCAAGGGGCCTCCAAGGAACTTGATCCGCCTCCAAGCAGAACGCTTCGCGCATATCTTGAATAGTGATAACTGAACCGAGAACCATGGCAACTTTATTGTGCACCCACTTTCAATAGATAAACTGTTGGTGATCATATACAACAGGTCGCAAGGAAATTGGAATAAAGTTGCGTCCCCCACCCCCCCTAGTTTCAGCCGACTCAGCAGACACACGGAGGCTCAATCAATATTTTAATTGGTGCGCACTTGACTCAAACGATCGTCGTTCGATTAATGGCAACTCCCCACATTACACGATCGACGGCAAGAACCGGGTGATCGAGCAGGACAAAGAATGGCAAGTTGTAGCAGCAACCACCATTCAACACACCCGTTGGGAATTTCCATCAACAAACGAGCAACTACACCAACACTCCCGTTAGGGATTCGGGGGGTCGAATAGTGGTAGTGGTGTGGCCGATTTTGATGTCATCGAAACGTGTACTCGCTCGCTCGCCGCTCGAGGTGTTATCATTTCAACGCTCGACACACCACCAGAGCGACCAGCGCGCCATTTTATCTATTTTTATTTTCCCTGCCCCCTTCATTCACCCCACCTTCCCACCGGTTCCCCCATCAAGTACTTACTTTCATCCCTCTGCCGGGGAGGGAAGAGTGAAGGGTCTTTCTTTTTAATCTTCCTGCTACCGTCGCCCACCCCCGAATTAACCTCGTGCCCCGAAAAATGGCACGACGCACCGCCTTATGCACGGCCCCGGACCAGGGGGTGGTTTTCGCTTGCGGAAGCGTAGTAAAACGCGCTCATAATCATTCACTACTACGTATCTGGTGGCGCTTACGTGTTTTTGTGTCGTGCTGTGTCGCTGGTGTTATTGTTTGTGAATGGCGGCCAGCAACCAAAACACGGGACTGTCCATCGCCCGTAACACACATGTGCCTTTTTGCTTCTACCAGGTTCTGCCATTTTTTGTGTGTGAGTGTGTGTGTTTGTTTTGCAGGAGCAATCGGTCGATCGCGATGTAATTGCGTCTTGTTTTTGTTTTGATATTACATTCGCGCCCGCCAACATCACCGCTGTTTGCCACTTGCAGCAGTCGATTTGGTACTGCTGCTGGACAGGCACGGCGTGTGAACGCGTTTCCGCGTTCTAGGTTCTTATTTTCTTCGAGTGATAAGACCCAAAACCCCCCTCACATCTTCGCAGAATCTTCCCAGCAGCGGAGAACAAACACTCCACCGGCCCCCGGTTTCCAAAACAAGCACACATCACTTTCGCTTTCCGTTTTTCACTCACATTCCGCACAATTGTGTTACCCGTCGAGTGGTGCGGGGGGATAGCGAGGGGGAGAGAGGGTTAAAGGTATCATTAGCATAAGGGTTGCATTTGGACAGCATTGGTGGTGAGTGGTAGTTCGCCACCGCTACAGGCGGCGAAAGGTGCCCTCCTGCCGGTTGATCAATACAAACACCACGCGTCGTAAATGTTCATCAAGTGCACATGCACCGGCGAGTCGTTTGGTGGTGGGGGATGGTTGAGTTGGGTGGGCGGTTCGACCAGGGAGGCTCGTCTAACAAGCTGTCAGTTGATCGATTTTTGCTTCCCTTCGCAACGCGCTCCCCAACCATCGCTGTATCGGTTAGTGTCACTTTTTGCTCAATCTAGTGGCGCTTCTAAGTTCATGTCGCGCGGCGTATGTACACGGACGGAGGGACGGACGGTTAGCATAGCAAGGTGTCATGCAACGTGCCAGAGCACGGGCGGCAGGTTTTAGCGGTGATGGGCATGAGCAAATAAATAGTAGCCGTAAAACGAGTTCTACAAATCAAACGTACGTACGTCGGAATGTGGCATGCAAATTAGGAAGGGAAAAAAACTGCACCACTACAATCACACACCAACACCACACGAGCATCTGTTTCTTCGGTGTCTGTTTTACTGGTCGGTGTCTGGCAGTACTGAGAATGGTGAGAATTGAAGCATCAAAATCAATTTATTCGCCCTTCTAATAGGAAATAAATAATTAGAAGCTTAAGTTCCCTTTTTCGATTTACGAGCCTTTTTTGACAAAATAAATTGTACTAAATTTAATTAAAAGTAATGACAAGCCAACAGGAATAAACCCGAGCGCTATAATTTGTTATAAAAGCGTTACTTGATTAACTTCTCGTCCAACATGAACGAGTTGCTCTTAGCCGAAGAGACTTCGAGTGGAAGATACTCAAAAGCATTTTGGGACCGTACTTATAGAAGGGCAACCGAAGAGTCGATAAAATGACAAGCTCTACGAGCTTATAACTGCAGTCGCCAGGCTCCAAAGTGAGCTGTTTATGTCATGCAAACGGTACCGGACAACCAAGCCCGTACACTCTTTGCAGACCGTCCACAGGGATAGAGACCTAAGCTGAGGTGAAGTCATGGAATGTTCCTGATCTCTGCTCAGCTGGTCATGTCATGCAAATAGTACCGGACGACCCAGTCCGTAAATTCTTCGTAAATCCAGCTTCCTAAATCTGAGGTAGAGTGGTGGAATGTTCCTGATCTCTGCTCAAAACGAAGTCAATTTGTAAGAAGAATTGGGACCGACATATTTTTTTCCTGGCATTACTACAACTTACATATCCAGCACATCTTTCAGTTCTACCTGGAAATTGTCTTGAGCAATTAATGTTGAACAGAGCCTTTAAATGGCTCAACCGCTACTAGTTCTTGAGATTGGATTTATAGATTTACTAAACCCAGTTACTAGGGCGGTCCAGTGGCAGAGGCGTTAAAGGCGCTGGTCTTCACACGGCAGAACCGGAGTTCAAATCCCATCCAGACCGTCTCCTCGAACGCAGGGGTGACTACTTTGCTACGGGAAAAACAAGTCACAGAAAGCCAGAAATGGCAGGCCGAGACCTCTCGATGTTATAGTGTCAACGAAGAAGAAGAAGAAACCCAGTTTGACTACTGCTGGGACTAATAAGTGCCATATTTTCCATAAAGTCTTGAAATGAAGTTAATAGAAAGCAGCATTGAAGAAAACCAAAAAATCACACATTTTTTTCAGCCACTTTTAAAACCCTATCATTAAGGTACTTTTGTCAAATCTTTCCATAGTTCAAACGGCCACGTCATTCACTCTACTCATTAAAAGACATATGCGATATAATGTGGTGGTACGATATCTTCCCAACGCAAAGCAAAAAAACCCGAAACCCCCCCCCCCCCCCTTCCCCCACCAAACGATAATAGACATAGTCGAGCGCGTCTCGATCGTGTCTCGGGCTAAGTATCTAATCGTCTAGCCACACGGGTTAAAAAAATCTTTAAATCCAACGAAAGGAAACCCCCAAAACCGGTTCAATCCGAACCGACTGAATCCGGTTCGCCAAAAGCCAATCTTCTGGGGTGCGATAAATGGCTACCTTTCCCCTTCCTGCCACACCACTCACCCCCTTTTAATGCCCACCCTTGCTTTGAAGTCTCTCTCTCACTCTATAGCTCTTCATCCACTGTAGTGGCCACTTTTCCGGTTCTCTGGTGGATGGAGCTGTTGCGCCGTTTTTTTCTGCTTTTCGCGTACCCGTGCGGTCACGGTCTACAGCATTCATTCGCGGCTGGCTGGCTGGATGGATGCAAAGGGTTTCGTTTTGCTGGCTCTGTGATCCACCTAACCCGTTTTGATTAGCAAACCGAATTATCGTTTAATGTAATGAATTTTAATTCGGCGCTCCACACGGAAGCGTTGTTCTGCTATTATCGGATGGCGTCGTGTCGTGGCGGCATCTCCGAATGAACTTCGGCACGCAAAAACGGTAACGAAAAAAAAAAATCAAATCAAACAGAAATGTTCCGACGAGCAATAGACTTTGAAATGCTGACCAAAAGCCATCCGTAATGTCAAGGAGACGAGAGAGAGAGAGAGAGAGAGAGAAAAAAAACTGGTGGCTGCCCCTTCAAATATTTGCATCCCAAATCGTTCCGGAGACGACCAGCGAAGAAAGTAGAACGTCTGGGTGCCGAAACTTGGTGAGCAGCTTAGCAAAGCTGATAAAAATCCACCCAAAAGTAAGAAAAGATGGTCTACGATGATCTTCATTGCCACTCCGTTACGACTTCAAGAACTTCGACAGCTTCAACCCTATTGCAAACTCTAATGGAACAGACGGCACGAATATGGGCAGCGAAGTAACCGTGGAGCCTAAAAATTAAAGCACTTCCTCATTATGATCACGATGAGTGCTGGATTCTTGTTCCTCTTTTTTTTTTCACTACTACTCTTGATGCCCAAAAGCTAGGGAAGTCAAGAACGCAACTTTTAGAATATTAGGGGCCGGTTTTTCTTTCCTGTATCGTCGGCTTCCTCCTCTTCTGGTGGTGGTTTGTTGCGTTCTTAAGGCGCAAGAACTCGACCGCCACGCAATGCTGATTACGAGGCACGACGACGATCAGCCACCAGACTTACAAACCAGACAGACGAAGCCGAAATTGAGAGGGCGAAAAAAAAATCCCACCCCTAACCTAGACATTAAGTCGAAGTCTAGTCGAACGGCAAAGCAACAACAAAAAAAAACGACGATTCACGAAACGAAACCAACAAAAAAAAAAAAGAGAAGGTGAACCTGTCTAGTGTAACGCCTGTGCTAATCAAAGCGATCTCCACACACCACTCAAGCCAGGTAGGTTATGATCGTTCGATGATCGGCAGTGCGTGTGTGGGGAGAAATAGCTGAAGTGTCGGCGGGGTAGGAAGAAAAACTGGATTTGGGGTGGCAATTTTTTGGTGCGCCAGGTGGCTGTCAGTGCTAAAAGTGTTCTCCGCTTCTCCTGCGCCTCCCCAACCCGATCTAGCGCCCCACCTTCGTCCAACCATTATTATTAGGCCTCGCACAAGTGTACGGCAATCGCTGGATCGGGAAAAATTCGGCGCGTCTAGAATCTCGGCACACACCGCGAGACACGCACATCTCATCATCAGCGGCCCGCGAAGGTCAGATTCTTGCGCCGCAGCAGAGAACCAGTTGTGCGTTGCTGCTGTGTCCAGTCTCTCGATAGACACGTCCACCTCACACCGCCGCCTGTAATCCGCCGCCTCAGTCCACACCGGTGACTGAGACGGCTGAGTGTTGGTGTGTTTGAATTGGCCCAAAAAAAAAAATACTCCCCTACCACAACCCCTTCCCCCCCAGAGGTAGGTTTACGGGGGTTAAATGAGTGTGCCTCCTCCTGGTCGGGGTTTTTTTTAACTTCGCTAGATTGACTACCCTCGCTCAGTACTATTGGGAGGCCTATTTTTTATTAACTTTGATACCGAAACAGGGTGACACACATGGAGGAGCGCATGGGACCCACCCCCCCAACCTTCACGCGCACACGACGAACCATCGTCATCATCATCATCATCATCATCACAGTCAATCGATCATATGCGGAGCGGTTTGCGAGCGAGCATTGAGATAAGAACACGGGGGCAGCCAGCAGCAGCCAGGCACGGAGCGTGATATAAACACACACGCGGACCGACAGGCGAGCGCAGTACCCACACAAGCGCATGGACGCGCGTATGGCCAATTAAAAATGTAAACATTGAAACAGGAACTCGCGAACCGCGGGCCACCTTTCAATGACACACATACACGCAAGCCGACGGTGGGTAAACCACGACCGCGTGTTGAACGTGCGCGCGCCGTTGCTGCTGCTCACCCCCCAATAATACTGCCCCACCACCGCCCCAAAAAAGGGCGAAGGCTCGTTCGCGTGTATTTTTCGCGTACGAAACGGGAAGAGACTTCCCCCCACGCCACGGATAGGCCACGCACACGGGCATTTGTACCGGGGGGGGAGGGGGGGAAATGTGCGAGCGCTGCTAGGAAGAATTCGTATCGAACATCTGCGTACGATTGAACACTTTTGGATCGGGAATTCTGCCAATTGAGCGGACCCCAAACCGGCGCGAACGAATGTTCTACAATGTTTATGCTTGGCTAGGTGATCAGTGCTGTCGTACGATCGAGAGTTTGTAGCAGGAGTCGGGCGGTACGTGTAGGAATTTAGCTGTCAATAATTGAATTGATTTGTATCTGTTCCGTATGTTGAGTCCATGGTTGGAATGGGAAACGGGGAACTGTTACATCAATCGATTGTTCGGTGTGCATGTCGTGACGTGTCCAAGGTATCGTAGGTCTCACAAGTCTAGTCCAAAGTCTACAGGAGGGAACAGCTACCAATTTTCCTCTGAACTTAAAAAGGCGCAACTTCCGCGACAAGTTGTCTACATTTGGCTAAAACCTAAGACAAGCGAGACCTATTAGCAGATCCTCGATTAGCATGAACCGCGCACTTGGCTAGAAACTAATTGAGCCTCATTTTAGTAAATCTCAATCTGCTAAATGTCAATTTAACGGTTCGCTTACCACGAAGAAGCTAAGTCGAGACAGACAATTTTTCAGATTATTACTTCATTCGAGTGAGTTACCGCGATTTTCTAGAACATCGTTCTGCCTTTGGATCTGAGTTCTGTTCTAAAAGCAGGGGTCCTCATAGTTATCTGGATCAAGTATGAACTAAAGCGTCATTCGCATGAAATTTTCCGCTTCCGATGCAAGTGCAATTGCATTACACAATGGTGAGGTCATTGTACAGCGCGGCGACTTCATCATTGGTTAGATTGTACTTCCTTCGGAGAAACTTCCTACCTCCCGACTCCGTGACTTAGAAGACTTCGATAGTCGTTGGGAAAGTCTGGAGTGCGGCGAGTGTTCCTACACGCACGCAACAGTTGTGTAATGAAAGGGGTTTTACATGGTTGGTTTATCTATCACAACGTATTACCACAACGACGCCGTGGACGGTGAGCCAACTGTACCTTTAAATTGTCGTATCATTATGTGTAACGATAGCCCTACAATATTGAGTCACGCATGACGACGAGCCAGAAATTGACCAAGACGAGTGTTTTAAATGATGATTGTTACAATTACATGGATCATACCTTAAGAGCGAGATCTGCTTGCCAAGTAGAACAGGGTACAGAAAGCTCTAGAGAAGTATGATTTGGTGCGTTACGCTTGTTAGGCTTTTATTTAGATATTATTTAAGTCACTGGCTGATCCGGAGAGTTGCTCTTCACCATAATCAG
Organism: Anopheles stephensi; assembly: GCF_013141755.1. Classification (NCBI taxonomy): domain Eukaryota; kingdom Metazoa; phylum Arthropoda; class Insecta; order Diptera; family Culicidae; genus Anopheles; species Anopheles stephensi. Next base: position 81,559,389 of record NC_050202.1, on the reverse strand, counting down.
CCTCCATTACAGCCATCAGTGAGCTGTGCCGATCCTTATCAAAACGCTACCTACCGGTATTGGCCAGCTGCTGATTACTGCACTTATTGCTGTCTGGTTCCGTTTCCGGCTCGACAAAGTTCTCGGGCCGCGGCAGGGGCCAGGTGTTGGAGCGAGCTCGCGTCTGCGGCTCAAACCCCGTGTCCTGCAGCTCGGCCAGCGCATCCATCGGAATGCCGTCGTTCGAAATGTTGTCATACATGCCGCCACCTCCGCCACCACCACCACCACCACCACCGCCGGCACGCAACGGTGATGCCGGCCAGCCTCCGCCGTACGGATCCATGGCCGTTTTCTCTCTTGCGGTGTGGCGGATGTGTGGGTGTGGGTGTGTTTCGGTTGGCGTTGACTTACTGGCAGATCACTTGCTTGCGGCACTGCTGGATTACGATACGGGATGCTTTCTCGTCCACGCAGCACCGAGCGCGGAATGTTCGACACGCACGTGGCACTAAAAGCACTGACGGGGTGGGAACGCACACCAGCGAACACTACTATTGGCCGCTACGGTAGTTTGCGTAGTTTCGTATTTTTCGGCTATTTTGGCAATCAAACGTTAGGCTTACGACCGGCGTTCACTAGCTGTCATCACACGCATTGGCATTTCCCTTCCAGACACCGTCGGCTCTGGTAAGGGTGATGGGGGTAGACTTCAAACACTGCTCCCCTCGAACACTGTTGAATCTTCTCGTTGTTCCACTGTACGCACACACTCGCACACCAACACCACTACTATTTCACTAACGCACACACGCTCACGATCAAGGTTAGTGTCTATCAGCTCACCGAGCCGAACCAAGCGGAACCGAAGAGTTGCTGAAATGATTACTATTAATTCGCTTGTCAGATGTTTCCGAGGCACTAGGCAACCATCACTAAACCAGGCAACAACAAAGAGAAAAAAAAACAAATCACTAACCGTACAAATACAGCCGGGAATGGATGCGTTACTAGGTGTGTATGGTTAAAAGGGGGAATAATATTAGTTTCTGTTCCACTGCCGCGCGAGGATGGACGATAGTGGACCGTTGTCCGGTGGCCTTGTTCTGGCGCGAGGAGGAACCAACGTCACACAAACACTGCCCTTTATCACTACAGCACCCATCCGCGGGAGGCAATCGAGAATTGATATTCGAACCTATCGGTTCGCGTCTGCCGACTGTCGGACTGTGGCCGGATTCTTCCACACACCCGTTTGCACAATCGACAGTAAAAAAAAAATACACGCTTCCTTTCTAGCACATCATCATCATCGTCGTCGTCATCAACGGCCAATATAGTAACCGATACGAATAATCGTGTCAAGCTGACATTTGAACTACGTCACCTTACGCTAGTAGCGTGCACAGGGAGAAAAGTAAACAAATTTGACAGATGGCGTACTCGGCGTATACTAAGATGTGAATGTACGCACACAGGACACAATCTCAACGAAGGATCAGCTTCAAAAAATGTGCTACTCGCACCAAAATACCATCCACTTCCCGAATCCGGGCGGATCTTACGGGCCAGAGAAATCCTACGATTTACACTTGTTTCAAACAGCTGTACAACGCCAATTTTACCGGCTTTATAAACTTTAGTATTAAATCCACGTACACTAAACTCTACCTACTGTCAAATTTTAAAATCTCCGCACATTTCCGACTCCTCGTGACGCGAGTACCGGGTACGTGGGAATCTGACTAACATATCACATCAAAAATGGTTCTGCTTGTCGTCTAGCACGAAATTACTTCACTGGCACGTGTACGTGGGAAACGACACAACCCAGCAGCTTTCAATCGCTGGCAGTATCTTCCACACTCGGTATCGCGTTATCATGCCCATCGAAGGTACTAAGGGATCCTCCGATAACGGAGCCGCGGCCCTTTCAAAGTAAAAGTGCGTAAAACTGGTCAGCGAGTGGTGAGGGTCGTACCCGAAATTGTAAAGTGACCGAAATTGGAAGGGCCCACCTCATCACGCGCTATCATGCATTGTTGCTCTTTCTGACCTGCACTAATCTCACGCTCCCTATCGCTCTCCCTCTCTCTCTCTCTTTCACAGCGGTCAGATTGGGTGGTATACCCACCCGCGTATCTTGAGTGCAAGAAATGCGAAAAAATGCTCTAAATATATACACATTTCAACTCGTTGATAAGTTGTGTTCGGGGTTCTGTGTAGGACGCACCGCTAGACTCTAGTTTGGATCCATCCAGACGGGAAGGAGTCATTTGGGGGGAGAACTTTGTGATTTACGCACACACACACAAACACCGGGACTGTGCCGCCAATAAGAAGCCCCGATCCGTCGAAACACCAACTGCTGATTCGCTGATGATTTCTTCTGGGCATCGCGTTCTCTGTATGCTGCTCAGCTGTGTTCTTCGAATTGCACGCGCACAGATACACACACGCACGCCCGTGGGGGCATACCCGCATACATGACAGCAGCCCACGCGATTTATCAAGCTTGCCAGCGGTGGGGCCAACCAACCGCACGGCGGCAATCGTCAACCCGCGATGGGGTTGAGATAAAATGCGTATTAGCTCACCGGTTTTGAGCAAACCTCACCAACACCAGAAAACCGATTCCCCGTTCGATGTTGGTAAGCTACCACTGCTGGAAGAAGGTGACAGAGTGAAGAAGCGGCCGCTATAATCATCTCCGCTCTCTGTATACGGTGGAGCTGGTCGCGCACTACTACACAGCTCTCCTGTTCCAGACGTTTCCCTGCACGCACACAGCCGCAGGTACACGCGCTCGTGCAAATCTGACTGCACATTCCGCGAACTACTTTCACGCACACACACAAGCGGGCGCGTGCGCGCGCACACACTCGCTCTGGCGAGGTGAAGACGGTCGCGCGATCGTAGACGGCTGTGGGAAAACCACACAGCCGCCCGAAAATCCTACACCCAAACCGTGTGCGTCTTGTGCACTATCGCGGTGGCGACGTGGACAATGACAGCGGTTTAGAGCATTTAATTTAACGAGCGCTGTCTCGCTCACACATTCCCGTGCATGCAAAGGATTAAAATGTGTCGTGAAATGAGGATGCCGATCTCGTTTACTCGGTCTCGCGCGAACGACAGATAGAGAAGGAACGAATCGAAATTCGTATAATTTGACAATTAATGGCACCTTTCTCCTTCGTGCCGGACCAAAGTGCGTGCTCTCTGGTCGGCGCTCAACACACACGCGCTTGGTCAGGTGTATTTGGCCTCCCTTTCTTGCACGATTACCAAAAAAAAGGCACTTCAACAAAGGAGGCAAATCGTCTTCGCACACTAGATCGACGACACTTATCAGCGCACAGCAACTTAACAGCACTATCACGCCTGACCTCGCCACACTCTCTATCGCGCATCGTGCTGTCCCGCTTTCGCTACTCGCTCCCGGAATGATCGTTCCATCTCTCTCACTCGATTGCCCTTGCGCTCGCCCGCTACCGTATCACACAGAAACACACACACACACACATCGGCACCGCCGTTACGCATGCGGTTGCGCGATACACTTTTGCGTTTGTGCGCGCGCTTCCTCAATTCGCGGTCCACCGGTGTGGTTGCGCTTCTTCGCCGTGCCGAGTGGCGCACACACGTAAGGGCAGAATATATTTTTCACACATCACTTCGCACACAGCCCCACACACGCACGCACGTATCGCGTCTCTATCTTCCTCCTTCAGCACCTTCTCAATCAACACACATCACGCTTGTGGTTCGCATACACACGTGTGATCTCGTTTTTTTTTATAACGCTTCTCTCGATCGGTTACCGTCACGACCGGGGGAAAAAAGGGGTTCGCGCTCCATCTTTGCCGTGCCCATCATCATCTTCTCGCACACACGGTCGATGTTTCGTGATTCTGAAGCGCATAAAGGAGGAACGGCTTCCTGGTTGGCAGTGTTCCCTCCGTTCTGGTGTGCCGAAACGCATATGCGGCTTACCGTAAATCGTGCCAGAAGAGTCACCGGAACATAAGCAGGATCACTACAGTAGGGAAACCGCCGGGCAGGTCAAACCGGCGGCTGTGATAAAATACCGACCGATGCTGCTAGAGTGTCATCCCGAACCGGCTCCGTTGGATCCCCACACCCGGGTTTTGGGAGCAACGGGAAATCAGCGTGGAGCACGTACACACATACAGTGCTGCTGCTGCTGCTGCTACTGGTGGTCCGTTCATACACCGTGCTCCAGCATACCCGTCATGCTACCCCGAGGTTTCTGGGCCCCTGAAGTTCAGATAATTATCAATTCAGTTTTTTTCCATCGTCCCGCGCACAACGCAATCCGTTTTTCCACAGCCACACACACACAAACGCACGGTAGGACCGGGAGAATGCTTTCGTATGTATGTGTGCGTGTATCTTCTTTTTCTTGTTCTTGCAGCAGCGCTATTATCCCCCCAACATCATGACCTTCCCCGGCAAACATTCGTTCCCGCCATCCTCGTGTGTGCGTGCGTCCAGCCCGGAGCTGGGATCCATTATCACCGATAGAAGGCCTCCCTCCCCCCAATAAATGACGAGCCTTTCAATCTGGACCGGCTCACCTGCTGTCGAAGGCGGTTTCCAGAAATATTAGCGACGCAACACGCAACGCAATGTCACACCCGGGCCGGGAACGGTTCAACACTCCCACCGATTTCCCGGCTATCAGATTCTATCGGGAAGTTTCGCGACACGTCAATTGATAACCGATCATTCTCGACCACGAACCATCGAGTGAACCGAGACGCACCGGGTCTTCTGTGCCAGCCGATTGGTTCGTCCGGAAACCGGATCAGCAGCGGACATATCCTTCTAAACCAGCGACCACCTCCCGTACCGGGGTGTTCCCGATTGGCTCGGCCTTCCTTGCATCCGGTTCCAGCGGTTTTTTTTTCTTTCTCCCGGCAGACACCCATCTTCCGAGGATCGGGACAGGCCTCGGCAAAGTTGCTTTTCTCGTTTGCAAAAAAAAAGGACCAGTGGAAAAATACCAAGCTTTCAAGGTGAGAAAGAGAATTACCCGACGGGGAAAAGTGGTCCACAGTCACGATAAACGCACACCTTGGCCGCAGAGCGAGCGCACCGTACAGGCGTAAGCGAGACAGCGATACCGAACGAGCGATGGAGCAAGCAAGCAGGCAAACAAAAAAAGAAACCCGTGTCCGGTGCATCATGTTGCATCTTCCACCGTGTGGGGAGAGTGCAGCGGTACAACTTATAATTTTAATCGATCGAACCATCAAGATCGCGTTCCGGCTCGCTGGAAAAGGAGACGCGCGATCAACGCCCCACAATTGCAACAGGATACGGATACGGCGTTCGATCCCGATCTTTTTCCCCCACCCCCCGTGCTCGTGGCACCATGATGCCTCGCTCGCATGGCACATTCATTTATGGCGAGAAGCATTTCAATCAACCACCCATCCCAGATGCCCACAGATTGATCGACGCTTCAGTGATCTGCTCTCGGTATGCTGTTGCTACATTACTAACAGCAAGAGGCCAGACCACAACCACAAAAAAGAAACAAAGCAACTTTTTATGTGTGTGTGTGTCCGTTTGGCACACGCAAAACATTATTACTGGTTTGCAGCCGGGCAGGCAGGTATGGTAATTATGTTCCCGTACACACGCTTCCCGACCACCGGCCGGAGTTTGGAGTTGTGTGTGATAACGCGACGAAACTGGCTACCCAGACTGACGGACGGTCCAAAAAAAAAGGGGACCGTCCATTCGGGAGAAAGGACCCACGGAAAGTGCAAATTAGTAATTAGCGAAGGGAACCCAGGTGACACAGGTGTCTCATCGCACCGAAATCGGATCTAAGGGATCGAATCGATTCATCCCCCCATCCCGACTACGATCGCGGGCTGATCGTTTCGATTTTCACTCCCCCATTTCAACCAACCTCCCCGCCCGCAGCGGAACCCCCTTTCCGCGGGTCGAATAATTTATTCCGATGCAAAAGTAGGCTGGTTTGACCGGCCGCTGCCACCGCCGGTTGGGAAGAGGGCAAGGTAATTTGGAGTGGCGGGCTCGTGGGTTGTGCCGCGCGCGCTGCCTGCGCTTTCTTGGACCTTGGGCATTCGACACGCGCACAGCTCTCTTATCGAAACGGCGTAATCAAGTCGGTGGACAGCGTGTGCGTGTGTGAGGCTATGCGCGGCATGAAAAGCGGGACAATAAAAAAAAAGCACACACACACACAACGCTGGTTCTCGCGCGCGCGGTGATTGTATTTCGGGTGTACCGTGGTGCGCGATGATGAGCAGCATGAAATCGGCGTACTTTCAAAATGTACGGCATCCGATGGGCAAAAGGCGCAAAGATCACCCGAGACCGGGAAATCATCACCAGCACCGGGGCAAAGGCAGATCGAGTGTGGCATCGAGGCCAGCAACAACACTGAAACCATTCCCCAGAACCAGCGTGAGAATCTTATGCGGCTATTTGATAGTAGAAGAAGGTCCTACAGGTACATCTTTCGACCATTGGACAGCGGACACTCTGTTCCGAGACGCACACAGCGCACTTCACAAGCAAAACCAGCACGATAAGCCCCGCTCGGGGGAAAGCGATCCCGTGGTCATATCATCGCAAGATGTCAACACGAACGGTTTCTGTGTCTCTGCCGCACGGATTCTCGCGATTCACGATTAAGGGGGGGGGGGGGGATTACACTGCTTCTTCTACCCACCACACGCACGAACACGGTCTGCACCAGAGCGCGCGAACGATTTTGGTGCTGCGTATCGCGATCCGGTCAGCAATACGGCGGTAAATGACGACGTTATAGTACCAACAACACGGAGCACACGGGAGCACTAAGAAAGGTGTACGCAGCGCAGATGAAGCATCCGAGCCGGATGTATGTAAACGGGCTACTAGCGCGCGCGGCGAGAACCAGCCCCGACTCGAATCTCGCAGCTGCCGCGGAATAGTTTGGATCCACCCCGCAACCGCACCCCCCCAAAACCAGGGTGTCCAACCCCCGCGAACGAGGGGGGGGTGCTTTCTGGTTCGGATTTTGTGCCTAACACATACGCGCGCGCAACCGTTCACCGTGCGGTGTTACGCAAATCGTGGCCTCCTGGTCGCGCTCGCGTTGTGGCAGATGACAAGCTATCCCGCTCGGTCGCGTACCCAACGCACACAGATGCAGACGCGTGCGCTTGCGGGAGCCCGAACCAAAAACCCGAACCGAACCGGACGGCCGAACAGCACATCCCCCCCCCCCCGCGGCTGCAGGCACACCACCACAGAGAGAAGAAGAGGCGAACGACGAACGAACGAACTGAAGAAAAAAAAAAGCTCACCCTTCTTTTCTCACCCTTGCGCATCCGGCCACCCCACCCGCGGGAGCGTAACCATGTGCAACGCGAAATACTGTGGGGAGCAGCACGCTGCTTTTTGCCTACCGGTGTGTGGTGTGTGTGTGTGTTGGTGTTGCCTGCCAGGGCTCCGTTCAGCTGTTGCTGCGGCATACGGGCTAGAGGACCAAAACCAACAGCAACAAAAAAACCGTTCGTATAGCGCTCTCTCTCGCTGTGTGTGCTGTACGCAACTTTTTGCCTCTCTTCACGATGCACGTGTCACCGTCGATCGGGACCGGGGAGATGCATGATGCGGGACGCCAAAGCCAAGGGCGAAACAAGGAATCGTTGTATGGGGTTGGAACGGCAGCGGGAAAGAGCCAGCAACCGAACACATTAAGCCGCTGTTTGGGGCAGCTTAGCAAAACTAAAAACCAAACAAAAAAAAAGATGATTCGAGTACAAAAAATGATCAACTCCCAGCCACACGGGGTGAATCATTAGGGGTGTTCATGAAAGGGGGGCAGACGAAGCGGGCTAAACATTAGCCAGCGATCCCCGCTGGCAGGACCGATGATCGCTGCGGGATTGGACGGAACGGTAGCTGATCTTGAAGAGCTCGCTCGAGCCCGATCGCTAAATTGCAGGTACATTTATATGCAGATTCGCGCTAGCAAAGATGCGGTTTTGATCGACTGGACGCAGGGCAAGAAATTGTACAGGGATAGGACAAGAAGCATTAACATTGGTGAGCTTCTGGGCAGTCCGACGCTAGATTTCTTTGAAGTTGACCTTACAGCCTCTGTCTATTTAAGGAACAAATTATTCTTAGCCCCAAATAAACAGTTTAGTACTTTAGGGGCACAATCCTCAGGGGTTTTTTTTTCTCCTGAATCTAGCTTGTGTTGATGGTATGATGGCATGAAAACGTTTGGATGGCAAATACCTCCAGACGTTCCAGATACCGTAGACACAAGTCCAGCATTTCATGCTTCCGATCGTAGACACAATATCCGTCCTGCTGGCAGACCAAATAGCAACTAACCAATCAACCCTAACCATTGCGTTGACACCGATCTTTGCGTTCTGTGTGGTCTTTACACTTGGTACACTTTAGCCGATCGTTGGCGCCAGCAATTTACAATGCGTTAGCTTAATAGTGGCCCCATCAGAAAATTGTCGGCATGCAAATGTAGCGATTTTTGCCAAATTTTTACTAACCGCAACAATCCAGCGAACGTTGCAAACGTGGGGGGATTTAAATGTGGGGGGGGGGGGGGAGGGTTAAGAAAGTCACTATCATAGCCATTAACTACGGGGATGGGTTCTGCTTGTAAGGTTTTTTTCTTTTTACAAAACTTATCACCCATATTGCCACTGTTGCTCAACGCGATTCTCTACTAAACGACACTGCCACCTAACCGACGACCTTCGATCCCAACGCCAAGTGCGTGCGGTGCGGTCCGAATCCGGCACACAATCGGTAAAGGGCAACCGATTTTTTAAAAACTCCCTTAACTCCCACAAACCCTCCCCTTCCCGGGCAGGGGACCCGGGATCAATCAAGTTAATAAAGTGTACCCCGCATCATTGATATTCACACACACGTACGCACACATACATTAGAAAGGGCCGGGGCCCATTAGTGGGTACTGCTCTGCCCTAAAGGGTATTGTATTCAAATGTCCACCACTTCCTCCTCTCTATTCGATTCGCACAGTCCGGCGATCACACCAGGCCAGCCTGCCCTTCAACATTGAAAATCAATCTGTCATACCCGCCGCGAGGAGGAGTAAAATGGGCAGTGTGGGTCGGGGATTTTCGGAGGGGGTTTTTTTTTCGGCGGTCGATCGCCCTTCGCCTGTGCCGTGAACACGGAAGGACGACAGCAGAGTCGTCAGCGGCCCTGAAAGTTCAACAGAGTCACGACGCGACGTCTGACGTTTTCAAACAGGTTTTAGTAGATTTTTCGTCATGTGTGCGTGTGTGTGTGTGGCTAATAGTATCTGTCATTCACAGCGGATGAGTAGCATTGGGTATCGGTGGCCCGTTTCCTTTGGGGGATTTTGTAGTGAAATGAGCTCATGTTCTGACTAGACTTAGGTGCAGAAGCTATTATTAGCACCATTATGATGCTAGCAAACCCGCAGCGGAATGAATCAAACCCTAATTTCAAAAAAAAAAAAAACATCCAGCACACGTTCCAGCATCGCAACAGGTGGCCGAACCCGAAGAAGCACGAAATCACTGCCAACCCGAACGATTCGTTCCGGTATCACTCGGCGGTCTCGGCTATTCGTCAGTCCCCGAAAGCGACTGTACGAAACTGTGCCAGAGTTCGTCCTGATAAAAACTTGCAAAACTCCCCCCCCCCCCCCCCTCCCCGGTCAGGCAGTAGAAAGAGCCAAGCGATTAGGTGCAACAAGGACCAAACGGTGAGCTTTCCGTGGAGCATGCTGGCGCCGGATTGGTTGTCCGCTTCCGGCACGGTTGCAGCGCACGGTACACTGCGCAACCCTGTACCTATGTAACACGGCCGGCTATCCTTAGTCGTCCTTGTCGGGTAGGCCGCACACGGCCACCGATACGGTTATGTACCGCCGGGGAAAGGCAGGCTTTCCCGATACGCTTATCAACCAACGGCCTGCTGGATAGGATAGAAAAGCTCGCGCAGTGCTTGGGATTCGTGCACTACGGTTAGGCACACACACACACACACACATTTTTCGGGTCTTTCGGGCTGGGTGGATTTTTGGGCCACCTCCTTTCGGCGTACACCAGCTAAACTGTGTACGCCACCGGCCACCATGGTCGTCTTTTTCCTACTCCTACTCCCGAGAAGTCGCGGAAAAGTGCTTTCGGTTAAAAGCGTTTTCCTTTTATTGCTTTCCGAATGCTTTTACCCAACTCCATCTGCTTTGGGGCGAATTCTAATCCAATGAATGTGCGTTGTGAGTTATGCCGATATGCCTGATCATGCACAGACTGCACAGCGTCTTGTGTGAGGGGGGCAAACGTTCTTCGCTTGCCTTCCCAGCTTACTACTGCCGCAGCAACAAGCACACGCCTCGTCCGCAAATGCAAATGGACAACTTTTTTCGCAAATGTCCCGCTGAGAGGCAAGAAGAATCTTCCGATTGCATAATAATGGACACGGAAGTTCCATCAGCGTTGCGAGGAAGAATTCGTCCAAGGATGATGACATCCTTGGAGGATTATCCTGATCGAATGGAAACTAATTCCACCATTAGCCGGAAGTTCCGGGCGCCGGCCCCCCAACCGTTGCGTGGGACGACCACGTGCTTTATCGAAGAATAGCGCAAGGTTACGTTGTCGATGACACAGTTTTGTCCTGTTGATTGAAATGCTTTTGGCGACTGGTAATAGTGGAGGAAGTTTTTTTTTTCTCCAGGAAACGTTAACCTTTGCTCACGTGTTTTCTTTGGGCGCGATTTAATTGGTACATTGAAAGTTGTTGCAACTTCAAAGTTCTTATTGTTCTCAAAGGTCTTCCTCACCGTGCTAGAAAGCTCCGACTTGATAAAACCGTCATAAATTGAATTATAAAACTAAAGCGATTTTTATGCTTCAAAGACAAAAAGGAAAAAGTTTCTGCCGCCATGTAGAAACATTGTCCCGGACACTTACTAAAGTTCCCGTCCGGCTGGTTCCAGGCATCGGGCTATCGATTCCACTGCGTGTCGAAGTATTGGACATCGATGACAGCTCGCAAAAATTATTTTCCCATAAATTACCCGTCTCGTTGAATTGGTGTCCCTTGCCGTGTCGATGCAGGCGAAGATAGATAGCTGCAGACCGTTCTTCCAAAACTTCCCTAAAATAGTGTAAGGGATGCGTACTTTGCCGGACGTACGCTGAATCCGATGCCGGGCACAGTGGACGGGAATAACTTTGGTTGATTTTTTTTTTTGCTTTGGTCGCTACGTTTTAACAGCTTTAGCAGCAGAGTCCCGTGTTAGCTGAGTCAAAAGCTTGCTCTTGTTGATGAGTTAGTAAAAATTTGCACGCTGAAAACTTTTACTGCTCACACCCAACCGGTCAGACAGTAGATTCAAGAATTTGCGACCATTTTTCGGATAGTTTGTTACCCCGTGTTTCCTGTTCCTGTTCACGCATCGGATAAAGTAAATGGAAAACCACTTCTCGTACAGTATCGGTGCGGAGAAGGAAAGCGGTACCGGCGGCAAGTGAAAGTATTGGCAAATCCTGCAAGTAATAAATCTTCCATCTTTTGTGCGGTGAGCAAATTTGTCGCACTTTTGCTGCGTACGGCGAATTTTAATGTTTGGTGTGTTTAATCAGCTTAAGTAGCTGAATTGAACTGCTGGATATGGAGGTTAACAGAGAGTGTGAGGAATTTTACTTTGAAACAATTTGTCGAAATATTAATACTTTGAGCATGTACCATCCACTATTAACAATACGGGGAGTGAGAATTCAACATAAATCTGATAAATCTGCCTTAAAAACTTCGGCGATGAACAGGTCCTTTTGCGAATTCTATTCAAATTGCGCACGCGGTCGGAAATGTGGTATGCAATATTGCATAAAAGTTGTTTGAATCTTTGAAAAGCTGCTGGACACAGTAATTGTATTTGTTTTAGCCATCAGAAGGGTGCAAGCGGTTGCTGCATAACTTTAAACAAGGAGTAACCATAAAAGATACTCAGGATCAACAAAATATTCACTTGAATTACTTTATTTTGAAGAAACCGCTGTCTGTTCATCGACCCGCATCCTACAAGGAAGTATTCAACGCTGTAGTTTATACGTAGCGCCATACCGGGCGTCCATTAATTTTGACAATTCACAGAAGGCTGTTCAGAGCAGGGTTCGTCCAGGTACGGATAAAGAAAACATGTATCATAAATAAAAATTATGTTTTGGAAACTTTCAGTGTTTTGTGAAGTATTGCTATGATTTCAGCTTACTAAAATTTAAACAGAAAATTTTATCCACTAATTTATTGAGGGATGAAAATCGGCTTTTTCATGCCAAAACCTACCCCGAAGAGCCCTGTATTATGTCCAGCGGAGATGTTCGTGTTTTTTTTCCTTCTCGCAAGAAGAAAGATATGCTGTTGTGTAGCTGTCGCGAGCGTAAATGAAAAGTTGAACAATTCCCGGAGTGCACAAAGCCGAGCTGCATTTTTCCGTTTTTTCGCGTGCGTGCGTATGTGTGTTTCGTGTGTGGTGTGTTTGTTCTAAGTGTTTGGTTTTATTTCGTAGTGGTTACCAGTTTGTTTTACGCACACGCGAAGGTAGGCGCAACCGGGAAGGGTGGAGTGTGTTGCGCGGGTGGCCGCAACACGCGAGAGGCAGGCGTTGTCCCATGATCGGTGGTTTCCCCCATCGGCCTGACGGTGCGACAACCATCCGGGAGTATCCTCTCGAATGTTGTGATTTTCCACCGGTCCATCGGGTCGGTTCCAGGGGGTGGGGATTGGGAAAACCCGGTCATGCGTGACGGTGCCGTTTGTTGGTGCCGGAAAATCTTCCTTCCGGTACACTGACTTGGCCCTTGTGTGGGCGCACTTGAGTGTGTGTGTGTGTGTGCATGTGACACGATCAGATGAATTAATTGTACCCTGTTTTCCGATTCCATTTCACGACCCACGATTCCGCTTTCCACCCCCAGATGTCATCGGGAAGACCTATCAAATGTGTGGTGGTCGGTGACGGCACGGTGGGGAAAACGTGCATGCTGATCAGCTACACGACCGACAGCTTTCCCGGCGAATACGTACCCACGGTGTAAGAAACGATGTGTCATCGCCGTCTGTAAAGATGACTCGCTGCACACGCAACATGCAGAGCAGCGTCGCTGGACGACGAAGCATATTGATAAGCTAACATTCGTTCTTCTTACTTTTCTTCCTTTCTTCTTCTCGTGCTGCTACCATCTCGGGCCCCCATCTCGCCACCCCACCAGCTTTGACAATTATTCCGCCCCAATGGTGGTGGACGGGGTGCAAGTATCGCTCGGGCTGTGGGACACGGCCGGACAGGAAGATTACGACCGGCTAAGGCCACTGTCCTACCCACAGACGGACGTGTTCCTCATATGCTACAGTGTGGCCAGCCCGTCGTCGTTCGAAAACGTTACCTCCAAGTGGTATCCCGAGATTAAACACCACTGCCCGGATGCGCCCATTATTTTAGTCGGTAAGTGTGCGTGTGCGTCGATCGTGCGCCCTGATGCGTAATGATCATTCGATTCTCTCTACCGTAGGAACCAAAATCGATCTGCGGGAGGACCGCGAAACGATCAGCGTACTGGCCGAGCAGGGCCTATCCGCGCTGAAGCGCGAACAGGGTCAAAAGCTAGCGAATAAGATACGGGCGGTCAAGTATATGGAATGTTCGGCACTAACCCAGCGAGGCCTCAAGCAGGTCTTTGACGAAGCGGTGCGGGCCGTGCTTAGACCAGAGCCTTTAAAACGACGCCAACGAAAATGTGTTGTGATGTAGGTGTTGTGTCCGTGTGTTGGCGCGTCCGGCAAACACGGTGAAGCAAACCAACTCAAAGCATAACAAAGAAAAAAAAACAGGAAAACGGCAAACAAGTTCATACATTTAGAGAAACGAAAAAAGAAAAAATATTGTACATAAGTTTAGAGAGATGCAGACGATGGCATCAGGCGTGGCGGGAAACGCTGTAAAGGAGACGGCAACCATAAACCCCCGGGAGGCTTGCAAAGTGAACAATGAAGCAACGAAGCGGCAAACGAATGTCGGAAAATCGTGAAACGGTTAAAGAATCACAAACACCAAAACGTAGCAAACCGTGAGCAAACGCAGGAAAAATGCTTAGGAAAAATCGATCGAGTGTGCCATTTTCATCAAGAAACGTCAAAGTATTGTCGCCGCTGGTAACCAAGCGATGCAGAACGAATCCGAAGGAAGCGGAAGTAACGAAACAAGCAAAAACTGCAAGCTACCAGAAAAGTGAACACAGGAGCAGATTAAGTACCGGAACGAAGAGGTATTAGCAGGGCAAAAAGTGAGGACAGTCGTCACCTCACATAGGACAAGTAGCTACACAAAACAAAAGGTAAGACGTTAAGCGATAAGCAATCGCACAAGCAATGAAACAGGGCGGGTGTGCTTGAGTGAAAGAGAGAGAGAGAGAGATGGAACAAAGGGATTTCCTTCACGTTAATGCTTAAGGATGAGGATGTTGCAGTAGTAGTGGGTAAAAGAAGGAAGAGCAAGTGTTCACCACCCCCTGAACCAACCAGCCGAAAATACCTCACGTAAAGTTTTTCATTTTTTTTCCAATTGCACGGAACTGGCGAAGAGGAGGAGGAATACGGGATTGAGCAAATCAAAAACGCAACAAAACAGTAGAATCCAGCGAGAGACACAGCAAAAGCGATGAGAGTGGTAACAGTTCAAAAGATTAGGGATCGCACGGTTCCGATCGCGATCCCGTTTGTTGTTGAGCAGTTCTCATGTTTTTTTTTTTGGTGGAACTAGGCTTTGGTTTTCCATTTTATCGAGGGAAACGCTTCGTTTTGTTTTTCCTTCGATAGCGCATCAGCTAAGCAGCAAGCAAGAAACTAGTTCAAAATGGTCAGAAAAGCGGACAGGATATTTGCAATATTAATCTTTACATACTGAAGCAGACATCTCCCAACTCGAAAGCAATCGTAAGGGCCTTTTTTTAATTATGCTAGCAGGGACTGAAAAAAGCCTCTTGCTCTTGTAGAAAGGACGCGGGAAAAATGGAGATTCCTTTTTTAATTTTTCCACTTAAAATCAGTGCTTCAGAGCCTCGTCGTACGTCTCTTCCCAGCATCGGGTGAGCTTGAGCGATTTTTTTTGTTTTTTAAATGCTCTCTTCAATTCTTTATGGTTTGTAGCTCAACGGCTCATCGGGGGATATGGGCGAGACGAAGCACCGACCACCATCTCATGAGTAAATCTCATTCCAACATCCAACCTCCATGGTATCTCTAACAGAATCGAAAGTATATAGGGTATATATATGTATTTTTTTTAATTACTTCGTGCTGCCTCCGAAAGGATTAGGATCAGGAACAGCGAGGAGAATCAGTCATGAAGCGAGACGGTAGACGAAATGGGGAGCATGTGAGCCAAAGTGTTTTTTTTTTTACTATTTTTACACGTTTTTAGAAGTTAAGTGTACGCGAAATCTGAGCAATGGTTTTTTTAGATTTTTTTTTACACTCGTCTGCCTGTCTGTACCGAATGCCTCGAGGTTTTTTTTTATACACGAACCTTTTTTCCATTTATCCGTTTTCATAAACTGGACAAAAAATGCAAACAACAACACTAGCCAATCCGGGACGAGCAGAAGATTCCTATTATTAATCGCAGCCTCTCACAGCACAATCGGCGCCACACAGGTCTCGAATAGTTTGTAGAGATGAAGCCGGTAGGGTAGTGTCTAGTCGCAATAGGGACTCTGTTTGGGGCGGGGGTAGAGAAGAAGTGATTGAGAGATGTAAGGTTTACCTCAAAACTGCCAGAAAGTTAGCACCCCCCCCCGACACCCCCCAAACCCAAGGGGGCTTTGTGTTTAGCGTAGTGTCAATTATTTGCAATGTTTTTTAACGCCAAGGAACCTCACCTAATTAGCAGGTTCAACTTTATCCCCTCCCCCCATTTAAATTCCCAAAAAGAACGAAGAGCGAGAGAGAAAGGGAGATAGAGCGAAATCGAATCACCATCATATCCTAGTCCTTTGCTGACACACCGGCCACCCAACCGATAGTGTCCATGGGGCTGCCATACTGAGTTTTTGTGTCCTTTAAATAATTTTATATTTAAAAATGAAAGGCAAAACGCGCGCGAGAGCATGTGTGTTTGCTCTTGTGCACTATTATTACGGTTTGTTGTTAGGTTTGGTCCCTCCATCAACCCCCCCACATTTATAATCCCCCGTATGATCCCCAAAAGCTGCCATTATCGCCCGATGTTTCGGATGGTTAGTTTTCGAAAGTAGAGGAGAGAGAGTGCGAGACAAAAACAAATGTGTGATGATGATGTGTAGGGAAGAGACCGAGAGAATGTAGCAAGAAGCGAAGGGCTAACAGAGAGAGAGAGAGAGAGAGAGAGAGAGAGAGAGAGAGAGAGAGAGAGAGAGAGAGAAATACGCGTGTTCTGAATACAATTCGTTTTGTACTTTTTGATATTTATTTTGCTTTTGATCGTGAAACAAACGGAAAAACAAAAAAGAAGGAAATGTTCGAACCATGTTTTCATTTGAATTTGCCAATGCCGCGCGACAAATACCAAAATTTTCGGGGAGCAAACAAACAATAGATAAGCGCTCGCGCTCCAAACAACCTTGAGCAGGGAAAAACAAACAAACCCGTACTAACATCTTGCATTTGCTATACAACAATAAAACAACTAATCCTCGTGTTCTAGTTTCCATTAAGAACTAGTTTCCACTTCTTCTGCTCTGTGAAAGAATCCTATAATAGAAGGGGGTGGATTTTGTGTGAAACATGTGTGGTTGTTCTATGCGCTATATGGTGTGTGGAGACACAATGTGTATTAGGATAGGTTAGTTTAAATGTAGGTTTGCTAAAACTAAAGAGTCGTCTTGTGAGTGGTAGAAGTAGCCCTGTTCTCTTTAACCGAGAGAGATGTCGGGTCCACTCCACTCTACTCTTCAACAACACATCCATTCATCATAGTTCTGTGACATATCTACGAACGAACGAGGGATCATCGATCTCGTTTTCGATGGGATTCGATCTCGCGGGATCCTGGAGGGCGGGCTAGAGTTGTTAGAGGACCCATCCACTACCGACTGTTTAGCTCGGGACAAAGTTGGAGCGCCTAGTAGCGCCGTGTCGTCGGTTACCAATTTACTTATCGCCCTATTTTCTGTTCCCGAAAAGAGTGGCGTAGTAATCGGTCCTTATCTGTGTCACTGACTCTCTCTTTTTTGTGGGTCTGATTTTTGTTTTTAGCGTCATCTCCGGTTCTGATTTCAAATTTTCTCTCATGCGGGAAAAGATGTTCAGGTTGTCATTTTGTTCTCTGCTTCTGTTTCTTCGTTTTTTGAATTGCTGGGGAAGTTCTTTGGTGCACCTTTGGGACTCTTCTTTCAGTGGGTAGTTCCTAGGCTTTGTTTTTGTTTAGGTTGTAATTTTCGGAAAGTACCATTTGCTTAACTACAAACCAAAATAAAATGCATTTCACTACGGAGAAGGCGAATCCTAATCTGGCCTAATGGAATGGTTGGAGCCATACGTCATTCGGCGGTAGCGTGGAGGAGAAGTTTAGTTTGTACATCGTTTCTTCAATGGACACGGTCACTGCAAGATACGGTTTCGATTTGTTTGGAAGCGTTCTATGGCTGTGACTTTAACCCATGTCCGATGTCTCGCCATATCCTTAGTATGTTCGGAACGGTTTCGGGTGTATAGCACGCCCATCCTTTCGTATGTAACATGGGGCCGGTTCTTGCTTGTCCACCTTCTGCTCGGGACTCGGTTCGTTGGCCACCGACAGCACGATACACTCGGACGGTATGGACAGCGAGGCGGTAAGCGATGCGGTTGCTAGGGGTGGCACCCGCACCGGTTCGTAGTCGATGCTGCGACACAGATCCACCCCGGACACACTGGCCGTCATCCGGCGCATCGATGAGGAACGCTTAAGGTGGTGGAAAGGAAACACGTTCGTTAGTGAAAACCTTGAAGAGGGTGCTTGAGTCAGTGAGTGAGATGATGGATCCTGCGTTCATGAATGTGCGCTCTTGTCCCGAGCTTCTTTTTCCCTTACATTTCCCCTTTAGCTTCGCAGCTACAAGCTTAATATGGCGTGGTGTGTGAATGGTGCGATCGAATGAACTACTTACTCCAAATATGCGGCTACACTTACTGTCCGGGTCGTACCGAATCGATCTCGTATACTGAACGCATGCAGTTTACCGGAACCGGATGTTTGCCAAATTGGAAGCCAGAATACGGGTAAAATACCAACAAACCAGATCCCGGGTGTATAAGAATACGCGTGTGTGTGTTTGAATATATCCTAATACTTCCGGTGGGTTCCACGATTTTGGTTGTGGGTTTAGTCCGGGTCCGAACAACGATTGGTGCATCTCGCATCTTCAACTACGGCTTACTGTTACTACGGGTGCACACTGTGGAGGACGGCTCGGTACGACCAAAACTTAACCAACAACTACATGGCGGCAATACAGTGGAGTGGACCTCTACATTTCGGCACATTCGGAACCAACACTCAGGCAGCGGCGGTCTCGCTGAATCGATTCACACACCAGGTGCGTCTATGTTTCCGATCGTACACATTTTATTACCCAATTGTAATATTTCTTTTTTTCCATTTCATTCATGTATTGTTTTCCTTTATGTGTTATATTATAATATATCGGGTTTTGCTGTTATCATACTCAATCAGGTAAACTTTTATAGTTTTGTTTTGTGTGTTGTGTTGTTTTTGTTTAGATTCGATTTCGACTTATTCGTCTTAGTACGCAACGGACACGTTCAGCTTTTTACGGCGGCCATCTTTAATCCTTCATCGTTTCCCATCTTTGTAGTTTTACTGTATTTTGATGCCACGTTTTGTTTTGTTTCGAATCTTCCTACACAAGAAATCGGTTGATGCACACGCTGGGATACGTTGCGGCTTCTCCGCAAGTTACGTATGTTTGAACTGAAATCGACAATTGTAATGGCCATTGTTGAAGTACATGTGTGCGTACCACATGTGCGGTGCCACGTGACCGAATGATAATGCGAAACGGGATTGTCTTTCCCTAATGCGCTATTAATGGCACCGAAAGCAGAACGCACGCACGCACGTGTCCACGACCGATTAAAAGCGAAAAGAAGTTGAAAGTTTATTTACTAACAGCAGCAAGTAGTTAGTGCCCAAAGATGGCGTCGTGGCTCTGCTCTTCTTTCGATTCTAATCTGTCGTAGTGGTGGTGCGCTTTAGGTGAAGGCTGTTGTTTGCGTGAACGAGTGCGAATCAATTTAGAGTGGGGGAAAAAATTGTTAGATTATATAAAACGTTATACTAGCAATGGTTTACATATGCGATTTGTTTACATTGTATAAGGTGAATAATTTAGGGATAATATTGTGAACAAAAAAAAAAAACCTAAAATTAGCACATTTCCATACGATTGATGGTGCTGATGATAACGAACACTGGCACGTGGCAATGTTCGTGGTCTGTTTCTATGCTCAACTATTATGTTAATACTACGCCGGCGTTTTGTTTCGTTTCGAGTATACATGTCTGCTTCTTTCCACCTTCTACTGTGCCTGTGAGGCCCTTTTTTACCCACAAAAACGTGTGTTTGTGTGTGTTTGGGTGTGGGAAAAAAATGGTATCGAATGTGTTTGGTTTGTTGTTGTAAATTTCAAAATTGTTTGCATCTATTGCGCTACAGAATGTGCTAAACGAAAGAAGGTAACGCGTTAGGAAATGAAATAACCTCCTCCACCGTCGAACATGATCGCCAATCAACGAGTTAACAAACAACAGTAGACAATTTTGTAAAACGAGCTTATTTAACTTTTTAAACCTTCCACATTTAACGTAACGCTGCTGGCACGTTCATATTTACGAAAGAAAAAAAACCTCCTTAATAATGCGCTTAAGTCTTTCACAAACGTATAACGAACCAAAGGCAAAACGGAAGTGCGATTCCAAATTTAGTAAGGGACAGGTGTAGTAGGCTGCAAGAAAGAGAAAGAAAATTAAAAAGAAAAAGAAAACAAATTAAAACAGATAAATAGATAAAAAGGAACAAAAAAGAATTAAAAAAAAAACAGGGAAAAGCCCACGATTTAGCAGAAGAAAGGAGTCAATTAAACAAACAAACACGCGCACACACTAGCTATCTCGGCAATGGAAGAAAACACCCAAACTGGAGCGAGTATGATGCGTTGCTAGAGCGACCGAACTGTGCCTACGACTACTACTGCTGTCAGGACAGGTCTAAAGCCGTGTGGTGTGAGCGGCAAAGCAGCGGCGTGCAGAGTATTAGCTCTACTCCAGCTCAGGTTCGTTGTTGCTACTGTAGCTGCATTCTTCCGTTCCATCGGGCTGTGAAATTGATCCAAACACATTCACGGTTGACCGCATTAGTTACACACTAGCACACCAAACACGCCACCCAAGTTCTACACGGTTGGGATAGCTGTATCCATTCCGAGCCGACCGTCGGAAGGAAGACGACTAATGATAATATAGGAGTATTCGGAGGGTCTCGCGTATGGGCGGACTGTATCTAGGCATTATGTACTCAAGGTGAACACTGTTATACTCGCAAACCAAACTCGCACACACGAAAACTAGTCACACGTGGAAGGGAAAGAGATATACGTCAAAGACTTACGGCGCGACTTGCGGAAAAACGAATTTCAGAGACCACAGAATGACTCAGAAACGCGGAGAGATATAGCTATGCGGTTGTATATGGTAGGGACGGAACGAGCCTTGTGTGTGACGCAGCTCACACTGGTAGTCTACATCATGGAGCATGCTGTGTGGAGGAGGACTTGCGAAGAGCTTGCAAGGCGTTGCTGTTTGTACGGCGGAAGTTCGGCTTAATACTAATAGAATTTGTACAGATAGTCCTACAGGCGTGATCGGCATGCGATCGGAGAAGAAAGTAAAGAAAAAGGTAACGAACATTAAGAATTTGCTTTCAAAGGCGAATAGAATGGGAGCGACCACAGGGAGGAACAGGTTGCCAATTGAGGTCTAACTATAGAACATTTGATCACTACAGTGTACGCTACAGGAGACTGTGAAGGACCTTCATACACGGGGTTTGCTGACGAGGCGAGATCAGTAGTTAGGAGATTGCGGGGAAGAAAAACGAAAGCAAACTTAAAATGCAGGAGGACGGCAGGATACAAATTACACAACAGTTTATAGATGTATATA
The DNA here is from genome assembly GCF_013141755.1 of Anopheles stephensi. Taxonomy (NCBI): domain Eukaryota; kingdom Metazoa; phylum Arthropoda; class Insecta; order Diptera; family Culicidae; genus Anopheles; species Anopheles stephensi. The sequence goes on along the minus strand of NC_050202.1, from coordinate 81,538,121 downwards.
TTTAGCAAGTAGACGCTGATACTAGGCGGAGTTGGGAATCCAAACTACCAGGCGTTGTTGGCATTGATCGGTTTAGATTTTTTTTTTTGGTTCGTGTGTGGCTGTGTGTGTGTGTGTGGCTTTTTTGCATTGCGTTTGTTTGATTTTTTGCGCTGCCCGAAAACATCATAATGCCACGGGGCAGGAGGGATGATGGCCTCGCCCGTCTTGGCGCGGTCAGGCGAGACATAGGGTGTAGGTGTACGGACACACACACACACAGAGGCCGGGTAAGCCGCCTTACTCTAGCAAATTTTCCGACGAACCCGCGGCCGACTTTACCTGCGTGGAAGGACTGGGCGTGATCGGATGCTCAATGTTCTTCAGATACTCCTTGTCGTCGAAGATTTTCTTGTCGCCACCGCCGGGCTTATGCTTCAGGTTGTCCAGCGAACCGATCTTGCTTTCCGCCTTGATGTCTAGCTTCTGCGTTACGATCTGTTGGAATATCGGGGTAAATAGTGGAGTTGAGCTAATTTCTCAGATCTGCACGGCAGACGGTAGAGAGCTCCACTTACCTTTATGTCGCCGCCGCCCGGTTTGTACGTGATGTTATCCTTGGAGCCAATTTTGGGCTTTGCCCGCTCCTTAAAGTCGGTCTTGATCGACTCGATGCGCTTGTCGCCTCCGCCCGGCTTGTGGCTAGCATTATCCAGCGAACCAATCTTCGGTTTTGCATTCCACTGAAGCTTTGTGCTTATAATCTGAAACATTTGGAAAGAAACGCTAAAGTTTCGAGAAATCTCGCCGCCAAAGCGTACCGGTAACCGTACCTTCTTATCACCACCCTTCGGCACGTACGCATCATTCTTCGCCTCAATTCGTGGTGCCGCCTTGATGTCGATTTTCTTCGTTTCGATCTTCACATGGCCACCGCCCGGCTTGTGGCTGGCGTTTTCCAGCGACCCAATCTTGGACTTGACGACCTTCAGATTCGGAGATGGTGCCCCACCGACTTGTATTTTGTTCATTGGTACTTCTGCACGAGAGAAAAAAAAAATTGAGGGACAGAAAACGAACCGTCACACACTGCACACTGCACTTCACCTCTCGGTACGTACTTTTAATTAGCGGCTGGTCGGAGGGCGTTTCCGGTGTTTTCGCGTTGGCGCGCTGCTTCGAGGTGCTCCGCGATCGGCTTTCGGACGAAATGTTCTCCGGTCTTCTGGCTAGTCCCGGTATCTTGCTCGGTGACTTCAGTGGCGACGCTGGCGATGCTAGCGCATTGGGACGATCCTGTCAAATGGCCGCGCAAAGATTAGTGACACACTCGTACGGTCACGGCACGGGAACCAGAACCGTCCCCTCCCCCCCCCCTTCGTTTCTGTATCCCCCGCTACCGTTTCTGTTTTACTACCGCTTACTGCCTTTTAAAGCTATATATTGATTGATCGCGTTTCAATTTCGCGCACTTGGAAATAAAACGCTACTCAACCCACGGCAAGACACCCTCAGCATCGGTGCGTATCGGTTTGCACTGCGTACGTTTGTTTGTGTTCGCCTGCCCCGCCCGCCAGTTTCATCTGCAGAACCCCTACCCTCGGCTGATGCGGCATCACTCAGGGAGCTAACGATCACGGGTAAAGATCGATATCGCGTTATTGTACGTTCGATCGTCACCTTCGCCAACGGTTTGCGTGTGCGGACAAAAACTTCCTAAACGGTTCGACAAACAGCACCGGAGGAGCGTTCCGGACCGAACGATCCATCCATCTGGGCCGTTTGGCCGATCGTGAGTCGCAAAGGAGTAAGGGAGCTTACGCGACGACACTGCCTTTGCTGACTAGCGATGCGTAACTCTTGTTGGGGACGCTTGGATCGTTTATGCTAGCGATCGGGTTTAACTCTGCATGACCCTAATGGGTGCAGGCAGTCTGGAGGAATTTTCTGGAATTTTTCCTCTTCTCCGCTGCTTCTTCTGATGTTTTGAGTCTGATCTGTTTTTTTGGCAACTTTTAACATCATAATGCTTGGTCCCTCGGGTAGGGGTGGTTGGGGGGGTTTCGGCACACCTTTCTTGGTCGCCAGCCCGAAAGGTCTATGTCGTGCCCTCGAAATACGACCTAAAACTAATGGTCCGACATTTCCCACCCGGGAGCTAGAAATTGGTTCAAGGCAAAGTGCTTCTTCGTCTAGCAGGAGGTTATTGTGTGCGCTACACCACCGGAAACTATATGGGATGACTATGAAGAACGACTGTTACTGCTCGTTGGGGGGTTTTCGCGTGTTAATACAACTGGGAAATGTCTGTTTATGAACTAGATCGGTCCAGTTTTGAGTATATGATCGTCTCTGCTTTAAGGCAGGAAAGGTCCGATCTTCCGAGATATTCAAATATTTATGTGATACAAGAAAGATCACTTCAGGGGCGGTCCGAAAGAAGAAAGAAGATCAGGGGCGGTCCGGTGGTCGAGGCGACAGCGGCGCCGGCCTTCACATAGCAGGACCGGACCGGTTCAAATCCCATCCAGACCGTCTCCCCGTACGTAAGGCTGACTACTTTTCTACGGGTAAAACTAAGTCACAGAAAGCCAAAAATAGCAGGCCGAGACCTCTCGAGGTTGTAGTGCCAAGGAAGAAGAAGAAGAAAGATCACTTGGACGGGCAAGTACTCAAACAATTGAAGATGGACGTTTAATTCTCTCTCGCTCTCTCTTCTTGGCCTAACGACCTCTTATAGGTCATGCCTGCTATTTGTGGCTTACTAGACTCAATGGATACCACTTAGTTGGATAGTCAGTCCTTACTACGGGGGAACGGTCCGATTTGATGAACCCAGGTCCTGTCGTTTGAATACCGACGCCGCTGTCGCTTCTACCACAGCTAGAACTATTCTGCAGGAAGTCTTGAAAGTCTAGTGAAGATGTGCCCTCGCAAGAGAAGTCAAATGTCGTTATTTGGACCGGATGACAGCTAGTTCCTTCCACTAAAGAGCTCTCCAAAAAGCACCCACCCAGCAGTGGATATAGAGGTCCTATGTCGTCTACTTTGTCCATTCATTCTATAGATCAGAGTCCTTTTGATTAATAAGGTATATGTCACCAGCGTATTGTGCATGACTCATGGGAAAAACTCTCAAAAGGTGTGCAAGGTCATCGGTTAAGTACAAGCTCTTGAGGTTAATAAGAGTCTCAAACTGACGGTCATCATTGTCAAGCTACTAACAGGCGAAGAACCCTAGGACCTAAAAGTGACGCAGTTCCTTTAATTTGGTTTAAGTATATGTCAGATTTGATTCTACTTCTGGAGTATCTGAAGGCCGCAACCTTTCCTAAAATTTCGAAAAAAGTATCAGACATTTTGTGTGATACTCGGTAAACTACCAAGTATAATAATGACATCTTCCTTAAAACAAATTTCCTCTATCATGACGGAGTCCTGCAGTCCATCAAGAGTAGTTGCAGTACGTTTATTGTATTTTGTAGCGTTTACGTGACATATCTTTCCTCTGCGCTACTCTGCCCGAGCATAACTTTCGCATTGTTTATTTTAAGAAATCCGGCCTAGTATAGCATGACATTCTACTCCAAACCGGTCTGCTGTACTCCAAACGGAGCAGCTCCGGAAATTGTGCGACCATAACCGCAAAGGTGAAAATTTTTCTTTTACGACAAACATTTCAACGGTTTGCGGGCGGCGCAAAAAAAAGAAATTCAGCAAAACTTTGTCCTGAGGCGCGAGATACAGACGCGCTCCAAAAACCCCAAAGTAAGTGCTGCTCGGCCTGGACACGCAATACGAGCGGATGTTCTTGCGCTACCCAAACGTCCATCGCACGGCACTGAGATTGCGTGCCGGGTGTTATGGTGGCGCGAAATGGAAACTTACCTTTTCCTGAGTGTACTCGTCGACGCCGCTATCGTTGTCACCTTCTGCGAGCGTGATTCGCCAATTCAGAAAGTGAACCCAGGAGCAACAACAAACCGGAAGAAAGAGAAAGAAAATTTAGCGTTAGTATCGTGCGGTTAGCGGTTGGAGCGTTGGCCCAGAAAGGATGTTCTTAGACGCAATCGATTCAAAGTGTAGTGTAGAGGACAGTGATGGACAATGGGCAATGAGTTGGTGTTGGTGTGCGCTTACTGTGATCGGCCGTGAGTGATTTCGGTCCCGTCCGGATCATGTGCTGCTGTGGAGGCCGCGAGCGTGAGTTCCACTCTTGGGAGCCTTCTCTGCCGTTCGGTATCTGGAAGGTAACCTTATCGCCGTCGCCACCACGACCACCGACTGGAACGGGCGCCGCGGGACTTTGCACGCTCGGGCGTGTTCCAGGTGGTGGTTGCATTTTGTACTGCTGCTGGCCCGAGCCCGGCATGGGTCCGGGCCGGTAGCTAAAGCTCTCGTCCGTGTTTGCCGGCGATAGTGACTGCTGGCTACCGGGGGAAGGTGATTGGGTGGGCGATTGGCCCGGCCGTGCCGCATCCTTACTGATAAAGTCCTTCAGTGCGTGGAGTGGCCTACCGGTTGATGAACTGTCGAGTTCGTGCTCGCTCTTGCCATAGTTACCTGCTACGGACGGTGGTCTGGAGGGGATGGATTTTTCCCTCTCGACACCGGTCGCCGAAGGTGAAGGGTGCCCAGGCATGGCAAAGTTACGCGAGGGAGCTCTCGCCGGATTGGGACTGTTTAGTGCCGACGAGCTGTCGGCAGGCAGTCGTCCAATCACCACATCCTCATCGTCATCAACCGATGGAGTGGCGGATGATGGAGGTCCACCTGTCGTCGTTCCACCCGTATCGTTGCCGGACGGAGGTCTGCTGGGATCTCCCGGCCCCATTGGACGGTTGTAAAAGTTCGGACGCATACCCTGTGGAGGTCCGGCAGGACCACCCATTCCACCGCTTCCCTGCATTGGCATCGGCGGTCTAGGAGGTCCTCCCATGCCCGGTTGCATCGGTCCGCCAAGGTTAGAGTTTTGGGGCGAAATCGTTGGTCTTGGTCCTCCCATCGGGTTGGGAGGGCGGATAGGGGGCGGCTGACCCATCATCGGTGGCCGTTGCATGCCCTGGGCGGACGGAGGTCTCGGTTGCATGGCAGGCTGCATCCCCGGGACACCAGCCCCGGGTGGCATCTGTGGTCGCATGGGCATGGGGACGCCTGGTGGTTGATGGGGCCCAGGGTACATACCTCCCGGGCGGGGTGGTTGTGTCGGTGTTCCCGTTCTCGGTGGACCTACGTTTGCCGGCGGTCGCATCATCTGTGCACCGGGAGGCATGCCGGGGTTGGGCCGTACCGGATCCATCACGGCAAAGGGTGCCTGCTGGAGGACGACGGGCGGCTGACGGAGTGAAATCGGTGCCGGCAGTACGGCCGGTGTTGTGTTGTCGCGTGGATGATGCTGCAGAAGCGGTGGTTGCTGCTGTGTCGGCAGCAGAGGACGCACTAGTGGAGTCTTAAGCGGTACGGACGGGGCAAACTTCACCTCTGACCGCGGTTCGGCAGGAAAGCGGACCTGCGGATGTGGTGCGGAGTGTCGTGCCGGGGGAATAGAAACAGGACCAGGGGCTGGTAACGGTGTCGGTGCAGCTGGGGCCGATGGTTGCGATCGCGGCTGAGAACTAACCACAGTGGGCCCATAAACGTTTGGCCCACCAAGGATCGGTGGCTTTGAAGGTTCGGAGCCAGAGATAGTCTGCGACATAAGACATAATAGAGTGTGTGATAATGGGTTATTCGAAGCGATCATGACTCTGCTAACGATGATCGGCTCTGCACATGGCAGAAGCTCCAAAAATGGTGTTTAAAATGTGTACAACAATAAAAGAATGATCAAAACGCTCTCGTTTCCCCTGCCACGGTTTGTAGTAACTCACGCGTTCGCGTCGCCCGGCCGCCTGCTTCGCTTGCGGATGGCCCAACTCCACCGCTTGCTCAACTCCACCCGACACGTAGCTTACCGTACGTACGTCCATCGTTTGACGCCGCGACTACAAGCGTACGCAGGAATGCAAGCGTACCAAGCCACTCAGCGGCTCGGCGAGACGCGTTCAGATCGCTTCGTACTGCGGACTGAAAGGACACAGAAAGGATCTGCTGTGGTTTCGGGTTCGCTTGTCACAGGTACTATCCTAGAAGCAGTTTGCTTTTGGGCTTGTGATTTACATACACACACGCCGCCTGTACACACGCGCGGATGTTAGCAAAAGGGAAAAAAACGCATCGCAATATTGCTCATGCACTTCAACAAGATGTGCGCTGCGGTTTGGAGCGGAGCCCTGATGTCCGCCTCGTGGGACAGATTGGCCGGCTTGGTTGAAATGGGTTTTGGAACGGTCAGTTCTGCTCGGGCAGTTTCGGTTCTGACGGCTGGTTTCTCACATGTTCCGCCCATCGGCATCCATTCCGTTTCGAATCGCTACGGTGGTGGCAAGCAATAGGCTGCTTATGTACAATGCCTTACTTAGGGGGTGTTGAGTGTAGGTTTACAATCGGTGATGGTTCCGTTGAGGTGGTTTGTTTGTATAGTGAATCTTCATATCACTCATACGAAGAAATGCTAAACGAGCTCACCCAAAAAAACGACATTTGAGGAGTATAACAGTTTTGTTATACGGTGTACTTAGTATGCTAGGGGAGAAGTATTTTACAAACTTGAAGTATAACAAATGGCTACTTTTAAAGATCAGCTACTTGTGGAGTACTAATAACGTAGAAAATAAATGTACAAGTTGTATCAAAATAGTAATAAAACTACAAAAAGTGTATATTGGCCTGTTTTTACACACAAGATCTTAAAATCGGCATTTAAATTAGGAAACGTGTCAGATTACTAAGCAAAGTTAGAATGTAAGACTTTTACAAACTTCAATTAGTACTAAGTTGTCCATAGTCTGTGCGTGACCTAATATACCCCCCAGCCCCCTATCTGCTTCCGGGCCAGATTGAACACACGGAACACGATTTAATGCCTCTATTTGCAGTACCACATATAATGCGACGCCCCACCTAATACGGTCTTTGGCGCATCGTATCGCACGCCCGATGATCCTAATCGAGAAATAATGGAAATATCAATCACATGCTCAGTAAATATTCAAACCAACCAGTTGGCGGCCGTACCCGTTGAAATATATGTATCGATAAGACCGCAAAAGACGAAAAGGCGTGCGCGGACCAATGTTCCAGCCACCGTATTGACGTTTGGATCATTAGGTCTTACGACGGTCGTCACGCCACGCGGGGGGCTACCTTAACCGATGATCGGGAGTTTGGGGACGGCCGTTTCGACTGGCTTGGCAAAACCACCCGCAAACATATATATCATCTCATGGCTCACCGAATGCAGCTTGGATCCGGTCGAACGGTGAATGATAGAAACAAACGCTCCCAGCGGGAGGGAGCGAGTCGGTGATGGACATGCAATCCACCGTGCTGTGCTATATTGCTGCGAAGACAGTACCCCAAAAGTTTGTCCCCCCTCTCCCCCTCCCCCCCCCCCCTTTGCTTTGGCCCTTCTAATCCAATGCTCCAATCACCAACTGATATTCGCGACGAACAGTGTATCCTTTTTTCCCTTTCGAAGGACACCATCGCCGTACCGCATCTTCAGGGACCTTCACCGGGACCGGTCCACGCAGATACACGCTGGTTGCGGTTGCGGGACCGCCAAAACCTCCCCCCCCCCCCCTCACAAGGTTGGGGGTGTATGTTTGATCAATTGAATATACATAAAATTTATGCAAAGTGGAAGTCATATTTCTGTGCGAGATAATAAATGCTCAGCCGGCATATTCGATTTCGCTCCATCGAGGCCACCCCCAGGGCCCCCCCGATCATGCTGCTGCGCGGGGGGAGGGGGGGACACACTTTTGCACACCGAATAGTACCCGGTGACACGCCATCCCGCCAGGCAGGGAGTTCACTCCACTCCAGAACATAAAGTAAATACTGGTTTTACGAGGAAGCACGACCGAGCACGGAACTGCTGCTTCACCGCCATCATTTCGCAACGATGATCTGGCCAGCTTGAGCCATCCCCACATTGCATTACTCCTTTGTCAATAAGTTGGGAAGGAAGTAAACAACGTCAAAAAAAGGGAACATGTCCCGAAAATGATGAGCGCTCATGTTATATGGAGCCACAAACAGGGTCAGTTCACATGCACATTCACCGTGGCGTGATGTGCAGAGGAATTTGCTGGCTAGCGTGCAAGGATAAGCGATTTTATTTATTTGTTTTGCTTTGAGGGTCTAGGAAAAGGATCCACATCCACAAGAACCACCTGGTTTTAGGTGTGGCTCTAGGTTTTTTTTTCTCCCCCAAAATAGAGGTGAAACTTTTCATTTTTCACAGCTCATAATTAGTGTTAGTGGCGAGCCATTCGCTACGGAACGCTTTCCCTCGCCAGGTCGGTCGATCCCCTTTAGCCGATGGTTGGCGTGTCGAGTGAACGTATCACACACACAATCCACCGTTTTTTTTTTTTTAGCGTAGGCGTCCTAAAATGGAATGGTGCTCACGTCCCGCAAGCGTGAGGTTAAAGTGTGACGGTCGCAAACACTTTTGGCACATTTGCTCCTTTTTTGGGGGCATTACTTTAAACTGTACCGCATCACGCCGAGCCCGGCGTGTTCATTTGATGTCTATGAGCCACCGGCAAAGTGTTAAGCTTCCTAATTGTAACATACCGAAAACGGGTGTGGATTTGTTAGATCTCGAGCCGCGTTCTAACTAGTGGATCGGTATTTTCCCTTTTATGGATAGATTTGTGCTTCTGTTTTCCTTTGAAGAAGATGGATTCCACTTCACACAGAACTACAGCCGGTTCGCCATCAACCTCAATCGGGGTTCCGCTGCGAGGCACAAGCGTTCTGCTGATGAAAGCCGCACGCAAGAAGGTCACTCAGGTAAATCACGTCACTCTCTCTCTCTCTCTCTCTCTCTCTCTCGCACACTTCAAGCTCGGTACCAATTTCCTTGGTCACATGCACACCACCACAAAACACAGCTCGGTCACTTCATTCTTCAGTGCCCGCCAGCTACTATTGCTTTCCCACTAATGTGTACTACTTCGAGATTGGGAGTGTTTGTGAATAGTTTTAGCACCTACACTTAGTTCACCCCACACGGAAGGTTCAACCCCTCAACGTGTGTGTGTGTGTGCGAGAGCACAAGGGATGCGGCGGTGACCTATCACTTAATTAAATCGACACACTTCGATGAAGTTCGCGCACGTCAGCGTGTGGTTTCGTCGCGGAATCGCGGGGGATAAAAAAAAAACGCGGTCAGCGGTGTTACATGTGCCACAGGCACTAGCGAGGTTGTGAGGTGTCTCGATTGGCAAATCGTGAAGGAAGGTACTAATCCAGGTTTTTATGTCGAAAGCCAAATTACCCAAACGTGTATGATTCATAGGTTCCTTGGGTGAGCCACACCACACTACAACAAGCCGTATATATACTGGGGACGAATGTTTAGACGAACACAAAACCGGAAAGGAAATTTACAAAAATAGGCTTTACATTAACCGTCTCACCAGTCCTGTAATCTTGTGGAATTTGGTTTGGCGTACGGACAAAACAAAACTAGGTACAAAATGCCTACCGAACTAGGTGGTCAAAAATCAAAACTCTTTAGCTAGAAATCGTTTCACTGAGTGTTCCCCGGTTTGGGTTGCGAGGGTTGCCAACCTTCCAACCCCTCCAGCGTACCTCTTCGCCCGCTAGATGCCCCGCTAGAGACCGAACGGCGGATGGCTCCGGGCTTTCCGGGGAACAGGTCCTCCCGGCGTCACCAAACTGCAAAGACTGAATGCCTTCACCCGCGGTGTTCGAACGGCCCGCGGTGTCTTAGGACCCGTACGCAGAAGAAAGCGTTCGCTTGTTTTGTCAGAACGCTAAGGAGACGGTTGCCTGCCAGCTTCTTCGGCGGCGTCGGCGCAGAAGGCGGTGTCGCCTTCTGCAAGCGGGAGCGCAGATCGGGAAGGCGCACGACTTTGGGGGCGAAAAATCAAAACAAACTCGTGCCCCGAACGGCTACCGACCTACCGAACCTGATTTCGGTAGGAGGTTCATCAAAAAGGGCGCACACAAACACGGGCGCGCGCGGGAAAGAAAGTAGGGCTAAGAATCGCTCCTGCCCTATCCGCCGCTCCGCCGGTCGGAGGGCGGGTTTCCAGCAGGGAAGAATAAGAACACTGCCACAGGGTGACCATGAATTGGTTTGAAGTTGGGAAATCATTACAACGAAACGTTATTTTGACCTCCAAAAAAAGGAACGGGAAGTGACTTCTTCAAATTAATGATCAACTAATTATCGAATTATTACGTGTAGGCGATCGGCAGTGGGTTAACTCCAAAAAATTATATCATGCGACACAATTGCGTCATTGAGCGTTGCCTACAAACATGGACACTTTCATTCGTTTTCTCAATTAAATATCAATTAATGAGGGAATCTAATGGAGACGTTAGAAACTTTACCGTTTTGAGCACTATTAGATGAAGCGAATCGGATGGTGTGGTTGGTAACGACGGGTACGGCCCAATAACTGACCAAGCTCGACGTGAGTACAAATCTTAATCCAATCTTCATGATTTAAAATTTTTAAAAAGATTCTTTGGACTGCTAGTACTGTTATGTGGAGCCCTGTATAAAGCTAATTTAGTATTTGTAATAATGGAGTGGGTGGTTATAGATGGCAGGTCTTGTCTTTCCCCAAACCAGGACACCGGCATACATAATCCCATTTGGACTTATATATATATCTCCACACCACCGCATACGGACAGAGGATAGATTTGATCATTACACTATATCCAATTGCGTGGTGTCAATCAAACAAGGAAATTCGTCTGAGTTCTCTTATATACTGTCTTCTTTATAGAATATAAATTTACCATCATCATTAAGAAGGTATTACTAACGAATATTACATATACTCCTGATATTCCTGTACTTTAGAGTATATTAAATTTATAAATAATCCTGCAATCTTGCAATCGTATTAAAAGTTTTATGATGTACATTAGATTCGATCTCCCGACATGCAGTGTGCCTCAACTAACGCTAACAAAGGATGCCACGACACAAGCATAGCATACGAGGCGATAAAAGCGTGTTTTGTTTCCTGCGATCCGTAAGCGTCGTGTTTCACGTTACCTTACAAGCTCTTTTTGTGTTTCATTCCATACTCGTAAAGGAATGTCTTCCGATGAAAACCGACCAGATTTTCACTACAAGTAGCCAAACACCGGAAATAGTCAACCATTAGCTATCGCTAAATTCATCAAAACACGCTTATTACACCACAACCGCCACCCATCTGGCATTACTGGCTGCGCTTTAACGCTTCCATTTTAAACCTCCCCTCCCCCCATCCCTTTGCGTTCCCTCGCAACATTACCCTCTTCCCGCAACCGCCGTCCCCCAAACAACGAGAAACTGTGTCAAAAGTGGCGCAAAGAGACCCGTTACCCGTATCGCATCCTGTGAGGTGGATCCACCTGTCGTGACCGACGCTTATGCCACTGATCGATTATTTTTCGCTAGCAACATAATTGGTGGCATACGTGCATATTGTTACAGTTTTCGCTCTTTCGCCGAGTGAAGAATCACGGGTGTTTCCCCCCCCCCCCCCCCAACCAGTTTTTTGTTCTGCTATTCCCAAAAAGGAGGGGGACCGCTTCATGCGGGACAACAGATAGTGAATGACTGCGCCCAGATACTTTCGGGGGTTCGGTCACGCAATGAAGTTTACTGTTACGGGTTTGGGTAGCTTTCATGATTTGAAAGAATGCCAACTCTGTTTTGGGGTCCAATTTTAGTACGGTAATGACTGGGCGACTTTCGGAGGAGATTTATTTGCATTTAGACAAATGGCGGACAAATTAGCGTCAAAAGGCAAAAGTTATCTGAAAGGCAATAATTGGTTAATGGTGGTGCATGACGAAAAAAAAACAAACGGAGTCGATTTTCGTCATTGGAACATCCTTTCTCTTGCAAATGGGCCGGGGAAAATGAACGAACACATACCTGAAAAGAAAGAAGCGAGAGAAAAAAAATCCTGATCAGTTCCTTGTGCTAGATCTCAACAAGTTATTACAAAAAGGCCGTTAAAAATAGACAATTTTTCTCCCACTTTGCGCTCTATTCTGCTTATGTGTGCTAGGCCTAAAACAGGCTTCGAAATCGATTAAACTAATGAGTGAAGCTCTATCGCCAGCTTACGATCAAGACCACGCCTTATCTGTACACCGGTGCACCAGAGCACCGGGCGGCGAAAAGGCTGGTGGACGCACTACGCGGAAGCAGTTGACGGCACGCGAAATAAATCGATGTCGATGGGCTATTTCTGTGTTATGTTGCCCACCGTGAGTCTGTTTCGGCTGGCAACATTCCCGCACAGGCATCTGCCACTTTCACTTAGAACCGAGAGCGGTCCTGCTACGGTGGAACGATAGCAGCGTAGTTGACAATCGATAACCGAAATCACTGTCCCGGCCAGTAATCGGTGGAGGAAACCTTTCCAGTAGCCAATACTTAAACACCAATTACATCATGAACGGGTAGTTCGGGGCCGGACCAGGCATTACGGCAGTGGGTTGGGTGGAAGCTAGTCTAATTAAATTAACCACTTGTTGGACACGAACTGCCGAGTGACCTCACGGTGATGTGAGCACACCACTTCTCTTCACCAAAAATACCATCCACTAAACAGGCCCCAAAACATACCTCACTGCTGACCAGCGTATGGGAATGGTCACACAACAGTGTCTTTAATTTCTGGAACCTCACGGACAACACACGACACCGTTACTGACAGCACGGGGCAAACTAGTCACCAGTGCCCGAAACCATCTACGCGTGCCGTCGCGTTTTGCGGGCCACGTAGAATCCATGTCCGGTTTCTACTTTCCACCTGCGCTGCGTGGCTCATTCTTTGCCCTCCCCCCCCTTTTTTGCCATCGGCAGAACGTGCCGGATTGTCTTCTCTTTTGCACCTCGTGCTTCTCGCACGCAGAAACGTTAATCCTTGCCCCAGGGCTCATCCCTTTCGGGCGTGCGGATAGTAAAGGAAGCGCAAGCGGTGTATTGCCAAATGGGAAACTTGGTTGTTTTAAGGTGGTCGTCTCTCTGCTACCGACCGGGGACCAGGTCGGGGCGGGGCGATGTTTCCACGCGCCTGAAACGAAATCAATATGTTGCTGTCCTGTTCCCCGTTGCCGTTGGGAGAAAGGATACGGTGGTGTGGTTTAGATTTCAGATTCGGCCAGGCTGCCTACCTAGGATCTTAGGGTTATGAGCGACTACGTATACCTTGGGGGATAGAACCGGGCAAGGAGGCAGACATAAACGGGTTGCCCTCCCTCGTCATTAGAATGCATAGCTATCCGACCTGGCACAAAGGCGCGAGGCTCCCAATCGGCTTTGGCCAGTAGCCTAGCAACGTCACCGTTGTTTTCGGCTATAAACTACGGTTTAGTGTCATTAACAAGGAAGTTCATTCACCAAACATGAGGCTCAGTCGCGTGCCACGCTACCAAACACCACACCACGGCCTGTGAGCGTCAAAGTGTTATCCGTGAGCAAAACTCGTTCTAAAATCTAGCACAGCAGCAACAGAACCTGCTGTGTGCACTCTGTTACGGCTGGAGGTAGCGAACTCTAGCGTGTGCGGTAAACTCATTTAAAGTCAACTCCGGTCAAAACAGACGGCAAATAGTATCGTGGGTGCTTTCCGCTATCAACCGGGATAAGCGGAGCGACGACCATATGGGCACCGCAATGATCATCGCTGATCGCGGCTATGGTCGAGGTCACCCTTTCGCCTGTCCAAATCTCGCATAATCAGCACATTTAATCAATCCGCTACAAGTATGCGCGAGCCCGGTACCGGCAAGTGCCGTTTAGCAGCATATTACAGTGTCGGAAGAAACTATTGCACTCTTGCGCTCTGTGTACACTAACCTAATATACGAAGCATAGGTCAATGTGACAGATGCGTGTTTTGAGTGTTGTTGTTGATCTGTCAAATTTTTGACAGCATCTTTGTTTACTGTTTGATTTACTGTTTTAGTTCACTTTGTCAACGTTAGAAAAAAGAAATTAATATGTCAGGATAGGAAAGAGCATTATACCTGTATTATGACGCTGTAAGCTCGCAGCATCCGGCAGAGGCGCTGCTGCTGCTGCTGCTTTGTTCTCACTTGCCGTCGCCATGGTGCTTGGAGAAGATTGCTCTCCCGTACAACTGCAAACTCTCACTCTCACTCTCACTCTCACTCTCTCTTTTTCTCACTTCTCAACAGCTTCTTCCTGTGAGATGCTGTGAGGGAACGGAGGATGTTGTGTTTGCTTCTATCCCGATGGAGACGCACGGTACGTCTCGGTGGCTGTCGTCGTTGTCTGCCCTGTTTGCTGACAACTTTTTGTTGTTGTTTTCGCGCTGTGGTGTCTTCCTTGACGCCGATTCGATCGACCGAAAACCGCCCGTTTGGTGAGAGCGCGGGCTCTACAGAGAACACTCTAGAATCACAATTGACAATACGTTTTCGACTTGCAGGCGCACACACACACACACAGGCACACGTGCACACGAGCGGCCGTATCCTGTTATTTATTTATTTTCTTTTTAACCTACACCCTTGCTATTGTGCTTTTTGTGGTGTGCTGTATTTGCACTGCCGTTTCACATTTACCAGCAACCTTTTCGCTTGTTTGCTTTTTTTTCTTCCTAGTGTCGGTGTCGATTGTAACCGAGAACTATTTTTAAATTGGCCGCTTTCGTATTGGCGATGGCGACCACTAGGGCACTGTCACACTAGGGCACCACTTTGTGAGGGAGTGTGTGAGTACGTATGGTGGTATTATTTTTCTCTTGTACAATTCTTTTTTCTTCTTTATTCTATCCCCTATCTGCGACGCCCTAATCAACCAGCGTCATCCGAGTCCGCGTATCCAAAGGGTATAACACGTATGGCGCGTTTAATATTTCACCCCACTAGCAACTGGCACTGTAAACTTCACTCCAAAGCAACCGCCGTATTACTGCGCTGACCGTCGGGGACAGGGTCGCCCGAGCTCGAAGATTCGAAATGCAAAACGTAAATGGCAAACCCCAACTGATACAGCATCCACCGCCAAGGGTGACCGTCGGGTGCGTCTGTATTTGGGGAGACGTTGTTTGGGACTTTGCGTTTACGATACGCGAGCGTCCTACCCCACACAGAGGACAAATTTCAAACCGCAACGGGCAAAAAGGGTACACTCACACACGCGATTGCTTTGGGGATTTGTTTTTCCGCCTTGGGTGGTAAGACAAGCTGCAGGATCACTTAACGGGAACCACTTGATTGGAACGGTGGCTTTGTGTGCCGACTGCTGGCCTGCTGGCTTGACAGACCGTCTGTCTGGGGAGCGCGAGAGAGTAAGCTGCCGTACTGGAAAGTGTTTAGGGCTTGCCCGATAAGACCACTGAAGAGCGAGTGATAAAACGTTGATGTGAGCAGCCAGTTGGACGGATGCCCGACAGGTACGCATGCGCCGTCGCGGGAAATGGTCCTCCGGTGGTCCTCTCGTGTTTTGTGAGATGCAGCAAGCAAGTGTCGACCGTTTCTCACTGTGGGTGCTTCTCACTAGGTGAAGCGCATATTCTAATGAAACTCATTATCGCCTTATGGAAATTAATTTAATGCGCCATTTTTAATAATGTGGACTTTGGACATGGTGTTTTTAGAAATTTTGAACATTTTGTATATTTATTAGAAGGTTGTTAAACGTGGATTGCTTTGTGGTTTGTTATTAAATTTAATTTAAACTTTTCTTTGACTGCTATGTTCTTAAATATTTTTTTAAGTTCAAGAAAAAAAAATAAGGCGTCGAAAAAAATTTAACAAGTTTATGGATAAATTTTACACATTTCAAAAAAGCTTGTAAAGCAAGACGTTCGTTACAAAACAAAATATAAAAAATCCTGTACGCTTGAAGCGTTTTCCTTTTTTGAAGTGTTCCTAAAAGGAATTGGACCGTTTTATTGAGATTGTTTATGAACATTACCATGCTTATTGCATTGTGTAGTAAATCGAGTAAAACCACACACATGATAATCGCTTTTGCTGGCAGAACATGAAATGTATATGAATTATCGTCTTTTGAAGGGTGAAGGGTTAAAATCCAACGTACTTTTGCCGATGCTTTTTGTACCGACCAATAGATGGCGCCAGTGTTTACGGATGAAAACGCTTAAAAATGAAGCTCTACGGAAATTGTTGCTTCTGTGCAAGCTTTTGGCTTTCGCTTCAGCAAGTACAGACAGATTTGTTTTAATCTTGAATGTTTTTTTGTTTGCTTGTAATTAAATAGCGATGGTAATGACTTATTATTATCTAAACTAGAGCCCTACTTTTAATTGAAGAACGGATCTGATTTGGTACCAGGTGCTGCATGTTTTGAAGGAATAATTTAGCAGCAGTATATAGAAATGATAAGATAAAACAAAATTTTAGTTCATAATCAAAAAAATAGTGATTTGAATTAAAAAAAAGTTCCCTTATTCTGACGCTGAGACGCCAAGAGCGTTATAAAACCAATCAATCGTCTGCAGATAACATATAAAAAGACGTTCATATGTATGATTCTTAGAAATTGCTACTCTTTTATGATTTTAATATCTCCCTAAAAAACCTTTAAAAATATTAAAGAAGAGAGAAAAGCAAAGATTTAGTTTGAAGTAAGTTGCTCAAATTATTTTCATGAGGCTGAGAATTGGCTGATTTAGACACTCTATAATTTTTGATCGATTTTTAAATATCCTTAACAAGATATCATCTAGCAATACGGCCAGACGGTCCTTGATGAATACAGAAAAACATGATATCGTCTACAGATCTGTAACTTTCGGACCAAAACCCCCAAACGCATCCCATCCCCATCCACCCATCCACCCATCCATCCATCCATCCACCGACCGCCCAAAGCAGACACCACCGCGATGACCTCTTTATGTAGAAATTTATTTAAATCTTAACAGAAAAATAGTAATAACCGCTTCCGTATGTTTCCGATCTTGTTGTAACACGGTAAATTCGTTTTCCTTGTTTGCTTGCATACGCATGCTGCTTGATTGTGTTTGCATTTGCTTTTAGTTGCATCTCTTTTTTTTTGTTTGTTCTTCTTCTCTCTTCTGGTTTCACTTTGCTGCTGCTGTTGACCTCAACTGGAAATAAAACTCAGTGTTTGCTGATGTTCGCAGATGTGTTGCTGATGTTTGTCAAATTCGCCAGGTTGTTTCCATCGTTGCTGTCTCTGTCTTGTTTCCGATAGTGAAGATGTTGTTCTCTCATTTGATATTTTGTATTATATAAATAGCTCGATTACGGTGCGTGGTCACACAATCTCTGAAGAAATGCTGAAAATAGCAACCAAGACGAGGGGGTGGAGGGAGAAAGAAAAACCCCGGGCAAAGGGGAAGAGAGAGAGAGAGAGAGTTGTTATTCGTTTGCGTGAACACAGCCGTAGGCTTTTGCGTGCGCACAGTTGATCGCACGCGGCGCATGAGCATAAGCGATTGCGTAAGGTGGAAGAATCAGGCCTTGCTGCCCGGCCCCATTTTTGGCAACCTGCAAACACCCTTCGGCATATCCCACGCAAATGCCGGGGGTGGAATGCGCGATCGTAGCGGGGGGGGGGGGGGTGTAGCCGGCGCAGAAGTTGGAAAGGATGCAAAGGGGAAGAGGAGTCGGAGTTCTAGCACGTAACAAAATTAGCACCGGGGATGTTGCTGGTAGTGGCAAGCGGCAAAGCGAACTGTTGGTGTGCAACGGATACTTACGAATACTCTTTTGTGTGTGTTTGCTTGTATGATGACATTAGGTGGAGACTTTGAAAAGTACACAATTGAGTTAGTGATGAATTTACTTAACGTGGTCAATGACAACCATGTTATCCATCATCTTCTTGAGGAACGCTGTTGGTCGCCAAGCATCGACCCCGGTCCAGTCCCCGCAGACATGCGACCATTGGTAAGGAGTTTCGAGGTTTAGCACAACAAACACACAGATATATGGGCGATGTGACGTTTAGGTACGAGGATCGTGAGGAACACGGGGAGTACACAAGAGATATACGGTTCACATAGTTCCAGTACGGAGGAATGCGCATGTAAAGACATAGAAGGTTGTAATTAGCACAGTTACCGGGTTCAACAGAGATCCCTTACATGGTGTCCACACCAGGACACTGGGATTGGTTCTGCTTTCCCTACGTTTCTCGCCCCAAACAAGGATACTTACGTCCGTATGGGATGTTGCCGTCATCATCCTCAGGGTCCATGCAGTCCTTGAAGACGTTCTCCAGCTCCATATCGTCCAGTTTCTCACCTGCAAGCAAACGGGGCAAACACGTTCGGGGAAATGTATGGTTAGCGGGGAATCATCGCCACCTTCCACTGCGCCACCTACCGAGAGCCGTTAAGCTGTGCTGCAGTTCTGCCAGAAGCATGGTGCCGTCCTCATTTTTGTCGTACAGCTTCAGACACTCCAGGAAGTCCTCGTAGCAGCCCTGCTCCTTCTCCTTCTTGACCTGGGAGAAGATTGGCAGGAATTCGTCGAACTTGACCTTCTTCTCGCCACGCTTCTGGGTGCCGCCCATCTTGCCGATCAGGTCAAGCGTTGGGTTCAGGTTCAGGGCGCGGAGAGCGTTGCCAAGGTCCACGGCATCCATCTGGCCGGAACCTTCCCAATCGTAGACGGAGAAGACAAACTGTGCCTCTGTAAGATGTCGGGTATGGGGGTCACATTAGCAAACGCACGCACGTCACCGAATTTCCTAGCGCACACCGAACTACTCACTCTCAATTTCAACATCCTTCAGATCGTGGGCCTGAGATCGGGGTTGTCGGAATCGTCGTCAGATATTTGCCGCAGCAAGCATACCGCATACCGGACCCGAAGAAGAAATGGAAAAAAAGTATCCCCGAGAAGACGGAGACGGAAAGAAAAACCCTCGTTAACAAACTTCATTCATGCTTCCTGAACAACTCGGCCGCCATCTTCTGGCAGCGACTTCCATATAAGGTCACAACGTTCGGGAATGCCTAATGCTCGCCCAACTCTTCTTCGCTTTCGCCGTTTGTTCGCCGTTCAAACTTTTCTTGCACACCGGTTAACTGTAACTTTACTTTAATTGTCGCATCGGCGTTATCACTTATCGGCAAACACTGAACATATCAGCTTCTTGGCTTGGACGTGCGCTGCGAATCCTCTAACGCCCTTGGGCACGGCAGAACTCACCATTTTGTGATCTTGTGTAGCTCGCGGACCGACTCGGACTCAACTGCGTACTATTTCAAACCACTGTTCACAGAGCACTGAAGTGATCACATTCACGAATTATATTTAGCATTCACAGGTTTGCGACGGTCCGCCGGTAGACCCGCGATCGGTCCACTTTTCGCCGACGGAGCATCATCGCGCCGTCGGGACATGCGCCTTTCGGGCTGGTCGCCCGTCTCTGGCTCATCCCAGCCATCTTCCCTCCTGCGCCGGGTTGTACTGGTGCTGTGGTCAGAGCGGCCTGTCCCAACGGCATATTAGGCAGCGTTACGTCCTCCCTTGCACCGCTCGGTCTGCACTTCGGGGCTGTCTTCTTTCGGCTCCCGTGGGGCTGCTTAAGCGAGCTATCTTGCTCTGTCGTTTAGTAATTTTGTTGAAAAATTTTCATATTTAGTACACGATCGTGCGCGCATTCGTTCCAGCATGCGCACACATCCCTAGCTCCGTCCTGCTCTAACGCTTCCGCCGTACCCGGTTCGAGCGTGCATCTAAGCACTTGCCGAACCGTTTGCGTTGCTGCTCGTGGTCTATTTTTGAATCCCGAACGCAAACTGTGCCGCCAGTGGCAGAACTCATTACATAGGCAGAACTAGCCTTTGCTGTGCTTCGATGGCAAAACGGCAGCAGCAGCAGCACCACCACCTGTATCCTTGCTCCCTTTTGCCATTCCATTCCCGAACGGACTGTTCTGGATCTAAGACGATCGCGGTGTAAGCGACCAGCGACTATTTTTAAGGAGAGTCTGTGGTAAAACACTGGCGCTCTGCGTTGGGTGGTTGGCGAACGATCGCATCCTTGGTATCGGACGGGCCATCGTTCGATGTTGTTGGGCCATCTGCCCGGAATGAAGGATGATGATTGGTTGCATAGGAATTTACGCCGATCGCCGTACCTCCAAAGTGCAGCATCTGAATAGGGGTAAGAGCGATCTTTGATGTATACAATTTAATATTTTGCCCCGAAGTTCGTTAAGAATTCTAGCTTAATATAAGCTAAACAGATTGAAAAGCTAGTCAGGAGAAAAAAAAACAACAAAATATGGAATGGTATGTGGCCTTGGTCAGTCGGTTGGTTGGGCTTAAAAAACCTCACCGCGTCGCTCAAACTGGCGAATAACGTAAACAAGTCGCTCGTGTTTCTTTTTTTTTCTCGAGTCAAGTCACGCAGGCGTTACGCGGCCTCTATTACGAGGAATTCTAACCTGTTATTTCCAATTAAAAATCTCATTGTTTAAACCTTTTCTTCAATATTTTAAGTTCTCTCTTACAAGAGTTCTACGTTGCTTCATTCTATCCCCCGAATCGTCGCACGAGCGATAAAACCAATCGCTTCTAATGCGCTTCGGGACAGTATATTTAGAACGCATCGTGCAAAAGCCTGCCATACGGTCAGCTGTAATTTAATTAATGTCCCTTTTTTGCATGCGTCTGGACAGCTTGCAGTTGCAGCCTGCTGAACGCCATAATTGCCATCAATGAGGAACAACAAGCGTGCAGACCGATGATGATGCAAAAATAAATGGTGCTGCATTAATAACGACGATGTGGCTGCATTAGTGTGGTGCTTGTCTCGCATCCAAGCACGATGATGTATGGCAAAGGAATTAAATCACACTGAAGGTAATAAAATGTTGACTGGACATACCAACCACCCTATAGTGGGTATTGCGCTCTCGCTCGCTCGCACCGTTCGCATGCCGTAGTAGCACGTAGACCATCGGAAGACCATCCACCTGTAGGATGTAATAATGGTATGTTGTGGCGTGGTGGTATGCCCCTTCAACGCAACACCCAACCCCGGACGGTAGCGAAAGGGCACCACCGTCGTCACCAAACGTCAAAACCTGCCGCAAGCCCCGTTCGTGTACCGCAGCATCTCAAACCCGGGGTTTTGATTTCGGCATATTCTGAAGCATCTCTCGCAACACCCCTCGCCGCTCCTCTCCTCTACCACTCCCCCCCCTCTTCCTCCCTCCTGACCCACCCCACCACCTACACAGAACGCACCCACACCCGGTGTCGGAATGTACGAAAATAATACCTCCGTGATTCACCGTCCCTAGCGTGCCTAGCGTGCGCGTTAGTGTTTGTGTCTGCCCAAAACGGTGAGCAAAGCTGAGGCGTAAAATTGCGTAGCACAGATTCTATAAATACGGACAACGCAACGCCCCGCACACACAGGGCAGAGCCGGTCGAAAAAATGGAGGTCGTCGCACACCGGCAGTCTTTAGACGGTGACCCCTTCCTACCACCCCCCCATACGGAACGGATTGGGAAAAAGATTGAAAGAAAGTGAGCACTACACACACACACACAGCACACCACCAGCACGGCCACGAACGATAAGCGCGGCGAACTAGAAATAGAGGTGTAGTGACGGGAACCACCACCGGCGTTACAGCAGGATATGGGCGACGTGGCAGCTCAGCAGCAGCAGGTTTCTTATCAGCATCAGTAAGAAGATAGGGCTGACTGACGTCCGTAACCGACGTCCGACCGACCCCCTGGTAGTCGGCACGTCCCAGATTGGCGACACAGTTAGGTCCGCAACCTAAATTATCGATTGTGTGTGTGTGTGTGTGCGTGCTTTTTAACGACACTTACTTTGTGTTGTTCCCGTAAGAAATCCCCAAAAAGGAAAGGGGAGAGCGACCGTTGCTTATGAATGCTGAAAAGTTATGCACTTTGTAAGAGAATTGATATTGTATCAACTCACGCCAGAGCTCGTACGGGTTGATTTAGTCCTATGTTGAAGCAAATGAAACAGAATATTACAATGAATTGCTTCGTTGAACGTACCAGAGACCTACGACAGACCATAAACCTCAAGACATGTTACATATGCCACAGGACTAATTAGCTAGATACGCGATGTTCTTATCAACTGCAGCGTTTCAGTCAACAGTCAAGTAATGCTTCAGTGAATTTACCATTTTGAAGCTACTTAAGAGCTTCGTTTCGTCAGAGAATAATATTTAATAATACATTTTGCTATTTATTGGCTGCCTTTCCTCTACCTATTCAACAGGAAAAGGCAAAACATTCAAATCCATCTTTAACCTCCAGCAGAGACAAGGTTAAAAAGATCCCCGCTTGTGCAAGCAACAGTATGCGACTCGAGCGACCAATTTCATTACCAAACAAACACGCCAATCGATACCTGCATATGCAGAGTAGATCGAGGCAAATAGAATAAACCTGCTAGCGAAGCGGCGTCAAATTGACAAATCATGCACCAGCAGCTGCAACAATATGCACAGCACGCTCAATTTTTGTTGCTGTCCATCATGCCTCCCGTCCGTAGTGTGGAACGGATTTCGGAGCTGCCTTCAACTGGGAAGGGTTCCAGCATTTGCCGCTTGCACCCCAGCAACACCGGCATGGCAACGTGGCGCTCGTGTCCATTGGTAACCTGTTTACCGTGCCAAATCGCACGGTCGCACCCGTAATCGCACCCCGACTGTCGACCATCCAGTACGGTGCGGACCGACCGGTGAGGACGACGATGATAAAGGAACTGTACCAGCAGACCGAACCAAAGTCGCACCGTCCGAGCTACGCTAACAAGGCGGTCATTCTGAGCAGCGCCAAGTGGGAGCAAATGTGGAAGAAGGTCACCAATCCGGCCGACAAGGAAACGGAGGTGCTGTGCCAGCAGGAGCGCGAGTTTCGTGAGTATCTGAAGAATGGTTCCAAAAAGATGACCAGCACGTGGGAAAACACGGTGCAGAACATCCGCGACAAGAAGGAGGCGGAACGGTTGCGGCGTGATAAGGCCAAGGTGGAGGAAGGTAGGAGGAGGTGGAGGAGATCCTGGCTCGGTGCGGATTCTTACTGAGCGATCCTTTCGTTGTTCACAGATCAGCGTCACTATCGTGAGTTGAAGGCAGCGGACGAGATAAAGCGCCGGGAGCTCATCCAGAAGGCGGAAGACCTCATCCAGAAGGACAAGGTGGGACCGCGCGTGCTGGAGAGTGCGTCCAAGTTCTGTGAGGTGCTGAAGGGTCGCGAGATGCAGCGTCAGTTTCGGCTGGAGCAGGAACAGATACAGCAGCTGCGCAAACAGTCCATCGACACGCAGACCCTGTCCCAGGCAAACCATTGGCTAAAGTCGCACGGCGATCGTCTGCTCGAGGATCGGCAACGGTTCGACAACTACAAGCGCGAGCTGAAGGAAACGATGATCCGCAACCAGCAGCTGCAGCGTCAGCGCAAGCAAGATCTGATCGCCGAGGAGCAACAAAGTCTGGAGGTGATCGAGAGCGAGATGCGCCGTTACCAGGAGCGCGAACGGAAGGCACTGGAGGAAAGCAAAGAGATGCGGCGCATGAACGCGCTGGAAGCGATCCGGATGGCTGAAGACAGACGAACGCGCTTACGGCGCGAGTCCGAAATTGAGGACGCCTTGCTGCAGATCTACTGTGACGGGCAGCAGAATATAGCGAACTTCAAGCAGGGCATACACGCGAACAAACATCGGTTCCGGGACAATTCGCATCAGCTCACGGACGCCATCGAACGGCAGAGGGCCGCACTGGCCCAGGAGGAACGTAATCAGGCTCGAGCTGCGGAAGAGAAGGAACGCATCGCCACGATCAAGGAACGCGAACAGACGGAGCAGCAGAAGCAGCTGAAGGCGGCCCGCATGCAGGCCCATCTGGACGAGATCGAGTGGCAACGGCAACGGGAGGCCGAAGAGGCGGTCCTCACACGGCGCGAGTACGAGGAGCGGCTGCGCAACATCGACGTAACGTTCGGGTTCGATCGCCACAAGGTGACGGACAAAACGAACAAAACGTACGCCCAGCGCAAGCTGCTGCTCGGCCAGATGGTGGAGAAGGAGGTGCGCGAACGTCGGGAAGCGGACACAACGGCCGAATTGCGGTACGCTCGAGAGCACGCCGACAAGGAGAACCGACACTTCCTGCAGTACGCCCAGGATCTCATTAGCGATGCGAAGGTGAAGGGACGTCCGATTCTGCCACTGCTCAAAACGGTACAGAGCTACAAGCGGGAGCACTTCCACGACTTCAAGGATGCGGACGTAGTGCCACAGCACCTGCTGTCGCGTGTACCGATCAACAATAAGCTGATGGAGCAGGGTTTGCTGGATGCGATGCCGACCCGCCAGAAAGCGCTCGTGCTGCCGAAACGGATGCCGCCGAAAGCGCTCGAAGCGCTGGTGAAGGACGAACAGACGGGCGATAAAAATAGTACACCGACGGTCGATTCCAAAACGGTCGCCGAAGACTCGAAACCGACCATATAAACGTATATGCTCCAGTGGTAGCGTTCATCATTCCCGTTTGCTTCTGCTTGTAATAAACTGCCACGCACGAACTTGCTCGGAAGCGTTTTTGCACAATTTTGAACGGAGCTGGTGTCAATTAAATGGTGTCACTGGTGATTGACAGTGATGCATATCACAACTACACACACTTTATCGTAATCAACAGGAATGGGGAAGTTGTTTGGTAAACAATGTAATTTCAAGCTGGATTGAAATCGGGATTCAGAAGTTTTGCAATGAAGAGAGCATTTGTACCTACAATTAATTAAATGAAAGAGAGCAATCATTTATCATTTATGTTACATTTAATATGTTTCGTGCCAAAAAAGTTCCCATTTCGAATCGAATTCCAATTAGTTCAAATTCTCAATCCAATGTCAATCCCTTTCCCCGGAACGCTCCTTTTCCATCCAAGTAGGCTCACGGTGCGCTCTCTCAGCTCGCTCTCGCGCGCGCTCCGGGAGTGTTTGTCGCTCGATCGCTCAAAGAAGACGGTCCCGGTCCTCGGTGTGCCCGGTACAACAACCAAAGCTACCATTCCGTACCGACCGGCCAGAATCACGTGCATTTGTTTGTAAATAAACCTCCAAAATCGGACGGCACTGCGCAGCCGCGTCCATTTACTGCGAGCGGCACACGGACGGAACCAGCCCATCGGGAAATGCTCCCGATTCCGAACGCACACACAACTGTCACGCGACCGGGCACGACGGCGCTACCTCGGTCAAGCTACACAGCCCTCGCTCAGATTCAACAATTTTTCCAGCAGTGCAGCCATTACATCGCCCCGGAACGGGGGTGCCTTGGTTGGAGTTCTTCACCGTTGTTCCTGTCTGATTTTATTTTTCTCTTCTCCCAGTGCTGTGACATGTAAAATTTCGGTTTTCGCTAAACTTTCGGTAAGTTGGACGCGCTTTTGGTGAGGTGTCGTTGAAGCTGGATAAAGATGGTGGAGCCCCATTTTCTGGCACTTTTATTGTGTGGTGGTGATAAACGATAAAAGCGCTCGCTCGTCATACGGGTCGCGTCATCTTGTGTGAAGGGTGTGTGTATGAGTGGATTTTATCTTCCCACGGTGTGTAATGGTTATATAATTTTATCCAGCTGGATGCGTTAATGGAGCCAAATGGTGCTGTTTCTTCGAGTGGAAATGATGAAAATCGCTGAAAAGTCGTGTAAATAAGTGTGGTTAGTGTGAAATTTGGTTGGTTGAAGCGTTTTTTCCTCGTTTTTTTTTTCGACCGTCCCTGTTTTCTAATATGGCGGCCGTGCACTCCAGGAAGTTGTAATATGGCCGAATCGTGACAGTGAGTGTAAAGTGGGCGCTTCCTTGTCGCTTGAAGGAATGAAAGCAAAAGTATTAGTCCGGATGTAAAAGTGTAGCTTGAAATGGGTACCTCCATCTAAACACACTAAATGGCATTGATTAGCCTTGATAGATACGATAAAATCATTCGAATGTGAATGACCCCTAGTGAAAGTGATTCCGAAAATAATCGCTGGTTCCCATTCTCTACATACGGTGCAATCCAACCGAAAGAAAACGCCGTTCCATCCGGGCAAACTCGAGTGTGTTACATAAAACTTTTATGTTCCGAACGGTAGTAAAAATTGAACCACTCCCCACACGAAACTTTCTCATCCACCGTCATCCGGACTCCATCGCTTTCCTACCTTTCCAACACCCTCCTCTCCCTTCTTTCTCGCCAAGCTCTGCTACACTTTGATCTCACTCGGGCAGGTCATACGGGCCAGAACAGCCACCATCGCTCACACATGTGGAAATGTGTGTGTGTGTCCACCAGCCATGTAAAATACACGCGCACAGCCACAGCTTTCATCCTAGCCTGCCAAACAAAACAAAAACTGAAAAGGGGCATTGGAAGCATCTCCAGCCGAACAAGATAAAATGTTTCGATCGATAAAATCAGCTGTTGAATTTGAGACACTTGATGGCGCTGCTGCTCTCTCTCCCGGCTGCGCACTGCACAGCGATGCGATGGAGACGCCTGGTGCCCTATGGCATTATTAAACGGAAAAGCTCATCAACAATTCCACCACGACACAGCCACGTGTTTGAGTGTGTGTGTGTGTGGAGCGTTAGTGCAGTTCAATACAATCGGCGCGTGTGTCCAAGTAACGAGTTGCTGGCGATTGGTTGGATACGAGGATGCGATGACTTTTCAATGCATTTGTCAGTGTCCCCGCCCGGGAGCGAGAGCGAACAAATAGCGCAAAACAAGCGCCGCCAAAGAAAACATAAACAGAGCCATAATCGATGAAAATCGAATCAGATTATCCCGTTCGCAGACGAGTGTCCGCATTTCATTACCTTCCCACTCCCCGTCAGCCCCATTTGCGCCATTCGCAATAGGGCGCATAAAATCGAGCTCATCATCTGTTGCTGGTGTGACAATTTGCTAAGCAAAACAAAAAAAGGAACGGCGCGAAGTGGACTATATATCGGGTGCCAAATTTGTGTCTCTTCTCTCGCCACTCGGCGGGGCGAGTTTGTTTGTAAAAGCAACCCGTACGATGATGCTCGGAAAGCAAACTCAACAGGTTCAATGAGGACCAACAAAAGGAAAAACTGGGCATGCATACAGTGCCAGTGTGTCAGCCAGCCAGCCAGCGAGTGTCTGGACATTTCAACTACTTGATGAATGTACGTCGGGTGGCCTGTACTTTCCGTGCTGTGTACCGTGTGTTGTGTTTTCGAAAGTTGGCAACCGTAGTGGTGGCCTGACTAAATGCAATTACGGTGGCTTCTCGTGATGGAGGATAAATTAATTTGGCCGCACGTCGATGGCATTCACTGGATCGTTGCAGCACGTTGGGAGTTTGTTTGTGTAGTATGGGAAGGGATGTTTCCGATCGGGCCAGATTAATATACAGCACTGATAACTTAATTATGTTCTTTTGATGAGTGATGATTTGATTGGGATGTGGGACGAAGGTGTTAAGAGGCAAGAGTGTTTCACAGGATATAAGACATGTGTCCACATGTTTAGAACAATGCCCGGTCTGAGATAATAATAATCAAGGTCAGAGACGGTCTATTGTGACTTTGTAGATGAACCATTGGTAACCTTAAAAGGACCGACGCAGGACTGACTATCCTCGATACCGCTTATGGTTTGCGCCGTCGTTTGCCAATCCGTTATCCCGGTCGTTCTGGCGGACGCATCAACGCCATCACTCCATCTCAATTTGAGCCTACCATACTTCCTCTGTCCGTGTGGACAGCCTAAAAGGACTTTACGGGCTGGGTCGTCCGGTGTCATTCTCATGACGTGACCAGCTCACCAGAGCCTGGCTAGTCTAATTTGCTGCACGATGGTGAGATCGTCATTTTAGCGGCTCCTTCATTGTCCTTCCACACATACGTCACATCTGACTATCCTACTACGAGTAAAAGCAAGGCAAGCAAGGCAGAAATGGCAGGCCAAGACCAAGATCTCTTGAGGGACCCAAAGGAGAAAAAACTTGAAAGATCATTAAAATGGACACAGCATAGCACAGCATATCTTACTTTAGTCCTGGCACGAAGTCTTATGATCGCGATCACCATCCAGCTACGGGTACAATTAAGTCAAACAATCCAGAAATGATAGTCCATCAAATTTTGACCGGAGCATTTCACTGCCTTCCCTAACAACCTAACCTTCTCCCGTTAACCAGGACTCATCGTCACCCTGTCGACTATCACCACGATGGCGAACGCTTCGTCCACCAACCCCATCGACGAGGGCCTGCAGGATCTGGGCGTCCCGGTTCCGGTGCAGACGTTCCTGTGGCAACAGATAGCTCCCTTCATCCGGCCGAAGCTGGGCAAACTGCACGAGGCCAGCTGCATGGTACGTAAGCGCGTTACCAAACACAAATGCTTCACAAAGTATTCCCCATCAGAGATGCCGGTCTTCGATAGGCAAATTAAACTTTTTTTTTAAAACTGTTAAACATGCAATAAGCATCCTCATCATCGGATTCTCCAAAACTGTAAACTGTAAATAATCATGCCCGGCTATAGTTTCCATGTGGCCAAAGCAACAATCAAACGAACTATTTTTTTTTTTCATTCAATCCGTCAATCCGTTCTGTGACGAACGGAGTACGTGCTGACACACCTAGGTGTTAATAATTGTATACAGACACACGAAACACGCCATTCGATTGTGCTTAACAACACCGTTTTCCGTTTCCGTTTCGTGTCAGTTTGTTTGTGTTTTTCATTACTGCGAGGACGCT
Source organism: Anopheles stephensi (assembly GCF_013141755.1). NCBI lineage: Eukaryota > Metazoa > Arthropoda > Insecta > Diptera > Culicidae > Anopheles > Anopheles stephensi. Next base: position 81,509,276 of record NC_050202.1, on the reverse strand, counting down.
CGTCCGCAAGCGCTCATAATGTTCCATGTCTCTGTGTGTGTGTTAATAGTGTGACAATCGGTGTACATAATGTGGGGCAAGAATCCGGAAGAAGGTTGCAAAACTGGGGAGGGGGAAACAGCTGATTTGAACGTTTCAGACGCGTGTTATCACTCGCCATCAAAAATCCTGAACATACTAGCCGCCGTGTGAATTGATGTTGGTTTTACTGCTTCTTCTTCTTCTTTTTTTCTTTTCTCCATCTTCCCGCCAAAAAACGATCTCTTCTCTCTTTTTCTCTCTTTCTCTTTTCCTTTCTTTCTGATTGTGTGTGTGTCGCTATTGTGTCATCATGTGTGTGTGTGTGCCAAAAATCAACCCGCGATTCGCAAACAACAACAACACTCACACACACACGCACACCGACAAAACCCAATTCCAACATCAAACAATTCTTTGCCTTCCCACCCACCCCTAAAACCATACTCCGGGCTGTTCGTCGGTCGGCCCCCTTCACATACGATCATCACAATTATGCGATCCAAAACCTGAAAAAAAAACATTGAAATTGTCCCTCTCAAAATACTCGAAATTCGATGCAAAATTTTGTGTACGATAGTTCTGTCAACACGCACCCGGACACCATGTAAGTGTAAATAACTACATGTGATACGTTGCAAAAGCTCGTACGCTTTATACATTTTTCCGTTCCGTAATCGATAGCTTCCGACTAGCGAAATGTTGTGCTGTTGTTGGTTCACCTAGCACGCTCGCATAGCTGTTGGCCACCTTCTTGAGTCGTAGTTGAGCCCTAGACGTAGCTGCTCTTTCGTTCGCCATACAACTGCTGCTGTGTGCAGTAGCGGTATCTTGTGCTTGTGTCTCTCTGTTCATTCTCGATCGGTCTCGAACGATTTCGTAAAACGTTGCTTTGCAAATTTACCTTCACCTTAGTAAGTAGATGAGACAGTTTTCACAACAGTACCGTAGTAGTAACAATTGTATCGTTTGTTTTCCCCATATGAAGTAGATCGTCAACAAGGTTTTCAACCGTATCTTCACCGTATCTTTTCAACGCTTATCGATCTGTCCACTAGTATTTGTAAATTTTGGGTTTTCTTTCCCTATTTCCCCCTTTCATGATCATCATTGTTTGACGAGTTGTTGTATAGTATAGAAATAAATTAGGGTCACAATGGCAGTATTTCGTTAAGCGAATTGCATACATTGAGGCGCATATGACGATGTACATAGAAAGAACCGCCTAAATGTATGCAATCCAAAGTCAAATGAAATAGTCTTAAAATTCCAAATTGACAGCTTTTGCATTAGTCTTTGTGGGCAAAATGTAAATTAGATTAGTTGTGTTAAATAGTAATTTATGTCAGTAAGCTTCTATCATAACACGTATCATCGAAATGCTTGTAATTGTACTGTTTTTTTTTAATCCTCTTAAACGGCGCATGAATCTGTGTGTGTGTATTACTCGTTAAGGTTTGTGAGCGTATAATGCGTAGAACTATGGTAAAACTATTAGTAAATCGAACACATTACAAGTATTACACAACAACCACCGAAAAGGTTCAAAGCCATCGTTACTAATTCATGCTTTCATCCACAGGAGCTGAAGGAAGCGTGCAAGGTAAGAGCTGTCGTTGGGTTAAAATTTTCACTTTAATCGTACTGATCAACGGCTGTTTCTATTCGCTTGCAGTCCTTCGAGAAAGTGCTTGTGCAGAACATACAGTTCGGGCTGTCACCATCACTAACCTCCGCACTGGAATCGATCCCGAGATGGCGCATTGTACAGGCTGCCTTACCGCACGTCATACACTGTGCCGGAGCGCTGATGCACAATCGGTAATCTGCCTCCGATAGCAAATAAAAGCACCCGCCTTTAATCTCCTAAATTGGTTGTTTCCTCTCGGCAGTGTAAAAGATCTACAGGCGCTCGGGTCGGCCGAAACCAAGATACTCTACACGCTTCACTGGATACTGCTGTTTGCGGCCGAGGAGTGTGCGGATGCCGAAGCGGACAAGGAAAACGCTACGAACAATTACCTCTTTTCGATACCAACGATATCGGTACGATCGCGATGGCGCGTGCAGATCTGATCAAATGATAACCGATCGATTCATCCCCCATTGCAGCTGTTCGTGTTTCTGTTCGCTCCCATCGCCCACATGCTGAAGGAGTCCGACTTTCAAAACTTTCGGCTCGAAAATGGGCTCAAGATGTGGCAGGGTATGTGGGAGTATCGGGCACCGAATGCACCCTGCTTTACGGCACCGGTCAAACCGAAGGCACGCAATCTGCTCAGCTCGGTCAGCACCACACCATCGCCAGAGGTGTTCTCACCCAGTAAGACGTGACGCGCCGCGAACTATTGGTCCGAACTGTTTAGCGCAACATGTATTTCCGCTTATTTGCAGAGAAAATGGAAAACATCGAATCACCGCCGAGCATCTACTCGGGCAACATCAAGCACGATGACGAGCTGTCGTTCGTATCGTCGCCCAAAGATTCCGTCTTTCCCGAAACCATCCCGGAAGAGGCGTCCAGCGTTGAGGAGGAGCGTGTCGTGATCTTCCGACTTCCGATGGATGGTGGTGTGCCGGATCCATCGTACTATACGGCCGACGCTAGCCTTCTGCATCACGGGGCAAAGTTTAACAAGCCACAATCACATCAAACACCGACCAGCAGTGGAATCGGTTCGAGACCGCATCCGCTACACCAATCGGACCATCGCGGTGAAGCTACTAGCTTCGACTTTGACAGGATTGACACGTACAGTGTAAGTTTGGGATAGATGTAGATTGAATTTGGTTTCAAATTATATTAAACCGTTCATGGCTCTTCCATTTGCAGAAGGATTCAAAACCAAAGACGAGCTCCTCAACGGAGCGAGAATCCTTCGATACCGATCCGAAGATGTCGCAGGGCCACAAGTGTGACGTCATCGCTGCTACCTTTCTGGATGTAGCCGTACTGCGCTGCCTGTTCATTTCCCACTGGCAGGAGGAAGGTGTCTACTGGAGCTTGCACTATCTCTACAACCGACTGCGCGACATCAGCGAAGAAACGTCGGCGCTTCCATCCCACCCGAGACGTCGTTCGAACTCGCTACCCATACCGCAGATAGAGATCTCGCTCTACCAAGGCCCCAGCAGTAGCCGGGACAGCCCCAGCATCGGCTCGGCAAACAAAGACTACATAGAGATACCGGATCCACCGATCACTGCCCTGCTGGCCGACGCTCCGTACTACGTATCGAAACTCCCTTCCGATGAGTCGTCACTGGGGCCGCTCAGCGAACGGAAGGGTAGCGAGAAGAAGCGTCGCGTTAAGATGGCCGACCTGCGGACGCTGATCGAAACACGCATCCTGTCCAAATCGGACCGTGGGCTGGAAAAGATTGGGCTCGATGCGAACACGAACGGGAAGCGACTGCAACAGATGGTATGGTTTGGAGTGATAGGACGGGCGTTGTGAGCTGAAGGCTTCAATCCTCTTCTTCCAACAGGAGTGTCATCGCAGCTTGGACACCGGGGAACGGCAACTGTCCCGCTCGGCGTCGATGATATCGCGTGCACCATCAACGAACCTTGTCAAAGGCAAAAGTATGCCGAGCTTAAGGTACGTATCGGAGGCGACACAATTGATCATTTCACCTTCATCAGCACGAATCCGTTCAGCCATCGGGGGGCCAGAAGCGACTACTTTACGAACAGCTGCTTAATTATGCCTAACTGACGCGAGCTATTTCGTAGCTATTTCTATTCATTGTGCAGTTCGGAAGTATTAGTAAATTTAAGCCATGAAGCTCTAGCTCTCTCTCTCTCTCTCTATCGTATTTGTGTGTGTCCTTCATCATCATCATGCTTCTTCGTCATAATCGTGTAGTATCTGTAGTAAGACTGCAGCATATAAAACCATTTTCTATCTCTACTTTACTCTCACTGTCGTATCCTATTCGTTTAACCATCTGTAAAACAATACCAGCTGTCTCATTGATGGCGGGTAAGTTTCTTTACATTCGAACGTGACCAAACACCACTCCGCCTGTACTGTCCTGCATTATTTGGTGCACCTGCAACATTCAAGAAGTTTCTAAATTCGTTCCCTTTAGTTTTCAAAATTAAAACCAACTCCCCCCCACTTTTGCGGTCTGGTTTTCATGTTTTACCACATTCCTTAGTGTTAACTGTGTGTGTGTGTGTGTGTGTGTGTGTGTGTGTGTGTGTGTGTGTGTGTGTGTGTGTGTGTGTGTGTGTGTGTGTGTGTGTGTGTGTGTGTGTACTTGTTGCTGTTACCTCCTCCTCCCTTGGTTGCTCGTAACGATGGTTGGTCGTAACGAGGGGACAAAGCCGCGCTCATTAACGTCGTCACTCTGTCCCACAATTCCCGTAGATTCCATCGAAACATTGAACCACCGCCGAAGGTCATACGTAACGTACAATCGAATGTACAGTCGAGACAATCGAGCACAACGCCAAAGTATCCGATCATCACCGTTACGGAGCATACACCGACACCGTCGCCGGATTATATGAAGAGACAGGTAGGGTTGTTGAGCAGTTCTTACCTTGCTAGTGTCGAAGCAGACTAATCTCTGGTCTATCTGGTTGCTGCAGGGTTCCATCGATTCGCAGCTGGACGCACTGAGTGCTGGTGGCAGTACGGGAATGTTTAAATCGCAGATGTTACGATCACACACGGATTCGCACATCGGTAAGCCGTCGTTGAAATCTTGAAGCTGCTCACGAATCTACAAACTTCGGTTTCTCGCTTTCCGCCAGGATACACGTGCGTGTCAGACGAAACCGAAGCACCTGGATCGTGCTTCTACATCACGAAGGAGGGCACGATCGACTACGAGGTCGTGCTGCTGGCAGTCCACTGTGTGTTCAAGCGTGACTCGAGCGTCTGCACACTTCGCGTGCTGGAAGCCGGTCTTAACATCTGCGAAATCCTGCTAGATCTCGGTGTACTGAAGCTGGGTGATCATGCCCATTCCCTAGCGATTGGTATCGTTAAGCGAGCCTTCATGCATCTCGGATGTCCACATGGGTGTAATGATGGTAAGTTGAGGGCAGCTGCAATTCTACAATCAAATAGCAACAGACTCTTTTCCTTGGTATCGCATTCAAACCTTCCAGCAAATCGTGGTCCACCGGCAGAAGTGTTGCGTACCACGTGCAACTCCATCCTCTCGCGTCTTCTGCGTCAGAATGGGAAAATCCTTAAAGCAAACTTGCGCGCATTCATCAAGGAATCTCCGATGCACGAAATCACCGACTTCTTCCACGCGTATCTGGGCTTCTGTGTGGATCCGAGCTCGCTGCTATCACCGTTGAGTAAGTAAAGTAGAAACGGATCCAGTCCAATGTTCACACGTGCGCAGGTTATACACCTTGCCCTCTATCTCTCTAAATCTTGCTTCTTTCCTGCTCGGTGTTGTACACACTCGTTTCTGTTGAGCGATTATGAGCTTTACGTTTTACTTGCGGGAGGGTTACATTTGCTGTATCGTTTACCACGTTTCGTATCCACGTTTCGCAAGCAATCATCTACTATCGTTCAAAATTTGGCACTCTTAAGCCTGGCCCGTATGTAATGCGCCACGTCGGTGCCCATTTTATACGTGCTTTGGTGGAAGGAGCAAGAGCACTGAGAAGATCGCGTTGATCGGCTGTCGGGAAAGTTGGGAATCATTCGATCACACGATTCGTCACAACCTGGTATCGTTTCTTCCAGCGCCAGACTCGCTAGATACGCTAATCCATACTCCCTTCTGTCGCAATTCACCATCTTTGCTGAACAACATACAACATCATGAGTCCTTTTTGTTTTAACGCTTCGTGTAGTAGCAGCAGCAGCAGCAGCAGCAAATCGAATCGAATGCTGTACATAGAACAGATAAAAAAATGGTTCCAAATTTCATTAGTCAACTTAAGCTTTGTTCCGTTTCAATTTGCCTGTGCGCTATAACACATTTGTTGCAGATCACACACACACAGAAATACACACGCAACTTCCACTATATGTTAACACACCGTTTCCTGTTGCTTGTCCGAAGTAGAAAGCTTGCACGTATATGTGTTTCATCTTCACCTGATTCAGACCATAAGAGATCATCTGGCATAAAATCGTTGAACGCTGACTTTGGCGGTATATCAGGCGGCCAGGGCGGCTATGCAACCAACTTTGGCAGCGGACTTACCGGCGGCACGGAGAGTCAGCTGATCGGGGCCATCTTCAAGACGCTCGCAACGCGGCTGGTGCAATCACTGAAGGAGCTCAAGTCGCAGGACAACCTATCCCTCTACTGTGACATCCGGCAGCTCATCACGTACGTCAAGGGTGCGCACGGTGGTCCGTTCCGCGTGGTGGCATTAAGTGGCATTCTGGCCGTTACTCCACGCCCTCATAAGCAAGCTCCAAACATGCAGACTACGCGTGTGATACGGTAAGACAGTCGCTCGCCTGACAAATCTCTCCACATCCAGCTGAGCTTAAACAACATGCATCGAATCGACCCTGTACTTCACAGCCATTTGCCAACGAACGACATCCAGCTGCTCCACCAGGATGAGAAGGCGCAGCGCAAGCTGCTGTTCAAGAAGAAGAGCACCTCCTCGACGTGTGTCGTAAGTAAAGCTAAATGTCCTCTCGGTGTACGTGACTCTCAATAAGTTAAATGCTTAAACACGTAGATCGTTCCTTTCCTGTTGCAGCTGTTAGAGACGGAGGGTTTTGAGGAGCCGAGCCGGGCCAGCCAGAGCCCGTTAAGCAATCTGCGCCGTAAGGGGCCGCAAGTGCGGCCCACCCTTACCCCTCGCCACAGCGAGCGGGCTTTACTATCTGATTCTACTTCCAGCTCCGAGCGCAACTCGGTCGGCCGGTTGACCGGCATCGTGCGATGGTTCCGGCGTTCGAAGGATCGCGATTCGGTGGACCTGGAGTCGGGCATACTGGCGGCGAGTGGGTCCGAGTCGATGGCAAACTTCATGCGCAAGGGTTCACTCAACTTTCAGACACGCAACCGTGCGACGGAGGGCATCGGAAGATCGATACAGAAGGCGAAGCGGCGGCTGAATCGGTTGGGGCTTGGCAAGGGCAAGAAGAAGACGGGCGGTACCGAGGACGTCGGGGGAAGTTGTAAGTAGCGCTAAGCAGCAGTAGTGGAGCATCGACATTACTTTTGCCGTACCATAGATTTCAGCCGAAGAAGTTCGCTTGATGTAAGCGATGGGCCGCGTGAGTCGGAAGTTGTAGTGCTGAAGGAACGGCGCCTTATCCCAATTTCACCGGTTCGGGAAGGAATGGCCAGATTCGCGTTGTTGTTGGAGGTGTGCGCTCCTGGTTCAGTTCCCGATCCAGCACTGATCACTGCTCTGCTCGATCTGGTAGGCCAATGCTCATGCGATCAACCGGATCGAACAACATTTAACATTATTCCATTGCTTTCGAAACAGCCTCAAGCTCCGATTGTTGCTCGAGCGGCATTCTTGGTGGAGTGTGCCCACTTCGTCCATCTGTGCAATCGCGGACAGTGGCCATCATGGATGAAACAGAACTTGCCAGTCTTTAGACCATCGGGACCGGCAATGGGAACCAGGACTGCGATGGCTGCCGGCACCAGACGTGCTCATGTTCTGCAACGAGCGGCCGGTAAAATGTTTCATCAGGTTTGTATCCGCTTCACGCCCTGTGTTCAAGGTTATCAACAGTGCAATTAAATTTAAACAACTCTTCTTTTAGTGGGGCGAAGCACTTGGAGCTCGATTGAACGAGATGATCAACAACGATAAGCTCAACTCGGAGCAGATGGCTGCCAGTCTATCCGATCCCGAGAAGCAGAAGCAATTGCTTCAGCAGGACGAGGAGGAAGATTTTCTTGATGAGAGTATGTCTAGTTGTAGCTGGAGTCTTGCGAGATATCGATTCGATTCTTTCGGCTTCCCTCTTCCAGCAAGCGTTAATCCACACGGAAACGATTGTCCACCGGCACTGAAACTGATCGCTTGTGTACTTTTGCTCGAGATCACTGCTTTCCTGCGAGAAACGTACCAAACGCTGCCAAAGGCATCCCGACTGTCCACCAAGGAGAAGCACACTCCGTGGGATAAAGTTTGCCGGTTAGTGTCACCTCAAACATGCCTTTGGTGTTGACTTCTTTCCCTAAATTGTGTGTCTCTCTCTCTCTCTGTTGTAGAGGTGAAACTAATCGCCGTTGGTCGATGGCCCTCAGCTCGATGGGTGGACATTCGCAAACGTCCGCGCAGAGTCTACAATCGATCGCGGGACAGACGGAACGGAAAATCTCGTTCGTACTGCAGGAACCGGACAATGAATCCGAAAACAGCAGCAACACCACACTGACGATCCAGGGCGAGGAAAATGTGCAGCGTACGTATCTGGGTCAGCAGCCCACACCGGAGCGGTTATTGATGTTGAATGCTTATTTACAGAAGGCCAGAAGCGTACGTTGGCTACATCGAGGAACTTTCTGTTGCGCCGCGGCACGTCCGCAACGCCGGCCGGTGGTTCGTTCAAGCGACGCTCGTTGAAACTTCGCCGTGGTGCCAAAGATCTGAAGGAAGTGGAAAATGAATGTAAGCATCAGTGATTCCCCCATAGTTTGTATTGTGCTGAAGTATTGCTTGTTCTTCATTTCTAGATCCAGTAAGACGTACCGATTCGATTCAATCTAAGCGCAAGGTATCGTCGCTGTCCGACAGAAGCGATAACTCCGAACCGGGTCAAATCAGTGGTGGAGAAGAGTCGCCCGGAATCTTAAGGTAGGCAAGAATTCTCGTTCTCACTCCATTGAATGCGTACTGAGCAGTGGAAACTGTATCCTCCAAACAGCGATGATCAACCACCGGAATCACCGTGCGATTCGAACGATTCGGACGAAACAACCAAGAATCTGCCGTGGCTCAAATCAGTATCCAACTTTCTGGGCTCGTTCAATTACTACTGCGATCATCAAAACTTTTGTCACCCGTACTGCTACCGGCGGCATATGCGTGCGGCAACTAAGCTGATTCGTGCCATTCGCAAGGTAAACTATTTCTGTTTGTTATTTATTTATTTAAGAAAAATAGGCATTTTTCCATATGTCAACATACATCTACCACTGTGATTGGCTGTGCATATCTGTTGTTCGCTGCTTCCCCCTACTGAACGTACGCTGGAATAGTTTTCACATCGGTACGATGTACCGCTGTAAACAAATGCGCAGGGGAAGCGGCCAAACTGTCAGCAATCGCTGAGAGCGTGCATGACGCATGCGCTCACGATGCTGTGTTTATATATAGATATGAGTGGTCATCTCTCAAGAAGCCTCTTTAGCTCAGTGGTAGAGCGCTGGTCTCGTAAACCAGCGGTCGTGAGTTCAATCCTCACAGGAGGCAATTGATGGAAAACTTTTTTTGTGCTTTTACCTACCACTCATGTTCTTCTTTTCCACCGTTTTTCACTTTTTGCAGGTATACGGCGATGAATTCGGTGTCACTCCGGTCACTTACGCCCAGCCGAGTGAGTCAGCCAAGGGAACGACGCGCCGCGATCGGACCAAACAGGGACGCAAGGTGTCGGATCAAAGCTCGTCGCAAACATCACCATCCAAGCGCAAGGACAGCGTCACAAAGCGCGATCGGTACGTTGTTTTGTCCTTACCACAGATGTTTTTCTCAACTACATCTCACACCTTCTGTCCTTATACCCTCAGAATCTTGCTACAGGACGAATCGGAACCAAACACCTCCCAATACTCAACGTTCATTCACGAACCGAAACACCATCAGGAGGATCCGCCGGTGCTGAAATACATCAAAAACCAAGTACGTGATGTTTTCCACGCTCCTATAGCGTCCCTGGTGAAGGGAGCGGCCGTCCTGACGGAGGAACAGTTCGTTGAGGTCATTCCGATTGCGTGGGAACTGCTGCTCGAAACCGACCAGGAAGTTTCGGCAGCTTCGGCGGCCCTCTTCATACTGGCCTCGGTGAAGGCACCAAACACCGCCACGGACATTATGCAGCGTTCGCTGAAGAACAAATGTCCAAACACTCGCATCCAAGCGATTCTACGCTACCAGGTGCTGTGGAAGAATCGGTTCCAGGTGTGGCCGCGGATGGAGGAGGGCGCACATCTCTCGTTCAAGGTACCTCCACCCGGCATAGAGTTTACACTTCCGTCGCCGAAAATTGGCATCGAAAGCCTGCCGGTGGTGGATCCTCCCTGGATGCCTCGCCAGCAAAACAAAGACATGGAGGTCACACTGAACCAGGAGCGACATGTAAGTGAATGAACGATACAGTCTTAGGGTTGTCGATGTTTTCATGTTTTCCTTGCTTTTAGCGTTCCTTGGTAACAGCAACGAAAACGCGCAAGAAACAGCAAACAGAAGCAATCCGCCACGCGATGCTGCAGCAGGAAGACAAGCAGCGTTCGGAGCGGCAGAGCTTCCTCATCACTACGATTCCCATCACGCAGCAGGCGGCACACGAACCGGGTCTCGATCATGGACCGGCTGAGGATCACGTGGAGGAGGAAGAGGACGGCACCAGATCGGCCATTCATATGCATGCGGCTCATTCTCTGTTTCCGTCCTGCCTTTGCTCGTCCGTGATGCAGATTGTCGCGTGCCTGGATGATGCCGCCGTCAATTCGGACGGTTGTGCCGTGTACGAGGTGGCGTATCAGGTCATCTGGATCTGTCTCGTCGAAGACTCTGCCCTGTTTCTGCGTTACGTGCTCGAACGCTTGACCCGCGATCATCAGGATCAGATGTTTAAGCTGCTACGACACTTGATCCGGTTCGTGCCGAGGTTGCCCCAGCAGGCAGCATTCGCCCTGTACAACTACATCATTGGGTACGTGATGTTTTACGTACGGTCGACGCATGAGTGCAGCCAACAGCTCGTAGGTTCCGCCCTATCCGTACTGTGGATGGTAGTGCACAGCGTGCACGGAATCATGTTCAAAGATTTGAAACAGATCCTGCGCAAGGAGCAGTGCGATGCGTCCATCCTATTGACCGCGAATGTACCTTCCGCGAAGAAGATCATCGTGCACGGCCCGGAAGGTAAGTTTGAAAGAAGGAGTTCTTGCAGTTCCTAATGTCCGTTTTTTCAGATGAAGGAGGTATACCTTCCCAGTTCCCGGTACAAGAGGACACACAGTTCTCGCAGCTGCTCAGTGAATCGCTCGACTTTTTCGGCATCGACGAGAAGAAGCACGCCCAGCACGTGCTGGTAGACTACAAGAGCCACCAAATTCTGAACCCCAACTGGTACGTACGCGATCTGTACTTCTTCAAGCGCTCTCAGTACCCCCAACTGCGCCTGGTAGAGATGAAGCCCGAAGAGTCGTTCAACGCACTGCAGCGCCAGGAGCTGTGCAAAAAGTTCGTCGAGATCGGGAAGGTCCATCTGACCTGGGCCATCCTGAAGAACGTCGACATGGTCGTCCAGCGGGTGGTTTTCCTGCACGAGGAGCTCATGAAGCTTCCATCCTTCCCGCGCAAAGCGCTCGAGGCCGATCTAGACTTGCATCAGGGCGGTGAGCTCGGCAAGGAGCTGCTCGGACTGGATGTGCTGCACAAGTTCATGTGGGTACGGCTGATCGCGCGCATGTTCGAAGCGATGGCCGGCAACTTTGCCTATTCGGCCGACATTCAGCTCTTCCTCAACGTGCTGTCCGGTGCCGCCTTGCTGCACTCGGAAGATTCGTGCATTATGCGCTACGTGACGGCCACCTTCATTAACGCGGCGTCCAACTTTAAGAACATTTTCTCCACCAACGGGTACTTCATGATCATGCCGGCCATGCTGCAGGTGTACTCGCTTCACCAGACGAACAAGCTCGTCACCACCACGATCGAATATGCCGTGAAGCAGTTTTATCTGCTCAACCGGAAGCCCTTCATACTGCAGATGTTCGGTTCCGTGTCGGCCATCCTCGACACGGATGAGAATGGAACGTACGGTGAGGCGCACAAGGTACAGTCGAGCTGCCTGTTCAATCTACTGCTCAGCCTGGAAACTCCCTCGCCGGATCCGCTCAACATAGCCGAGCTGGTGAAGGAACCGAAACCACTGAAAGCGATCGATTTCTGCTACCACGATGAGGACGAAATGGTGACGGTGTTGGATTGCATTACGCTTTGCGTGATGGTTGTGTCCTATTCGGCTGAAAGTACGCGTGGATATCAGATGTTGGTAGGTGGTCGGCAGCGCTCGACAGCTTCTTGTCGAATGAATAACTGAGTCCCACTATCTAACTTTTTGCAGATCATTTTGGAAGCCATTTTGCCCTGCTACATGCAGCAGATTCAATCCTCGTCGTACATCCCGCTGGAAGGGAAATGCGAACGGGACATTATTCTGCAGCTTGCCGTGACGATTCGCACCATGGTGCACAACTGCGAGGGTTTGTCAAAGTGCGTACAGCGACTTGGCATCGGTCTATCGGTATTGCTAACCTCTTCCTCTCTCGCTCTCTCTCTTTAGGAGCTACAATGGTCCGTTCCGGAACAGTCCCGAGCATAAGGGATCGAGCCAGCGCAATTGTTCCCGCGGTCCACCTTGCTCCCCGGGGCTGGATTACGACGACGAATCCCACGCGAAGTACGTCAGCGATATCGGGCGCTCGAAGATGCTGAACGAATCGGTCGATGATTCCGAAACGATACGCGAATATCGGCGGCCCCGCGATGTACTGCTGTCGGTGGTGGGCGAATTCATCATACAAGCCTCGACCCGGCTCGCCGAGCTAGCCCGCAAACAGGGCGAACCCAAACCGATGGAACTGCTGGACGTAAAGTGTCACGTACGGTTGGCCGAGATAGCACACTCGCTGCTGAAAGTCTCGCCGTACGACCGAGAGTCGATGGCCTGCCGGGGATTGCAGCGTTACATGCAGTGCATCTTCCCCCGGGCCGAGTGGGCCGATGATCACGGCATGAAGCCAACGCTCGTTACGATTCTGCGCCGGCTGGATAAGGTGTTTCTGAAGATATCGAAAAAATCTTCCGTACGGCGCAACACAAACTGGGAGGCGGCTGCCGGTTTGCTGAAGGGCGTTTCCGAAGCCATCATACGCTATCCACACATCCTGCACTGGCGCGAAATGAAGGCACTGCTGACGAACGTGCAGAACCTGATCGTCAACGAGCCGGGCAACTTTCCCGAGGGTGTGTCCGGTGCCGGTGCCGCCCTGATGTCGAAAAGCCCGCCGGCATTCTTCTGCTCGAACGTGGTACGGTTGGTCGCGCTGCAGGTCGTCAGCCCGATCGATTCCGTCTCGCACGGGCTGGAGCAAATCTGCGGCGGCAGTACCGACTTTCCGTCGCAGGAAAAGGCGGAAAGCTTCCTGATGCATCTGCTGATGCCGCTGTGTCTGAAGGTGTGCAGCGGGCGCGGCATTTTCGATGTCGGCGAGCTGAAGCAGTCGGACATCTCGTTCCTGGTGACGGCCGTGCTGAACGCGATGAGCCCGGTCGCCGGACGCACGACGCAGATGGGCATGCAGACGAACCGCACCGGGGCGGATTTGCGGGCCGGTTCGCTAACATTCACCGGCAGCCGGGACGCGAAGAGGCCGTCGAAAATTTCGAGCTCACTGTATCAGGCCACCTTTCTGGCGCTGCGCGTACTTTGCATCTGCTTCGAAACGCGGCTTTCGAACGAATGGCCCCGGATTGCACGGGTAATGCGCGATTTGGGGCGCCGCAATGAGGCGGCACCGGAGCTGTGGAGTTTTCTGGAGTTTGTTGTTACGCAGCGTACCCCGCTGTACATTGTGCTGATGCCGTTCATCATGCACAAGGTAAGTTGGCGCTGAGCTTCTTAGGTGGAGCTCAGGTAAGCTCAGGGCGGAACCATTCATTTTATACTTGCAGATCTCACAACCACCGATTGGAGATCACGAGCGGCATATGCAGTTTTTGATTCGTGAACGAATGCGGGGCACCCAGCCAACGGGTGGAACTAAGTCTCGTGGCGCCATACTGCTGGAACTGTCACGCGAGTTGCGTGAGCTGAGAGAAGAGCTGGAAACGAGACGATATGGTAGTAGAGCAAAGCGAATTAAGCAATTGTGCAACCTTCCTCTAATGTGATTGTGATCTTCCCAGATCGAGACCTGTCGACGGAAACCTCCAAGCGAGACATTCCCAATATGCCTCCCGCACCGGAGCAGCAACCCGTACGGCACCAGCAGCGACCATCGCTCATATCGATGCTGACCGGCGTTCAGCCGCCCGGTGGCTTCCCAGGCTCGCTACAGCAGCAGCAGCAGCAGCAGCAGGCAGATGCTCGCAGCGGTACCGGTATCTGCACCTCCAGCGATACCCTATCCCAGCAAACGCTCCAAGCGCCGAAGGGTGAGTCCCTGTCCAGCTCCACCACCACCACCACAAACAACCGTGACGCCGGCCTAATCGGGGACACGCAGAGCGCCGATCTGACGCTTACCTCGGGCATCCTGGCCGAAGCGGGCTCGGTTGACCTGCAAGCTACCCCGATCGGTCGCGAATCGGTGGCCGGTATCGGTGGTAGCATCCCGCACCTTTCCCACTCCGTCTCGCTCCAAGCATCCGGCGTCAAAACCCAACCACCCCGACTGCGTTTCGTATCGTCCGTCGAGTTTAAAACTTCGTCCGGCGAAACATCGACAACACCGCTCTCACCCGACAGCCTGGCGGACGACAGTTCCGGCGAAAATCACAACAAACATCGACTGCAGCGGTCGCGCGCCCAGAGCCGCAAAACGTTCCGCAATCGGCGCGGTATGCGGGCAAACAATTTTAACGAAACGAGCTACATACCGACCGTTGCCGGTGGAGCCGGCCTGTCGATGGGCGTTGGCCCCGCACCGGTTAACCCCGGAGCGGGAGCCGGGGTGGGCAGTGCGGTACCACCGGCTATGGTCGGCTCGGTCATTCCCGGCCCAGGCGGACCGCCGGTAATGCCACCGATCGTGAACGAACCACCGTACGTGGAACCGCTCAATCGGACGATCGCCACGCTCGGTGATCTTAGCTGGGATTCGGTTTCGCAAACGTCTTCCACGTCCGGGTATCGGGATAATTACAGTCTGCAGACGGGACTGTTCTCGCCGGACGGTTCCCTGTCGGGGAATGCTGGAATGGGCGGACGGTCATCCTCCCAGCACTCGCTGCTGATGTTGTTCGAAACGCAGGATGAGGATACACTCATTTAAGAAAAAACCCACCCAAATCCCACTCTCTCTCGCTCCCCACATGTTGGGAGGTCTTTGCAAACGAAAGGGTGAAATGCTGATTAAAAAAAAAAAGGCTGCCAGGTCCGGACACCCGGACCTGATTGCAATCTCCGACCGGGAGGGGATTGTCTAAATGATTGATATGAAACGTGTTAACATAGTGAAACGAATAACTTTTTAAATGCACTTACAGTTACGGACGCTGCACAAGTGTTCGGCCATCGGTTTGATCGGCTTGACGTTCCAGCGGTGTACTAAGGCCAAACCGAACCAAACACACACACATACACACCTAGACACTAAGTACGTCCATAGAGTAGTACGTCTGTGAAGATTCATCGTTAACGTTTGTAGTCTGATAGCAGTGAGAGGTAGAATTGGAAAGCGGAGCCGTGTTTGCCATTTGGGCAACAATTGTTTATTAACACCACATGCTATACGTATATATATATACAGTGTGTGTGTGCATTTATGTGCGTGTGTGTGTAAGTTGTTGGAATGTTTGCCAATATTGTATCAGTATTAAAAGAAAAACATGATGCCTCCTCAGGAGAGACTCAGGACTCTCGAGCGAGACTTTGCTTGCCATGTGTTAGCTTGTGAATGTGAGTCGTGCGGCGTTAGTAAACCCTTGCGGGGGAATCGGTTTTCTGTCCACCGAGCTAGTGGGAGTTACATGGTGTTAGGATCCTCCAAATAACTAATCAGTATTTTAAAATTAAACCAAACACAAACGAATGATAACCAAAATGATAAAACAAAAACTCAAACACTGCAAAAACAACGTATCCACCAGAAAAAATATGTAGGCAAAGATTTTACTTAGTTATATTTTACACAAGATGAGAGCAAAAAAAAAACAAAAGGCCGGACATTCGATGTAGTGGATTAGATTTTAACGAAACACCTGTCAGTCAGCATCCCACCCACAGAGCCAAGCGTACAGCGGGCCTGCACAGAGATTGCCACACATTTTTACCACGATTTGAAGCCAATGTCCAGGCGGAAGACGGCGAGAGTTTGAATAGTGAACGGATAGGCACGCAGAGTACGTGTTAGATGGACGTTGGGGGTTTTTTTTCTGTTGTTGGCGTTATTTTATACGAGTAGCAATATACAGATGATACAGATGAGAATTAATTGTTTAACAGTTGGTAGATTTTTTCTACACGAAAGTGCGCACCTAGAGGACAAGTGAAGTGTATTTTGTTGTTTAGAGAGACACACGCGTTAGTCCGGTTTGAAACGTTATTCAACGGTTGGTAGACTTTTAACTTACCTTCTTTTTAAGATGATACAAATAGAAAGGACAGGGACACGAAGTTAGAACCAGAAGAGGATACTCTACACAATCAATGCAGAAAACTCCGGGCGTAACACGCTAAAACAGGCGGCACAAAAACTGGTCAGTTTTTAAGGGTGTTGAAATGCTTTTCTTCTTCTTCCTTGGCGCTACACACTACAACCCTCTTCTGAAGGTCTCGCGGCCTGCTACAGTATACCCGTACAAAGCAAGGTATTGCTCTGGGGATGGGATTTGAACCGCTGTCCTGTCGAGTGAAGTCCACCGGGCCGCACACCAGCGGTGAAATGACAGGTAGAATGAGTACAAAGCATAGGAAAGTTATTTGACTTGAAGAGAAAAAACATCCGGCTTTCTTTCGGACCCTAACTGACTCAGCCGTGCCGCTTGTTTTGGAGTATTTTAATAGACAAATCAATTCAGATGACTGTTAGCGAAGGACAGTCGCCACTGCTACACATTGCCCAGCTAGTACAGTGTCCATAGGGAAAACCGCATACATCGATCGATCGCAACTATTATAGGAACACCGTTCAGCAAACGGGAGCAAGTTAACGAACGGGAGAGATTGGTGGAGGATTTATCTTTGATTAATGTTTTTTTATATAGCCGAATGTTACCAATTTTACGTGTTTTAAACCGAACCGAGGGTGTGGTATTTTAGATGTGGCGTAACTTTAACAAAAAAAAAACCCGTTTGCTTAAAAAAGCCGGTACATATAGCCAAATACTCAACTCAATAATCGTGGCGGGACGGGAGCCCAAATGCTAAGCACAGCACCCAGTATTACCCGGTTTTGTCTAGAAGCATAATACGCTGTCCGTGTGTAACTTGTTGCCGTTGATGTCGTTGATTAATTGGTAGATAGTTAGCTAGCAGCGCTGGGATACGTCCGGCTTGGGCGTGTTTGTCCAGCCTTTTTGGGATGTTCCTAGCTGCACTCTAGGAAGGATAGTCTGATGTGAATGTGATAGTTGCATTGTTGTCTGTGGCTTTTTAAAATCCCCAAAACCTGGCCCCAAAAACCGGCCAGGCGCTCCTGGCAAATGCAAAAAAGGAACCCCACAAGCACACATACACACACACACACACACTCACACCTACACCCGTAGAAAATAAATTGCCAATGTAGCCTAGAAAGGATGAGGTGTTTCCTTTCGCATTGAATTTTTTATTTATTAATTTTTATATTTTTTTTTATAAACAGTTAAAAATTACGCTTACCGTACCGTCGAGAATGGGAGGTCTCATTTCGTCGTCCCTCCGGTCGCCGTGGATGCCAGCTTCATCGGACTGCCCCCGGCGGTACCACCGGCGGCAGGTGGTTTCGGGTTGGCGCTGGCAGCGGACTGCATTTTCTTCATCGTCGTCACGCGATATTCCTTTATCTTTTTGCGCCATTCCAACCACCGTGCCACGTCCGGGTTGTCGGTGTTTCCACGCTCCTCCAGCTGCTGGTAGTACGCTTCGCGCAGTATCTTGAACGCCTGCATGTTGCGGTAGGGTAGCTGCGTGATGGGATCGTAGTATCGGGCCGGTAGCCGCGTGACGGCACAAATCTGCCGATGCTTGCGGGCCGTGTCCTGCTTGGGGAAGTACGAATCGAACACCTTGTTGTCGATATCGTTCTCGAAGGTGATGAAGGTACGCTCGTACTGGCCCGTTACCTCCATTACGGTGGATTTCTTTTTGCCCCGTTTGACGGACTTTTCTCTCGTTCTGCGTTGGGAAAGTGGAAAGAAAAGCGAGTTTTAATACCATGACAAAAAAGGGGTTTGTAGGGCAGGAAACTTACGCCTTGTCGTTGGTTTCTTCCGGCTCCTTCGGATCGCTTATGCTGAGCGGGTCGACATCGGTGTTGGGGTCGTACACTTCCTCAATGATGGGCATGGCAGTGGAGAAGTAGCGTATCGTTGGACCGGTAAACTTCTTTTTCGTAGGTCTAATTTTTTGTTTCTCTAATTCCATCCTTCGAAAACGTTCTACAATCGATGAGGGGTAGCGTAATAAGTAATCAGTTTTAAAATCAAGCAGCACCTACTCACCCAGCGATTTGATATTTTCGCGTTCCGTAATTCCGGCCTCCTCCAGCAGCTCCTCTTGCGTCGGAATATATTCCTCCGTTCGTATGACGCGCGTCCGTTTGCGTTCCGCCTCGAAGCGTTGCTTTAGCCGGCTCTGGGTAGCGGCCGTTTTCGCGGCCGTCGACTTCCGAAACGATTTGCGCCCCGAATCAATGACGGTAAACTTTGGCCGCTTGCGGAGTGTCGACTGTCGTTCATTTTTCGGCTTCGGTTCCTTCGTTTTGTTGGGTGCCTGTTTCTTTGGGACCGGTTCACGGTACGCCTTCGTTACCGTGCCCATTTTGCGGCGTTTCGCACCCTTGCCCGATTCCTCTTCCATGTCCGATATTGGCTCATCGTTTTCGTCAATACTGAAGTCGGAATCGATGATATCTTCCTCGTCGTCATTTTTTTGACTAAAACGCACACACAGAAGGCAGTGTTATGGAAGGATAAAGGTTTACCGCGGACAACTCCGTGCTTACACATAATCTCCATCGTCCACCGTCTCGTTGAAGCCACCGTACGAAGTTTTGTAGAATTCGTCTTCTTCCTCTTCGTTTAGCAAGGAGGCCATCCGTCGCCCGGCATTGGACCGACGTTCCCGTGTAGCAGCCATCGTGGAAAAGTTGCGAGGAAAGGCGAATTGCAGTTAAAAATTGTAATTATTGTGAGGAAATGTATTTCGCTTCTTTCCGTTGACTGTTTTCATGTAAACAATCCGACAACACCGCTTGACATTTGCGGGCGTTCTTCGACCAAGGTTACTGTATGCAAGATGAGCTTTTCGAAAAAACCTACACAATTTCGCTCAATTATACTCGAATGAAATGTTATCAGAACGCGAGCATGTATCAGAAAATTGATCGTTGTTAAATTAACACACAAAAAAGGAATAAATAAATTCAAACTCTGTATAATCATCAACAAAAAATAAATGTTAATAGAACGCAACCACAAGTAACCCTGCAGCGGTTGTCAATCTGCGCTTATTGATTGTGAGTAAACAAACACACCTCTCCGGAGTCACCCTCTTCCTCATTCCAGCACCACATCTGAACCGGGTTTATTTTACTGTACAAAAGATTCGCTACATGCAACATTGATCCTCAGCGAGGGCGAGACAAAAAAAAGATAGTTTTTTTTACTATATAACCTTTATTTATTCATGAATAAAATTCATTTTAAGCTGCCGCATAACTGTCTTCATTACGGTGGCAGTAATTTCGATCAGGCCGGCCCCTTCGAGGCCCTCGATGCCTAAGACACTTAGCTGGTAATCATAGTAGAGAATAAGTTAACTGAACTTAAAAACTTTTACGTGATGCAATTAAGGTAATGCACAATAATTTCAGTTTAAATTAAGTATGCGAGATAAAAAAAAATCTTTGGAAAACTAAATCTAGCCAAGTAAGAGCTTAATGATAATAAAGATAAAATGTTAAATAATTCAAAAAATAGAGGTAATTAAGCAGTCGAGAAAAAACATTAAAACGATAGCTGATGGATCGCACCATTACTTTAGCACTTTTCCAGTTTAACTTTGCCATCATATGCTTTTCTAAGGTTGGCGATAAAGTTTTTGAACTCGCCGGATTCTCTCAACCTGCTGCCGTACTCCTCAATGATCTGCTCCAGCACTTCCGTGCGATTCGCGCTGGTACTTTCGTACAGCCGATCACCCAGCTCCATGTCGGGAAGAAGATCAGCAAACTCTTGAACAACTTCGTCGCTTAAATTATTCGTCCGCAGCAGCTCGGCCGCTCCTTCCATTTGGTTCAAATATTTGATGGCTCGCGGCATGGGACGCTTTCCCACGGGACGGCTCTGTGAGCCGGAAGGTTGAGGTGTGTAGCCTTCGGACTCTTCGGGATAAATCATATTTCGAAACATGTTTCGAGCGGCGCTATTATTGAGAAAATCTCGTGCCCTGTCTGTGGATTGAATGATCTGCAGCAGCTCTTCTCTGGTGAGGCGGTCGCATCCGCAGCTACATTTAAAACACTAAAAAAAAAAAACGATCGTTTAGGGCATGCTGTTTTCACAAAAATACGGCGATAAGTTTTACTTACACTCATGCTTGCTGTTCAAGGATGTATAAAATAAAACGATCATTCGCACGGCAGTTTCTTATTGCTGGAAGAATACCAAACGACTCTTTTTAGTGTGCTATTATCAATGAGAAATTCATTGGCGAAACAAACACACGCTGTCTCAAGCTGGCGATTGGGGGTCTTTTTACTCCTTAGTCTATGTTCTTAATGAACATAATCGTGCTTCAGCATGATTACGAGCATGATGAAACATTCTTACTTGTCACTTACTTTCTTATATTCTTACCTATACTTACATTTACTTATTCTTACAGTCTTATCTCTTTTATGCTATTATGCTATTTTTTACCTACAAGGTGTGTTTGCTCTTACCATTCACGTACACATACACGTACCTTAATCCCATGTCACTGCACGCAATGCATGCTTGTGTCGTTGAGATTACGCGAATTCTATTTTAACATCAGTCCCATTCTCAGTTATATCAATTACAACAAATTATGTGTACAAATATTGCGAGCAAAATGTTTTTCACTCGGCTGCATATGTTTTTTTTTATTGTTTTTTCACATCCCGTACGTTTGACAGTTTCCGCTTGACGTCTGTTTGACAGTTCAGTATCCCACCGTGTCTCTATTTATCTTGGAAGAAGAAGAGAAAAAAACCCTTGTTTTGATGCCATTTTCCTGGCCGTGTTTGTTGCTGTTTTCGTCCCAATAATCGTAAGTGCAGCAAAATCGTACCAGGACAGCGTGTGGCGGCTAGTTTCGACGAACGCAAAGCAAACCATCCAACATGGCTTCAATCGAGCCCATGCAAAACAAGACATGGGACCTGTCGCTGTACGAATTGCACCGAACGCCACAGGAAGCCATCACGGACAACACGGAGATTGCCGTGTCGCCCCGCAGCCTGCACAGCGAGCTGATGTGCCCGATCTGTTTGGATATGCTGAAGAAAACGATGACCACCAAGGAATGCTTGCACCGGTTCTGTTCGGACTGCATCATTACGGCACTGCGGTCCGGCAACAAGGAGTGTCCGACCTGTCGCAAGAAGCTCGTGTCCAAGCGTTCGCTGCGTCCCGATCCAAACTTTGATCTGCTCATATCGAAAATCTACCCCAGCCGGGATGAGTACGAAGCGCACCAGGAGCGGGTGCTGGCAAAGTTCAACCAGAGCCACTCGCAGCAGGCCCTGGTACACTCGATCAACGAAGGAATCAAGCTACAGTCACAGAACCGACCGAACAGGAAGCAAAAGGGCGAAAACGATGGACTGCCACCGTCGAACGCTAGTTCGTCGTCGAACTCAACCGCTGTACCTGCGGCATCGACGACCACCACAACAGTAAACGGTACCAGTGAAGCGGGCAAAGATAACCCATCGGCAGGTGGAAATGCTACCACAGCTGGAAGTGGTAGCACAGGTTCAGCTGCTACCGGTGGCAGTGGAGGAGGTGGTGGTGGTGCTGGTGCTGGTGGAGGTGGCGGTGGCGGTGGAAGTGGTGGTTCAACGGCCGGAGGTGATCAAATGCGCCAGTCCTCGAATCCACCCTCGGTGCGGAGTACCCCGTCACCGGTCCCATCGAACATCAGCTCGGCCAGCAAAGCGAAGCGTCCCCGTTCTGTAATGACCTCGGAACGCTCGGAGGAGTCGGAAAGCAACAGCGAAATGGACATGCGAACGGAGGAGAACGACTCCAACCTCGACACGGAGGGTGAAGGCAACTCCGAGCATGGTAGTGACGAAATCGAGCTCGTCTTCAAACCACACCCGACCGAGATGGCCGGCGATAATCCGCTGCTGAAAGCGTTGAAGGAAAATTCGATACGATACATCAAAACTACATCGAACGCTACCAGTACGGCCACCGAAGGATGTTTCCCCTTAGGCTCGTTACTTATGAGCATTTTCCTCTTTTCTCTTGCAGTTGACCATCTGAGCAAATATCTGGCCATGCGTTTGACGCTGGATTTAGATCCGGCCCTGCCGGAGACGTACCGATTGCTAAACTTCTGCATTTACATAGCGCAGCAACCGAACCAGCTGGTAGTGCTCAGCGGCAATCAGACACTCCAGCAAGTGAACGAAAAATTTTGGAAGGTAGTGGTACCTGCGCCCGTTGAACGACGGATCTTTCGCGTCCTGCAGCAAGCTAACCGTGTTTCGTTTCATTTTCTTTTCACACAGGTCAACAAACCGTTGGAGATGTATTACTCATGGAAGAAATCCTAGAACCTGTCGCGCGTTAGCGCAGTAACATAGCCATTAGGTTGACATTGTATGCTAGCTTTTAATCATACCGACCATGACGGCGCATTCATGGCTAGGGGTAAGGTAACTATAATAAAGAAAGCGTAGATTATGCTACGGGCACGCGTATTAAATCCCACACTTTCCTTCACGCTAATCGGCCGCACTTACCGGTCGCGAAAGAACCACACCGACACCGTCACGATTAGCTTCATTTGCTTGTTAAGACACATTTTGTGCCTGCAATTAAACCGATAAACCGTTTGCATCGATCATCTTGCAAACGATTACGAACCTGCCGTAAATACTCGGCAGAAACAAATTGCTGTCTCTGGGGGGTAAAACCCCGTGAGAAAACTTTTCTTTCTCTCTCATTAAACCCTTCTTATATTCAAAGCAAACGAAGAGATCCGGAGCCTGCGCGAAATCGGCACCACCCCACTCGGTGCAGTGCACCGGCAGTTTTGTACCTTTGTTTTAAGACCTTAACTTTGAACCAGTTTCTGCGTTTCTAGCTAGCAATAATAGGGTTTGGCTTTCTCTTGCGACCGTTTATGCGAGCATGAAGGCGGCTTGCGATTTTTTTGCTTCTCCTCCATTTTTTTGCGTATCTCCTCATGCCTATGCATTATTCAGTAGCGGTGCATTATGCATGCTGCACGGTACGAATGCATACAAATGCATCCCGGATTGGTTGGTGCCGGCCTGATGGCCTGCTGGAACCCATTTGCGGTACGCGACCCAGAGAGCGTGTGGCGTTGACTTGAGATGACATTGACTGATATATTTTGACTTTCGTTTGGGGGGAGCGGAGCGATTTCTAGGGCAAAGTTAGGTTGATTGGAACCGTACAAGATGGTTCCATTTTTGGATCGGCGAAACTCAGCTTGATCCGGGGGGAAGCACGAATGGTAAGAGTTCCAAAAGAGTTCCCTATTTGATTTTAGCTGGACCGCCGGGATAAGCCAGGTATCGAATCCCACTCGGACCGTCTTCCTGTGCGCTAGACTTTCCAGGTACCGGTATAAATCAGCTCAAATCAATTCAATTGTAGTGCCAAAAGAAGAAGAAGTGGAAGCTTTTTTTTAAATTCGGAACCATTTACAATAAAACAACGGATTAATGATCGATCCTATGCAAAACAGCCCATCGCAGTAGGCTTACCTACCGCTACACGTGGTGCTAAACAATGAGCTGTCAAGTGTCAATTCAAAATTTGAATTGCGATTTCCTACTCCCCTAGTGTACACCGTAAAAGCACCCCCCATAAAAAAGCTCTCCCTCTATTTTTGTACAGCAATTTCGTAATGCAATCATAACGGTCCGGTATTGAAAGTGACACACATACACACACATATACAAAATTCGCAAACGCAATTGAGGCTTTTGCTTTATTGTCTAGAATAGTTACTTTTTGTCCCCGTATGACGCGCTTCCATCGGGATGGGTGCTGCAATTATCGCTTGATTGAAGCTGTTCGCGGTCAAACACCCGTAAAAGGATCGTTTGGTGGCGTCCCCGTTGGCTGTGGACGGCAGAGAACACTTGGGAAAAAGGGAAGACTTGCCTGACCTGCTAATCAACCACGTTCTCGTGCCCCTGTTGCGAATGTGTTTCTTTCCATTTATGTTTCCTTCCATTTCGCCCAACCATCCGTCGATCGATCGATGATCGACGAAAATTTATGTCCTTAGACTTTTACGCAGATTACGGAGCGCATCATTCAGATCGTGTGTGTGTGTGTGTTTGGAGTGTGCCTACGGATGAGCAGCATGTTACGCCAAAAAGGAAAAGTCATTCCATATTTCAAAACCATTCGTTTGACCTTTCCTCATGTACCGGACCGGCGATCGATGGTGAGCCGAGCACGGAGATGGATAGGATCGAAGTGCCGGTCAAATCGATCAATCTTGCGAACGCGAGCCGAAGGAGATGGGGATGGAGTCCGGGACTGCAGTGAAGCACACGCAAGCCAAACAAGCGATCAGTTAAGGGCCGAACCGTACAAACAGAATCGCACGATCACGCGCGCTGCCTTCGATGAGAATCTTCAGCCCGGTCGATGGAGTGCCGGGTGAAGTGGCAAAAAATGGAGGAAGGTAAGGAGTTCCATCTTCAACAACATTGGCTTCTTTCATTGATTCAGTACGTACCCCTTTTTTCTTCGGCAGTAGTTAGATCGGGGCGAGAAAGTTTGCATCCACCAGCCTCTAACGTCCACTGCGTGTTCTGCTGGTATTCGCTTCTTCACTTTTGCAACTTGCTTCAATCGAGCTCTCGCTTTCTCTCACCATCGGATCGTCTTATTCTTGCTTGTTGCCGCAGTGGGCATGGCCGTGGCTGGTGGGAACACAATCGGATAATCCTCGCAAATCATCCCAAAACGCCATTCTTGGAAGCGCTGACCGCATTTCGTGATCACCCGTTTGCTGTGGCTGCTGCTGCAGCTAATGCTCACGGGGGATACCAATCACACCGATCCGAGTATGTCCCAGACCCAGTCCGCGCGGCGGCAGCATCTAACAGACGCTACCATCGCTCTAAGCCAGCCAACAGCTAGCGTGCCCACTCGGTACTTGTCCTAGTTTTACGGCTTCCATTCGAGTCGTGGTTGAGGAAAGTATTACAATGGCCAAGCTTGGCAGGCTAAACCGCGCACAGGAATGTGTGTGGTGTGGGAGCCGTGGCGCGCTAGGGTCATCACCGGGCTCTGCGTGCTGCGTGGTGTATGAAAAATGCAGAAGCGCCATCGTGTTCCACGAACATGCCAGTTACGATTGTTCCAGCCCGGTGGGGGGGCCGGCTGGCTCGGATTGCAGCCGACCTACACCTTCCGAGAGTCCGATGCTTTCGTGCTGGAGGTCCGATGTTTATTCTCTCCACTTTCCAACAACCCATTCTCGTCCATCAGCGCAATCGTCAGCTCAAAAGACGAACTGTGCAGCATCATGATGCACCGGCATCATCTTCACCCTACGCTCCCCGGGAATGCATTTTTTGGGATGCGTTTACTTTCCTTCTCATAACAACATCCCTTCCCTTCAAACCCCAAACACTCCAACGTTTGCGTTTTGTATTGGCGTACGGTTAGATGGATCCACCGCCACAGCCAATGTGTGACTTCTTCCGCTGTGTGAAGTTTTGCCTGACGCTTTTACGTCCCGGTTGTGTCTCGTACCTCGTTTGCTCACACCACCCAATTACAAACGAAGAGAATCGGGAAAGAAAAGCGAAACATAAAATTGGCCCGGGCGGACTCTGAACCGGGCGCAGCGGGCTGGATGAGAATGCGCGAAGCGTAGAGATGCGCGTCTTCGTCGCGTTTTACAAGGGCCATGGCCACGGTACTCACCTGCGCCGCAGCCAGTAACGCTGATGATGATGGTTGCTGTTGATGATGATGTACGGACGATCGTGTTGAGTTCTCACATTTCATCATTCCCGAAGGGGCACCTGCAAAAGTCAACTGGATGAGAAAGAGCTGTTGTTTTTTTTGTTTGTGTGGAATATTTTCGTGCGTTTTGCCCATTCCGGAGCGGTGCGTTTGCTGAGTGGCTCATCACTATGGGAACGCTTTGCTTGCGGCTCGGGATAAGAAAAAGACTCTTGTTGGACTAAATTGGTGGTGGGATCGGTTGGAAGTTTTTTTTGTGAGCTACGAGCAAACGATACAATGAGGTCGTACTGTATAGACCAATGTGCCGCTCTGAAGCATGGCTTAAAGGCCTTGTGCGATGCAAGCTCTGGGGGAACTCTACAGTACATTACTCTACAGCTGGATGAAAAAAAAAATTAGTTACGCGGTTCTTAAAGTTCTGGTGACCATGGTGAGATCAAATCGTGGCGAACTTATGCCACTGGATACTTTAGCTAAGCAAGGATGCCCAAGACCAACAACGATAGTAGAGCCAAATGAGGGCAAAAAGAAAATAAAAACATTATGTAGCTTTATCTTAGCTGAATTATTTAAATTAATTAATTAAAGAGCTAATCATCCAAAATGTTGAGCTACCCAACACAACTCCTCAACACAGCTGCCCACTGTGCGTTCTTAGGGAGCTACCCAACTCATCAAGACTTTCGCTCGCTACGACGATCACTCACGAACTCGTTGGAGCGAACGCGCAGCAGCGCCTCCAATTACGCTCCTCACTCCAGTCTCCCCCTCGCACCCCCACCCTCCCCCCTTTCCCCCTTACAACGTTCACAGCATCACGCGAGCCGACGAAGATGATCGTCGGCCACTCACTTCACTCCACACTCACGCTCAGTCTTCGGGCGCAACTTGATCGGTGCACGCGTGTAATAGACGAACGCGCTCGCTCGCTCGCCCGATTGTTCACTATCTGCCGAACCGTAACGCACAACCTGCGAAGCTTTTCCTGCGTAGTACAACCGATGCGATCACTTCATTCTGGCCGGTTCCGTCACAGCTAGCGGATTGTGCAAACCAGTACTGGGGGCGATTTTCCGGGCAAAGGTTTTCTAAAAAAAAGCTAGCAGCGTGCCGTACCATCTCGATACCGATTTCAGTGAGCGGTTGTGTAGGGAATTTGTAGAAATTTCGCGAAAAAAAAAAATACAGCTGTGCAAGTGCAATTTACGTTACTACTTTTTTAAAACTAAGCGTGATTTGTGCCAGTGCCCGAGCGTGACCAAGAGTGACAGATCAACGAAAGGGGGTTTGCGTCGTACCCAGTAGTAACGGTGCCATGATGTTTGGCAATCAATTTCCGTAAGTACCGTCTAACCCGTGCCATTAAAGCTAGTCGCCTGCTGTACACCGGATCGAAACCGGGCTAAAGAATAAGGTCGGAAAATCGCCCGGAAGAAGTTGGCAGCTTCCGAGGGTCTGCGGCTACCCGACCGAAACGCGCTGGTGGTCGAAAATTCCGAGGAAACTTCATGATGTTTCATCTCCGCGATGATGCTGCGCAAAATGAAATGCAGCAACGGCTGGAAAGGTTTTTCGTTTCTTCCTGCCCGGCAACTCACTTCGTCAGCCCGTCCCGTCCAACTCGCTGAATGATTCATTGGTCGCGTATTGGCCAAACACACACACACACTCGAGCGGCCCGAGGGCTTAGGTTTCAGTTTGGGGCTTGTTGTTGAAAAGTCTCTCATCCTCACACACATTGGTGCCCGCCAAAGTCCAGCCTTTTTTTGTTGTTGTTGTTCTTGTGGAGCCAGCGATAGGGAAGAAGGAGCCTGGCAAGTGGAGATGCACACTTTGGAGCATTTAATATTCTCGTGGCCAGTTCACCAAATGCACCGGCGTGGAAGGCGTACCATACCGAGCGCACAAACGAAATGCACAAACGAAATCCATAAATTTTCGCACCCAACGGTCAACGGCGGCGGAACGAATGTCCGGTGTGCCGAGGGCATTAGATCTTCGTTTTTTTTATTGCTGCTGCTGCTGCTTCTCTGGGGCCGGCCTAAGCCCGTTGCATCCCGCTGGCTGGCTGGCTGGTGTGTGTATCGAGGGAATGGAGTGCATCGTCTTCTTCCTTCGGTATCGTCGCTGCGTCGATGGGGAGGGTTATTCTGGGAAAGAGAGAAATAAAGAAAAAAAAAAAGAACGGACAAACCACACGCAAGAATAGATGCGCCGCGTATGCGAGGCACCCTCTTTGCGTATTTGCCATTTTCTTGCGCATTCCTTGGTTGACGGGCCCAACGGTACCGTTTTCTGCAGGTGGCAACCCGACAGGCAAGCAGGCGGCCCGGGGGTTTAATGGTTATGACCGGTGCCGGGGATGGATTTCAGGTTTTGAGGTGTCCGCGGGAGAGGCTGGACAGGTTGACAAGTTTCAACCCGGTCCTTCGTGTTTGCCGGAGTTTGCTGGGGGGGGGGGGGGGAGGGAAGCAGATGGCAGAGATGGGTGGGAGAATGAATGAAGATGAGCCAACCCCCTTGGGATTGGGGTGTATGTTTGTGGGGAAAAGTGAATTTTACAGCAAACACAGTCACAGTTCTACCTCCAAGTCACTCCACAGAAATTTCCCACAGGAATTGTCCCACACACACACACACACACACTGGGAGGGAGCGACAACACGCAGCCAGCTGCGTTCGTTTGATGGCGTTTTGATAATCGTTTTGCTCGCTGGTCGTCAATTAGATAAGAGATAGAGGGACCGATTCCAAGGCGCACCTGCCGGGGACTTCCGGTTGGCTTGAGGCAACCCCCTGAAGCAAGCGACGAACCCCACAAAACCACTGTCTGACTGTGAAGGTGACTCGGTCGGGGTCGGGAAAATCACTCGCTCGGGGTCATTTGATGCGGGTGGCGCAGAAGATGCGCGCCAGCATTGCGTGTGTCCAGATGCGGAAGTCGCTGGCAAACGATGAGAACCGAGCCTGGAAGAAGAATGCGTTTCGGAGTCCGGCGTGGTGGAGGTCGAAACGCAATGCCGCCCGTTGAAAGATGTTTGTGCTGTGCGGTGAAGCGTCTAAGTTGTGTTGAGTTGTTTGAATCATTTATAAAGCGGACATTCACTTCAAAATTTACACAACTAGCAGTACCCCTTTTACCCAACAAAAACCCATATACGATCGTTTGTTTTATAATGTTTGCACTGTTGAAGAGAAAAGCGAAATTGATCGTATTTTTGTGCGCGATCGTTTAGAGTTTTTCATTTTAAAATCACCGAACTGGAACTGTTGCGCTGGAATTTGTTGTTTTAGCTCGCTCAGTTATCGTTTCGGGTTTTTTTATTTAAAAGTGCTTCCGCTCTCATTAGTAATTTTGATTGTTTTACTAAATGTTTTATTTTGTCAATAGCTATTTCATACCCCCAAATGCTTCCTTTCTTAAGGTTTTTTTTTCCTATCGGTCTGTCATTTCTTGCAAATTGTCCTCTTCGTTCGAGAAAGAAAAGCCGAAAGCGTTAGCGGTCGATATCGCCTGCTACGATCGCGATCTGCTCCCTTCTTTCTTCTAAACCATTCTCGGGTGCGTCACCCATTAGTCGGTATGATTAATCCATCTCGTCACTTTATTTTGTTGCGGTCGAGTCCCTTTAAACACCCCACGTTTCAGATCGTTCTTTCCCGCGGTGCATCAACACCGTCTTTAACGAGCTACTACTACTAACGGACAAGCACAACAATCGGAAGTCCGATCGCGGGCCTCGGCGACGGCGGACGGCCATCACGACGTGTCCGCATTTTGGGGTCGGCTAGAATTAAATAGCAAAATCGGTCCCTCCCCACCCTAAAGGAAAACAACCGGTCAGATTGATGATGATGATGATCGTGGGGTTCATCTCGCGATGGCTCCCGATAACGTGCCTTCCTCTCGACGGGTGGGTCTCTCGTTTCGGGACGTCCAGGTGGCGTTCTTCTCAGACAGAAGGAGGTAACATTTGCCAATTATAAGCTCGCGTCCTAGTAGAAAGCATCTTCTGGGGAGACTGTTTTTGTTGTTGTTGTTGGTTCGAAACATTCAATCGAGGTGGTTTATTTTCTCCCCAACAACGTCTTCACGACTAAAGCGTGAGTTTTAGTCCCTCGTTCGCCCTCTCCCCCAAAATTGCATCCATCGTGCGGCCCAATTTGTGCAGATTTGCACGCACCGCGACCTGATACCGAAGCAAAAAAAAAAAAACCCGGCCACGGGTTGCAATTTTAGCCACAAGATCGTGCGATCGAGACGTCGATCGGAGCAAACAGACAAACAAAAAATGATTAAACCAACGCTCCATGGAGTGGAATAAACTGGAGTAAAACAAACTGTGCGAATCTGTGTCCCGCTTATGCTGGCGCGAGATTAGCCCGATTTTTTTTCCTTCGCCTCGGAGGATGTGCTTGTATTTGGATTAAGGTGCCCGGATTTTGGTGATGCTTCTAGGGCATCACACCCCGGGGAAGCTGGAGATCAGTTTTAGGCGTGAGGAAAAAAAAACGCACCCCAAAATACCTCGGGAATCATTATTTTTGACACCGAAATTTCAACCCCACCCGAAAAAACATTAATCATCAGGGCCTTGGGAGCGATGGATGGGGGAAAACGGACAAGAACGTACACACAGCATGATTCGGGCAGGCTTGTTTTCGGTTCGCAATTTCGCGCGATCGTTGTTGTTGACGGCGTGATAACAAATTAAATGGAATAAATTGAAAAGCATGGGAAAGATGTTGTACGATGAGTATTTAAATCATTGTGGAGCAAATTGATACTGCCACAATAGGGTCTTTGGGTGTGAAAAGCATACTTTCATCGATTAAAAGCATCCAAAAAGCCACATCTAGTCATGCTGTAACGGGTTTACTTAGCACTGTAACGCCTTAGCGTTACTATAGTGACAAACAGAGTATTTGTTCATTGCTTTTCATGGACTATCAATTTGTTTGGCTTATTTATTTGAAACTACCTTTTTATTTTCACAATATTTTATTTATAAATGTTTTAAAATAAGTTCTAATTAATAGTAAATTTGAAAAAAAAACCTGGATGAAGATTTCCCCTAGCCTAAAAGTCCTTTTTTGTCTATCTTGCTCTAACGATACCGGCTAATAACGCACGCCGAGAGAGTGGAATCAATTCAAAGCTCATTTAAATAAATCATGTAGAATGAAGCAAAAAAAAACCACGACTAATAAAGAAGGTTTTGCCTGGGAGTGGCGTATTTCATCCCTTTGCCAGCTCGCCCTGATCGTGCTGAAGCTTACCGGCCGATCAACGACCTCATTAGCGAACGCGTGTGATACGTAATTGCGCGCTTATTGATGCCGATGTAGGCGTCAGATTGTAAAACCTCAGAAGTTTCCAGGTGGGGGTCCTCGCCAACGCCAACACCCATCCAACGGAACACCGGTAAAGAACATCACATTACCGGCTGACGTGGTGACGATGACGATCGGCAAAAAGTCCCATTAACGCACCTGCTGTGACGCGGGATCGCCCTCATAAGCTCATCCTAATTTCATCGCCTAATTGCAACTAGCTTCCCCTGGGCCCCGCTTTCCTCCCCCGCACTTGTGTCGTAATCGTGAGCTGATCTTTTGCCTTGGCTGGATCTAGCCAGCCAGCACTTTCCACCTGCTACCCTGCAGTGGAGATCCTATTTCGTAGGCTAAAATCGTGAATGTTTCCCGTTTTTTTATTATTATTTCGCCATTATCTCCCGTTTGTTGGTGTTGGTGAGGCGTGCAAAAATGGAAGCCGACCGCCTTTTTTTTTTCGCCGACACCGGCAAAAGTATCAAGATCTTGGTCGGTGAAATCTCTTCACCAGCCACGAGAACGTCGCTAACGGATTTTGGGACGCATGGCGTGCGCCTGTGAGGCGGAATGTACAAGACACCATCGAGCAGGTGCGGGAACGCATAAGATAAGAATGAACTATCGCAGCCACCGAACAGTTGGCGAACCGGGCCAACAGCATTTCCCGCCGTGACGGTCCGATTTGATCTCGAGTGTGGGGAGTGTGTATTCTGTGTTTTTTACGATCGGCAAGCTTCATTAAAGCACACTTATTGGGTCGTTCTTCCCGAGGAAAGCCTTCCACGAAACCCCCGTTGACCCGTTTTTCGTTCCCGCCGATCGCTTTATTTGTTCGCCATCAACTTTTTCCTTTTCATTTAATTTATTGGTTTGGACGAGTAAAATGAGTCATTAAACTTTGATGGCTCGAGCGATGAGGATGCGCCAGAGTGCATCGGGATCGGATGGTGTGATGGAATATTTTTACGATCGATTCGTTCGAAGGGGGAAAAATCAGGGGCCGAACCGACGAATTGATGCCGTCCTTCCAATCTACGGGAATGTTTGATTTGAACGAACCGTTCGGTGTCCCGTTCGGGACTTTGGCCCTTCCCCCGGGAGTATAATTTCGGTAGCGAATTCCTGGCTCACTCATTCGCTGCTTATCGAATATCTGTCCCGTACGCGGAATGGTATGCGTGCTGTTAATTGTGGCAATCATAAAACAACTCACTCAAGCTCGCCAGTTAATGAGAAAGCACTAAAAAGCGGCATCGAACGATCGATCGGTCGATCGGTTTGGCCCGATTCGGCCGGGACGCTTTGTCCGCCTATTTAGTCGAGGGAAAAGTTGTGGCTCGTTTTTCATTATTTATTTGTCGTTTTAACCGGTGGAAATCTATGTCGATCCGGGGACGGGGATTGTTTGATTGATTTTTCCTCCCCCACCCCCCCGTTCCACCTTCCAGCGTTTTTATGCGCGGAACAGCCAGTAACGTGCGTACCGAAAATGATCGTACGCCCATCGGCTAAGCATAAACCACCAGTAAAAGTGGAGTGGTGGAGTTTTTCACTCGCTGTATTATTATTGGTTTTTGTTGCAAAAAAAGTGAGTGGAGAAATGATTTATTTAACGGAAGAAATTTCCACTTTCTGGTCAGACAGCGAAAAACCAAATCCGGCCCACACACACACACCTTCCTTCCTTCCTTCCGAACGAAGATTGTTCTGCTATTGGGATGGAAATCATTTCAGGTGAAGAGCGCAAAAAAAGGTATAAATAAAACCCTTTCTCTTCCCCGGAGGCCCGTCCGTTAATTGGCCTAATGAATGACCATAGATTAGCTTGGACGTTTAGAGCAGTGAGCCAAAGAAAAGGAAGAAAAGCAGAAAGCCACCATGGGGTTTTCCTTTTCTTATTCCACTCCGAAAGGCCTGAGAGCTTCTTGTCCCCAATTAATGCGAACACGATAGCCAGAATGGGATTTAATGGGGTTGTTGTTTTTCTTTGTTGGGGGGGTTTTTTTGTTTGAAGAACCGGGTGAAATCTATCCCGGCTGTTGGCTGGTGACAACAGATCGGAATGAGGTTGGCGCTAAATAGAAATGTTATTTCGGTGCCGACTTGTGCTGTGCAGGGGCCGTGTGACCATTGTTCAAACAATGATGACAGATGTAAATATTGGAGCTGCTGTTTAGGAGTGCGAGCGAGAGAAAGAAGGCAGATGGATTCGTTAATCACGCGTTAATGAAGTGTTTGGAGTGGTGTTGACCATAATTTATTGTCCCAATAAGATCGGTAATTTTTCTTCCATGTTTAATTAAGATAATCGGTTAATTTGGTAGAAAAATATTGCCTTGTTCAAATTCTGATCTCTTGTTAGTTTAATCAATAAGAGCTTGAGAAGCTGTTGGAGCTTCGCTTTGAAGAATTTGAAGACCATGTTTGTTGCGCATTTTGTTTTGAGTTTTATTTTTAAGTTCTATCCCTATCATTTATCACTCCCTTTTATTCGGTGTATGAAGAATTTTTACTTCTGTGTTTTATAGTTATCAATGAATCTAAAAATTTTAACAGTGAAAAAGTTTAAACTGTTAACTAAAAGTATCAAGGGATTCTTCCAAATACCATTTTACTCTAACGAGTCGATCGTCTTAGCAAGCTGTGGGCTGTGTAACGCGACCAGACGTTACTAGCATATAAAACACTTCATTGCATACCTTCAGGCGTAATCACTTAGAACAAAATTAGTCTACTAATAGAATTGGGTTATTCTTGTAATAAATTTGTGCCTAATTTTTCTCGAAGAAAGCAGAAAACGATTTCATCATATTTCATTAAAAAATAGCTAATTTACTTTGATTAGTTTACATAATAAAAAAATAAAAACGCGTTGATTTTCATTGTTCATATAAACAAAATAAAGTAAACATGAGTGAGGACGTAAATTGCCTTTAACGTCTTGTCGTGCTATTAAAGAATTAAAATTAAATTTATTTTAATTGTAGAAACAACAAATTTGGCTATAATCATCAAAAATTAACCATAATTGCTCGGTTACAAGGTGCAAAAAAACCATTAATCAAATCAAGAATGTAGCGAACAGTTCTGCTAGCTTGTGCCCGTGCGCTACGTTAATCACCCCGTTACGTTGCGATGTAAACCGATTACAAATCCAAATTTTCCTGAATAATTTAGATGGTTATTTTTTTCCCTGAACCGGTAAAATACTCCATTACTCAGGCAACCTATCTTCGCCGAACGAAGCATTCTTGAACGAGAAGCATTACTCATCCTCGACGCGCTCGACAACATCTTCTATCTCGAGTTGATTTTATTAAATGACATCAGCGTTCAGATTGGGCTATAAACTGTACCGAACACAACCAAAAAAAGTACAACCTAAGGACACACGGAGCCCGAAATGGAATTACGTCGCAAGCAACTAACAACGAGCCGGTGAAGAACCTCCTCCGGTATCTTAAATTGATTCCTCGCTGCGGACAAATTGGACCCGTCCATAGGTACGATGACGGGTCAGGATTTCGACGGGGCAATTATCAAGCCCCAAAACCCCCCAAAACAATCGCCACCAAATCCAAATGTGTCATGCTTGGCCATGTAAGCGTAACTGTACCACTCCACACACGGACAGGGGGCACACTTATGGAACCACCCAAGCAGGGCCGTTTGATGGAAAGGTTCACGGCGGTAAAAAGCGTTCTTATTCTCGGCCGGGCGTTGCACAGCCGAGCATCAACCTGGATAGGTCAACAGAACCGGGAAGCGGTTGGTTGGCAGTTTGGCGCGACTCCCGAAAAACACTGGCAGCTTCTCTAAGATAGCAAATGTGGTAGGAAGAAGCAAGGTTTCTATTATTCGGCGCAGGAAGGTGAATTAAAGAACAAAAGCTGTAAGGAACGGGGTAGTGCGCAAAAGAAGCAAAAACCACTCACAAAGAGAAGAAGATGACTGATTTTTCTAGTTTACAGTACCCGTAAACCCGGGAACATAAAAATTCAGCTCCTTCTATGGTTCTTCGGGAGGCGAGCAAGAAAGAGCGAGAGGGAGACAGGTCAGAAAAACACAAAGCCACGCGTCTAAACAATACACCCATTCCATCCATCTTTAACACCCACACCCACTCCTACCCACCAACCGATGGGTGAGTTCTTTGCCGCGCAAGAACGCCAACTCGTTACGCGCCGATTTCGCGCACGGACCGTATCGCGATAATTGCCAGAAAAGCGCGAAAATCCATCGTGTAACGTGGATGATAAAAAGCGGGTCCGGTAGAACAGCGGGCGGGCGTTCCTGCTGACAGGTTGTGTGTGTGTGTGTGGAATGTTTGGTGCTGCCTACCGAACAGTGGCAGTGGCCGGGAGCTAGTGTGTGGGGAGTTCAAGACTATTTCTTTACGACTCCGTGGTTATGTTTGGATGTTTTTTTTGTTGTTGTTGTTGTGGAACAGACGGTTCGCGATTGAGGTAAAAGGAGAAATCCGGAATGGAAAAATGGGTACAGGATGCTTTTTTCTCACTCCCATTTCGATGCAGAGACATCGAACGCCGCCCAGTTCGGTACCATACCGGGGCAGAACGCTGTTTTTCGTATTTCCCACCCCATATCGAATCGTCCAAAAGAGGGGACCTCGCTGCTGCTAGGGTCTGCCGGCAAAAAGAAGCCGCTTTTCCCACATATAAAAAAGGCGGTGTTATGACCGCAAATGGTCAACGGTTGGAATGCATCCGACTCATCCATCTGTGGACGTGTTCCGTGTGTTTTTTTTTTTGTCTCCCTGAGGTCCGGTCGATCTCCGAACGCGATCTTACGATCGCCAACGTATCGATATCGATCGACTGCGCAAGTTTAGTTCCACCGCTCGAGGTGCTAATGTCCTGTGTGACAGCAGCTTATCACACAGTACATAACGGCTACGGATTATACGCGTGGCCCCTCTGTCGTGGTCCGCAGTCGTACATAGCGACACGCGCCCGACTACCCAGAACGCACAGGTTCTTGCACTGTGCGAATCAACTATCGGCCCAACCACCACCACCTGCTCACGGGGCTTGCTCACCCCCTGCCGAAGGCTGATTTAATGACGGTCTTAAGCAGAGAAGAGCAAGAAACGACAAGCCTGAAAACGACAGCCTTATCGTCGACAGAGCTGGCACGAGGCAAATGATACTAACGGTACCGGTACCACCGGTGGAACCAGGCGACCGTGTCAGCTCAACCAGTACAGCTGGTGGACGGCCGGTGGACATCGTCTTGCCGTTCGTCATCGTCGTCGTCGTCTCGCGGGACGATCGCCATGCTTCACGATGCGTTCCGTCCGAGTGGCGTAAAATGGCAAATTTCCCGTCCTCCTTCTCCCGCGGGCGAATGGCACGCAGCGATGGGCTGCTTCTCTCGAAACCTTCAGCGCAAAACCCCGTTCCCGTAGGCCGGCGCGTCACTATTTAGTACCATTTAAGGCCTAAAGACACTAAAGTGTTCATTTCCCATCGCATTTGCTGCTGTCGGGCTCTTCCGTCTCGCCGGCTGGCAAAATTTATTCATATGCGCCGCTTATCTATTTTTTTTCCAATGTTCACTTCTTCCCTTTGCAGATTGCTGCTGCTGACGCTGCTCGGCACACAGCTATTGGTTGGGTGCGGGGCAGAAAAATCCGAACCCACCGGCAAACCCATACCGGCGCACGACGCGGACACGGCGAACGGGCGGCACCCGGCGGCGGTCGTGACCGGAAAAGCGATACGGCTGGGAAAGGCGAGCAAAAAGGCCACCCCTATCACGTACATCAAGACGCTCGCGATGGACGGCGGTGCGTCGAACGAGCTGGACGGTGGTCACCTGCACAAGAACGCTAATCGATTCGCGCCGAAATCGCTGGACGTTGGTGCGCCCAGAAAGGACCTAAGCAATGCGGAGCTGTTTGGGTGAGTAGCGTTGTGCCGTGGTCGGGGATTTGCAGCTCAAACCCAATGATGGACAGGTTTTGATCAGGGAGATCTATTATTAGAACCTCGGTATCCTTGCCGATAGGGTATGCTAAATTAGTTTGTTTCCTGAGCGGTCTCTCCATCCATCTCATCCCGTGGTCGGACATTACTCAAACGTATCATTATGACGCTTTGATGCGCGTTGAAAAGAAGATCCGGTGGTTCAGGAACGTTCTAAAGATATGTCTACAGTCGTGTGCAGACAAATAGCAACTTTACATTTGATGAGGTTGATCAAAATAAATTATTTATTATTTTCTGACCTAGTAATGTTTTCGAGCTTGAAATTGTTTCAATTGGCTCTACAAACGTCGGAGGATTTTTTTCTGGAAAATGGAGCGCAAAATGGATGCGTTACGAAGTGTTACAGGCTTTTGGGATTGACATTGGTAAAATGATCTATAAAAATTTCACTTTTGGATAACTTTTTTAATATTCTATGACTCTGAGTGTCTGAACCCAGCTCTCAAAGAAATCTGACTATCCAACAAGGTGATATCAATAACTCTTGTAACCCAGAAATGACAGCCATGACCTAAGTGGTCGTTAGGCTTAGAAGAAGAAGAAGAAGAAGACTCTTATCATTAATATAATTGGTAAAAGACTCGAGAAGGCCCCCCCCCCCCTGACAAAATTTGTTAGGCACTATAGGATATACGCCTAAAGGTATGCAATCCGCAGTACACGTTGCGAAAGCCTCACAGTGTGCTTTCAGTGTGCTTCCAGTGTGGTCAAAATTGTTTGAATAAAGTCGAATGAAATATTGCTTGTTATTCGATTAAAAACCCCTCTCCGCTAACCCTACCATTCATTTTGGCTTACAGGAGCTTCGTACTAATTTTCGGTCGCACTTGGGGTGAACAATTGGGCCTAAAACATGCACGGCGTTCTCGGACGGTAACGGAACAATAATTCGATGAATACTTGTTACTTTGCATTGATATTCAGCAAAGGAGGAAGCATAAGAATATCATAATCTCAAACCACTTGTTACAATGTATTTTATCAAGTTCTACTCGCTGTCTATTAACAGTATTCAGGAAAAATGCACAATGTTTATATCAAATGGGTTTTGACCATACAGAAATCCCACTGTACAACAAAAATGACAGGCCACAGTGCTGCACACAAAAGATTCTAGGGGGGGCCTTCTCGAGTCTTTTACCATATAATTCGATATCACTTTGACCACTGCTTGCTAGGAATGGTTAAAGTTGAATAATTGTTAGATCGTTCTCCTCTGAAATCAGCCAATAATTCTAATGCTATGAATGCTAAAAATGCTGTCCCGGCTACTGTTTTGCACACCACTGTAAAACCAAACAGACAAACACAGGAAGAAATCTATCTGATCGCTATGGTTCGCCAAATTATCCGCATCCCAATTGGAACCGATCCTCTTCACCAAACCTCGCGATCCAAAACCTCAAGACACACTTATGAATTTGTAGTCGAGTTTTTTTTTTCGGTTGATGTTTTGGCTTTTTAGCTCACCGTCAGTGCGCAAAAAAAAACAAGCCTTGCCTCGCATCGAATTATCTCTGGAGAACACAAGCGAAGAAAGAGAACTGGAGAAAACAGCATATTGGCAGATTCCGCACACTCATGCCTTTAGTTTGTGCACTGACGATATGAGTTCGAATTTTGGTGGTGGATTTGTTTTTTGTCTAGCTCTTACCCTCAACCAGTCTTTAAATATTGATTTTTCGTTCGAGAATCATCCTACTCCTGGACCTTGGGGACTCCACAGCAGTGCGTCATTTCGTGCCGCGCATCGTGACAGCAATTGTGTGGCGAGTTTCTCTTCCTGACTAACGCGCGTGGTATTTCTTTCGGTGTGTTTTGCAGCAAGCTTGGCCTGGGCAAGGTGCGTCCCGCTACCAACCATCACAAGAAGCGGCTGGCGGAGGAATCGCGCCACTACGGACGACCGGACGATTCGCACATGTATGTCATCAAGCTGCCCCCGAATCCGTACTACTACACGAACAACGCCCCGCTGAACAGCATTTCGGACGTTGGCAAACAGGTAAGGCCAGACCAGGTCCCACCATCTCTAGCCATGTGCGCTTTGTTTGTTTGGCGAGTGTGTCCTCATTTGCTAAATCTCTCTCGCTCGCTGTTTGTAGGTCCCGGTAGGATTCAAATCGAACGGCAAACCGGCACGCATCTACCACTGGAACATTCCGGTGCTGAAGAAGATGCTCGGCGCGAAACAGAGCCGCCATCCCAACTCCCGCCGCCACGATGACATTGACGAGCTGATTGACATTAAGGAAATTCCGACCTGGACCAAACCGTGGGAGGCCGTACCGCGCGAAAAGTCGCTGCTCAAGGTGGGATCGCACGAGCGGGACGCGGACACGCGCCTTGCCAAGCGCAAGTTCCCGACGTACTACGCCCCGGCCAAGAAGCAACCCGGTGGCGGTAAGTCGAAGAAACATGCCGGCGGCAAGTATAATACCGGCAGCAATGGCAAGCCGCAAAGTTTCTACATACTGGGCGATAAGGGCAGCCGGACGAAGATCGTCAGCCATCCGGTGGCGGACGTGTAAGCGGAGCGGGGGTGATCGAGGGCAAATTAGGTGCTAAGAACCGCAACCAAACACTGCACTGCGCCGGAAGTGCGTAATGCCGGAACGTTCCAACAGCTTCCAAAGCACTGTCTCTTGAGCATTTTATGGAAAGAGAGAGAGAGAGAGAGAGAGAGAGAGAGAGAGGGAACTGAGATGTTTGTTTTTAAAATACTGTATCTTAAGCAATACTCTCCAGGCTGCTGCTATCTCAAAAGTCGAGGAAACTAGTGTCTTAGGTTTTAAAATGTCCCCCGAGTGACAACCATCTTTCGCTTTACGCATCAATCCAGCCAGACGGTACTACTCGCTCTGGTGCTGCTTTACTGCTTTTACTGTACTTAAATTATTGTTAAACCGGCGGGTGTACTCGAGCGCATATTGCGATGAAACTCCTTAGAATTGGTTAAGATCGGCACTCAACAACTTACTATTTAAAAGGCTTTTTAAAAATGCTTAGACTCTCTCGAATCGGGGCAATTCGATGGTGACGATGGGTCCGAGAAGCTATAACTTGTTCAGCGAACAGCTATGTACTGGGGTGTGAATGAATGAATGAAATTGGCGATTGATTTTTAAGGAAAAGGTATTCAACGGGCGCGTGTCCTTTTGACGGTGTGCATTCCGGTGTTGCGGCAAACGTTGTGGTGCTTATTGGGGTTGATTAAGCAAGTGCTTGTAAATAAAGGTATCCTTAATCTTACTGGACGGAGGCGTGATTGAATTGTTTACTATTTACAAATATACGAAAAAGAATGAGTTAAAATAAATCCATTGCATAGCTTTAGGCGCTTTAACATAGAAACACGCCTCACACACGCCTAGAGTGTATGCAATTTGCTTAGCAACCTGTAACCTTAGCAACCTGTAGCAAAGAAAGCAACGCAACAACAATTAGCTTAAAATTTCTTACTACTCCATTCGGTTAACTTTATTTATGATTGCACTAAGTACGAACAGTAATAAAAAAGAAGAAGAGCGTAACTTTTAAAACGAACATATTCACAAACAACGTATCGTTTACAACCTGCCGACGGCTTCCGGTAGCCGGAAGCTGCAACCCAACCTACCCTTAAAACTGGGTGCCCGCTGCCTAACGCTGCGATACACCAGGAGAACTTGAAGCAAGTTCACTTACCACTAACCATCCACTGTGTCTGTACGTGTGTGTGTGTGTGTGGTTTAATTTTTTTTAAACTCATTTTTGGCATAATGCT
The DNA here is from genome assembly GCF_013141755.1 of Anopheles stephensi. Lineage (NCBI taxonomy): Eukaryota > Metazoa > Arthropoda > Insecta > Diptera > Culicidae > Anopheles > Anopheles stephensi. The sequence continues at coordinate 81,467,852 of NC_050202.1, read as the reverse complement.
TGTTTTGTAATTCATCTTACAGCCGACCGAAAATGGAAACGAATATTCACTGCAAATACTTTCAACTAATCTCATCGTTCGCCGTTTAATCGACGAATGTGTAGCGGCTCGATTGCCGCCTCCCGATCGCGCTGTACAATATAACCGACAGACGGCCACCTAGCTGCTGCTGGTGCTGCTGGGCGTAGAATTGTTGGCTTTCACCGTAGGAACATTTTGCTGGGCACCTTCCGCTAGCTTCTCAAACACCCATCCACCCTGGCCGTCGAACTGCAGGATGTGCGTGTGGAATTTCCTGTGGTAATTGAGAGATTTCTTCGGGGTTAGCATTTGTTGACGGGAAAGTGACAAGCGGTCCGTACGTACCACAATGTCGGACGATGGGTGATGGTTAGGAGGGTGATGTCCATCGATTTGGCCGTTTCGTAGATACAGCTCTCAACATCGATCGATACGGCACTCGTGCATTCGTCTAGCAGGGCGTATTTGGGCCTAAAAGAAAAACGGGAAAGGGAAGGATTCTTCAGTAGAGAGTTCCCCGTGGCAATCGCTCCATACTTACCTATGATAGAATAGTCGCGCAATCGCCATCCGCTGCTTCTCACCACCAGAGAGCGTATCCTTCCAGTCCCGTATCTCATCGAAGCTATCGCTGCAAGTGTTCGTACACGATTAGCTTGGAATTCTTACCATTCCGTCATCTCATCAACCTACCGATCGAGAATGTGCTCCAGCGAAACCATGCGCATAATTTCGCGCAGCTGTGCCTCGCTGATCTTCTTCGCCTCCATGTCCTTGCGCGTGTCCGGATAGATCACCTGATCCAGCAGCGTGCCGCACGACATGTACGGGCGCTGGGGAATGTAGAACATGCTGGGCCGTCCACCGAACGACTTCGGGATGCGCAACGTTCCACCGTAGATGGGCCACAGTCCGCTCAGGATGCGGAACAGGCTCGACTTGCCGCAGCCGTTCGGACCGGTTATCAGCAGATGCATACCGGCCTCGATCGTGAGGCTAATGCTTGGCACCACGATGTCACAGTTGGGCGTCACCACCGGTACGTTCTCGAGCGAGATGCTGCTATCTTTGGCATCGACCGAGAACACGATCTGGCCCTTGGCGACCGGCTGCCCGTTGCGGAACTCCAGTATACCGTTCAGGTTGCGCTCCTCGGTGTAGAGCGTCGTTTTGCGATAGATGCCACGGTTCACCTCATCGAACACCTCAAACATACCGGCCACACGGCTCGTGTAGCCGGCCAGCGCAACGATCTCCTTGTACGAGGACATCAGCCGTTCGATTGCGTCCGCCCCACTTAGCAGCAAGTTGCGGGCCGTGGTGAAGTACTGGGTCCGTTCACTCACGCCCTGTTCGTCCGATTTGATAAGATTGCTGTGCTCGGGACTGACCGGCGCGGCCGCTGCACCAACGGTCAATATCGGGAGCGAGACCATCACCATGCCCGTACCGGACCACACGTACTTCATGAAGAACTGCTCCAACATAATGAACCACAGCTTCTGCGTGAATATCGTGTTCATCTGGTTCACTAGCCGAGAGTACGCTTCCTGGAGCTGTGAGTGTTCCACCTGTGGTTGGCAAGAAAAACAGAAGTTCAACATTGTAATCGATTCTTCGATAGCTTCCAGCTCGCCCGACTCACCTTATGACCACCGTAGAACGCAATCTCCTCCGCGTTGGTAATAATCTTCGAATGTACGTGCCGCAGATAGCCGGTCCGGTTGGCTTCCTCTGCGACGAGCTGGCCAAACTTGGGCGACACTATCCGCAGGATGTGGGCTGTCGTGCCGATGACGACCGTGGCCAGCGCCGGGCCCATCACAATGTTTGCCTTCATGCGGCGGGACGAACGGGCCATTGCTATGCCGATTAGCAGCAAATCGAAGCAAGGCTTGGTGAGCGAGCTGTACAGATGCGCCACCGAGCTGGAGAACGTCGAGATGTCGTCCGTAAGGCGGTGGTCCGCGTTTTCGATTCGTCCGTCCAGGTTCGACACTTTGTAGTAGGTTTCGTTCTTGAAGTACATGCCGTACGCATGGTTCACTAGCCGTGTGCTGGCAAAGGGGAAGAAAAGAGCGGTTAGCGACGGTGTTTTTGGGTGTCTAGTATGGATAGATCAAGCAAATTGCATAACTTTAGGCGGATAAGGCTGATTTATCGCCTTTAAGTAGCAACCCTATAAACTGGGCTTTAGAGATTCATTCATTGGAGCTAAAAGATAATTTTTCGCCTAAAGATCATTATCAACTTAAAACTTAAAGATTGAGCCGGATAAAGTCAAACACGAATGTCTCAGTTTCTGTATACCATAAGGATCGAAGTATGCAACCCGCATGACAAATTACTCAAATATCCATCGACATGGGCAATGGGTTCAGTAGAAGCGCCGGACGGCCCGAAAATGGAAGCATCTACAACAACAGACCCAAACCATCCAAATAAACCATTAATTATCATGCAGGTGTTGTTTGGCGTAATGAAAATTTCCCCGTTTTATGATTGTCCCCGTCTATTTGGACAGCCCTAGAAGATCACAGTCCACAGATGACCTTCAACCATTGGCGTGATGTAGGCCTATGGTTTGGGTGAGTGACCTCGGGATGGAACTATTCGGCCCATTACTACTCTGACCTAATTTTTCTCCCTGCGGTGTGTAATTATCATTCGAAAGAAGCGAAAGTTTATCCTACATTAGCACCACTCACACACACACACCAAGTCTCTGCAATTTGAATGCAGTGTTTCAATTCATTCACACCTTCCGAAGACACACAATCCATTAGATCGGAAGGCGATGCGAGTCGAAACCGACCCCAAGCGCGCGACCAACATCAAAAGAACAGCTGTGAAATGCTGGGGCTGTTATTGCCACACCAGCCTAAATGTCAAACACACAAACGCGCCTCTGTTCTGGGGGTAAGCCCACATTGGCATTAGCGAGAAATTATACAGCATCGTTGTGTGAACGCGAGGGGTTTTTAACACCCTCAACGCCAATGGGCATGTTCCCCCCTCCCCCGGATATCATCGGCCCACTGATTGATGACGACCATCGTTGGAGGCTGGGATTGCTCAATCGCTAGACAAATTGGAAAACAAGAAAACGCGAACCTATAAACCACTTTCTTGTTCCGCACTGCCATCCGCAGCAGAATGCAGACGGTCGCAGCGGGCTCTTTTCGCGCAGCTCCGTTACCCGACCGATGCAAGGTGAGCCGGATTCTGGCAGAATTCTTCGCCAACGGTTGTTTGTTACGAAAGCCCAGCAAACTCAAGTCGCCGAGGCTTTCGGTTTGTTTAGATGGCAAAAGTTGGCCCCGTCCGAAAGACCACCCGAATGGGGAACGGGGCAAGAATGTGGACAGCCTTCGAGAATTTATGGTTTTGGGGTAGAAGCAGCGAACTGGAAGCGATCGGGTTATGAAGGGGTTAGATCACGTTCGGTCGTTTGGCAACCGGTAGATACCGCAGTCTATTCGATCGAGAGGCACGGCTTGCGCTTCCTTCGCGGCTTAACGATCATCGGTCTCCGTAGTTGCATTTTGCAACGTGCGGAGTTTTCGCGTGCTGCACTTGCATTTGCCCTTTTTTCATCCTCACCGTCAAATGCAGTTGGGCAAACATTCGCCAGACGAAACCAGCTTTGTATGCACAGACGAATCACATGCCGTTCTGTTTGGTTTTTGCGGGTCGATCACGATTCCTTTCCAGCTTGAGGTTCCAAGAAAGTGCATGGAAAATCCCGGTCAAATACCTTCCCAATGTTTGCCGATGCGATGTGGTTGCAGCAAGAGTTTTTAAATACGGTAGCGACAGGAGTAACAGGGCCACATGGCTTATTGTACTGCATTTGTCTGTTAGGGTCCTTAAGAATTAGTATGGATTCTACATGCTTTCGAGCTACTAGATATTTAAAAGAGTCCTAAATATGCTACTTTATTTTATTGGTTAAGAAGCTACTTAAGTCTTCGTATATTGTCACAAAATTGTCGAAGAACTATGAATTGCATATTCTGGATTTCGTGAAGAACATGTGAACATGTGAAGAATGAAATAATGCTCTACAACCTTCTCTGATCTTCTGGTTAATATAAGAAGGGCTTATAACAACCACACCGTCATTATTGTCAAACGCAAGGATAACATTTTTATCTTAAATTTTCTAGCAAATAATTTGTAATAAATTGGTGAGTTGGCAAACAAGGATTATTCCTGCCGATAAAACCCAAAGCTGGAAGCGATCTCTCGCGTCATATTTTGCCAGATTAATGATGCTTGATCAAAGTCCCAGCTCGCGTGGAAAACCCTGTAATGTGTGCACTAATCTCAAGATAAGCGGTACACCATGCATCCATTTGCGATTGTGCTGGGCAAGGTGGGAGTTTCGGGAGCCTTCTGTTTGCATAGACGCACACGAAAACAAAAGACCCGATTAGCCCTTATCGATCTGATTTGCCACAAGCGCATAATTCCTATCAACGGGCGATAACGTGCCAAATTTAAACGAAATCAAACGGTTGGGCCCAGTATCGAGCCGCAGCCTTTACTGTAATAAACCCCACGTAAAGCAGTCCGCCCCGAATAACGCAAATAGAATGTGTGCTGGGGGTGGCGGCGAACATGTTTTATCGTGGAAAAACTTTAGACTTTCAGGTGCGTGCAGTGACGTGCAGTTTTAGAGTCGGTAACCTTCGCACCCCCACACTTATTGAGGGCAATAAGGTGTGTGTGTGATTAGGAGATAACACCCATCATCTAGCCAACTAGAAATTTAACACTGATTGCCTTCAAACCACCTCATTATCTTAACCCCAATGGTCCGCAGGTTCCTGAAGTCTCTTACTGGAGCAGACCTCGCATTAGCCCCGCGAGGACTTTCTCTCGACGCGGACTTTCTACCCGCAATACCACCGGAGGCGCACTTTTTGTCCCTCCGGAGAGGACAAGAAATGGTGCGCACTGGATCACCATCACCTCGGCGACTCATTACGCCAAACGCAATTTGTGTTTTTGCTCCGCTCGGTGGGGCACTGCGGTTGAGTGCCAATTCTACTTCGCTCCCTCTATCGCTACCCGCCAATTGGTTTCCGCTAATGATCTCACACTGATTGAGACGGCCCCCCGAAGCGAAACCCGGTCACTTACCGGAAGGCGAGAGCGAGCTTGTTCTCCAGGTAGCGTATCATCGAGTTGATGAAGGTGGCCGGTATAGCGATGCCGAACCATTTCAGCAGCATCAGCACAAAGTTACGCATGTCCTTCCGCACGATGAACTTCACGATCGCACCCTCCATCGACGCGACGTAGATGCTGAGAAACGTACGCGACACCAGGCAGAGCGTGTGGACGGCCAGCAGGCCGGACTCTTCGCATATTAGCCGGGGCACCATGATACCCATCAGCTGCCGCAGCTGCAGCAGAAAGTCCAGATTGAGTCCGGGCTGGCGGCCGGCCTGCTGTTTGCGGTTCCGCTTGGCGATGATGATCTGTTCCTTCTTCGCCTCCGGATCATCCGGCGGCTGTTTGGTGAGGTTATTGTTCTCATTGCGATGGTGGGCGGCCTCGGTACCGGCGTCCGTTTCGGTACCCCTGCCGTTGGCTAGTTTGTCACGCACCACGGGATAGGTAAGGCGCAGACAGTACAGTGCGACTGCACCTGTTATCAGACCCTTGGACACGAATTCTCTCGAGTAGCCGAGACCCTCGAGCGTGTCGAACGATCGTTTGGCGAACTTGGATATGATCGTAGGCATGATCTGGCCGATGAGGAACGAGCCCGACGTGAAGAGAGGACAGTAGCCGGAGCAGCACTGGCGCCTAGTGTAGGAGGGATTGAATTAGCACAACCGACATTCGATCGGGAAGCCGAACGGGTATCGGTATCGGTTGGAGTATACGTATAAAGGCTGTCCGTCGTAGAGACACAGTCGTCAACCCATCATCTGGAACGGGAGAAAGAGAAATGGATATCAATTTAACAATATAACAAATGAATTGGCCTAATGCGCCTGACAGTATGCAATACATTTCCTTTTCAATCTTGAACGACGGAGTACATATTTTTAAATTGAAAAGAACGACAATCGATACACGAAAGCCTCCAAAACTCTCCTCATGCTGTCTTATGCCCTGAAAATGCACATTAATAGTGAAATGTAATGCGCTGCCTTCGCACAATTATTCCTCCATCGTGAGCACGCATTCGGTTCGAAATTCCACACCCTTGACACAGATTCACGGGGGCAGCAATTTATGTTGAGATCCCTCGACGAACGAAACCTTGACACCGCAAGTACACCACAGAACTGAATCCCTCCCAAAAAATAAAAAAATCTCACCCCTTTCGCCGGTGATGAAGTTGTACTGTCGTTCATTTCTTTTTGCCCTGCAAAGGCCCGGCCTGGCCTTGTGAATCACGACTCGGGCTCTGTACGTTGTGCGCTCTTTGAACCTATGCGCTTCACAGTCCCGGGTGGAGTTTATCGGTGCACCACAGCGTTCTGTAAAACACGCGCAATAAATGAGGGCGTCATTTCTTGGGGGGGGCAGCAGCGGGAAGATGTTTTGCGGCGTGGAGACTTAAGTCAACATTGTCGACACGCCGTTCACCGATATGACTCACAGCCCCACATCCGACACAACCGATACTTCCTGCGTCACCCAGAATGGGTAGCAGAGTCGGTGCACACGTCCGGCTGCATGTTTCTGTGCTCGGTGTTCCTTGTTTTGCCCTCTCGCTCTCTCTCACCCTTTAAGAAGACACTTCAAAACAAAGGGTGGCATTGTTGTCTCCAAAAATGTGCTACCATCGTGCGGACTTCTGGGTTTGCTGACGCGTTACCAGAAGGGACAGCTGATGGTCACCAACCCGAAAGTAAATACACCTTGCGGAAGCGTCACAATTTATTTTTGCTACCACAAAAATGCACAAACCGTACCGTATAAACACACACACAATAGGAAAGATGGCCTTCCGATTGCTGCGAAAGATCCGAACCCACCGCGAGTCACGTTTTTCGTGGAAGGTGTTTTTGGCAGGGCTAGGCAGCCGGCAGACGCAAGGCCTACTCGACGGCGGTTGATCCCTCCCGTTCTCTAATTGAGCCGTTTCGTTTTTGTTTCGTGTGCCCGCGCAGCAACACGGCTATGTGGCATTATGCAAGAACGGTATGCAAATGGGGGAATGGATGGCAATGCTCATAAGTGACTCGCTATCTTCGTCGTAAATAGTGCTGGGCAATGTGTGCTGGCTTGGAGGTTTGCGCGCGGTTTTATCCGACCACTGCGTGGAACAATGTTGCTCACAATGGCTGGGTTAAAGGTCAGTGCGGGGAGATCGTAGTTAAAAGGTTCGGTGGTTACTTTTTTAGGGAGGCAATAAGAGACTATAACTTGTTTCCCGCTAACTGTTGCATATTATCTAACATTTAGCGTAATCTGTGCCATGATACTTTGCGCGCGGAACTGGGAGTGTCGTGTTGCAATGGTTTTTATTCAATTATACGATTGTAGCAAACTCTGCTCAACCCACTCACTACTTAGCTCACTTATAAGCAGTAGTGTCGTGAACTCAAACATGATCGCGAGTCCCATTGTCATCAACAAAAAAAAAAAAGAGGTTGCCTTTAATAGGACCTCTAACGTGACATAACTTCAGGGAAGCTAACGTATTCCAAGTATTCGATTCGCAGATAATAAGAGCTAAGTGCGTTGAATTACGTCTTAGAGAGGAAGCTAAATATTTGAAATTAAAGGGATATTACTCAGTTATTCATTCATATTAGATACAAACGCCTGAAGGTATGCAATTTCAAATTACTTTTTGAATGCGTCTTGCCGGCTTTTTAATTATGTAAATAGAATGTCTATCTTATATCGATTTACTGTAATAATAAGTTTCAATACAAAGACAATTATTATTATTATTATTTTTTTATTCATAAAGAACGGCCTGGCCGTATTGCTAAAGACAATTATTTAAAGGCGTAATGATCTATAATCTCCCCTCAGTAGATTCTGTGGTAGATTATGATCGTTTCTTACGCAGATTCTATTTGTGTTTTTAGACAATCTTTACACGATGATGCCTTAACTGTGGTATCTATATTTAAGAACCATCTTCATACAGCAGGATCGGGGATCAAATCCCATCCAGACAGCCTCCCCGTACGCAGAACTGACTATCCATCTGTTGGTCAAACCAAGTCACCGAAAGCTAGAAATTACAGACCGAGACCTCTCGAGGTTGTAGTGCCAAGGAAGAGAAGAGCCGTTTGTACCAGCAACACAAACTACAACTATGAAATTTCAATTAAACTCATCTCACCGCACCTCTACTGTTCAATCTTTCATCGTTTTCCAAAAATAAAACTGCCATTTCCTCAAATAGACGTGTACTTGCTCGTGTCAGATGGCTCAATGTGATTGATTGCACGATAATGGCTACACGAGCACGGATTACACAATCGATCATACACAACATTAACGACCGCAGCAGCAAGCAGAAACGATCACCGGCAACATGCGCTTACGCCGGTACGAAAATGCACTACGACAAGTGTATTTATTAATTATCATTTTCCCTCGCTGACCTGACCGTTCCGGTCTTTCACGCCAGGCCGGGGCGAGATCGAACAAAGCATAAATCATGCTAGAACAGCGAAGAGCCACACAACCACAGCGCAACAGAAACCGGACCTGGTACCCGGTGAAATGGTCACTGTCTAGGTCAGTAGCCGAGGTCTTGCTTGGGCCGGTTTTTCATCTTCAGCCGGACGACACTTGGACGGCACCACACAACACAATGACCCCATGCACCATGGGTCAAGAGTGCATATTACAGCCTATTCTTGCTATGTGCACTTAACCTCACTGGAATGACTACCAACCGTTTGCTTCAGGCACTGGGCGAGTCACGCAAAAGTCATGGCCGTTCATGGTAGGGGAAGATTTCTCCGCGCGAAAATTAACATCTTCCACATACGGTCGGGTCGGTACACACAAGGAAGTGAGCAGTGTACATTGCAGGGCAGCTGTGTTGCACAGACACGTTGCAATATCAATTAAGCACGGTTGCTACTTTTCCCCCGTTGGCTGAAGGTTGAAAACGGTTAGGTACACGTGTTACGGGTTGGCAAGATTTCCTTCACAATCTAGCCAGCATCTACCGCACGTGACGGAGGTAAGGATCCAGTTAAACCGTTTAATGAAGCCATTGATTGCTTTCGCACAATTTATTAATACCTGGTAAACCCCCGGCAGTAGAAAGGCTGCTGCCTACCTTGCTCAGGTAACTAGGCTCGCCCTCTACTCGCTCGAGCACGTACGCAGCTTTGGCGTGGAACAAAAAAAAGCGTGATCGTATGCATGAGTTCTAGTAGCAAGTAGTCAGGAAATCTTGTACCCGAATGAAACCGGGTGTACTGATAAGGTGTAATTAAGCGAGCGAGTCAAGCTATTACCGACGAACCCCGGGTCTTGCGTGGTCTGGCGGGTGACGTACGCTTGCGGTATGACGTGGACGTACTGAAAAGGGAGAGTCATAGACAATCATATGTGCCGTAGATAGTTTGTGTGGTAGTTTGTACTTGCTCAGTTATTGTGTGAGCCTTATCATGCTTCCAAACTGTCCAGTCTAGCACAATTCTTGTAGCATGTAAATGACCTATTTTGTGTGTTTCTTCCTTACTAAATATGTTTCCGAGCCACTTGAGACAACATATGTTCGATCGAAACAGCGCAGTAAGAGATAAGAGTCTCAAGTACCATTAGGGACCCTACTGATAACGGTTGTAACGAAACGATTAAAGAAACAGTGTTATGTTTCACAGCAGAACCCAAATACAACGATGCGCAAATACCGAAGGGATGAATTTTACAACTAGACTTTGCACTGAAGCACCACTGAGTAATCGTCGTCACATGGCACGTGTTTGTCGAATGGCTTGTGTTGTAGAGATAAAACATTTGAAGGTGAATATCTCGCCATTCATTCTCAGTTGAGATCACGACGAATTGCTAACTGCAAATAAGCTTAAGACACAGAGATTGCATACATTGAGGGGTTCAATTAGCCTTAAAGTATGCAATACGCTAAACAAAGTCATCGTAACGGAATAATCTATTGGATAAAATCACGTTCCCGACCAAAGGCATGTCCTTTTTGCCTAAGATGTAGACAACAATCATAGGACGTGACTGTTAACTGTAGTTCCAGCCTTCCTTCGGTAGTTGCATTATGCACACAAAGAACGCTAATCATTCTTTTCCATCGCTTTGTTGTTGGCCGCATTAACGCATCCCTCCATTCTTATTAATCTTTGCTTGATGAAGTTTGCGATGTCCTCTAGCAGGCTGGATTGCAGCTTGTTTCAATACCAGCAAGACCATCAATAACCATTGTTAGAGCTCACCTTCCCCTCCAAAGAACCTCACACGGGGGTGATTCAGCGCGGGACAGTTTAATAAGGGTAATTGATTTATGTCCCAGTGCACACGGGTCACACCTAACCTCGAAACGTAACCGCCGTCGGATCGATTAGGTGGGGAACCGATTTTCTCTCTTGTTGCTCGCCCATTTCATGCAAATGCGGTGGAGCCTTCCTGCGCTTCCTACCACACAAGCTGGCCCATTTGCTAACACCGTTTTACATAGCAATTAGCCGCGAAATCCGGTGTGCGTGTACCGGTGTTCTTGGCGAGGAGGCCCAGACTGGATTCACCTTCACCCCGACCCCAAAGAACGGGGAACCTTTCATTCGTCAATTTCTCGCACCATGTGTCAACGTTGGTGGACGGTTCGGGCGCGTGTCGAGCACACCGTTCAATGCCGAACGGTTCTTCTTGGTGGTTTGAAAGTAATGGAGGTTGCATATGCGCTGCTGTTCGGCACATTACCATTGACGCCGCACATTGGTTGTGTGCCGTTTGCTTACGAGTCGCATTACACCATCCATCCGGACACCGTACTCCACCGATGATCTCCGCAGGCTCAAGAGGAGGCGTTCAAGGTCCAGCGTAATTAGAAACGCCGCTCCCACTCGTGCTCCCCCCACCATCGACGGGACCCAGCGGCTTTCGATCACCATCATCTTCATTCAAAAGCACATTAAGACGCGTCTTAGATGACCACGTGACGGTCAGGTTAGGCCATTCCATGATTAGCCTTGCACATACACACGCGTGCCCTCAAACACTCGAGATCCTTCTGCAATTGAGCGCGTGAAGTGCCCCGGTACGATTGCGATGCGATGTAACGATGACTCGAGAAAGGCCCCTCCTTATGAAGCCGTCCAGAAATGACTTCTAACCTTTCTCGAAGGGAAACTGGCAAAGCTGCCTATTTTTTACCCCCCTTATACTGCCCGGCACGGTCGCCATCATCATTACCGCGCAGTTACTGACGTGTACTTCTTGTACACCCTTTGCTGCCAGTCTGTGCCGTTTATCGTGCTGTTTTTGTACTGTATATTGTTTTTTAGCACTCAGCAACTTTTATTGCTTTATTTCTGTGATACACCGGCATCCGGCTATCGCTAGTGACACCTGCGGGGGTTCGGCATAATCCTTCCCGGAGTGGGAGTAACGTCCGTCGATGGGATTTAGAGCGCTTCTCAAATTCCAAAGTACATCCTTCACCGGGTTGTTCGTTCGTAATCGCCACTCGGCAGACCAGATTAGTTGCCGGCCACGATAACCGGGAGATGGGAGAGAAGTCGTGTGCCCTTTACGCGACTCTTTGCTGGTGTATAGGAAAAGCGGAACACTCTATCAATGGTTTTGTGATAAGCGGTCGAACTTTACACTCGTCGTGGATTAACGGTGAAGTGAGGACGGCTCGATTGTTTACCGATTGTGTTTTTCAAGCGCCCAAGTGGGTGCCGTACATGTTCGAGAACATTTTCGATGGTTGCCCCAAACGCAACCAGGGCTGCGTTTGGATGGGTCTCTAGCAAGAAGAGGGCGCTAGAGCTTTTTTTCCCCGCCTCGGTGAGCTCTAATGCGAGAAGCACACTCTAAACGCTTCGCTCCGTGAGTGGTCGAGTACGTTGCGCAAGAGACAACCCCAACCGACGGGCAATCTAAGACACTGCCTTGCAACTGAGAAACCTCGGAGTGCTGGCAAAGGTACATTACCACCGGTTAGTGCCGGTTAGTAGCCTGCCGCTTCTACATTACCACTGCAAACGATCGTTAGTTGCTGGTGGATGTGGAGGTCTGTCTGTCTTGGCACCTATGCTGCCTGCGGGTCTGATCGTAGATGGTAAATAGCATTACACATGTGTCTTGCAATCTCACCAACCACCACCACCACCACCACCACTTGGCCTTTCGGCTGCAGGCCAGCTGCGTCGTGGGCCATTCAATGTATAAACCCAGCGACGATTATTCTATTAAAGCGATCAGTGCCGCCCCGTGGAGTAGTCGGTCGGCATAATGGTGCACTTCCCACCCCTCAGGACTTCCTTTCCTTGGGGTCACCCTTCCAGTCATCCAGCCTTCGAGACGATTCAACGGGACTAAGTGGTCGGTCTCCGGTCTCGCGACGGCTAAATCTCGATCTGCACACTCGCATAATCCACAGCGACTTGTGGGGAAAGCAACAAAACTAAACGATCTTCAGCCTCGGTACGCGATGCGAGAGTGAGATGCATTCATGCGAGTTGCATTCATTCAAGTAATGGCGCTGGTGGGGCGGTGACGAGTAGTTCCACGTACCAGTTTGCATAGACGTTGCCCCAGAGCACCGTTTTCGCACAAAGCTGCGATGAGGTAACCGTGGCTTCCCTGATGTTACCACCGCTGAGAACAGCTGATCTATCGAGGAAGTTGCATCTTGCACTCGCACTGGTCTAATTCCTCGAGAAAATGATCGGTTGCGAACCTGTTTGTTTTCGCAGTTCCAGTACAACCAAACAGGCCATGTTCTTTACAGCTGAGTGAAGCCTTGAAGCCTTCGTATCGATTATTGGGGCACCCTTTTTTTTACGCTCGGTGAAATGCACATTGCGGCCTACTTTGGTAGCACGCACACGAATGCATCACCAAGTTTCCTACCAAGTTGCCAAGGGTAACAACACACACGCAGTCGCTTCCTGTGATTAAAAGTTTGCAAATTGTTTGTTTTGTGAACTACACTTACCTTTTCAATTCCAACCATGTCCAACACACAACCGCGATGCATGGTGCATCAATGCAATACACACACACACACGAAACAACCCCAACTTTTGAAGTACACTCTCTCCTTCGAGCGCTAGCTGCAGTGATTCTTCGTTTAGAAAGGACTCGAATTGACGGTGTTGACCCACTACGGGGTACGCACATTCAGCACGACGCTTTTGCTTTCACTTGACCGGTTCTGTGTACACTCACGGCAAAAGCAACAGCAGCAGCAGTGCTGTCTTGGTACATTCTTTGCCCCGAATTTATGCAACACTATAACTGGACGCTTGGTAGCATAACGGAGGCTTGCGAACTCTTTATTTTTTCCACTACACCGTATAATTTCTGGGTCGTTCACAACGCACTGAGGCACAATCACACGCTACAGATCCTATCGGTTCTTAGTAGGCTGGATGCAATATACACAACAACGGGGAGCAATCTTGAGAACAACAAACGGTGATGCAACTTCGACCGATCACTCGATGCTATAAACCTTGAAGCGTAGAGGCTTTGTCTAGTAGTGGGTTCCGCGCGGCAGGATCTTCACGTTCCTGGGAACTGTACCAGAGGTTTTAAACACGCACACATCCACCTGGCCTTTCTTTTTCTGGCAACAAAACAACAACAACCACGGATGCGCTGGGTAAACACGCTGAGAACAAACAATGCGGAGAAGGCAACAGAATCGAAGTTAGAAGAAGGATGCTCTGCTCCGGCCGTTGCTAACCGTTCCAAACTAACAACAACACGGAAAACACACACACACACACACGCGCGCGCGTAGAGTCACACAAGGCGAACTCGGTTGGGCAAATATTTATTGCAAGATGTTCTCGTACCGTTGCTGTTGTTCGGTGTGCTGTACGGTGCGTCTCCACCGCTACTGTCAGATGTTCGTTACTGCTGCGGCCAGCAAACAACACTGTCGGTACGCTACGGCCCACGACCACTGACTGGGACTGGTTTCGCCTCGCTCGCTCGCCCCGTTCGCAGCAATATGGTTCGCGGTGCGCATTGAAATGGTATGTATGTTACTTTCGCGTTGCCCTCGAGCCCATGCTACTACATGCAATGAGTGTAATTGTAGGTACGTACCAGCTGCGCTGCGTACATAGGCGCGTCGCGTCGCGTAAATAGCGTGCGCCAGTGTGCGGCAAACGTACGCCAGTGGGGATCGAACTAAGTTTCGGCCATTGTTTTGATTTGCTTTGGCAAATGGTTGCTTTAGTAAAGTGAAGCTGTGCTAATATTAAATTGATAAATATCCCGTACTGGTAGGAGACTAGAGTCAATCTGACTCACTGGACCTTTGCAATCATATAATGGAATATTGCAAACAGTTTTGGAAAATTGGCAATATGTGGATTGTGGAAATTTGGTGTGAACTGTGGATTAAGGAAATGATAATTAAAACAGCATTGAGGAGCAAATCACAAACAGCGTGATCATGTAAACAAAAAATCCTATTATTGTTGAATTTGATTAAAACACTTGGCAACTTTACAGTTTGACAGGGTTGAATCAAGCACTAGGCAGGAAATCTATAGCATTGCAGAGTTCCATAGTCGGGTCTTCATCCCCTCTGACGGTATGCTATTTTCCACTAAAATTACAGCATTACACATTTTTTCGCGCTCAGGCACAGAAATTTAAAATTTCTTTGTACAGTGACTTTCACAGCTGAGTGAAGAGAAGTTTGGAATAGTGTGACACTTACTGATGATCGATTGCAACTGTTTCGAGTCCGTAATCGATCATCCACCTCTCCAAAAGTGTGCAAATGGTGTAGAAGATTCTGAACTAGATGCACATTGTTGTACAAAACTCGTTGTCCATGTCCAAGATAAGGCCATCCATATAACGATCGCTAAAACTGAGCCGCTGATGTCGATAGTGAAAAAATAGCTGTGCATCGTCGATCAAAGCGATTCCCAACTGACTTCAGTAGCGATCAAAAGCATTTTTTTAGGAAAAAACCCCCCTATCGGAGGACCTTATACAACCGTGCTAGGGGATCCAACGCGAAGAAGCAATGGATTCGCTATGGATTCGAAAAAGCTGAAAAAATAAAAAATGCAAATTTTTATATTAGAGATAGCCACGGTCAAGGTGTCGCCGGCCTTTTTGGCAGAGCGCCACACGAAACCGGATTGCTATGATTTATTGACATATCTGTGGTAGTTTTAGTTTTGTCGTCCTTTCCAATATGAACACTTTTTTAATGTAAATTTTAATATAACCTTCATTATTACGTTTACTTGTAAAGATAACTAGCTGTAACCTTATTTGTATATTAAACCCCATTGAGCTTCGATTGAGTTCCACTGGCATAAACAACACAGAACCCGCATCTCTCCACTACCACCACGACAATGGTTAATGGGGGTTGGCCGGTGGTTTGGTTGAAGGTTGCGGCATCCCCCCAGGCCCATGGGAAAGAGTGAGATAGGCGCATGGGAAGCAATCGCGTGTGTGCGTGTGTGTGTGTTTGTATCACCCTTCCCATGAGTCAGATTAACCCCCAGTACGCCGAAGGACTCCAAAACGGACAGGGAAGATAAGACAGAGCCAGGCCCGCTCGTTGGGGACGAACGGGGTCCACTTGAAGGGGTGGTCGGTCGGTTGGTTCGGGCAATTTGTGTGTGCACGCGCACCTCTACACAAAACAAATGTGCTCCCCCATGTTCACACCCCTTAGCTTATCGCCTGTAAGCGGACGGACGCTGGCCATATGTAGTAGACACTGAGAGCATCAGCGACGGCGAGCACAGAACAAACCAGACGAATGTAGCGAACTGTACACAGAACGTACCACCGCACACGGCTTCACCCACGGACCTTAAGCGCTGCATCGACCGACCGAGGACCGAGATGTGCAGTCTAACGTGGTGTGTATGTGTGTGTGTGTTTACAAGATGCGATAATTGTGCATCGGCACACTGTGTGAAGTAACCGCCAATGTACGGAGATTTTATTTGTTGATAATAAACCGGGCTTTTGCTTTCGTTTGCTTTCGCGAACTACTCGGTGGCTTCGTTTGTTGTCCCGGCTCTAAACACCTCACATTTGATCACTTCACCCGCAGCTGAATGAAACCGCACAACAGCACGGTAGCACTGTCGAACTATTGGATCGTCCGGTTTGCGCGTGCAGCCAGCAAGAAGCAAGCATGTGTGGCATTATTTTTAGCCATCCCGTGCCAACCGTGCCAACTGCCACCGTGAACGAACACGCACTGTCCGCCCAGTGTGGACCGTCCATCGTGTGTGCGGGAGGCAGATTGCACCAAAAAATACGTTGTGCGCAAGCTCCCCAAAACCGGCACGCTCGAAAACTGCGGCATCGCTTCCATAAAAACGTAGCCAACCCCTAATGGGTTCGCTTGTAACTGTAGGTGTGTTTGTGTGTGTTGGGGGGAGGTTTGTTTGTTGAGACGAGATTGCACAAACACACAGAACGGAGGAAAACGCGCAAAAATTTAAGAACATGGATGGATGGAAGGAACAAATTGACCAGCATGGGAAGCGGTTGATTTTGTAGCTAGGCTCGATGTGAAAAGGTCAATATTATTTGCTCTGAAGTGAATCAGAGCTCAAAATTGTGTTAGAATGTTTAAACAAGCGAAGGTCTGTTTATTCTTTTTCAACGTATAATGCCAATTGTTTTCTTTATTTTTAGAGCTTACTGTTCCATGTGGTTTGTTTATTTTTGTATATCAACCCACGGGCTTGATTATTTACATTTGCTGTTGATTTCTTCTGCGGATATGGGCCACCAAAGACGCCGTTTTGTTGGTACTTTGAATACATGGTTTTTATTAAATAGTAAAAACTATAAAAATCTTTTTGAAAAATAAAGTCACTATCAGATTTTGATTAAAAAATATATTTTATTCCCTTCGATTTGTTTTGAGGCACTTAAGCCTTTAAAAATTCTCCTTTACTTGAAACTTCGTCCATATAATAAGCAAATTTATTTAACTATCCTTATAACAATTTTAATGTAATCTATTAAACCTTTGTCGTATACTGTGCCCTTCGTTCCCACGAGCTATGCAATCTGCAGTACAAGAGTTTTGATCCGCTTCCAGCGACAAAAAACGCTTCGAACGCTTCATGGCGATTGACGTGAAGCGTTTGGATTGCCTACCTGAAGGGTGTTGGAAATTTTACCTAGAATTGCATACCTTTAGGCGCACTTTATAACTATCTTTGAATCAGAAACATTTCTGGAAAAAAAAATCAAAATAATATTTGTCGATAATTGCTACGATTCCGTAACAACCATCCGCCTTGAATGCCAATATCGATTAATCCCAAGATGATTAACCTCTTCTGAGCAAAAATAAAATAAAATAAAAGAAACTGCACTGTAAACCGAACCGGATATGGTACGGAATATCCTAATACCACGGATAGAATTCAGCAGCATCTCTCAGTTTCAAACCTTTTTCATTTAAAAGATATTTTTTTCGGATATCTTTCCCTTTAAACAAAACATTCTTGTTTTTCTCTTCTTCGACTTTATTATTTTCAGCAGTAGTTTATTAATTTAAATTGTTTATCAAGTTACATGCTACCCCCTCATCTAAATCACTAGTCCCGTTTGCTGCCTTCGTTTGACGATCACGAGTACGAGTATTTTTTATTTTTATTTAATTTTTATTTATCCCTAACTGCTTCATCTCACTGCTCCGTTTCTATGGAAAATACCGTCGTGTCGAAGAAACATTTCATCGATGGTGCGCACGTGTCTGAGTGTGATGAATTTGAATGTGGCTTTCTTTGGAAAGGTGGCAACACGCTTCGAACCACCCGAAACCAAGTTGCCACACACATACACACGGGTAAGACAGCATCAAGCCTAAACCATCGACGAAACGTTTCTCCAAGTAAATCATTTTACAGCAAAAGCCATCCAACTACTGGCAGGAACCGGAGGATGCGGCGGTTGCGCAAAACAACCTTCTTAGTGATGCTTAAGTCTCCCTATCTCTAGCTTTCCCTTACTATGCCTAAAACCTAAACGAACGTAGTATGTAAGCTATCGCAGCGGGGCACTCGTGCATTGCGTCGCCTTAGTGTCCCGCTTGTGCCTTTTTGTAAGTGTGTGTGTGTGTATAGTTTGCGTAATAATCGTGATATTGCAGTAATGCCGCGTAGCTGGCCCTAGTTCGTTGCCAAATGCGTTTCTATAAACATTCCGATCACAAACGTTCACACGTAAACGCCGTCCGGATGGTGCCGTATCAGTCCATTGCGTCCTTGCCATTCCGTCCCTAGTAGTACGAGTTCAGCGGACTCTGGAACAGTGGGTTAAAGGTGTTTTGCAGCAGAAAAATCTCTTCCGGTCGACCGTTGAACAGGAACGGACCCTTCAGATGGGTGATCTTCGAGTCCTGGATGAAGGGCGAAGGAGCGAAGGCGGGTCGCTGTGGGCGCGGATAGGGCAGGGCGAAGGTTGGCTGTGGTGGTGCGGCCGGAGCTGCCGGAGCACCGTTCCACTGGTAGATGCCGGAAGGTTTGCCGTTCGAGACGAAGTTGATGGGCAGCTGGTAGAAGGGGCTCATCGTAACTGGCGGTGGTGGAGCGAGCTGAGGATACTGAGGGACCGGCGCGGCCATCGGTTGAATCGTCGGTGGCTGCGAGATGTAACCGACCCCGGGCACGAACATGTACGGCGTCGGGGGCAACCGGATGTAATAGATCGGCGAGTTCTTCACAGCCGGTCGACGACGGCCTGCTTGACTGTGGCGCGAAAGAATATCTTCATCCTCCAGGCCCTGGAAGTTGTCATTGCCGGCCGCGAAACTAGCGGCAAGACTCTGAAAGCTTCCCAGCGAAGCAGCATTTGCATCCAGTCCGGCCAAGTTAGCCAGCTGCGGGTTAGAAGACTGCTGCTGCTGTTGTTGTTGCTGCTGGACTTGCTGCTGCTGTTGCTGCTGCTGCTGCACGAGACTGTTGAGCTGTTGCTGCAGATTCGGCGAAAGGTTACTCATCGTCTGGTACGAGCCCAACCCGTTAGCCATATTGGCGTACACATTCTGCGGGTACGTTTGCATGTTTGCCAGCATGTTCAGGCTCGGGTAGTTGTCCACCGGCAGATAATCGTCGTAGTAGTCCAGCATGGAGTGATACAGCGGGTAACCGTAGGGCTGTGCATAAGCCGCAGCTGCTGCCGCACTCAGGGCCGCCGGTGAGTACATCCCAAAGTATCCCAACATCTTGTTTTTGCGGAGATTCGGCAATGGGATTGCGGTGGGAATTGTTCCTTCACGACGACTTCCGGCCGAACTCTGCTCAGCATCCGGAGACGACGAAGCTTTCCCACTGTCCGGCTCCTGGTCAACGGCTTCCGTCTCGAGTTCTTGCAGATAGCCGGCCGCTTCCTTGCCCGACCGTTCGTCGTACTGTCGCTGCACGTTCTGCATCGCCGACAGAAGCTGACTTTGACGTACGGGAATGGCCGCCACTGCGGTCACGAGACAGACCAGCACTATCAGATGGCTCGTTTGCGTCATGGTGGATAATTGTTTTCTGTAATTGGAAGACAGTAAAAAACACACGTTAGAAGTTGTGCAGATTGCATCGCTGGCAAACGTCGCCGATAAATCTCGCCTCTCCCAGTCGCCCCAAGGACAAGGCTCATGGTTCCCACGGGAAGCATTTCATCGCCGAGTGGCGCGGATCTCGGTCCTCCATAAAACGCGTCGTGCTCCAGTTTATAAATCTTGCAACCACGCATCCACACCACGTCGTGGGCAGAGTTGTCGTGGGCATCGGTTTTGATTGATATGAGGCCCGCTTCTTACGTTACTGGCCCCCGGTAGCAAATTGCATTTTGCTCGCATGTTTATGTCCTTCCAATCACGTCCCTGCGGCACAACCACAGCCAGCCGCTTCCGATAGAATATATTTACGATAATTGATTACTTTAAAATATTATATTTCCGCAGCCAATTAATTGTGCCCATCATCATTACCGTTGCCGTTTTGCCACCGTTTGTGTTCAACCTTGAGGCCCACAAAATGGCCACCGCACATTTCCATTATCATTACGGTCCGAAGTCCCCTTTGGTTCCCCCGCGATGCAATTTTATTCCCATTCTTGCAGTCAGCCCTGTTCGCAGGCTTTACCCATCCCCCGGATTATGACCTCAGCCGTAAAATGGCAATTGAGGTTTCGATTTATTCTTGGCGATCGAAAAAGAAAAACCCCACGAAAGAATCTCCGCCGGGACAGGGTGTTAGAGAAAAACAAAATAAATATATAATTCCCTTCCTTTTCGTTTTACCCCCTTCAAGCGGGTGGTTGTTCGTTCCGGCATGCCGGTTCCGTGACAAGTCCCGGTCCAAAGGACAAAGGAAAATAATGAGAAAAAAGGCGGTGTGAGAAGCGGATAAGATAACTCGACCATAACAACCTTGGCGTGACGTGACAATTGAAATCAAGTGTGATTGAATTACCACCAAACCGCTCATTATGCCTGGAACGGATTGGCGATAGGCGACTGCTGTGATGGCGCCGACTCGATCCTCAGAATCTTCGGTGGTTCGCTCGGCCCGGTTTTTTTTTTGTTATTTTATTTATTTTTTTACACCACTCAAAGTGCATTTCCCGTGCACGAGGATGAGCCACACGATCGACAAGTCCGGCGGTGTGATCGTTTATGTTTTTATCTCGATCCGTCCGTCCATCATCACCACTGCTTGTTCTGGTTGGAGAGTCGTTGAGGCACCGCCCTACCACGCGCATTCGTGCCGGGGCTGATGAGCGCAAAACCGCCAATAAAGGCTACCGCTACCTAATAATTTGCCACATTCTGATTAATGAGATCGCCGTAAACGTAAACCTTCGTCGTCGTGTGACTCCCTTACGCCTTACGCCAAGGATTATGTGCAGGCTCGGAAATTATCACCAGGGCCGGCGCCCGGTGCTGCACCCCAGCACCAAACCCTGCTGCGTTTTAAGGGCTTAATGACACCCGGGATCGCACATTTCGCGGTCGCTGCCCTGGCGTTGTGGGCGTGTGCGGATGCATCACCTACCTGGGTTAAAAAGGGGGGAAGTACAAACAGACAGACAGACAGACGGACGAACCCGATCGACCCGTGGCCCCGGCATCTTAATCTGGAGCGGTGGTAAGTAACGATTTAGTAACCGCTTTTTTTGCTTCATGTGTTTGCTGCAACGGCTGGCATCAGTTTCACCTTAACAGCCTCACAAATGGGCAGTAATCAACGCCGATGGGGAAAATGTATCGTTACGATCGCTTCCTTAGTGGGAAACTCTCGTAGCGAAAACGGTAGCCCAGACGGGATGGTGAGCATTTTAAAACGTAACCTTTTAAACGATAAATCGAAGCCAAAGTTCAACGTTCAACGACGAGATCCAGATCCCGAGCCCGTACCGTATAATTTGCATTTAGCGTTCCGAGCCGAGTTCCGAACATCTTCTCCACAACACGGTGGCGTTCGGCGCTTCGATCGCTTGAGCGAGAGATCTGCCCCGGCCAACCATTATCCCGGGGTGGCCGGATGTTGTGGTGTTTGCGAAATAAAATACAATTTTATGACTATTTCCTCAACCCTCGCTAGAGCTGAGTTCAGTTGAGTTGAGCTTTGCTACCGCCTCTAATCGTCCAATCTCGGACGAGCGTCATCCAACCACGATGGGAGCCGCTTTTGTTTTGTGGGCTGAATTTTCTTAATTTCTTTTAATTGAACGATCACTGATGCTCTTTTGTGTTGCAACGAATGAGCCACCCCATTTCAAAGACGTCGGGTAAGACACAAACTGGCTGCAGCAAACGGGAAGAGAAACGAAGAAGCGAAGGCGAAAGAAACAACAGTTACAACAGGAACGATTTTACCTGATTAATTTAGATAAGCCTAACACGTACTGACGTACTCGAGGGGTGTGAGTTAGTTCTACGCGCGAGCAATATCTTAGGTCCTCTCGCCCATCTCGCCCCATAGGAAAAACGAAGGGATCGAAATTGGTGTATTTTGGGGATGAAAAACAAAACAAAAACCTCGTAAACAGTGTTCTACGGGGGAATTCAGATTTCTAGCTCATGGTGATCATAGCTAACTACCAACCAGCCCAATCCAGCCCTACATTCTTCTTCGGTTGTTGGCTACTGGGCTGCGAGCTTCTGTCTGGTTTGTATTCCACACTTATCAGCCGTTCCCTGCAGGCGAATTGGGAAATTAGTGCATCTTCGATAGCGGCGCTAGGTTTGCTGACGCACGCTCGAGCGATTTATCTCCCATTTTCAAATAGCTTCGCGAGGCGTGTGGCAGACAGAGCCTCGTTTCGGACGATCGGACACGCTGCATCGCACGCCTCATCATTCATCCTAATCCCACCGGGGCTGGTCTGGTTCGGAGCAGGAACTCGCGACACATCTATCAAACAGCGCCTGTCTGGAGCGGCGAAGATCTCCAATAAAAGGATGGTGGCGTGTGGTTGTTGGATCAACAAGAATCATCAGGCATATTAGGACCATATGAGACGGGTTGTTATCCCGTATTCCAAGAATCAGCACGGGAAACCCACATCGGATTGATGACTTCCGGATGACAAATACAGCTATCATTAGTCGAGTCTCTGTCTCTTTTGCAAAGTATTCACTCCAGTAGCAGAGATCGCTACTCTCTTCGCTAAACCCGAACCGAATGACGTGTGCGCGAGACCTTGATTAAGTGCATCTAATGACAATCGGATGCAAGAGTTGCTTCCGCAACGGTCTAGTAAACGGCGCCCAGTTTTGCACTCGCTCCATCACTGCTGTCAAAATCTTGACAGCTTCGCTAAACGCAGCCGTTAAAGTCTGCTGTGCCGTACCAATTCTTCTCGGTGCGTGCGTTTCGGCAGAAGAAGTCAGTGAACTGAGGAGAGCAACTACTTGTGTACAAATTGTGTTAACGCGCTCGCACTCAATCACACGGGGGAAAAACAAACCCTCATCTCGTGCCTTTGTTTCGTGCCATTTCTGCCTTGCGTGTAACGCATACCCGCGGACCTGCCAAAAGTGGATCATCACCACTATCAATTACGTGGCAGAGTGCGCCGCGTCCTGGATGCAGCGCAACTAGCATTACACATAGTTGCATGCTAGAGCCCGGCAACGACATTGATCCTCCATTGATCGTCTAGGACTGGGCAGGGGAAGTGAGGCCACGCCGCGTCACGCATAGCTTCACCGACTCCACCGACTCGCCAGGGTTCGATTTTGCAGCACACTTATCCAGGGCCTCCTCCGCGGAACACGCTTCAACAGTGCATAAAATAACACATGTTATTATGTGTTGCACCGATCGGGAAGTGGATTCTTTGCCGTCCTCGGTACCTGGATGCCTCGGGGATGCGTTTGAAGCGAACCGGCAAATATCCACACGAAACGCACACAGGCTCCCAACGCTATCCGTTCGTAAGCGTAATTAGCATGCCGACAACCCATTCCGATGCTGGACCGCATTACACCTGATGGTGCTTGTTTTTCTTCCGAGGCTAATGTTTAAATCTTCCCCCAGCACCTACCCCCATTTCCCTTTTCCCCCTTCGCATCCTGCCCGTTCTTACGGCAAAGATTCATCAGGACACGCTCGTAAATGTCGCGTGCATCGTGAAATATTTGATTACCAGTGCCTACTACAGACCGCATTTGTTTTGCTTTACGACCACGGGCGATGTGCTGGAAACATCTCAGGCCCGCGGATCGCAACGCATTAAATGGCCATCACATTCACCGTGCGGTTCGTTCCGTGCGTTCCTTCGATCAATGCGGTGACCTTTTGGCGCGTGTAGTTTAGGTTAATTAACTACCTTAGCTAACCCCCGTTGAACATAAACCGGGACGGTAAATGTCTTCCGTTCCGCTGGTCCTTCAGTCGCTCGCTCTCGCTGCTGTACAGTGATCGTTTCGTTGCGGATTAACGCCTCTGCCACGTAAGCATCTGCAACGAACCGTAACATCATTTCACTAAGATGATAAAAATTCATAAGCTTCCCTCTAAAAAAGTGCCAAAAACAAAAAAAAAACAAAGACTCTTTTCATCGCGAAACGGAGTCCGGGAAGCCAATCGTTCGAAATCAAGATACCACAATGCGACGGGTTAAATGATCCGTTTCGGGGGAGGAATCCGTGGAAATCCAATTTTAGACCGGTAATAATTAAGTGTTATAAATCGTTTATTCATTTGAGATAGCCCATCCATAAATCATACATGATTAATGGTGGACGACGCACGCCATGAAGGTCGACCGTGCGTTCGGGAAGCCAAGAACGGTGGTCGTAACTGTCAGATTAATGCGCTTCTGACAGGAACGATCAGACGCACGACCAGGGATTCCAGGGCGTTCGACACATTGTATTATTGTCTTGTGGGGCCGTTCGGTATAACCGTTACCCGAGGCAAGTCACCAGGCTAAACTATGGCATGCATTCATTTTCAGTACATTTCACCCAAACGTGTAATGCTCCGGATTCTGTTGGGTGAGTCTGCTGCACGGCAACTTTTGACACTGACAAAGGGGCAACGATCGTAAATCCTTTCTCTTGGCCTTCCCGCCATCCAGATTGGTATGCATTCTTACGTCAAGTGAAGGCGCCGGACCGGGAGTGACAGACAGCTCCGAGCCGGGCACGCACGACAGGTGAGGTGGCAGTTTAATCACCTACGGGAACCGTTCCCTCGAGCAAACATTCTGGCGGCCTTTCAACCCACCCGTCGTTGGGGTCGTCGCTGTTAATCGGTGCTGCAGGTGTTCTCGTTGCACATGCACCGGCGAGATCGGGAGATTACTTAACGTCGTGTACCAGCGGTTTTTGTCTCGCGGTGTCAGGAACGCTCACACTCAATGAGTGTTAAGCAGGAGCAAACGGACGAGCAAATGAGCTGTCACGATCGGGTGTGTACGTGACCACCTGCCAACCGATGCCTCCCGTACGCCTCCGCCCCTAACGGAAGTCAGTAATCCGCCACAAACTGTCAAGCGCTTTGACGTACGCTCGCTCTGGTTTGAGGTGCTCGCCCATTTCGCTGCTCGTTACAGTTGACCCTGTAGGCTTTAGCGCCGTTCGCGCTGTTGCACACACAAATCACAGGGGTTAAGTAGCAGGAGAGTGCATTCATAATCGAAAATTCTCATCTCAGCCGTCTCCGCGGGCACGATCATGTTTCCGTCAGCAGCGTGGCACGACCTTATGCGACCGGGAGGAACCTTCCCACACCGGGTAACGAAGCGTCAAGTGACCGACCAGGCGGATTACCGCATCGAATCGGTAGCTTTCCTTTTACATGTTTTCCAAGCCGACACC
This sequence comes from Anopheles stephensi, assembly GCF_013141755.1. NCBI lineage: Eukaryota > Metazoa > Arthropoda > Insecta > Diptera > Culicidae > Anopheles > Anopheles stephensi. The sequence continues at coordinate 81,442,336 of NC_050202.1, read as the reverse complement.
GACGCTCACCGAAGCGCTCTAATGAAGGCAATTAGGTTTTCCCAGGCACCAGAAGTATCTGGAATGGGTAGCGATGGGGGTTTTTCTTTTTCTGCAAAACGAAACCAAAGCGAAACCAAACTCAAACCGCGGTTACACGGTGCAGCGAACCGGAGAAAGTGTGCAAAATGCCCGCCGGCATCGTTTGCTTGTATTCTAGACGGCCATGCCGCCGGTATACAAACACTTGCCGACACACCGTACCTGCTCGATTGTCAAACAAAGCACAGAACCGACAATTTGCTCCGAAGCATGACGAATGTGGGGAGAACGAACTAAAGAACAGGAGTGGTATTGACGATCGATCGGGTCGAGAGTCACTGCAAGACACTGATCATTGGGTAGTGGTGTGTAGCTCGGATTGAATGCCTTCGGGTTGCGCTCGCTAATGGAGCTGACTGGCAAACTTCACGGAGTCACGGCTCAATAGTACGTTGACAGCTTCTTCAAGGCAAACAATTCTGCGATTAAGTTAGCCTCACGACAACTTTCCTCATAACGTCACCTCAATCATCGAAAGGGAAACTTCATCTATAACTCTGCCCAAAGCCCGCTTAGTTTCTCTCATTATTCCCATCATCGTTTTCCCCAGCGGGGAAAGTGCACTGCGGACCAATCGGTTGGCAATCAACGCCGGTACCAGCCACGCTTACTTTAACTGCAGTTACTAATCAAACACACCCTAATTGGGCACCCCGTTCGGAACGTAGCCCCGAACGAGGATCACGTTCACGTGAGATAATTCCGATCGGCCATTTCCGAATCGGGATCCAATTGTGTGCGGTGCGGGCAATATTGCCACTAATTCGTATTAATCGACCACAAATCGTGATATCGTGGCCGCCTTTTCCGGAACTCGATTACCGTGTTTTTTTTTTGTGCAGTAGCATTTCGGTGAGAAGTGGGGCTCGAACCCTTAAAACGAGGGCTGGTAAATTTCAGCAATCTCTGTGTGTGAGAAATGATCATGTCTAAAGGTCCAAGAGGCTTGAGAAAGTTTGATGTTCGATAAAAAAAGCCCATTTTAGGCAGAAAAGCGAAAATTTGCAATTTGTGTGGAAGATATGGGTGGTTTGTTTAAGTTTGCGAAGAGCTGCAAGAAGCAACAACTTACCACAAAGTAGATAGAAATGATCAAAAGTAGGAAGTGATCCTCCAGTTTGATCGACGGCAAGATAATCTAATAAGCTTTACAGGCGCGTGTGGTATTAGCCAACAGGGAAGGATGAGTTGCTGGATGATCTTCTGGTAACAGATTGTGAGCAGTCGGTACGCAAATCCAGATGTGTATCTCTGGGAGTAATGGAAGACCTTCGAGCCGTTCAGCTGTGCAACATCAGTGCACACGATTCAATTGAATCAATAAACTGACCGTACTTCAATGGATTTTCTTCGTGAGCAGCATTAAGCTAACGATCGCGATTGAATTTACATTCGAACAATATGTCTATTCACCGGCTGAGCCACTGAACCTTCTCGATGCTTACACGATCAACAATGGGCAAGGTCGGTCGCTGCCAACATGCTGATGATGCTTTGATTTGAAGAAACTAAACAATCCCGCATGAAACCCGCACCTTGATGATCTTGATGATCTCGCTCGTTCGAAACGGATGCCCTTAGCGATCGCACAACATGTCCACCGGTGGGTGTTTGGCCCAAAGCCCAAATTGGAATGTGTTAGATATCGATCGCGCACATCACACGTTCGGTAGGCGAGCCATAAAATTAAGATTCCCATAAAAATCACTCCATAAGGTTCACCCGCGACCAGAAGCGCTCACGGCGGGTGAAGTACAATTTATTGGTGGACGATAGAGAGAAAAATAAATAATTTTTTAACATCTCACATCCCTACTTTGCACCCGGCTCAAAACAGTCCATCAAACGTCTGTTGGTGGAAGCTCCATGCAAAAGGAAGCTAACCTCTATTCGCGAGAACATTAATAGCGGTGACGGCGGCCCCATCTCGTTCGCTGACGAGGCGAAGATTTATTGCAATCAATCTCGTCCGACAATAACACGCTGATGACGGGACGTTGATACGAACAAAAGAAAGAGTTAAGATCGGGCGCACGGGGCGCACGGTTTGAACGGCGAAAGAAAACGGTTTGGCAGCGTGTGTAAACAAACCGGTGTGCCCGGATTCTGGCCCGTGTCCGTGGACAGCACATGGGGCAGAGGGTTTTCTGCGAGGTTTGGACACAGGGTCAAGTTTTAAGGGTGGCGAAGGCTAAAACAAAGCGACGAAAGAGGTTTGCTTGTGATGGAGAAGCTTTTTGTCTTACTGATGGTGATGAACATGTGTTTAAAGGTCGCCATTGTCTCAGGGGTTAGGGTAAACTGACGTTAAGTGTTGGGTTAGAAAATTCGCGACTGAAAGAAACCTGGTGCTTGATCATCTGTCAATTATATTACGCGCCTGAAGGTAGGCAATTTGAGATTCTTAAATCCAGTCATTTAAACTGCTTAATTAATTTAGAATAAATGCGAATCAATGCAAAATGTTAACAGTAACGGTTCTTCTCTTTACAGCTCACTTAAACAGTTGAATTGCAATATCAATTACATTTACATTAGCTTTCTCACAGTCATTTGCGAGCTAGGAAATAAAAAAACCATTTGCATTGCTCTGTCTCGCTGCATTACAAACCTTGGAGTAATTACGGTTATTTCAAACACATTAGGAGATCGTTTTCTCCGATATAAATAATCAATTTATGTGAACGAGAATAGCGTAACGTAAGCCGGTTTTCACTGCTGGCCGTACTCTTTCGCCGCAAATCATTTCTGCGGGCCAATTTTTCTCATGAGCCCCGCACCCGTTTACATAAAACATAAGAACATTGGAATTTCGCTGCCCGGCAAAACGCTCGCTAAACAAAACAAAAGCCCCATCCAATCGGTTGAATCAATATCTGTGTCTGTAAAGTTAACGTTTGTTTCGCCGTGTTCTCGTCCGTGAATTTGCCTTGCAAAAATACCGCTTGCCGAAAAAAAAATAGCTCAACACAGTCTTTAGGCACGCTGCTGCTGTTGCCTTCGGATAACCCAATTCTATCCCACCCTCCTTGCTTTTGGAGAGCGTTAGAGGGGAAAAGGAGGAAGTTTTCCCGTCGTTTCCCCTACCCGTGTGCCCCACTCCCTTTCGTTCGGCCGGAACCAATGTGCTGAAGATAATAGAATCGACCAGCCTAACAGGACCATCATCGAGGGCTCATTAGCAGTCGTTTTGTCAAAATTGCACACATCACTTGCGTGCGTGTGTGTGTGGAGCTATGTTTTCTTTTTGATTCTTATGTTATATGGCCCAGAAGCGCCGGTCCGTGTGCATCCATCCGGTGGCTTCATGTCCACACAGCGTTTCTTTCCCCTCAGTGGGCCTCAGTTCCGCCGGTCATTGGGCCACACGGAAAGAACATACGGTTGGCGCCCTCCTCTCCCACCATTCCCCTGGAATCCCGCGCGCCCCATACGATCAGTATGCGAAGTGGGCCATTCGAGCAGAGCCAGAAATAAATCCGGGCCGATTGCGGGCGTGTGTGGTAGAAGCTGATGAGCCCTCGCACGGCACGCAGACACTGTGCACCGAGTCAGAATCTCAAAGGGAAGTGAAACGGAAGATTCTTCACAGGGTGAAGCAAATGAAGCACACTCTAACACACACGGCTTTTCTTCGCCCGATCGGGAAGCGTTTGCCTTATCCATCCACCGCGTTACGTTTCAAGGTCCGCGTGCGCCTGTATGATTGATTTATTAGGTTTGTTCTTTGCAGCTCGGACGTTGTAGCGGCTTTACCACCGGCAAACCGTGCAGTAGCCATGCTGCGGTACGTTTTGCTTTGCCCTGCCGGTGGAGAAGAATTGGGCACGGAAATCGGTACCGCTTTGCTTCAGCGGTGTGGCGCTTGAAAGCCGTAGCGAGCAAGACAGCAAGGAGCAAACAAACAAATCGCATTCTGTAGCCACACGATCCAGTGTCGGGCAAGATAATGATGAACAACATTGTCCATTGTGGCGTCTAATTTCGTCTTTGACTACGGAGGCAATCGGACGCTAGCAATATTGGTCAGCAGTAGTCATGGCCAGTCAGTCGCAGCTGGGCGCAACGGGAAAAAGGGCGGTCGGGAAGGATGTGGTTGGCCAATCAGTGGGGCGTAGCGGTTGTAGAGCGGGTCCAACCAACCAACCTACTAAGCGTTAATCAGGAAAAACCTTAATCGAAGAAACCACTTCTGTTGAAGTGCCGAGGTTATTGTCCTAGTTCTTTTAAAAAGGTTCTTCCGCTTGCATTGATCATTCCGCAGCAGCGAATTGGACTCCGGGAGTTACAGACCCCCGTGTGGTAAATGATTCATTTGATGGAGATGATTTTTCACGCGAGAGAGAGAGAGAGAAAAAGAGAAAAACAAAGTAAATATTTGAACGTGTAGTAAAAGCTAGCCCAGCCATTTAAATGGGATGTGGTCAACACATGAAGACACCCGTCAGCTGTTTCACGACAGTAAAATCATCGAATGTGAAAATTTAATGGGAATTGAAACGAAGATGAGATAATTTATTGCTTAATTAATTAGCATAACATGTAGCGGAGAGAGTGTTTCTTTTTTTTGTTGTTATATCCAAACAAATGCTGCCAAATCTATGCAAATTAACACCTATGGGAAATCATGTTTCATATTTCATATTATCATCATCACTGCTTAATGCTGGATCAAATATGCAAATCGGCGCAAAAAAAAACAAGTCTCTTAAAGGGGACAGTAGAAATTAAGGTTTTGTTTTTCATTTAATTTGACACATCTACATCCATTCGTTGCGTTGACCTTGATGCTACTACAACTGGCCGAAGATCATGATCCACAGCGATCCAAATACATAGGAAAATAGTTGACGTAGACGTTAAAATTAGCGGGGTGAGTTTTCTTTCTCACCTTGTTATGCTGCCACACACACTCTACTCATTTTCCACTAATAAAAAAGGCATCAAAGCAGCTTCCCGCATACGTTTGCAGGCGGTGCAGGCTAACAACAATGCTCCGTAACTAGAGTGGCATAAAGTGGCATGTATTTCCTTCCCCTGGCAGCTTCCGAAAAAAAACAATAGCCCCAAGGCCAAACCCACATGGCAGGGCAGCAGAGTATCTGTCTGGAGGCCCGCAACCCAAAACCGTGTGCGCGGCCTTAAACTGGAGCATACCGAAATGTGCGCCGGACTGCTACTACCCAGGCCAGCCAGTAACTAGGCATCGTTTGCTAGGCCAACCGGACTGCGACCAGAAAACAACAACAAAGCTCCGAGGGAAAAGAAAGCCAGCCGACAAAAACCAATCCACCGTCCACCCCACCGAATGGTAATCGTGGCCAGGCTTCCCACCCCCCGAAGCCTAGCTAACCTATTAGGAAACGCGGCGTTGATCCGTGTTCCCGACACCGTGCATAAATTGAGCGCATAAAGATCAAACGGCCGGTGCCTTTCGAAAGCCGGTATCACACTCTTAGTTAGGGAGTATTTTTTCTTTTCGTTTTTTGTTCATAAGAGGAAAAACAAAACACCTGACGTCGCCTGGCACCGGAACAAAGCGATGAAAATTTTTGGCGATCTGATCGTGTGATCGTTTAGTAAATGAATGTAAAAATTAGATCCGCTTTCGCTGAAAACTAGTTAAACCGCTCTGGTTTTTGGGTTTAATCGGGTGATGGTTTTTTTTTTTGGTTCACTGTGAATTTATTTCCATGCTTAGTTGGAAACTGAAGTCCGCTTTGTGTGGCATACGAAAGCATTAAACGATCGTACGTGACAGATGGCACTAATAAAAGATACCACGTATCGTTGAGGTTGCACACTTATTACCATAATAGTAAGACGGAATTGAATTTATTTTTGTTTTAATGCTTTCGAAAAACGTTTGTTTATTTAAACTGCTCTGTTGGTATTCGATATATAAATATGTCGATATCGGCACCATAACTTGACATATTGCATACTTTCAGGAGTACGGCGCATACATTTCTTATATTTATTTCCGGCAGTGTAATGCACCTAAAACCAATTAGTGCTTTACTTAACATTGAACTTATGCACAATATTTCATTCCAAAAAACAATTTTTAGTGTCATTACTGACCACATTTGGCACGCAACTCATTATCGAAACATTAAGATAATTATAAATCACCCTCTCGTCAAACCGTCGCCTCGATGACGTAAGCACAAGACGGGGAACTAATTTGCATCGCTGTCCTTGTTCTTGAGTGTCGAGTGCAGTACGATCATTCTCGACACACTTCACACGCGATGCATTCCTCTTAGAACCAAGCAACAGCAACAAAAAACTCCACACCGATCCACCGAAAGGTAGGTCAACCGCAACACTGATTGATGGGCTTAATCACCTTAAAGAGCCACACGAATTGGAGGAAACCCAAAACAAAACCGACAGCAAAAAAAAAAAAACGACTACCAACCCTTCGCGTTAATTTACCAATCTTGAGGGTACTGGCGTAAGTGTACGCTGTCAATCGCACGTAAGGCACCCTCGCGCCGTTGTTAAATATCGAGTAACGGATTCGTGAAGGCGCGTTGTAAGTTCTCGCACAAAATTGATCGATCGCTTGGGCGAAGGGGAAACAAAACAAAAAAAGGACCATACACTGGCCGTCTGGCCGATCGCGCCTACGGACGGCGTACGTCTTCCGATTCTAAGGTGGCAAAAAATGGCAACAGCTAGCCGATGCGAACCCATAAAATAGAATAGCAATAAAGTTAACGTTGTGCCTAAACCACCAGCTAGCCAAAACTAATCCGAACTGGGTCGAGCTGGAGTGGAGTGTTTTTGCGTGGTGTCCGTTTTCCTACCAATTTAAAACAAAAGATGTCGTGTTTTTTATTGTTTTAAACCAGTGCCATCTTTTTGACTGAGTGCCAAAAGGTGGTGAAAAACAAGGTGATTGTTTTTTGCTCGCGAGTTCGCATTGTCCCACGTCTCAGGCCCACAGTCACAAAACTAGTTGGAATCGTAGTTTCTGGAAGTCGGGATCACCTCTTCTTTCACCCCAAGCACCGGAAGAAAGTGGCAAACGCTTTCAACGGGCAGGTTTAAATGGTTATAGCCATAAAGTTGTGGCTGTAAAAAAAACCGGCCCGTTGATACGGTCTTTCGGTAAAGCGGGTTAGTTTAGGTTTTATAGCACTCTTCGTAGCAACACAGCCTTACCCGGTCCGACATTTTACACCCCCTAATAATGTTCTCGATTGCTTGTTCGCTTACAAGCGTTTACATAATTGTTAAACTTGGGTTTGCGCTTTGATGTCGGCTGCATGGCGAGGGCCGAAACACGGCCAACCTGGTTTGCTCCAGTTCCCGAGTTTCGCTGGTTGTCGCCGCCGTTTGCCCTCACTTTAATAGCTTCCCTAACTGTGAAGGCTTGCGTGAGAAATGATCTTCCTAATTCGATTTTGAGAATTCAAAAGCGAGATATGCAGCTGTAGATCATGGAGGAATAACTAGCAAAGGCATAACTCTTGGCTCGTTACTTCAAATGCTCTTTTTATTTTCACTCTTGGTTGCAACACGCATCTGCACGGTAACAGCTTTTCGGGCTTCTCGGGGGGGGGGGGGGGGGGAGATCTAAGTCGCGTGAAGAGGAAAAGGAAGGGAAGGGCGGGAAGGAAGGACGTGGGAACCGCTCTAAACGAGCGATTCGTTTTTTCCTCCAATTTCCAAATGAGTCAATTAAGCGGTCAAACCAAGAGACCGCCCAACCCTCTGCCCTCGATGGGGCCTTCGCTGCAGTGGGACGATTGGGGGTGATGGTGCTCCAGCAAAAGGGCTCGACTTTCCCCCACGGTCGGGAGCGGCTGGGAGGTATGGTGGAGGTGGAGGAACAATCATCTCACTCCCCCAAAAATGCCCCTCCACCGACGACCCGGGCCGGTGGAGGATGATGATGATGATGATGAGGATGAAGATGTCGGCGTAATGAATTGGACGCTTCCCAAAGCGATCATGCAACACGCGGGGGTTGCTCATTTAGCCGTCAACCCCGTCGACCCGGCCCTGTTTCGGAAGTCGGTCAAATTCCGGACGCTGCCGGGCCGGGCCTCGCTTTGCCCGGATTTTTACCGACCGTACGCACGGGGACGCCATTCGCTTACGTCAAACCTGGGATCCGCGAAGGACGGACCGCTCACGATCGCGTGAGGTGATGATGGTGATAATAGAGTGATCGCCATCCTCCCCGCTCCCCTATTCCCTTCTCCCCTTTCTCACCCACATTTCCCGCACCGGAACCGTACCGTTTTGTCGGTAGCGCTTACCGACAGGGGCAAGAACGGAAAAATAGCAAACGGGCAGCTAGAAATAACAAAAAAAATGGAACACATCTTACCCCGGACGACGACGAAACTCGCACTAAATTGGAAGGAAATTACAATCCTTTTGTGTCGATGAGCCGGGGCACAATTGTTCGGACCCTTTTCGGTACCTTTTGCCGGTCGCGCGTAGCATAAGGAACGGGGTGGGCAAAAATTTCGAGCGTGAAATGAATTTAACGGAGGTTTGGGAGTTCATCTTAGAGCGCGACCCGCACGGGAAGAACGGCGAGATTCGTCGCCCCGATCGACCGGTATTTTGAACGAAATTAAAAATTTCATTCACATCCCATTCTTGGCGGTCCCGGCCTGTAGCAGATGGTCGATGGGAAGAAGTGTTCTAGTTTTGGTGTTGGCACTGTTCTAGCTTTTCGGTAGCCGTTCTCATAACCCTTAATGGAGCAAATTTTTGATGAGTAGCGTTAGTCTTAATGAGAAAAGTTATTGAAAAATTAATATTCTCTCAAAAAGAGCCAAAATGATCACAATTTATCCCAAACGTAACCCAACAAGATATCAAAGAAATATTTCGATTGCTTTCTACTATTTAAAATTCAATGGAGTACGTAACTAAGCTGTATAAACGATTTTAAGTACAATTATCAGCCAATGTTTGATTCGAATATTTTGAATCGTTAATACTCGAAAAAGTACTACTAAAGTACTTAGTAAGGACCGACAGCAAGGATTGACGAAAGAATATTATTATATTTTCCGGGCAAAAAGTAGACCTGCAGGATTGACTATCCAGCTACGGGCCTACTGACCACCAATTTCATTCTAAGACCTCTTAAGGTTCTAGCGGCGAAGAAGGAAAATAGTGGGAGATCACACCATTCTGGCTTTTGGGTTTGTAGCTCTCATCCCACCTGAGTGATGTTGTGCAGATAAAAAAGCAACCTACAGTTCATAAAAATAAAATTAAAAGCAACCCTTCCCCTCTTTATTTTCTCCGCGATAACCGTCATCAATAGCCCAGCATCAATAGCGGGCCAGATTGATCCGACGAACCGATCGTCTGCGTCATCGCGCCGCTGCAAGTCAAGCCAATGCACCACATTTACCGCTGTGCCTTACTACTCATTGCCTCCCTAAACCTTCTTCCCTCTTCTCTCCACCCCTCCAACTGCTCCCCCTCGAGGTTAAGAATACAACAGCAACAGCAAAAAAAAGAGAGGCATCCTCCCAGTGGAACAACGGCAGCAAAGTGGTTTATTGATAAATGCCGAACGCCATTTTCCCACACAAATAGTGGAAAGAAAAGTGGATTAAATCGTGCGTTCCCTCCCCACCCGGGTTCGGTTTGCAAGGTACGCAGTGCAAAGGACTATCGGGCAGCTCTGCCGTGTGCGTGATCGAGCCTTTCAGGAAATGCTTTGGCGCACACCGGAGGAACGAAACCGGCGAGGCAGCTAGAGGTTGGGCGGGTTGGGCAAAAATGTGTAATAAATAGAAGAAATTACGATCGGGAATGGTTGGGCGTGCGGGATCGCCCGAAACGGCGCAAGCGGGAAGCGGAATGGTTGCAAGTACAACACAGCACAAAAAAACGGAACATCATGTATTGTGGTTGTCGGACGGTAGCCACCGGATCGCCGATGCAATCGCACTCGCACTGGAAAGGTACGCAGGCGCAAGATCATGACTAAGCGCAAACGGAAGCCATCTGCGTTTGGTGCAGAGGGGGGGCGATATTGGAAGGGATCGAGGTTAACGAGAGCGGTAAACCATTCCCATATTGGAGCAGTAAGAAAATTTTTAGAATCGCATCACACTCACCCAGACACTTCGGACAACGACACGAATCGTGATCCCGACCTTCCACGACGGCTCCGGTCTGGTTAGACATGATCCGATTGGAACTGTCTCTTAACCTCAAAACAGTTCCGTGGCCCACTCCTGTCACTTTTGCGTGCCATTCATCCGAGCCGGGCTGGCAATTGGATACGCCTGTTTTTGCTGTGCAAAATGGAATCCTTTCTCATCTCGCAAATGAAATTTATCCTAGATACACACACGTACACACACTTTCGCTTTATTTGTATGGCCATTTCCTCAAGCTGGAAGCAGTGCCGTATGATTATCGTGGGGAGGGCAATATAACCGAGACGATCTTTTTTTTTTTTTTTGACGTCTCAGCATCACCGTGATCTACTGACATCCAACCATCACGGGATCATCAACCATATGCCATAGCCCGGTCTTGTGGCGTGTACAGAACGTTTTTATTTTTAGCCCACTGCCAATAAGTGGGGAGGCAAGCGAGGTTGGAGATGGTGAGGTGTTGTACGGTAAGAGCAAAACGAAGTCGAAAACGCGTTCCGTTAAACGCGGAACGAACGGGCGCACAACGGCTGTGAATGGTGAAATGGACAGCGAAAATCACATTCAATGCACAAGGCGCGAGGAAGCAATAGATAAACGCACGGAAAGATTGGTCAGTGTGCACAATGAGATGGGATGTACCGGAATGTATCCGCGCGTGTGTGTGTGTGTGCGAAGATAAACACTAACACGATTTTGGAGCCGTCCAAACGAAATTATAACCTATCTTGTACCTTGTCCCTGACCTGAATGCATATAATCAAGGCCCAATCTGATCGAATTTTGCCTACTTCCAAACATCATTCAGCACGCCATTTCTTTCCTTTCACCACCACAAACAAGCGTGCGAAATATGTGTTTGCATATGTGTGTGCGGGTACTAGCTGTGCGTGATAGGAAGGATGCAGATAAGTCAAATAGTACAAACGACTTGAGAGCCTGCAAACGTGACGAACCTCGACCGAATTTCCGAGAGGTAAATATTAAATTTAGCACATTCGGTTTATTATTACAAACGCGTTTTGTGCTTACTAAATATAAGAATTTGCAATATTTGGTTAGCTTTCTTTTTTTATTTCCATTGGGTTCCTTCATCCCGCCAAGCTGTTTGATTTAGCAGATTGGTGGTTCAGATGCGGTTTTGGCATGCCACATACCGGGGATTTGGGTTTTTGGGGGGTGGTGTTTTTCGATGCTTCCGTTGTTCGCGAGGGTTTTTTATAGGAACACAAAACACCACAAGAACACTATAAGTAGCCTTTTCCTTCCCGCTTATTTTAATTCCGACGCTCAGTGTTTGATGGAAAATAAGCAAAAGCAAAAGGTTTTTCCCATCGGTCGGTTTCTTTTGAATCGCTTTTTGCTCTGCTATTTCGACGTCCTTTTTTGCTGCACATCGCTACAGATATTGATTATGAAATTTTCTTTTTCATATATGTATAAATGTGGCAGGCAAATTGGATATGATAGCAGATGAAGACTGCTTCGATTCGATCCGTTCAGCCGGCGATGAACGATCGCGTACGATCATGCCCAGCCCGTTCGTTGCTCGAGAGCACCGGCATCGGTGTGGTGTTGTTCATCAACATTTCACCATTAATTAATCATTGCACGTATCTTTACGTGGACGGTACCTGCGGGCGTTCGTCTCATCAACCGGGTGCCCACGATGACGACCTGTGAACAGGTAATTTCTTTTTTTATCCCTCATTTCCTCCCACCGTCACTCGGCCACCCGTCCCAGCCAGCGCAGGATCGAGCCGGGCCGAGAATAGCGTCAGAATATCGGAACGATCTGGGCGACGCATTCCTGTTAGTCTGTTTTTCTTTTCTTTTCCACGCTCTCCCGCTTGTGTAATGTTTTTTGTTTTACTTCAACTGCAATGGTAACGCTCTAAGTGAACCGGTCCACGCTTGCACAATTTATCGACCGACAAGGGTACGATGAAAGGTCGACGTAGCCGGGAATCCGAGGGAAAAGCAGAGCAGAAAAACAGCGTGTAAGATCGGAAAAGAACAGTCGGCTGGTGGCTCTTAAGGCTGGTGGACGGTAAACATTGCGGTAGGCACACGGGACAACCGTATCACATGACGACCTCCACACTCGACTCATATAATTTAGATCCTGGCACGATCGAGCGGAGGCTTTCCCATGCTGTATAGGTCGCCCGGTGCCGCATCGAGCGCGCGTGAATGAAACGTCCGATCAACCTGTTACCACCGGGACGCGCGCCCGTGAGACTGGCTGCTGGTGCGGTTTGTGGAATAAATTTATCCGCGCAAAGAATCCGCTACCTGCTACAGGAAATGGGCAATCGATCTCGCAATCTGCACCACATAACACCAACCCGGAGTGGCCAAGAAGTCAACCGCATCCAGGTTTACATCTCCCTGGGCGCCTTTACCAGCAGGG